>NC_134530.1:220328694-220993694 GCF_050624435.1 Tenrec ecaudatus | reverse complement strand
AGTGTGGTTAGGCGGGCCCTCAGGGCAGGTGGTGTTTAAGGAAGATTGTTAGGCACTGCCCGTGCTGTTCGGGAATCCAAGGGCCTGAGGTGCACACCAGGTACAGTTCTTCCCTGGGCCCTTGTTCACCCAGAGCGTAGGACAGGACTCCTGCCTTGATCCCTCTTCCAATGTCTCCCCATGACCCTGGGCCCCACTCCTTCTTCAGCACGGCCTCCTTGTCCATGTGGGGCTATGATCGTGGCACCCATGGGCAGATTCCCCCACGAGTACGCCCACTTCCTGTCCCTCAAGCCAACTTGGGCTATCACCTCAATTCTAACCTGGACCCTGGTCCTGGACCACCTGACTGTTCCTTCTGCCCTGGCCCTGGGTGGCTCTGTCATTCTGTGGTGCCCAGTGGCCTGCATGGGCCAGCTGGTTACAGGAAGCTGTGAGCGCCATTGAGCACGCCTCCTCCCAGGATGCACTGAAAAAGTGCTGCTCACCTGGTGGCCGTGCAGGCAGCGCTTCTCCAAACAGTGGACTGAGTGTTTCTTCCCACGCGGAGGGTTCCCACTGTACCCCACTTACCATCACCAGAGCGCATGCGTGTTTCCTGTCAACCTGAGAGGTGGAAAGCGGTTCCTTAGGTGGGTTTCAATGTCCATTTCCCTCATTACTCAGCAGTTTCTGCATCTTTTCAGATGTATGGATGCCGTGTGTCTGGGCTCCCGCGTCCCGTGCGTGTGAGATTGAAAATACCCATGGTACAACTCAGTCTTCAACGTGGCCCTCGCTGCTCTTTAAAGAGACCTCGTGGGGCGTTTGCTGTCCTGACTGCTCCTTCGATGAGCACTGATGGCCGAGCCATGCAAAGTGACATCCTTGGCAGCCTCCGCCTTCCCTGCCTTTATCGTGACGCGCTCGGCCGGCTCCGTTGTGAGACTGTGGGGTTTCTTTAGCCTGAGGGAGAAGCTACACCAGGAGTGTCATCCTTGGTCTTAATCAGCAAGTGCTCTTCCCCCGCGGCCAGCAAGGTTATGTCACCTGCACAAGTCGTTCATGAGCCTTCCTCCAAACCGGATGCCGTGTTCTTCGACGTGGAGTCCGGCTTCTCAGACACAGCGTACTCACGAAGTCAGCTGGTGAAAAGATACGACCCGACATACCTTTCCTGGTGTTTAACCGTGCAGAGCTGCCTCCCCCTGCCCCCCCCCCATTGTGTTCCCGTGCCTCGGTCCATGCACAGGCTCTGTGAGAGCCCAGTGAAGTGGTCTCAACATCATCCACCGTTCGTTGCGATGCACACCACCGAATGCCTTTGCAGAGAGCCAATACCACACAAGTAAGCATCTCTCTAGTCTTCTCTGCTTCCGGGCAAGAGTCGTCTGGCCCCAGCCATGGGATCCCTCATGCCGCCTCCTCTTCTGAATCCACCCTGATTTCTGGCAGCTCTCCTTATTGATCTATTGTTGCAGCCGTTGCTGAACTATTTTCAGCAGAACTTTACTAGCATGTGATCTTAGCGATTTCGTTCTATAACTTGCACCTTCTGTCTGGTTATTTTTCTTTGGGATGGATATAAATATGAATCTCTTCCAATTGGTTGGCCAGGTCTTCCAAATTCCTTGGCGTAGGCGCAGGAAGTTCTTCTACTGCATCATCAACTTGTTGAAACATTTCAATGGGTATTCTATCTACTCTTGGAGCTTTGATCTTGGCTAATCCCCTCAGTGCAACTTGGCCATCGACTTGGGCAGTCAGTGCCAGTGGTTATTAATTCTATGCTACCTTGTGAAATGGTGGGCTGCCGGCCACTTCTTTTTGGTGCAGCGACTGTATTCCTTCCGTCTTCTGATGCTTCCCACGACCGCCAATATGTTGCCCATAGAACTCTTCCGCGTCGCACCTCGGGGATTGAACTGTTCCTTCCGGTCTCTCGTCTCGTGTGTGCGGCCTTTTCCTCCTTTTTCACTTTCTAACTTCAGATCTTTGTACGTTTCATTCTCAGGCTGCCCATCACGATCTTCTGTTCAGCTCTTTACGCCATCGTTTCTATGCTGTGCTGTCGCTACGCTACAATGAAAACGTTTCAGCCTCTTCTGTCATGCATTTTGAGCATTTCTTTCTTTCTTGTCTCTTTCTCTTTTGCTTTCTTTCAGTATGATGCTCCTGATGTCCTCCCACAGCTTCTCAGGCCTTCTGTTTCTACAGATGTTCCCCAAATCCAGGTGGGATGTCTTCAAGGTTGTAGTTTGGCTGGTGGAGTTGTTTTAATCTTCTTCAACTTCAACTTACATTGATGATCTGTTCCATAGTCGGCTCTTGACCTCAGTTTACTTACTGACGTTAAGCATCCCCATTGTCTCATCCGCAGATGTGGTCAATTTGATTTCTGTGGACTCTGCCTAGTGAGGACCCTGTGCCTAGTGAGGACTCTGCCTAGTGAGGTCGCCGTTTATGCTGTTGGAAAAAAAAAGATATTTGCAAGGAAGAAGCCATTGGTCTTGCCAAATTCTATCATGTGATGTCCAGCTTCATTTCTATCACTAAGGCCATATTTTCCAACTGCCATCCCCTCTTCTTTGTCTCCCACTTCCACATTCCAGTTGTTAGTGATTAGCAATGCCTCATGACTGCATGGATGATCAATTTCCGACCAAATAAGTGGGTGGGATGCTTCAATTTTCTCATCATTAACTTTAGCGTTTGGTGTTTAAGTTTGAATTGTAGTTGTATTAATAGACTTTCCTTGTAGGTATCTAAATATTGCCCTACCACAGATATCAGGTATTTCAAGACAGAGCTGGGAATGTCCTTCCTGAAAATGAATGCAACATTCCTCTTGAACTTGGCCTCCCTGACATAGTAAACCAAAGGATTTTTTGATTAAAAATATATAGTTAATACCAGCCCGGGACAGTTTACTAATGCCTAGACTATCGATCTCTATGTGTGCCCTTTATCTTTTGACAACTTCCAATTTTCCTAGATTCATACTTCACACATCCCAATTGTTAATGGGTGTTTCTAGCTGTTTCTTTTTATCTTGAGTCGTGAACCATCTGCAAATGAAGGTCCCCGTCAGGGTACCTGCCCTAACACATCATCACGGGTCTGGTAGGCGCAATTGTACAGCGATAATAAGTAAAGATTATAGTAAAGTCATAGAGAGCATGAGAGGTAGAAGAGAGATTAAAATAATGGAGTCAGACACAATTCATGGTAGCAATGCTCACCTCAGCCTCACGTGGAGAGAGAGGGAGCAGTTTTTAATGCTGACCAAGGCTTTTACATTCTCTGGGGGCATGCACGCCCCCTAATTACAGGTGAAGACATACGTCACAGGAAGGGGCTGTGCTATAGGTAATACAGTGATGGGAGGAGGTGGTCTAGGGGTATCCACACAATAGGAAGAGGAGGGATTGGGGGTATACATGTGACAAGATGGGCGGATCCTAACTTTGGACAGTCACTGAGCAGGTTTGACCTGTTCACTGGCTCAACTAGAGACCATTTTCAGTAGGGTGTGAACACCACCTACAGGAACCTAATTGATGACTGCAAGCCTTTAGGGAGAAGTAGCCCATTGTCCTTAGCAGCAGGGAGCAGGCCTACAGTAGTCTGGGACTGACTGCCTTCAGGGAGGATGTCTCTAAGCATCTGACCTCCCACCATGTGCTAGCAAAAAGCCCCTAATGTTTGGCATGTCTTTGGGGGAGACAAAGCTGGGGAAAAGTCTCTTCATAATCCCACAGGTCCCCAAAACTTGACTCCATCCACTCCATTAGGATTGACTATATTAAGGAGATACCTCTTCCCCAGTCAGATTTCAGTATCTTCCAGCCAGGTGGGCACCACGTCCAGCAGTACAGCTGGTAGTGTTTTTGCTGCCATTCATAAGGCTTTCAGTGGCAGATCTCTCCGTAGTGCCCAACCTATTCCTTCTTCATAGTCTGTTCTTCACCTGAAAGTTCCACGGAAATGTGTCCACCTGGCATGTAAAATACCAACCACACAGCTTCTAGATCCACAGCAACACACAAGTCGCCACAGAGAAACAGACTGGTGTTCACATACAGACACACGGACGGTTATGCCTCCTCTGATGAGTTCAGGGATGCGTTCTGTAGGTGTGAGAACCACCCCCGACCTCCTCCCACTTCCCAAGCAGGAAGAGAATCAAACTCAGCATCAGCCCGAGGCGGACTCTGATGAGGCAGAGGTCAGACAGGTCACCCTCCAAACTTCTTTACCAATTGGGACACCAGCCGGCCCTCCCATGACACTCTTTCTCTGCTGGGCTCGACAGTTCATTGGTCACATAGAACCCACGGACAATGTTCACAACTGTAGGGTTTACTAGGGAAGTTAACAGGCTGCAATTCAGGCTCAGAAATGCTCAGATTACAGTTCTTTGGTCAGGAATGCCTCTTCTCAGCTGTGCCCACTGGCACTGACCCCTCAGTGAAGCAGCTGTTTGGCCTCTGCCCTGCTTGGACAACGTTACAAAGGTCTTTTGGTGCTGTCTCTAAATGCTCAAGAGGATTCTCCCCTCGACCACACACGCGATCCCAAAGGCTCTCAGCTCCAGCAATGTTGGTTGGCAAACCAACTCCCTCCATTTATGCCTGAGGCATGCCCCTACTCCCCACTCCCCACAAGCAAGGCTCCTGCCTAAAGGCAGTCAGCTTTACCTGTGGCTCAGACCAAGAAGCCTGCTGCTTTGTCTTACACACTTGGTGCGGCTGCCTCTACGGTCACCACGTTTCTACCACCTGTCTGTGTGCTCTCTCTCCTGGGTCCAGGAGATTCTGCACACAGGAACCTCAGGGCCCAAATGACGCACACCACCCCTGGCTCTTCTTTCCTGCATTGTGAACTGAATAAAGCCTGTAGAGCAGGAATGTAGCCCAAGAACTCATGCACCTTTTGCTCCATCTCACTGATCGTGATGCCCTGAGTGTAGCATTCCTCATCCCACCCCTCCCTGTGGTTCCTGCTTCGATTCCTCCTTCTTTCTGCGCCCTTCCGAAGTGTCCTGGGGGAAATGCTGCTCAGTGGGTCTCAACTGGCCCATTATGCTAAGGTGTGCAGACCTCACTAGTGCTGTTGTTCCCTTTACATACCCTCCTGTAAACCAGGGGCATGGAGAGTGGCTGAGGGGCACAGTCTCCAGGGAGTGCCCCCAGTCTTTAACTGACTGATAAGTCGATCTCTGTTATGATTTCAAGTTTTGTTCCATATTTTAATTCAGCTCTATCCAGGGCCCGTTAATGCAATCCCTTGCTGAGCAGTTGCTGGGGTCACCGGGCGCCCTCTAGTTTCTCTGGGCCCAGGGTCATGGCGACTGATGTGCATGTGGTCCATTCGTCTGCTGGACTAATTGTTTCCAAATGCCTTTGATTTTCATCACGCTTCTTCCTCCAGACACGGAGAGAACAATCGTTTCACCCCAGGTGGCTTTCCTGAGCTTCTAAGATCCCCATGCTGGTCACTGAAGTGAGATCTAGAGCGTTGTCTTTGTGGACTCTGTTACCTGTCTCTTCTTTCTCGCTTGTAGTAAGATCCCCTGTTCCTGCTTCGAAGGTGGCTCCTTTCATACCCCACAGGATGGCTCATCCAACCATCACCACATTACAGTGGCATGCACCTCATGTCCTTATTCACACACTGCAGTTCCACAAAGGATCGTCCACGTCATAACCACATTCAAATTGGTGACTGTGAACTTGTTTGGGTGCAGAGGGGGATCCCCGTGAATTATTCCGAGGGGCCCTAATTCCAGTCCCAAGAGCCCTTATGAAAGTCAGAAGAGGAGACACAGAGACACAGAGGCGGAGTCGATGAGAAGCTGGAGCTAGAGACTGGAGTGATGGCAGCAGTCACCAGAACCTTGTCCCAGTGCCACTGCTCCGCTCACCAGCCTTTCGACGGGGGCCCTGCTCTGTCCTTCCCTCCTCCAGTCCAGCACCCACACTGTGCCCAGGTAAAGCACCCGAAATCAGGATCCGATTCCATCACTTCCCCTGTGTAGGAACTTCCAACAGCTTCACCCACACACTCTGAATATGAGAGACTAAGTTCCTGTTGTCAGCACTTCCCAATGTGGTATGACCACTCCAAGAAATGAAGACATTAGCTTCGCGATCCATCAAGTTTCCACTTACACATGGTGTCTTTCTGACAACTGATGTGTTTCTATCCTTTTGGGGCCCTGGTGGCGCAGTGGGTCCACGTTGGGCTGCAATCCACAAGGTCAGCAGTTCAAAACCACCAGCCACTCCTTAGGAGAAAGATGAGGCTTTCTACTCCAATAAAGAGTTACTGTCTATCAGGGGGCAGTTCTAGACTGGCCTATGGGATCCCATCAATTTGGTGACTTCGGGTTTACTTGTTCTGGTTTTTTGAATACTCCGGTTACAAGTCAAAATTGATCTGATGGCAGTGATTTGCTTTTTTGTATTTTGATGCCTACCCCAGTAACTCACTGTCTTGATTCTTCAAGTTTTATAAATCAACATCTAGTATAGCCATCCCCTCTACTATGCCCTTTTATCTGCGATGTGTAGACTCTTCTTCAGCTTTTGTTCTTCTGTAAACATGCTAGAATCAGCTGGTCAAATGCCATTTGAAATATGCTGCTTCAAGTGTCCATTAGACTTGTGTCAGTGAATCTACAGATCCGTGTTAGGAGCATTGACATCTTGGCATTATTGAGTCTCCCTATCTTATAATGGGCTCGGGTAGGACGGACACCCTGCGGACAGTGCAGGACCAGGCAGTGTCTCTTCTGCTGGGAGTCAGAACTGATGCCACGGCCCCCAACCACAGCATCTTCAAATACGGTGCCTCTCTTTCTTTAGCTTCGTCTTCTGAAATATATTTTAATAAATTGATTTCTTTCCTCCTTAAAGGTCTCATACATCTTTTATTAGACTCGTGAGTTTTTTTAATTGGTCTTGTAAATTTTGCCCTTTTTAAAAATTTAAATGTTTAACTCATTGCTGACATGGCCTTTTCTATATTGATTTTGTGTTCAGCAATTTTTCCAACTCTCCCATTAATTTTTTTTAATTTCAACAATTATTCTGCAGCATGCAGGCCATCATAGTACAGGCACAAATATGTCTTATTCCTTTCATTGCAAGCCTCCTACCTCTTGTTTGTTTTTCTTGCTGAATGCAGGAGCAAAACCTTCCCACTCGTGGCAGACGCCCGTGGTAAGGTGGCCATCTTGACCTTGCTCCTGCCCTAAGAGAGGATGTTTTCAAGAGTTTAGCATTTGGTGTGCTATTCGTCTTAGGCTTTTCAGAAGTTTCCCTGATGGGTTAAACACTGGGCTGCTGAAGGTTGGTGGTTCAAACCCACCAGCCACTCCAAGGAAGAAGGAGAGGCATACTCTAAAGATGCTCAGCCTCAGAAACCCCAATAGATGCCATTTGACAGGACTGAGGGGAGTTCCTTCTATTCCTAGTGTGCCAAGAGTTCTCATGAAGAATTAACATGAATTTGTCAAATGACCTGATGGAGTTGTGGGCTATGCTTTAGGTTGCTAACCACAAGGTCAATGGTTCAAACCCACCAGCCTCTGAGCAAAAGAATGAGAGATCTGTCTGCTCCCCTGGCAGTTTACAGTTTTAAAAACTCAAAATTGACTTGATGCTCTTTTTTGGGAGCATTTATAGATTTTTGCCTTTCTAATGGCATGAAGTAAATTGTATTAATCATTTTTTCCTGTTAAATTCATTTTACTTTCCAAGAACGAATTTGGCAGGAGAAAGATGAGCCTATCTACGCCCTCAAAGCCTCAGGAGCCTATGTAGGGTCACTATGGGTCTGAATGGACTCGATGTGCTCATTGGGTTTGGTTTTGGTTTTGGAGATTCATTCATCCTCGTTCAGGAGAGAGGATATGTTTTTGTGCACTGCTAGACGTGGTCAATATTTTGTTGCACGCTCTTGTGTTTGTATATTACCGGAGAGAAGGGGCCTGCATGTTTTCTTTTTGACATTCTGGGATGCCCTTACCAAGCCCAGCTGTCGCCCAGGACAATAATAAACTAATTTTGGATACCAAGCTCTTGCTAGCCTCATAAAATGAGCTGGGAGCGTCCTCCTTCCCAGTCCCTGGAAGAGTTGTGTCAAAAGGAATTATCTGTTCCTTGAATGTTTGGTAGATGTCACCAGTGAAGCCGTCTTGGCTTGGTGCTTTTATTCAGGATGATTTATAACTGCTGACTCTGTCTTTAGTGGTCACGGGCCTTTTGGTTCTCTTTTCCTTCGAGTCAGTGGAGAGATGAAGCTCTGGCTCCATACCTAGCCGAAGATTCCCCTCTACCTCCCCCAGTGGGTCGAAAGGTGATAGGAGGTAGCCTCAACACTGGCTTTGTTTTACTCAGAACCTTGTGCAAGGGTCCTTATTGGAGATGAACTTGGGCACGTTTGCTGGTGATCTTGCCCCGCTATTTGTCCTTCCCAAGTGGCCGTGGATCAGATACCATGAACTTGCAATTTTCCCTGCGGTCACAGAGGTGGAAATGTGTTCATCTTGAGGTGTCCTCAAACCTCTCTCACTAGGGGGGAGGGGGTCTCCACAGTTCCCCCAGAGTTGTCCAGGGGACCCAGGCTCAGCAAAACAGCCCCTTCCATTCCCCTCTCCTTCCTTCCACTGCCTGGACACCTCTCCCAGGTGGCAGACTTGGAATGGTCTCACCTGGACAGGCACTCGTGCCCCTGGATGACATAAGGCATGCTATTGCTATTCCCCCTTAAGATCCTTTTGAGTGGAATGCACCCATGCGTGCCCTCCTGACTGCTGGTGCGTCCCCATGTCCCACAACAGGAATCTGCTCTTGGTTGAATCCTTTGCCCGGAGAAAGAGACATTGGATCCTCATCCCTTGGCCTGTGAAAGCGCCCTTTCGGAAACGGATTTTTTAATGTTAATGACATCACACCAAGGCAAGTGAGTCCTAACCCTAATTCTTTCCGAGCAGTGTCCCTCGCAAAGGGGAAAAGGACACGGAGGGTAGCATGCTCACAGAGGAAGAGTCCATGCGACCAGCCAAGCAACACGGGGGGTGAGGGGTGGCTGCCACAAGTGGCAAGAAGCTTGAATGGCCTTCTAGATGGAAGTGAGCAGAGCCCTGTGAGACCCTGCACTGGGGCTCCACAGCCTCCCAGACTGGGAGACCTTTCCTGTTCCTTAAGACCCCCGCCTGGGTGACGTCTGTTACAGCAGCACCAGGAAAGAAAGAGACAGCACAGAAAGGAGTCAGCACACGCTGGCCTCCTCACATGTGCTGAGCACTTTGCTGGAGATTGTTTCATCGTGGGATTTCGTCCTCACAGTGAGAAGGAGGCGCCTCCTACGGAGAGGTGCTGTGGGCGCTGCCCTGGATCATGTCGTTTCCGTGTCCTCCAGGATCCCGCGTACAAATAAAGAAGATGGATGCAAATAAGAGGCTAGAATGAGGAATCTCATGCACAGGTAAGATTTTCTCCCTCTTGTACTTGGAGCACTGGAGACTCGAGGTGGAGAAGGCTGCCAAGCTCACACAGCGAGCAAGTAGGAGAACTGGCAATAAGTGCATGGATGGATGGATGGACCCATGTTTTAGTTGCCAGCATGAGAGATTAGATCTCAGCTGACTACAAGGTCATCGACGGCCCTTCCTTACTCACTCTGTCTGGTCCCCAGCTTCCTTCACTCTCCCCGCATCTTGGGACCACGTTTCAGCGCCCTGGGTCCTGGAGCACATCTTTTGGTCTTTCTCCAGGGCAATGAGCATCGTTCTTGGGAACGAGGCTCCAGATCCCAGGCGCCTTAAGCTACCTATCACCGGCTGACCCAACTCAAGGCACTCAAGCTGGTGGTGCTGCTGCACCTGTGCCGGATGAGCCAAATGCAAGGGAGCCCCAGCTGAGGGAGAGCAACGTCGGAGCAGCTGAGTGGAGACAGACACCAGACAGTTCCGACGGAGCTGCCTGTCAAAGGTCAGACGGGGTATTTCATCGTGAAGGAGGTGAGGCTAACACGCTCTTTTCAAGTTTTAGGGTTCTGTTTTTTATACAAGATCTTGAAAGAAATTAAAATTATTTTTAGAAAGCACCTCACACAGTGCCTGTCAGTCAAAGCGCAAACCCACGGCCCTTGAGTCCATTCAAACTCCTGGGAAGCCTGGGGGCACAGTCGAACCCCCTCTTTGGGTTGCCCCATTTCTACAGCTTAGAAGGCGCAGAGAGCCTCACTTTCCTTCCGCAGGAAGTGCTTAGCCCACGCGAGGGCACAACATGCAGACTCCTTTCCGCTCATCGCCCACGGCACCTGCACAGGCAGCTACTTTTCCAAAGTGCCCTTCTCTGGCCGCCACCACTGGGCCCAAACCCGATCCTCATGCTCAGAGCACTAGGGCCTTGCTCTCAGTGAGGACAGCGTCCCACTTACTCTCAGTTTGGTACAGAGAGAAAGAGCCAGCTCCCTCTGAATTATCTCAGTCAGTTGAGCAAGGAACATATTTTCTGGCCAATCCTTGGGGCGGGGATGAGGGAGATGGTGGAGATTCCTTCCAAAGGGCCGCTGTGAATTCCTTGCAGGGAGTGGGAGTGGGAAGAAAGAGCATCTGGACATTCCTATCATGCCCCCACTCTCCTTGGATCCCACCACCTGGCATGTGGGATCTCAGGAGCTTAGGATGGCATGAGGCAAAGTCCTGGCCCCACCCCGCTCGCTCCTCCAGGGTATCCTTGCCACCCCCAGCTGTCAGCCAGGCCAAGAATAACCCGAGGCGGCCGGGCAGTGGGAGTCTGTGCACCTGCCCAGCCCCTCAGCCCCTCGGCCTCTTCATTCCCTGGAGGCCACACGCTGAGGAGGGACGTGAAAGGTGGCCACCTGAGAAGGGGGTGGCTTCCAGAGAAAAAGACCCCTAGGACGGACTGCTGTGACTCCAACTTGCCTTTGGCCTTCCTCTGGAGTCCCATGGCGGGGACACTGTGGGGGCAGGCCCACTGGCTGGTGGTCTTACTTTGCCTAAAACTCCTTCCTGGCCTCCAGTTTCAGATCCTCGGGCCCTAGTAACTGTTCCTATGACCTTACTTTGGCCTCTGTGAAGACGGGACTTTCTACCTTGCTCACTCCTTACCTGAACTTAAGTTCTCAGTCTGCCCGCCTGGGCTGATCTCTGCCTGCGATCCCATCCCAGGCTGCCTCCAGGTGCAGGCTCAGAGCTCCCTCAGTCCCCTTCCCTCCCAGTACAGTGAGGCCCACCCAGACTTTGTCACACCAGCCAGGTGGGAGGTCAGGATATGGAGGGGAGGCTACCTGGCCCTTAGCTACCACCAGACTTCCGTGGGACAGAGAAAAGTGCCTTCACCGCCCCCACCCCCATGCCCACCCAGCCAGGCTCCTGTGTGAGCTGGGAAAGCCACTTCTCACCTCCTCTCTGTGTGAATTGACTCATCTTACCCTGACACTCTCCAGCGGGCACTGAGGCCCTCCGCTCCAGTGCTTCTGAGGAAGCCCTCTTTGAAGAGGCAGTCTTGGAAAGGGCTCTCCATCAGTTTCCATGAGCGGGGCAGGACCTCATCCAACAGGGGGATGGAAAGAACATGGATGCCCAGAGATATGGAAGGAAGGCGGTCATGTGACAACAGAGGCGAGGATGCTACGGGGCAAGGAGCGCCAAGGATGACTGGCTCTCCCCAGGAGCTAGGGGAGGGGCATCACGCAGATGCTCTGTCAGGTCCCTCAGATTTCAGACACCCTAACGTAGGACTCCCCACCTCCAGAATGAATACAGCTCCTTTCTTAGAAGCCACCAGTCTGTAGGACTTCGTTAGGGCAGCCCTGAAAAACAGACTAGGCAACCTACAGGGTACACAGCCAACACCTGGGATGCCCCCGGGAGGAGGAAACGCCATAGAGAGCTAGCTCGCTCCTCTGCTAGGCATCCAGCATTGCTCTTTCCCCTGCTGTGCAGTCCCATCCGGAAGACCCTGTACCTCCCTCCCAACACGAGCTTTCCGTTAGATATGGGGGCCTGCTCTGGTGCTCTCTCCTCCACCACCTCGCATGCACAGGTATGTCCAACTTGCCCCAACGTGTCCTTTCTTGGTCCTATAAGGCAGGTGGGGTTGGTGTCTTACGGTACACTTGATCCAGGCACCATCTTTACACATTAGTCAGGGCTTTGGTCTCTACGGACTGGTCCAGCCCTGAGTCTGCAGGCAAGTCACAGTGCCAAAGCCAGCCAGCAGCTGAGCTGGCCTCCCAGGCTGCATTCCAGAGCATCCCTGGGTGACTCAGAGGTCCCTGACCCACGGTGAGCATCCAGCTCTCCCCTCCCCAACTGCTGCAGGCACCTTCTCCCAGCAGCCAGACCTGGCTATCTGGAGACAATCTCTCTCTAATCCTTTAATCCAGTGGTGGGAGCCACTTTCCATTAAGGGATGGTGACTGCAGTGGAAAAAAGCAATCACCAGGGCTATCGAATCACGCAGAGACTATTCATTCAGAGCAACTGCTGCTGCTTCGTCTTCATTCTGTATTTATAAAGAGAGAGGTCTGGAAGGGCCTGGAGGAAGAAGGGCTTTCTACTCCCATAAACAGTGACAGTCTCAGAAACCCACAGGGGCACTTCTACCCTGTCCTGCAGGCTCTATAAGAGGCAGGGTTGACTCAACGGCAGTGAGTTTGTTTGTTGGTTGGTTGGTTGGTTGGTTGGTTTATAGAATGGCACACACACTGGATTTTGAAAGGAAGACAAAAGCATATTAAAGATAGAAAGAGGATTTTAAAATATGCTTTTATTCCAAGTTCCGTGCAGTCGGGATGAGGTGACTGGAACGACTGTAGAGGAAAGAGAGAGCGAGAGATTGTGGAGGGGACAGAGAACACAACCACAGCCAGGCGAGAAGAGGTGAACACCGAAGAAAGCCAGGCCCAAGCCACGAAGTGCGTTCTGCACACGGCGGCCCACATGCATCAGCACGAAGCTGCTCCACAGAATTGGCGTGGCTGCAACCTCCAGGGAAGCAGATGGTCAGGTTTTTCTTTCGAGGGCCTTTCAGTGATGTTTAGCTCCAAGGCAAACCCCTTGTACCACCCCCGAACCCCCCCACCCAACGACATCAAACAAGGTAATTAAAGCAAAACAAAGGAGCCTACTGTCACCGAGTCAACTCTAACTTGCAGCAGCAGAACAGAAGTGCTCCTGTGAGGGAAACCTTTCACAGGAGCAACAGCCTCAGCATCCTCCTGCAGAGTGGCTGATGGGTTTGAACAGCTGACCTTTCCAGTTACTGGCCAACACGTAACCCACGCTACCACCAGAGCATCTCAAAGGAAGGCACAGGGCAGAGCAAAGGCAACAGTGGACAGGAGGGAGCAACGAGGTGAAGTTAGGCGTGAATCGGCAGCTCTGTGGTCCACGGCTGGCCCAACACTCACCACATGTTCTCGGCATCCTCCCCGACCTTCTCCTGCCGGCTATCGGCTATTGGCTATCATCTGATGGCAACGCCTCGGTGGTGGGTGTCTGTTGCTGTCTTACATTCCGTTTAATCTTCACAAGAACTCTACAAATTAGGTATTTTACAGTCCAGGAAATTAAAACCCAGAAAGGTTTTCCAACGTCACGCAGCAAATAATGAACAGACTCAGGGCTGGAGTCTACACCTCAGGACAAAGCCGATGCTCTTTAGGCAATGTCATCTTTTAAGGACCCTCTTGCTATTATTTTGCTAAAGGAAGGTGGCTTATTTTTGCTGCATTGCTCCCTGGCTTGTTGTGATTCAGATGCGAGCCCCTTCCTTCTCATCTTTCAACCCATGGAGCCCATTCTCCCAGCCTTCCCCAGGGTCCAAGCTGTGTCTAGTCTGTCCCCCTCCCTGCATCGCTCATCTCAGCTCATCCTCGGGGTCTCCAGTTTCTCTGCGAGGCCTTCCAATCGCCTCAGTCACCCAATGCCATCACTCTGACTCTGGCCTTTTATGATGACACGTAATGCCATGACTAATGTGTGCCTCTGTGTTAGCTGTCTCCCTAATAGAGAATCATCCCCACGCACGCAAGAGCCTCCCCATCTTGTTACTGCTACATCCCCAGCATCCAACACAATCTCCGGCACTTAACCCAAAATACTGGGCCGGTTGCATGGACTTGAGTTAGCCTCATGGTGACCTTGGTTGGCAGAGTTGAGTGTCACTCCTTAGGGTCTTTCAGAAGATCTCCATCTCTTGGGGGGGGTGGTCTTGAACCACCAACCTCTTGGTTTACACTGAGTACATTAGCCGTCTGTACCTCCCAGAGCTCCAAATCAAACCCAAGCCAAATCCTGTACCACTGAATCAATTCCAACTCCCTGCAGGACAGAGTAGAATAGCCCCGTAGGTTTCCAAGATGGTCAGTCTTTATGGCAGCTGACTGCCACCACTTCCTCCCAAGGAGCACTTGGGGGAGTTCAAACCGCCAACCTCTCAGTTAGTAGCTGAGTCCATAAGCACTGCACCACAGAGGCTCCACACTGTCATCTTGACTCAATCTCCACTCATGGTGACCCTAGATGGGGTGTCCCAGATGGTAAACATTTAGGGGATCTGGCGGATTCATCTTTCCTCTGTAGAAGAGCTGGTGAGTTTGAACTGCTGACCCTGCAGTTAGCATTCCTATGCATAAGCCATAGCACCCCCTGGGGGCTCCTCAAGGGGTGTGAGGCATTGCAAACAACCTTCAGTTGGTTCTGACTCATCAAACTCAACTTCACTGCCATCGAGTCAATTCCAACTCCTTGTGACCCTGTAGGACAGGACAGAACTGCTCATCTTCTCCTGAGGAGTGGCTGGTGGTTTTGAACTGCTGATCTTGTGGTGAGCAGCCCAATGAGTGGACATTTATTGTCTGTTGACTGAATGGATAAGCTGTTTGGGCCGGGTCCAGACGGGGCAGCCCCACCTCCTCTCCAGCTCCCCAGGAAGATGAAACCTCACAGCCCCCATTCCCAGCCTCTCGGGAGGATGGATGACCGATTGAATTATGCAACTCCTGCCCCAACATGCCCAAGAGCTTATCTCTCCAGGCGGGTTTGTGTAGCCCCTTCCTCAGCACCCAGGAAGCAATTTCTCTTCCCAGGCGATTTGTAAAGCCCCTTTCCCAGCACTCCGAGAGCAGGCTTGCAAACAACAAGATGACTTCCCACGGGTCGCATCCTGACTCAAGGTCCTGCAGCTGCCAGCAATAAAAATCCCCCTTCCTCTGTCAGCATACACCTCCCTAGTTCCAGCCCTATCTATCTCCCACCGCCTCACCGACAAGCTGAGACTTCCCTGACCTAACTTATTGAGTCTCAGACCCTCCTAGGAGCTCAAGATGCTCCTGTCCCTTCCTCTGCTCTCCCTTCCCTCCCGGGAGCCCCTTCCTTACGCTGATAAAGCCGCTCTTAACCTCACCGTCTTTGTGCCAATCCTACCTCCATGCAGTGTCTCAGTGTTGACCTCTCAGGGGCTGCTCTAATCCTCTGTAGACTGCTCCTGCTGGTCACAGGTGTGTTTTCCCAGAAGACTAATACAATCCAGCCCGGGCTGCATT
The DNA here is from genome assembly GCF_050624435.1 of Tenrec ecaudatus. NCBI lineage: Eukaryota > Metazoa > Chordata > Mammalia > Afrosoricida > Tenrecidae > Tenrec > Tenrec ecaudatus. The sequence goes on along the minus strand of NC_134530.1, from coordinate 220,978,127 downwards.
TCCCATATCACCTCAAGGTCCCTGTAATGAAAATCCATCACTTCCCTAAATGTGCACAAGCCCTTTGCTGAGGCGCTAGCTGGAGATAAGTACGATTTAACCTCATGTGCAAGCTTGATCTCCTGGCGTTTGGGGAACCCGGAGAGGCATTAAGGCAGACCCATAAAGCAGTTTAATTCGAGAGGCAATGAGCTGCATGTTATGAAAAAGGAACAAAGTGAACATGTGAGCCTCTCGGTTGGCTGACCAGGAAGGACTGTGCCAGATAGAGGCGTCCGCACCAGGGGAGAGCAGCGAAGGGGGCCTTAGCCCAGAGCCCCGGGGCATGTCCAAATGGGCTCAGGCTTGGGACCCCGCAGGGAAGCCATGCAGGCTACAGCTGGAGGCAGCAGCTGGGACCAGAGGGTTGGGTCTGTGGGCTGAATGCAGCAAGCCTGTCTAAGCCACCCCCACCCCCACCCCCGCAGCAGAGGGCCCTGGTCTGCAGTCTTGGCCCTGAGGGGGTAAGTTCCTTCTGTTCTCTCCTAGAAGCTCCGGGGCTGCTTTCTCTCTTTGCTCCAAGCTGTGGGAGACGCGGGCTGGTCACCAGCCTGATTTCTCAAGGGCAGGAAATGAAGCAACTCTTGGAGTCTGCGTCCACCTTGAAGGCGGACAAGCCTCCGGTCCAGTTAATCCTGTTTTCAGAAAATGGTCTTATTGGAGTTGCAAGCCTGCCATGGGAGGGGGGAGACCTGGAGACACGGTGACGGCGGGTGGAAATGAGGCCTGGCCAGGGCTTTTTGCAAGAAGACCAGGATGTATAGGAGGCGGGCCCCTAGTGGTGGCTGCAGTGGAGGGTGGGGGAGGAGCAGACTATTCAAAGGTGTCAGTGCCGAACAGTTCCTCCCTCCTGAACCCCTTCTCTCCATCCCTCTGAGGATACTGGCCCCTCCCAGACCGGTTGCCATGGAGTCTACCCTAATCCGTGGCAACCCCACATGGGTCAGAGCAGAACTAAGCTCTGAAGGGTGTTCAGTTCTGAGCTTTGGGCTGTCGACTGCCAGGCCTTTCTTCTGACGTGCCTCTGGGCTGACTGGCTAGCAGCAAAGCACTTCAAACTTCGACTCCTGCCCCTCCCATTGGCTCAGCCATTGACACACACACCCCTTCCCCCAGACCCACCAGATGACCGGACACGCTACTCCTCCCAGGCCTGTCTTAACTGTGAACCTTGAAGGCAGCTCCAGCCTTAACTGTGAACCTTGAAGGCAGGGTCCCTGACCTGCTGCCCAGGGGGGGACCCTGGGCATCCGGGGTGTTGGAGCTGTTGAATTAAACCGTTCCAGCCACGCCTCCTCTGAGCCTGTGCCACCTCCACCTGGTTCCTAAATGTCAGACTGCCTGCCTCAGGCCTTCAGCACCTGCCTTCAGCCTTCTCCAGAATGATCTCATCCATGGCCACAGCTTGAAAAGAGCGTCTTTCTGCTAATAACACCCACATTTACATGATCTCCGGCTGCCCTCCAGAAGGGAGAGCCCTCGAGCTCACTCCACTCAGATCCTCCAACACAGCTCCTTACTGGAAAACTGAGTCCTACTCCGAAGCACAACCCCTTGATAAATTACCACAACCCCTGCCACATCGCTAAAGGTAAAACCCCAAGGTTGGGTGGGGCCCCTCCCTTCCCCTCATCCATTCGCATCCAACTTGTCAGTGATTTGTTAATCTGCCTTCCACAAGTGTCTAGTATCTGACTACCTTGCTGCATCTCCCCTGCCAGGACGTCTCTTGCCTGATAGTCTTCCATAGCTACTCGATCCAAATCTAGTTTCTACACACAGAGAAGCGGCCACTGACTTTTCTGCCCCGACTGTACTCCTTAACTGCTAGAACTCCTGCCCTGAGAACAAACCCAGCCCCTTCACCCCCCACCCCCCACCCATCCCCTTTCCCTCCCCCACCCCCACGTCCCCCTTTGCTCAATCTGCAGCCTGCTCTAGCTGCACTGGCCTCCTCGAATGCTTTCTGCGCTGTCTTGTGCTTTAAAGATGGGTCTTTCTCCTCTCGTGAAGATTTACGGTCTCAGCCACTCACAGGGTCGCTGGGAGCCAGCCGACTCGCTGGGCCTGTGGGACAGGTCTGACACCTCACCTGCGCTGTCCTCTGCGTTGATCGCTTTGCTCACCCGTTGGACATGGCTAACCCCCTCTCGTCACTCAGACTTCAGCCGTTGCCCTCCTCCCAGAGCACTGGAGTAGATCCTCCCTCCCCAACCCCCAGGCCCCACTCGGCTCAGGCGAGGGCTTGGGACCTCCTGGGAGTTCAGTGGCCATTCCTGGAGCTGACCACCACCCGGCTGGATTTCCAAGTCCTCCCTCCCAGAGGAAAAGCCTGGAGCACTACTTCCAATCCCTGCACAGCACAGTTCTCCTCTGATGGATTCCCAGGCCCGCCACGAGTCAGGACCAGCTTGATGGCAACAGGTCCCGGTCACTTATTTCTGGAAACATGGATGGACACAGCCCTTCATGCCGAGCTGACGCCTCTGAACTCCGGTTCCTTCCAAGCCATCAGCCTCGCAGCTCAGCCCTGCCCCATGTGTGTTCTTAATGCTCTCGGCAGCGCCCACACCAGCGCCAGACAGGGGCTTTCTCCCGCCACGAAGCGGCCTGCAGAGGAGGACTGCTTAGCTCCCTGTCCCCAGTGCGCTTTCAGCTACAAGGTTTAAGAGCTGGGAGGACGGCTGGAAGCTGGAAAATAACTGAGAGAAACGCACGGCACTCTGACCGGCATGGTCTCCGGCCTCCAGTTATCTAGGACAGTCCCCGGCTTACAGACAAGGTCCATGCCTAGCTGTGCTGCGTCTTTAATAAGAATTTGTATGTAAATCAGAACAGGTGTTTCCAGGCTGGGTCCACAGGGTTTTTACCCACTGGCCTGTGATCTTCCTGCATTCGGCATCGTTGCATGTGTTATGTGAGTCTGAAGAGGAATTTATAGACTGCTATCGGACATATAGACTAATATCGGACTTAATCTGGACTGGGCGGGGGTACTTTCTTAATATTCAATTACTCTTTGATATAAAGCTCTTTCTTAGACACAAATGAGTGTCTGTTGTTTGGGCCAGGTCCAGACTAGGCAGCCCCCATCTCCTCTCTGGCTCCTCAGGAGGATAGAACTTCAAGGTCCCCATTTCCAGCCTCTCAGGAAGATGAATGACCTATTGAAGTCTGCATCTTCTGCCCCAACATTCCAAGGAGCTTATCTCCCCAGACCAAGTTTGTGCAGCCCCTGTCCCAGCTCTCCAGGGAGTAGGCTGGCAAACAACAAAGGCACTTCCCACGGGGATCGCATCCTGACTCAAGGTCCTGGAGCTGCAAGCAAAAATCTCCCTTCTTGTTGTCAACGTCTACCTCTCTAGCTTGAGCCCTATCTATCTCCCACCACCTCACCAACAAGCTACGATTTCCCTGACCTAACTTGTTGGGTCTCGGAACCACCCAGGAGCTCAAGATGCTCCTGTGCCTCTCTCTGCTCTCCCTTTCCTCCCGGGAGCTCTTTCCCTACGTTAATAAAGCCGCTCTTAACCTCCCGTTCTCTGTCTCAGTCCTATCTCCGTTCAGTATCTCAGTGTTGACCTCTCATCTGTGAATTCGTTTCTCTAGTTCACCTGGACTGATGCAGTGACCTCATACAGGAATGAGTGAGGCAGGTGAGTGAGTGGTCATGCTACCATCTCTGGACTCCTGGAGTCCAAGTGGTGAGGCCATGTCTCATCTGTCTCTTTATTGGAAACTCGAACTCAGAAAACAGCCCCAGAGCCTGCTTCTTGTGCATCTGGATGAGGGAGCAGGCCAGAGAGGAGGCTTGTAACCTGCCACCCTCCGTGTGGAATCAGGACGGGAGGTCAGATGATCTGACTTCCAGTAGGCTCAGAAACCCACAGGGGCAGTTCTAGCTCTTGGTTAACTCTGAGCTCCCCCTGAAGGCTTACTCGGGGTTTTCAGAGATCATCCTCAGCCCTGCAGAGGGAGAGCTGTGCGGCCTGGCCTCCTGGACCAGAGTGCTGTAGGACCGTCCAGTCCCAAGGCAGCCCCGGTGGTGGCCCCTGTCATGAATGAAAGGCCTGTTTGGGGGGGATGCATGCTGTCCTAGCTTGAGGGAATAGGGCATTGCCTTGTTTGGGTTTTATTGAAGATGGTTATCAGTTGACTTCCTGACGTCACACTCTTGCTTATGAAAGAGAAGGAGAGTAGCAGAGTCGCACACAGGGAGCATAGAGACTCTGTGTGACAACAGGGGCAGACATGTCTCTAAGCAGCTAAGGAGCGCAGAGGATTCTGGGAGCCACTGGCACCGGCTTAGAGCAGAGCCTCTTTCAGAGCCAGCAGTGGGAATCTGCATGGCTGACAATGGGATTATAAAGAGACTTTCCCCCAGCTTTGTCTCCCCCAAAGACATGCCAAACATTACGGGCTTTTTACTAGCATATGGGGGGAGGTCAGATGCTTCCTGACATCCTCCCTGAAGACAATCAGTCACCAGACTAAGTAGCCCCCACCCCTCCCTGCTGCTAAGGACAATGGGCTACTTTTTCCTAAAGGCTTGCAGTCATAGATTTGGTTCCTGTAGGTGGAGTTTGCACCCTACTGGTAATGGTGCCAGGAAACAGGTCGAACTGGCTCAGTTAGGCTGCCATGCTGAACCTACGATCCGCCCATCTTGTCACATGTATACCCCTAATCCCTCCTCTTCCTATTGTGTGTGTTTCCCCTTCTCTCCTATCCTTGCTCCCTTATTCCCTTTCCCCTTGTCCTCCTTCCCCTCCCCCTTTCTCCATGTGGACCACCAAGTGTGGCTGAGGTGAGCATGCTACCATGACATGTGTCTGACTCCATTATTTCTATCTCTCTTCAATCTCTCATGCTCTCTAGGACTTTAGTAGAATATTTATATATGGCAACCGTACAGTTGTGCCTATGAAATCCGTGATTAGTGGTGGGCTGGCACTCCTTCCGACCACAGCTGACCCCCTGCCTCTGGGTCTGGGGAGGCAATGTTTCCATGCCTTCTTGCCCCAAGTGCTGTTAGAACAGCCCCTAACGTGGAAGGTGCAGTCTTGGTGAGCCTTGGGGACAGGGTCGAGATCACGTGGTCTAGCTGCCCCAGTGTCAACCTGGGCAGCCCCCGCCTGGAGTTTGTTTTCATTAAGGAGGTGGCATTTCTTTGCAGCCCTTCCCGGCCATTCCAGACTGTGCCATCTGCCCCTCCCTGTGGCTCCTGGTCAGCAGGGAAAAGGCCACCTTGGGGCGTGGCTTCAAACTCCGGAGCCCACACCTGGGCTCTAAGGCAGATGACTGTCCCCTCGGGCAGCCAGGACTCCTCCTCCCAGGTTCCTTGCTGTCAGATGAAGAAAATCTCTGTCTGCAGCATTTTGCTATTGCAAGACTAACCACAAACACGAGTGCCAAGAACAGGGGTCGGCAAACGATTGAGACAGAGGAGCGGATGGCGTACCAAATAATTTAAGTGTTGTTTGAGAGCCACGTGTTTGTTTTTACAAGCAAAGGAAATCACCAATATCTGAATCATATCCTTTCATTTTTGTTCAGTTTTACTTCAGAGCCACATGTACCTACTGAAAGAGCCTCACGTGTCTTGACGTAGTTTGCCCGCCCCTGGCCCAGAACACACAAACGCCATTCTGGGGTCAAGAGTCTAGAGCAGTGGTTCTCAACCTTCCTGATGCTGTGACCTGTAAATACAATTCCTCATGTGGTGGTGACCCCCACCCCCAACCATGAGATTATTTTCATTGCTGCTTCATCACTGTAATTTTGGTACTGTTATGAATCGGGCGACCCCTGTGAAAGGGTCGTTCGACCCCCAAAGGGGTTGTGACCCACAGGTTGAGAGCCGCTGATCTAGAGTCAGTATCCGAGGCTAACAGCCAGGGCCAGCCAAGTGTCTTCCTTCTGGGAACCCCTGGTCTGGTTCTCCTACCTGACGGCACCCGCCGGCATTTCTGGCTCTGTGGCTCCTTCTCCTCATCTCCAAAGAGCCTAGCTGAACCTCTGCTTCTGCACTTGCTTCCCTTTTCCAAGTCTGACCATGGCTTCCTACTGTAAGGATCCTGTGATGGCATGGGGCCATCTGGGCACTCCAGGATCATCTCGACTCAAAATCTGTAATCACATCTGTAAAGCTCCTTCTGCCAAGTAAGGTACCCTGCCAGCACACTCCGGGGATGACACTGTGCTCATCCTGGGGTGGGAGGATTGCTCTGTCCACCATGGGCTTCTCCCTCAGGTGACCCAGGGCTTGTCGAGGGAGTTCGGCTCTGACGAGCTCCCAGGGGGTCTGTTCTGCCTCCTTGGTGGTTTTGGCCTCATTGTGATGGCCGCTTATTACAGTATCCTGATCAATTTGATCTTTATTGGTCTTTGGCTGTGGGAAGCATGACATATAAGCGGGCAGTTTTATTCTACTACATACATACATTAAAAACATATACGAATCATAAAACTGTAGCCCGATGAAGAAGAGCTAAACCAGTGGCAATAACTCCATAGCGAACTGTGGATCCCACTGAGAAGCCGGGGAACCCTGAACTGTGCTCCCCAGACCCAAAGGCGCTCAATCGAACAAGGGGACACTGGGAGTTTTCGACTCAGGAAAGGTGTGTGTCAGGGCTGGGTCCCTTCCCTGTACTTATTCAGTCTGTATGCGGAGCAAATAATCAGCTGCAAGTCCCGGTGGTACAGTGGTTTCACACTGAGCTACTAACCCCACGGTCAGCAGTTTGAAACCACCAGCCTATCCTTGAGAGAAAGAGAGGCTTTCTAGTCCCATAAAGAGTTATAGTCTCAGAAATCCAGAGGCGGTCCTACCTCTCCTATAGGGTGACCGTGAGTCAGAATCAGCTTGATGGCAGTGAGTTTTTTTAATGCATGTAAAAACAGTGCAATGAATAAGGAAGATCCAAAAAGAATGATTTGTTGGATGCACACAGTCCTTTGCACAGTTGTTACAACACAGATAAACCTCCCTCCTGTACTCTGCTGGACAACGCTGGGCAGTGCATGAGGTGTCTGAAGTCTGGTCCTCTGGGAGTTTCCTTAGGGTGAATATCCTTGGGGATTTTGAGATTTCCTAGCCCTCGTGGTTTTGTGGCAAGGTAAGCAGTTCAAACCCCCCAGCTGAAACTCCGGAGAAAGACAGGACTTTCTGCTTCCATAAAGAGTACAACACATTGCGGGAGAACCACAAGGTCGGTAGTTTGAAACCACCAGTTGCTGTCTGGGAGAAAGATGAGGCTTTCTTCTCCCGTAAAGGGTTATTGTCTCAGAAACCCACAGGCAGTTCTACCCTGTCCTGCAGGGTCACTATGAGTTAGAATAGACTCGACAGTGAGTTTGGTTTTTTGATATGGATTGAATCCTCCGTGTCTGTGCATTTTATGTTTGTCCCAACGTTCATCTCTAAGCTCAACACCTCCTTCCTCATCACAGAGTTCTGGCTTTTAAGGCTTACTCACTCTGTTCTTAATAGCTATTAATTATTGTGAAAGTAAAATTCCTATGTTGAGGATGAAAGGAAGCAATCAACTCGCTTTAATTTCTCTAAATAGTTCAAATCATCAGGTCTCCTCAGAAGTTTTATGTAAGGTTAAAACAAGGGGTATCACTGTGCAGGATATGGCCATTGAGAGAGAGATGGCTACTTAATTCAGAAGGAAATCATAAAAGCATTCATCTGTTCAACAAAGATGCTTCCCACCCCCCGACCCCACCAGATCTCTCCAAAAGCAAGACACCAAACTTGCTGCCATCAAGCCGATCCCGACTCTTGGAGACCCTGAGGGCAGAACTGACCCTTTGGGTTTCCAAGACTGCTAGCTTCATGGGAGTTGAGAGCCTCGTCTTTCTCTCAAGGAGCGGCTAGTGGTTTCAAACTATTGACTGACCTGCAGTTCACAACGCAGCGCACAAACCACTAGGCCGCCAGAGCACTTTAGCTACCTGCTGTAATTATCTGCCTTGACTGATGGTAACATATTCTGGTGGTGCCCGTTTCCTCCTTAGTCTGTTGCTCATCACAGTGAGCCCCTCCAACTGGTACCAGGCTTGATGAAACTTCGTATTTTACAAATACATTTTTAATTGAGCAAACACATTGAGCTAGCTTATCCACTTCTAGAGGGAATTCGTAAATCAGGTGATAAGATCTTGTAAAATCCAAATGACTCTGTACTGAGACAGTAGGAAGGACCCTACTAAGCACTTATATAAATGCAGAAACAAAACAAACAAAGAAAGACTACTGCTCCCAGCAACCCGTGGGCTTCTCAAGGCTGTGTCCCTTATAGCAGCCGGCAGATACCTCTATCGCCGGTAACAGGTGGTGGGTTCCAACCTCGGACCTTCCAGTTAGCAGCCAAATACTCGAACCATGGTGCCGTCAGAGTGGTTCTGGATACAAGAGGAATCCGAAGATTTCTTTTTCAAATTGTTGCCTTTTTTTTGCATTCAATATCATGGCTCTTGAAGAATTTTGTTTTAAAAAGTTTGTAACTCAGGGAATTTTAAAAAAGAGAGATTTTCACAGTGAGTTTAACTATCTTGGTTACTAGGCTACAAAATAAGCCTAGTAAACTTTACCGCTACACAACTTCGAAGTTTCAATAATTCGTATATAATCAAATGAGAAGGGAAATTTGTTTTTCATTTTCCTCAGAAGATGACTCTGCAAACAAGTTTCACTGATGGCATCATGTTCTATAGACAGCTCTCTGCCTGCCCCCTCGCTGCGTGGTCGTTGGGTGCTATCGAGTCCCTTCAAACTCATACCAACCTTCCGTACCACAGAACCAGCCTCCGCGAGGACCTCTGCCAGCGCACCACTGCCGACATGTCTGAGCCCACTGTTGCAGCCACGGGGCCAGCCCGTCTCTTTGAGAGTCTTTCTCGTGTTTCCCCAGGGACTGGTTTGTCCCGATAACGGGTCCGAAGTATACATGCTCCGAGGAGCATCTGACCGTGCTTCTTCCCAAATGGATGATTTTTTTTTAAAAGACATATGAAAGAAAATCTGTGACAGTTATAGAATCTGTTTGCAAGAGCATGGATACATTTTGTTTATTAAGGGGGAAGAAAGAATACTTCTATCTTAAACTAAGAATGCCTTAGAAGATAATCGAAGACAACCTTGAAGTTGTATTGTAAATGTAGACGGTCTGAGGAGAAGCACACATTATTTTCTTGGGTTTATATAATAAAACCTTCAAAAACTGGAACATGAGGAAGGACGGTGGAAACTGCCAGAGAAGGAAAATTCAAGTAATATGAGCTGTCTAATAGAGAGCTTTAGAAAAGGGTTTAGACCGCACCTTGTCAATCGTGGAAGACATTTGAGACCTGAGAAACAAGGCAGTCCTATCAAGTTCTGGCACTCATCGGTCTCATGGGAGTAGCTTTTGCGTATCTGGCTGGCGAGCGTGATTCATGTGCTTTAATGCTAAGCAAAAGCCTTGTGGTGCAAGTCCAATCAGAGGTACCACAGAAGAAAGGCCTGGCACTCTGCTTCTGAAACTTCAGCCATTGGAAACCCAGTGAGGCACGGTTCTCTGACACACCAGGGATCTCCCTGAGTCTGAACGGATCCCCCAGGAACTAAATCAAATGATAGCAGTCGCCACACGTGATGACTTTGAAAGACGTCGTCACCCACCTTCTGCTTCCCTTGGTACAGTGAGTGCCATCTATCCATTCACTGGGGCTCATTTAGGGGGCATCCTCGACTCCAGAGGACACGCATGTTGGACAGAGAGTAAGAGCAGGACTGGGATGTGTCCGTCTGTTCCCATCACCCGCATGACCTCTTTCCAGACAGCACGGCTTCCTTTCACCGCGGGCATGATCTGTGACTTCACGGGCTGGGCCGTCCTTGTGCATTTTACTAATGTCCCTTCTTTCTGAACAAGCGGAAGACTGTCATAAACGATTGCTCCTTCGTGCAGTGCATTTTTTTAAAAATGCCATCACTATTTCTTGAATTTAAGTACGTGTAAACCATGTTCACATCATGTCTCCCCTGACCAATTTTCAGGTGGTCACCTGGCTCAAGTCCAGGTCCCGTATTCAGAGTAAGAGAGTTATTACAATACCTGCAACTCCTAAACTGGCCATTGGTTGGTTAGACGGCCGTAAACAGCACAATGGGTTATCCATCCATCTTATAAAAGCAGAATTAGCAAAATCATTCGTTATTATTTTTTTATGTTCTCCACATCTCAACAGGATACGACTCAAGGACCTGGTGGCGTCGTAGTTGCATGTTGCACTGCTAACCACAAGGTGGGCAGTGTGAACCCACCAGCCTCCCCTCAGGAGACACGGGGCTTTCCGGAGTCTGCCCCATGGCAGTGAACTTGGGTCTACCAGGAAAAGATTCAGCTCTATTAAGCTAAGTGGACACAAGTAAAATGTATCAATACCACGATGGATCTTAATTTCTGAGCTCCAGTTTTTCTGAAGGCTATGGTTTTTGGTGGGAATCTTAAATCTATCGCGAGTCTTCGCGGAGATTCAGCCTCATGACCTGCACCAGGAAGAACTTTGCTTTGAGGTTAATCAACATGGATGGAGGAAAGTGGAGTCTGAGTTACAACCACTCCCCCTCACCAGCCCAAAGAGGGACAGCCTAGCCCTCCGGGATGTGGTCGTGTGCCCTCGATGGACATTGGGGTGCCAGGATCACATCGTCCGGCACCGTGCCCTAACTGCTGGGTCGGAGAGCCCTGACTTCTCTATCTACAATCGTGTCTGTATTCCAACTGTGGTTCTTTGTCTGCTCCCATCGTCCCGCCTGCGGCTGTGAGGGGTTGATCTTCCACCATTGATGTTGTGACAGTTTCCTTTCTCCACCCTGTCCGCTGAAGTGACAGCACCTCTGGGAATCCTGGGACACCAACTCAGCTTCCCTTGTCCCGATGACTTGTCTTTATCTTCGTCCTGTTTCAGACACAACAAAGTGTGCTCTACACATTGTCTTTGAATTTGGGCCCTCTTTTCCCTACAAAGAAGCCCCAGCCCAAGGTGCAAGTACAGCAAGTTCCCGCAGGCTGGAGGCTCACTTGTGGGGGCAGTGGGCATGCCTCAGGCACTTCATGGAAGGAGTTGGCCTGTGACCAGCTGAGCTGGAGCTGAGAGCCTTTGGGATCGCGTGTGTGGTCGAGGGGAGAATCCTCTGGAGCATTTAGAGACAGCACCAAAAGACCTTTGTAACGTTGTCCAAGCAGGGCAGAGGCCAAACAGCTGCTTCACTGAGGGGTCAAGGCTCAGAGAAAGGTGTGCCAGTGGGCACAGCTGAGAAGAGGCATTCCTGACCAAAGAACTGTAATCTGAGCATTTCTGAGCCTGAACTGCAGCCTGTTAACTTCCCTAGTAAACCCTACAGTTGTGAACATTGTCTGTGAGTTCTATGTGACCAATGAACTGTCGAGCCCAGCAGAGAAAGAGTGTCATGGGAGGGCCGGCTGGTGTCCTAATTGGTAAAGAAGTTTGGAGGGTGACCTGTCTGACCTCTGCCTCATCAGAGTCTGCCTCGGGCTGATGCTGAGTTTGATTCTCTTCCTGCTTGGGAAGTGGGAGGAGGTCAGGGGTGGTTCTCACACCTACAGAACGCATCCCTGAACTCATCAGAGGAGGCATAACCGTCCGTGTGTCTATATGTGAACACCAGTCTGTTTCTCTGTGGTGGCTTGTGCGTTGCTGTGGATCTAGAAGCTGTGTGGTTGGTATTTTACGTGCCAGCAGACCCAAGGTGGACACATTTCCGTCAGCAATTCAAAACCACCAGCCACGTTGCAGTAAAAAAATGAGACTTCCTACTCCCGTAAAGAGTTAGTCCCAGAAACTCACAGGGGCAGTTCTAGCCTGTTCTATCGGGTCACTCTGAGTCTGCCTTGACCCGCAGGCGGCGATTCTGATTTGGTTTCCTCCTAGAACAAGATAAGTATTTCCATTTTGATTACACTGAAAAGAACCTCCTGTTTCAGGTTGAAAAGAAGCATTCTGATGTTCGTGTGTGAAGATGGACACACCGATGGCCAACTCATCCAAGGAAAGCCAAGTCACCTCTCTAGCTCTCAGCGTTCTTGTGAAAGGGTGACCATCTCGTTCTGTGGGAGAAAACACAAGCCCTGAAGACTTGCTAATGTCCTCGCCCTCGCCTACAAGTCCTGGGTAAGGAGCTCCCCTCGCCTTGACTCTTGTAGATTCCCCAACTGTGGTGACGGTGTGGTCACGTTTGGGCAAGCCACAAAGTCGGCAGTCTCTGTGTGGGGAAGCGAAAGCTGTCCACTCCCATCAAGGGTCACCGTCTCCAGAACTCACAGGGGCAGTACTGTCCTGTCCTCTGGGGTCAGGACAAGTCAGAATTGGCAGTGAGTTTCGTTTGCTTGCTTGTTTGAGTTACTTACACTTACCAATCACAGATGATCTCTCTTTGCATCCATTGGTAGACACTTGGCGATCTATCTGCCAAAAACATTTTAAGTTCATCGTGTTACAAGCCTCGGGAGGTAAATGTTCTAGAACAGCGGTTCTCAACCTGTGGGTCGTGACCCCTTTGGCGGGGGGGGGGGGTCACACGACCCTTTCACAGGAGCCGCCTGATTCATCACAGTAGCAAGATGACAGTGATGAAGTAGCAATGAAAATAATGTTATGGTTGTGGGGGGGTCTCCACCACAACATGAGGAACTGTGTTAAAGGGTCATGGCATTAGGAAGGTTGAGAACCACTGTTCTAGAAGAAGCATCAAAAGACACCAATAAAGGACTGAACCTGACCTCCAGACTATTGACAGTCCAGCCTATACTCACACGGACAGGTGCTGGCTTCTCAGTCTAAGCTGACAGCATCACCAGGGACCTGGCAGACTGAGCCGGGTCACTGAGTCAGCATTTCTTGAGCAGCATTCTATAGGGGATAGTAAAGTATGACCTCAGGGCAGCTCCAACCAGCCCCCTGTTTTGCAAATTCAGTTGAAGAGACATAAAGATCCACCGAGTCAGCCATCCCCACAACAATCCATGTACACCGTCATAAAACATAGCCGGTCCTGCGCCACCCTCTCCACTGTCAGCAGTCCCAAGCTGCTGTGGGAGCTACTGTGCAGGCTACTCCACCCTGGAGGTTGCTATGAGTCAGGACTCACTTGATGGCAGGGAGTCAGGTTGAGTTTCCAGCTTGGCCTTGGCTACAAAGCAGTGCTGCTGCTCTTAGCCGCCGCAGAGTAGATTCTGACTCGCGGTGCTCCCGAGGGGGCGGAGACTACTCCCCAGAGCTGGCACGGCTGTGACCTTTCAGAAGCAGATTGCCAGGCCTGTCTTCCCAGGCACCTCTGGGTGGGTTCAACGTGCCCACCTTTCCTTAGTGGAGAACTTAACCATTTATGCCACCTGGGGACTCCACAAAGCAATGGGGAATCCAACTCATAGTGACCCTCTAGGACAGAGTGGACCGGTCCCCATAGTGTGTCCGAGGCTGTGAGTCTCTGGAAGCAGACCGCCCATCTTTCTCACACAGCATGGCTGCTGGGTTCAAGCTGCTGACCTTGTGGTTCGCCACACCCAGTGCTTACCCAAATGCTCAACCCAACAAACTCACTCCCAGGGAGTCAAGCCCCAGTCATAGGGGATCTCTAAAACAGAGTAGACTCCCTTTGCGGGTTTCTAAGACTGTCAACCTGCACCGGAGCAGACAGCCGCATCTTTCTCCTGCTGAGTGACTGCCAGGTTCCAACTGCTGACCTTGTAATTAGCAACCTGCTTGTAACCCATTATGTCTAAGCACTTTCAGTAAGTTCCTGTACTTTACGACCACAGTTCCTATTTGGCATCAAGAGTAAGCAAATGTCTCGAGGCCAAAGGTAATATTAACGGCTACCAGAGCCAGGAGGGAGGGAGAGAGGGCAGTCATTGTTTAGGAGGCACTGAGCGCCTGTGTGTGATGATGGAGCGTTTAGCAATGGGCTCTCCTGTTGACTGATGTAACCGTGTCCTTCAGTTATTTATTCATGTAAAACACGTTGAATGGTAAACATGGTGTCACATATAAGGAGTTCTGGTGACATGGTAGGAAAGTGCATAGCTGCCAACCAAAAGGTGGGTGGTTTGAACCCGTCAGCTGCTCCCCGAAGAACGATGTGCCAGTCTGCATCCATAGAGGTGTCTTGGAAATCTACTCTGTCCTATAGGGTCACTAGGAACCAGAATCGACTGGCAGCCAAAGAAATGATATATATATGCATGATATATAAATATATTATATACCTATTATATATTTTATTAAAATATATTTATGTATGCTATATAAATATGTCATATATTTATATATTGTGATTTATATCGCAATTAATTTTTTGCCTAATTTGTAGATTAAAAAAAAAACTAACGTCCCTGAATTCCCAAGAGCACCCCTTCTACGGGGATGGATGGCGGGGAGTCACTGGCATGGGCTGCAGAAGGCTCCGCCCTTCTCCTCATCAGAATGTAAGTGGGTGTTGAGCTCCCCGGCAATTCCATTGCAGCAAGTATTGCTCGCAGTCCAGGTCTCGCATGGCGCAGCTGAGACCCAGAGACAGAGACTGGAGGGAAGTGAGAGAGAACAGCCTTCCTGAGACGGCTCAAGCAAGGAGCGAGACGGGCCTCAAGGCCCCAAAGCAAGCACACACAACCCCCCCCCCCCCACCGAAAAGGGGGATTTGCAATTATATACATGTACACCAGAAGTCAATTGACCGGGTCATGCATGTGCAACAGATTTCCTCAGAATGGTCATGAATATGCATCAGGGCAGGGCTCTGATTCCCAGCCAGTGAGATGACATGTGGGACCCCTCACTTTTGAAGATCCGAGTGGGTCTGGTGACATCTTTCTGGAGACTTGACCAAAGTTCTTTCGTTCTGGGTTGTGACTGTCCTTTCTGCCTTTGCTCAGAGGGCCAGAGCCGGTCACTGCGGATGTCCACTTGCTGTGGGGCATCTATTCCCAGAGGAAAGGGCACGAAGAAGCAGGTTACCAGGCAGAGATGAGCAGTCGGACAGGGCCTCGCGATGGGACACATGTTGGCACAGCTTGGGACTATGCCTCTCACACTCTAAGGCAGGGCAGGCTGCAGGATCGACAGGTCACGCTGTTGGCTCTACTAGGGGGAAAGCCTCTGCTTTAAATGCGGAATGACTGCACAAAGCCCTTCCAGGAAACTGGTCTGGCAAGGTTTTATGATGAAGCTCTGGCCTTACTGGCAATAAAGAGCTTCGTTTCCTTGCCATCCAGAATGATTAACAAACACACGAGTCTCAGAAAACCGTGCAGATAACGGCGGTTAAAAAATGCTCCCCACATGCGAAAATCCTTCTCAATCCCGGGGGCTGGACAAAGTCTCCACACCCCAATCACCAGAAAATCCTCACATCACCTGGCGCTAGTTTTGTTCACCAGGCCAAAAAAAAAGGAGGAGGAATTTATATCTATTGAGCTATATGCTTACATATGCTAATTATCACTCTGTGTGGATCCACTAAGACAAAATGACCAGTTTATCTACCTGGAGCTAGAGCATCCTGCAGCTCAACCCCAGGCCTCCGCGGCAGAGACCACGGAAAGCAAACATTGACCATCTGACCATCTGCTCTGCTTCCAGCTGAGTCAGCGCTGCTGGCGATGAGGCCTGGGGCCCTGGCGGCATCGTGGGTGATGCGCTGAACTACTAACCACAGGGCAAACACCAGGAAGAGTGACAGTGTCGGGCACCCACAGGGGCAGTTCTACCCTGTCCTGCAGGGTCGCTGTGAGTCACAGTCAACACAGTGGCAGTCAGTTTGGGTGTTTATGAGTGGGGTTCCTGGAGCCTGTTGCCCTGGGTGGTCTTGCTTCTCCCCACCTCCCCACCCTCCACCCCCAGCCCCACCTCCTACCAAATCCTCCTGGTGGTTTGTGGTTCATGAGCCAGTCCTCCTGAACCCTGGATTCCTTGCACCTTTCAGACGTGAATGCTTATTTTCTTGTTCAACCGCTCCTCCCTCTGAGTCATTCTGATGGTGTCGGGGCGTGCCAACACTGGGCCTCAGCTAAGGATTTGGAAATGAGCATGAACTGTGGCCAGGGGAAAGAGGCCTGCCCGTACCACGATTACTGCTCCCTCCAATACTGCAAGTGAGGCCATGAATACATGACCATCAGCTGTTGACCCTGGCCAAAAGATGGCCTCTCTGAACCAATCGTGCCCAAGATACAAATATATTATATACCTATTATACAATATCCAAGCCTAACCCAGGGGTCCCGGGGACTGGCCCTCTGAAAGATGGCTTTCTCTGCCCACAGGCATCTCTCTAGGCCGAGGCTACTCCGGACTTCTTCCGGGTTCTGGAATATGAAGCACTTCACCACCCCACCCCACCCCACCCCAGGCCTGTGCTGTTGCCCCTCCAACACCTGCTGTCCCTCCCCAGCACATGCCAGGTGTTATTGTATTGATTCCATCTCTCGGTGACCCCAAGTAGACCTGTGCACCATAAGGTTTTCATGACTGGTTATTATAAAGTAGATCTCCAGGCCTTTCTTCCAAGGTACTGCTAGATGTGTTCAGGCCACCAACCTCTCCATTAGCAGGCAAGAAGTTAACCATCCGCACCAACCATGCTGTTCCTTTCCCTTCCCATCTCAGGACATTGTCTAGAGGGTCGCTCCTAGTTCCTCTGCGCCACTTTCAAACGAAGGCTTTCTCCAGGAAGCCTTCCCTGACTGCCCACACTAGCTAGAACTCTCGGAACCCCCGGAAAGCTGCTGTCCAACTTCCTACCGTGGCAATGAGTGGCAACTGATGCCTCTTTGTTGTAATGGTCATCTTCTCTGCCAGACTGCAGACTTCACGAAGACGAGGGCGAGGCCCGCATCTGCTTTCACTCCCCTCCCTGCCCCACCGCCTGCCACCCAGGTGCACAACCCCCAGGGCCTCTGCTGAAAGGAAGCCAATGGCCAGTGTCTCCTGGGGACTTAGAAAGGTCGAAGCGCAGCCATGGACGAGGACTCCCCCCGGGGACAGGACTCCTCATTGAAATGCACTGCTTCAATCTTCCTAAGAGGGAGAAAGATGGGGCTTCCTGCTCCCGCCAAGGGTCACAGGCTCAGAACCGCTCAGGGCCAGTTCTACCCAGTCCTCGTAGGGCCACTGTGAGTCGGCATCTGTTGGGTGGCAGTGAGTTTGGTTTTTGTTCTTGTCACTTTTGAGGGACATTTTGAGTGTTTGAACAAGAACCAGGCCAGGAGGTGAGCTTTTGGAGAACATCAGCAGTTTGGAGGGAGATCGTTCAGTCTTTTACTCACTGGGTACTTTGTTGAGCACCTACTGTGTGCCCAGCACTAGGGGTAGTGAGCAAGGCCCAGTCTTCACCTTTATGGAGTTTATAGTCTAGTGAGGGAGGCAGGTGTCCAGTAAACATCCACAGCCACAGAACCTGGGAGATTGTCATGGGGTCAGGTGTTAAGAACGACACCTAATGTGAAGTTCAGTTCCTGGGCTGTCATCCATCAGGGAACTAACAAGCTCCAAACCCATGTGGTTTGTTAGTGTACAGAGGGAAGACACACACACACACAACCACACACACACACCAGCAGCAGCAGCAAAGAGTGAAGCCAGAGTTTTATTAAAGCGTAGTCACTTCAAAAGAAATGAAGTAGGCATCTCTTGTGAGTTGAGAAGGGACCAGCTCAAGTGTAGGTGAGACACACTTGGCTCTGGGAGGGAAGTGGGTCCCCTCAAGAGGTGAGAGGTGATGTTGTCTAGGGGTCACTTCCAGTTCCTCTATGGCACTTTCAAATGGGAGGCCGTTGCCGCTCTGCCGATGGCCAAGCGACTCTCCAATTAGTTTCTCAGCCCGTCTCATGAACTGGGTCTCACGAACCATTTCTTTCCGTTCTATCTGGGCTGCTGCTCTGGGTCAGATGTCTCCGGACGTTTCAGGATTATCTCCAAGGACAGACCTGCGTCAGAATTTTCACTCGGGCCTGCCTTCAAGGTCAGGCTTTGTGCCAAGCCAATTCTCACACCATCGCTGTTTTCACGGGTCCCTTGTTTATTCCCTTAGCAGGCAGGGCAGAGGCCCCTGTTCTGTCGCTGTCACCCAGCGATATGACAGCCACATCTGCCTTTTCCGTAAGGAGCTGCCTGACCGTGCCACAGCGTGAAGGGTGAGTAGGGAGAGGCGGGCCAAGAAGAGGCAGGGCTCGGGTACGAAGCTGCTGGCTCACTCGCAAGGGCACTGACCACCTTGTCCTAGCTGTCCGCTCCGATGACGAGTGTCCAACATGCAACCTTGGAAAATAGAGCTACTGTCCCACATGACATCACCCTCCAGATGAAGGCTGCGGGATGCCGACTCCCCAATATTAAGGATGTGGGTTCCTGACACACAGCGTTCTTCTGAGGCAGAGCACCCCCTTGTGTGTCCCCCTGGGCTGCTCCCACCTGGGCCTCGAGGGGGAGCTGATGAGAACAGGAAGCTGCGGCGGCGTGTGCTGTGCCAGGCATAATAAGAGTTCTTTATCTCTGACCTAGGAGTCTCCGAGTCTCCTGTCTTGGCCCAACATCCAGGAAGCTGGGCAGCTATCTCATTAGCTGCAAACTAAACCAAACTCATCGCCGTCACGTCCCTTCAGACCCATAGCAAGTCTATAGAACAGACTCGATCTGCCCCCTGTGGGTTTCTGAGACTTCAAGCCTTTTCAGCTTCATTTCTCTCCCAACAAGAGGCTGGTGGATTTGAACCAGAGGGCCAGAGGATCGCAGCTCAGTGTGTAGCCCACTACGCCATCGGGGTCCCTCCATTAGCTATAAGTAAGGTAAGATCTCGGACCCTTTGTGTTAGTCTGGGTAAGCTAGAGAAACAAATCCAGGGAGACTCATGTATTTATTATAAAGAGCTTTATATACAAGAGCAATTGAATATTGAGAAAACATCCCAGCCCCATCCAGATCAGACCCCTTAAGTCTGATATTAGCCCATATGTCCGATAGATACATAAATTCATCTTCAGACCCATGAAACACATGCAATGACGCCGAGTACAGAAAGATCACAGGCCAGTGGGTGGGAAGTCTTGTGGATCCAGTGGCAGTGGAAGCATCTCAGCGCTGGCAGGGTCTCCACATGGCTCCTTCAGCTCCTGGGCTCTAGTGTAGCTCCATGGGTCTTCTCAACAGGGATGTCTCACAGGGAGGGAGTGTGTGTCCCATCTCCAGCGAGCTATTTATCTCCTTAGCACCTCCAAATGAGGTCATCAAACTGGGACCTGATGGACAGGCTTAACTTCACCCGTTCACTCTTGAGTCTCAAATTGACGACAGATTATGTAACTACCACACCCTTCACAGTGACTGATGAACACATAGATGTTACACACAAAAACCATGTGGTGCAGAGAATAGAGCAAGTCTCAGGAGCTGAAAGAAGTGTATGAGAGCATAAATCCTGAGCACCAGATTCCCAGAAGGCTACGACAGTTTACTGCGGGAGCCCTGGATTCATTTTGAGTTTCCATGTAAGCTCAGCCTCCGCTTTCTGACCACTGACTGGGAATGTAGAGAGCTTTGCCCTGAGGGAGCGCGTGCTTGCTGTGAGGGAGGGGCAGGGCCACACGCAGGAACTTGTGAGATTGTGTATGTCGTAATTACAGTCCTGCTCCTGATTCTGGTGGCAGGTAGGGGGCTTACACAGTGGGTGCTAACCACAAGTCGGCAGTAAAAACCATCAGCGGCTCTGCAGGAGAAAGAAGGGGCTTTCTTCTCCCATAAAGAGTTATGGTTTCAGACACCCACAGGGTAGAGGGCAGCTCTATGAGCAAGTACCCACTTGATGGCCATGAGTTTGGGTTTTTCCTGATCCTGCATTCCCACTTGCAGGGATGCCAATCACGATTTAGTGACAATTTCCTTTGTTTTTCATGGATTATGTGTTAGTCTGCTTTGACTAGAGAAACAGCTTCATAGACACTCATATGTGTGAGTGAGAGAGCTTTATATCAAAGAGCAATTGTATATTGAGAAAACGTCCTGGCCCAGCCCAGGTCAAGCCCATAAGTCTGATATTAGCCCATATGTCAGATACCAGTCTACAAATTCCTCTTCAGACTCACACAACGCATGCAATGATGCCGAATGCAGGAAGATCACAGGCCAGTGGGTGGAAACCCTGTGGATCCAGTGGCAGTGGAAGCATCTCAGCTTTGGTGCGGGTCTCCATATGGCTCCTCCAGCTCCAGGACTCTGGCTCCATCAGTGCAGCTCCATGTGGCTTATCAACAGGAATGTCTCAAAGGGAGGAAGACAGGAGTTCCCAGGATCCTCAGGAGAAGGCCATGCCCACACAGAGGCACCATTGTCTGTATGACCTGACTGACAGACTAGGCTCCACCCCTTTGTTCAAGTTGACTGGAGATTATGTAACTGCCCAAGCTGCTAACCACATGGTCAGCAGTTTGAATCCACCAGCCACTCCTTGGGAGAAAGATGAGGCATTTTACTTCTGTTAAAATGTACAGCCTTAGAAACCCAAAGGGGCAGTTTTACTTTGCCCTTTAGAGCTGCTGGGAGTCGGAATTAACTCGGTGGTAGTGAGCTTGGGTTTGTTTGGTTGGCTTAAGTGTCCATGCGCCTCATTGGGCACCACTATGGTCTCATGCTGATGATCTCCTTCGCTCAGAGGACTCATTTTAATCTTTGTCCTGTTTAAGATGTGATAAAGGAACTCTGTAAATTATATTTAGGCTAAAGATGAGGCTTTCTACTCCCGTAAAGCATTACAGACTCAGAAACCCACAGGGGTGGGTGTATCCTGCCCTGTAGGGTCACTACGAGTTGCTATCAACTCGATGGCAGGGAGATATACATTATATTTACATTTGGGGGTCTTCCCCCCAAAGCAGTAGGGCATGGTGGCCTAGAATATAAAGCTGCCTTTCCTGATGGGATCTGGAGGTGGGCAGAGGCAAGGATTGCCACCAGGGAAAAAGGTGTTTTCCTTCACTGTCTTCCATGGACCTCTGGGGACCTGGGAGGCCAGGGCTCTTGGATTCCAGTGGGAGCCACGCTTTGTGGCTCATGTGTCACTTCACGGCATTTAGGTGACATGCTGGTGTTGAATGGGGCTCCAGCAAATATTGGTCCTCAGATGAAGCTCGTAGGCTTTAGCTTTGTCAAGGAACTATCTATAAGGAAATATATCTTGATCTATATTGAAATCTATCTATCTCTCTATATATTCAGATCTACTAAATAGTGTGGTCAACTGTTCCACTTGAAGAATTCTGTTATAAGAGACATGCAGCAGGAATAATATTTTAAAATTTGGCTAAAAGGGAATTTATTATATAGGGTCATCTGTCTTACCCATCCGACTAAAGTTTAATAGTTCAAGGGTGGGGGTTGGGGTGGTGGGGGAGTTTTAATTTTCATAACATCAAGTAAGAAATTGCCGTTAGTGTCACAGGATTTTCTATGATTCCAGTTTAAAGGTTTCACGCTGCCTCTGGATGGTCTGAGTTCTCGGACAAGCGTGGATGGGGGTCATCTAACCGCCTGGTTTGAAAAGCTGCCGCGGCTTGGTCTTCCTCGGCGTATTGCTAGACACGGCGGGTGACTCGAAACCTCCTGGAAAGACGCCAGAGGTGTCTCCTTAAACATGCTTATACATTTCGTTCTGCTCATGTCTCACTTAGCTGTTGCTCTTGAATCTGGCCATTCCCCTATGGACGTAATGGAGATGTAAATTAAGCAAGGTGATGGTTTGGTCTTATAGCTGAAGCTTTTTGAAAATGTTAATCTTTGTGTCTCAGAATATTCCTTGTCTCATGTTCCTTCTGGCTTATTCGTGGTTGTTGCTTTTCTTGGTCTTGCTCACTCAGATGGATGTTATTTAGTTTTGCATCTGTTCTTCAATTCAACCCCCTCAGGTCTTTCACTTTAGAAATATTATGGTAAGGCAGCCATGATATTGGTCACTGTATAATGGTCACTTGCCGATAGAAGTCCAAAGCACGTGAGAAGAAGCCTCGCCGTCCTTGCTTCCAATGAGCTTCCTGGAGGCCATCCCCGCCAATGCTCGCTGCCATTCGTGCGGTGTTCCGCGTTCGACAGGTGCTACTGCCGTCTATAAGGTTGTCAGTGCTCATCCCTCTGACGCGGACCGCCTATTCCTTGTTCATAGTCCGTTCTCAGTCTGGAAGCTCTCGAGAAACCTGCTCACTTTGGGAGACCAGTCCCTGAGAATGGACACCTAGACAAGACCCTGGACAAGGTGCATTGCCACAGGGGCTGCAACCAGGGGCTCAAACGTAAGAATCGTCGTGAGCGTGGAGCACGAGCGGGCGGGGCTTCATTCGTTGTAGGCAGAGTCGCTCTGGGTCAGAACGGACTCGGTGAGACTCACAGCCACAACCACAACCATGGTCACGCTGTGTTGTTGTTGTTGTTCGTCTACAGCTAAGTTTGGGCTTCGCTTTGTTGACGTGCAGAGATGCTTGACCCGTATTTTCCAACAGATGGATCAATGGATTGGACTTAGGAAAAGGACTGATGTTTTGAATGTGGAGCCCCCCGGACTAAATCAAGACTTCAGACCTCTGGAAAGAGACTCAATTCTCACTATCATTGCATCGATGCCAACTCCTAGTGACCCCAACTTCCAGAAGGTTGTGAGGCTGTAACTGCATACAGGAGTAGAGAGTCCAGTCTTTCTTCCATGAAGCGGCTGGTGGTTTCAAACTGCCGACCACGCAGATTGAGGCCCAACTCGTAACCACTACACCACCAGGGCTCCCTTGGAAAGTGTTGGAGGCCACAAATCACAACGGATTCCAATCATCAGGAGCAGAGATTAGCTACCAATTAGTCTAAAACGTCTACTTTGGGTTTGTACGTGGGAATGCTATGGGTGATTTAAGGTTCTAGTCTCTGGATATCAGAAATCACTTTTCTCCTTTATCCTAAATTGTCTAACAAGCGGATTTAGAGGTTACAACCCTCAGCTCAAAGGTATTTGTTAGTAAATTTAGCAAGACTATAAGAACCATGACTAAAGAAGCAGCTGAAGTTCAGGTTAGGGTTTTACGAAGTAGAAATGGCAGCAAGTCTCCAAAGGGACAGTTGCGTGTCTTAGCGGCTGGAGGTTTCTGTGTCCACGTCCGCCACGTCCATACACAACATGAGGCTTTACAGAACGCAGCTGCTACTGGTGCTGCTTCAAACTCACACCCACTGCCATCCAGTAGGTGCCGACTCAGAGTGACTGAGTCAGACAGGGCAGAACTGCCCCAGGGGTGGTGAGCCTTGTCTTTCTTCCACCGGTGCTGCCTTGTCGTGGAAAGACCAGCACTTCATGGCACTTGGTATTCCTGGTATGGAGACCGTCAAGTCTTGGTTTTGTGGGCTCTTTCAGCCAATTGGCCTACTATTGTTAATTATTTATCTCCTCCCTCTGGCTTTCCTGGAAGGTGGGGTAACTCACATAGACCATGGCCCCTAGGTGTCCTTTCAAACCTTGCATCTTGGGGAAAGAAACTTCTGGTCCCTACAAGCCACTTTGACTTGAACAAGGGCCCAGAGCAATGAGTGAGGCCAGCGTGCTGTGAGCTTCATGCTCCTTTGAAGAATCCAGTCTGTTCAGACAAGCAGACTCAGCAGAAGACCCGCGTTCAGGTTTAGGGCAGACCTGTAACCGCTTGACTGGGTCTCCAAGACAATGTTATAAGAGGCCTGTCAGACGGTTGTGATCCAACTGCCACCCACTCATCATGCACCGGAAATCTTGAGGCTCTCTCCGCATTCGCTAGTGAGTGATCCCGCTAGAACGCACCACTGGGTAACTGATGAGAACGGTTATAGTGTCTGATGGACAGGTAAGAAAGGGCCTGTTAGGGTTTGTAGAACTAAGCAAACTACAGTAAAGATCCAAAATTTCATCGTCTTGACGTAATGATGGAGCCAATGGATCAGTGAAGACTGGATTCATCACTTTAATTAGAGGGTAGGTGTTTGAGAATATTCGTCATTAAGCGTTCTTATCATTGAACTACAGTGGTGGTTTCTCTTATTGTTTTAGGTTTAAACCCGTATGAGAGCTGTGCAACCAGTAAATGTTACATTTGTAATTAGTTTCATGGGGTTTTCTTCTAAACCTTCTCTTACAATGAGGGAGTGGGTTTGATTGTGGTGGTGGTGTGAGGTGGGAACTGTGTGAATAGTCGGCAGGTATTTAGGCATTCTCTCTGTCCTGTAGGGTCTCTGTGAGTCTGCATTGACTCGATGGCAGTGAGTGAGTGAGTGAGTGAGTGAGTGAGTGAGTGAGTGAGTGAGGTGTTTGCAGAAGGCAATGAGCAGTTTAACTCTATTTTGGGTCTTCACACAGGTTCAGCCTTCCATGGGTTCTGGCCATCATCTGACCATGTCAAACGCTTTGTCCCCAGGTAGGATGGGTTGGCGATGACTCCCTGGTCAGCCCAGAGTGGGCAGTCTCACCCTCAGGACTTGCAATAGTGTCTGTCTCCCAGTCATGGGCCCTTGTTCGAGTCTATAGGGCCCACATGGGTCTTGGACAGACTGGCCTTCTACCAGTCACCGTTTGGGAACAGTGGCCCCTGTTTACCCATTCTGTTTACGTGCCCACAGAGCTGTGGCTCCTCTAACCCTGCTGTGGCCTCCTGCTGAGGGTCTCCCTCACGCGGATGGTCTGTTCTTGTCTCTGTCTTGCCTTTGTCCTGGTTAAGACACTCCATAAAGAAAGTGGTCACTTTGTATTTGAACTTGAGGTCTTCCCCACTTCCCGCACCCTCACTCAAAGGACAGGTAGGACTGGGGTGTGAAACGTGAGAGGGGCAAAGGGTGAGCGGAGGCTGGGAGACAGTGAGCGGCACGGTCTGTGGGCCAGTCCTGTTGAGGCAGGCCTGGGGCAGCTGGTCACCTGCCGTGACAGTGCTGCCTTCCCATGAGAACATGGGGCATCGACACACTGAGCCGGCGGAGGGAAGACAGCAAAGTTTGCGCCAACCTGAGCCCAGGGAGGGGGTAAGTGTGGGAGGTGTGTTTTCAACATGCAGTG
Source organism: Tenrec ecaudatus (assembly GCF_050624435.1). Taxonomy (NCBI): domain Eukaryota; kingdom Metazoa; phylum Chordata; class Mammalia; order Afrosoricida; family Tenrecidae; genus Tenrec; species Tenrec ecaudatus. The sequence continues at coordinate 220,952,980 of NC_134530.1, read as the reverse complement.
TCCCGTTATGAAATGGTTGGCACACACACTGCTTTGTAAGCTCTCTCTTAAAATCAGAGGAAGAAGTCCACCTCTCAGTGACCCAAGTGACCAGGGAACATCATTGCTGGCTGTCCCTGCTGTCAGTCATCTTGGGTACCAAAGGGGCAGTGACCTGGAAGAGGAGACGTGCTGAGTCTTCAGTGTTGACAGATACTGTCCTGTGTTGAAGACTCAGGACAAACAACGGCCATCTACTCCTCTTCTGTGTGGGGAGAAGGGAAAGGACAAGAGACCAGGAGGAGAGGGGGGCAGGGAAGAGCCAGCACACCTGAGTGAGGGCTGTGGAGCCAGTGTGAATCACAGAGGACAATGACCGCTTGTCATTGCAAAAATAAGGGGACTTTGTTGAGAAGCCAGCCCTCGGGCCCCTGCTGACTCTCAGGGTTCTGAGCGCTCCACTGGTCATTCATGCACGGCCTGCAGAGAATGGAATTGTCCTGGATCTTGGGCCCAAAGTGTGTCACAGGCAGGGGCCTACCCATGCAGGGCCATCAGAAGCCGCGTTCTCTCCCTGAGAATGACAGGAAGGCACCGGAGGACTTGAAGGGGAGGCAGGAGGTGAGCTCATTAGCCTTGGGTTTCAAAAGCCTCCCTGGAGAGGCCTGGAGACTTCTCAGAGAAGTCAAGGGTGGGTCGCATGACCCCCAAGGTGCTTCACACCCGTAGCAGAGCCTCCTTGTCCTGCAGGCCTGGTGTCTCCAACTGGAGGCAGCTCTGGGAATTTCCCAGTCCTCTCCCAGCTCAGTGCACAAAATGCACAAAGGCAGGAGTCTGAGGCTAAAGGGAGCCCTCAGCTCTGGGGTCTTTGCCTGTTTCCACAAGGCCCCTCTGGCCCCTACCTGGCCTCTGCAGCAGGCAATGGGCAATGGCCAGGAGACAGGGTGGCTGTGGGAGGCAGGGTCAGGTGGGGTTGGCACTGGGGAAGAAAGGAAAGCCTTGTTTGGAGCACAGGGCACCTCAGAGCTCCACTGTGTCCTTCTTCCACTTGGCCCAGGGCCTGAACAGAGAGAGGGCTGGAGATGGAGGGCTGGAGGTAGGGCCTGCCAGCGATGCCCGGAAAGTGCTGGAGAGGAACGCCAGGAGGAGGGATGGGAGGGGAGCAGGCCTTGGAAATGATGCTGAGCCACTTTCCAGGGGGAACCCCCAGATCCCGGCCGAATGTTTCGAAACTCCAGAGTTTCCCAACCCTCCTGAAGTGTCCCTACACGTCCACCCGCCAGTCTCACAGTTCCTTAATTGGCACACAGCTCGGATCCGGTAAACAAGACGGCTGGGGCCCCAGGGGAGTGGAAGGGGCAGGTATAAAAACGAAGAGGAAGCCGTGAGGACAGGCCTGTCAGGAGCCCGGGGAAGGGCAGGAAGAGGCTATCCCAGCTCTGCTGCAGCCGGAATGTGTCAGAGGGTGACTCCCACAGGCCTCTGGGCTGGCCCAGGTGGAATTGGGGTAGCGAGGTTCAACCCGAAGGGTCTGGGCAGCCCTGAGAGGTGCTGCGGGTGGGCCTCCACCTGCCGGGGCGGGGGCGGGGCAGAAAGGATGGGCGGGGAGTGGGGACCAAGCAGGGAGAGGCAGGAGGCTGCTCCCCAGGGAGCATGGAGGAGAAGGGGAAGCTTGCACCTGCAGGTGGTCTGACCCTAGATTTTCCCTACAGGCTTTGTGCTCCTGCTGCTGCTACCTTGCTGTAAGTAGCCCCACCTGATGGTGATGGGAGCTGGGTGCTGGGGGTGGGCTGGGAACTTGGCACTTTTCCAGTTCTTTCTGAGACCCGAATGACTGGTAGAGCATAATCTTTGTTAAACCAATGTGGACGGGTCGATGCATTTCTCGAATGACCCTCTTCTCTTCCGGGTATTTGAAATGCTTCCGAAGCAGATCGTAAGGCTCAGCTTCAGGAATGGCCCTGGTGGGAAGCACCCACCCACGCCCCCCAGCTGCATGGATGGCCGCTGGCCACTGCTATTCCTCTGTAATCAAGAAGGCAAGAAGAGCTTAACCTGCAGCAGTAAGAATTCAAGTCAGGGAAGAGGAAGGTCTTCCTTGTCCCCTGTGATACCATGCCCAGCTTATCTGCTGCTCTGCAGGGGGTTAGGGGTTAGGACCATTGAAGGGACATGCCACCGCCTCTTGAGTGAATGACTGCACTGTAAATCCCACAGGGCTGTCCCCTCAAGGCCAAGCTTTTTTCCCCACCCCGCTGCCCTGCCTGGAAGGCTGCTCTTTGAGTCTCTATGGAATCACGTCTCTTTAGACTCTGTTCATCTGTCCCACCCTCACCCCACACAGCACCCTGCTCTTCATCCTTCCCCAGCACCTGGGGAGTCTCCCTGATTTTCATCAGACAGGGAGCTCCCCAGAGGCAGGACCCCTTTCATTTAGAATTCTGTCTCCACTCCCACCTCTGCCCACTATCCCCACCTCCTCTGAGTTCAGCCAGAGGGTCCCTGGCAGAATCCGAGCCCCAGCCCCACACAGGCTCCTCCCTCAGGCTCCGCCTACAAACTGGTGTGCTACTACACCAGCTGGTCCCAGTACCGGGATGGAGACGCAAGCTGCTTCCCAGATGCCATCGACCCCTTTCTCTGCACCCACGTCATCTACAGCTTCGCCAACATAAGCAACAATGAGATCGACACCTGGGAGTGGAACGACGTGACGCTCTATGACATGCTGAACTCACTCAAGAAAAGGTTGGGTCTCTGGCCGGCCAGGCCAGGAGCGGGATAGAGGGCTCCCCGCGCTGGCCTCGGGCAAGGTGGTTCTGCCCAGGTCCCACGAGGACGGGTCAGGGGCCATGGCCTCCACCTCTGGGTGCAGAATTAGAGGGACTCAGGCTTCCACAAGGAGCCCTGGTGGCATGTGGGCTGTGCATTGTGCCGCTCGCCATGAGGTCCGCGTTTCGAAGCCATCAGTCGCTCCTTCGGAAGAAGATGAGGCTCTCTGCTCCCATGAAATTTTGCCGTCTCAGAAGCCCGGAGCAATAGTTCTGCTCCATCCTAGTGGATTTGAGTCTGTCCTTTGAGTTGGAATGGACTGCAGGATCGTGAATTTGGTGTTGAAGTTTGGGGGGGTGGGGAGCTTCCATGGGAGGAGATAACGAAGCAGGTGGTGGCTAGTGTTTGGTGGTGATAGAAACTAGCTCTAAAAGAAAGGCAGGGACTGGGCGCCCCAGGGGGTGAGCGTCTCCTTCCCCAAGGGAACCTTTCCAAGGAGCATGCCAATGCCTCCTGGTTCCATTCTGCCCTCTCTAGTTTCTCCCCTAACAACGCAGCAACCACTCACTGCCACCCAGTCGATACTGACTCGCGGTGACACTATAGGACAGGGTAGAATTGTCTCTGTGGGCTTCTGAGGCTGTCAGTCTTCATGGGAGTAGAAAGCCGCGTCTTTTTCCGACGGCGCGGCTAGTGGCTTCAAACCACTGGTCTTATGCCTCGCAGCCCAACACATAAGCACCACTCCCCCAGGGCTCCTTTTCCCACACAAGGCGAGCCGGCAAAAAGGGGCAGCCTCGGAAGAATGGCCAGAGTCCACAGCCGCCTAGAACCACAGCATCTCAGAGTCGGCACGGCCTTGGAGACTTATATCCAGCCCCCTTCCCGAAGCTAGAAACCTGCTCCGAGGTCAGCAGTGGGGCCGCCAGTGTCATGTCGGCTACACTCTGACGCCCCCCCCCCCCCTTCTCCTCCCTGTGCCTCACAGGAACTCCAACCTGAAGACCCTCCTGTCCGTTGGAGGGTGGACCTTCGGCACAGAGAGGTGAGTGAGGACCACTCCCCAGAACAGGGCCACAGAGGGGGCCGGGGCCAGCGTCTACTTCCCTCCTGGGGTGGCAGCCCAGGGGCGTCAGACCGGTTGGGCACAAAAGTCTATGTGGCTATCAGGGGTTTTAGGCTAAAGAAGTTAAGCACAGAGAGGGCTAGGGACTTGCCAAAAGTCGCACAGCAAGGAGACAGTGGGCCCCCTGACCCTTGACAATGCTCTTTACACCATTCCTCCCACCTGAGAGCAACAGGGGCTGGCAGGGGGCAATGCGAATGCATGGGGCGGGGGGGGGATGCTGTGAGCAGGCATGTGGATGGAGTGCTTACTGACCACCTGTGCACCCGTTCCAGCCATGGTCCCAGCAGCACTAGGCGCTATCACCGTCATCCCATTTCCATATGGGAAACTGAGGCCTGGATCATGACCTGACCAACGGATCCTAGCTAGTGATAGGGCCAGCCTCAGAACCCAGGGAGGTCATCTCCAAAAGCCCTCGCTCCCCCCACGATGCCCTCCCCTGCCCGGGTGTCTTACCCTGCCCTCCTGGAGCTGGCTGGTGGACTCAGGCTCTTGCCCCTCTGGTCTCAGAAAACCCTGCCAGAGGGCCAGGGACCCCAGCAGCTTGGGGCTGAGCCTGCTACTGCTGTGCTTGCGGTCCTAGATTTTCCAGAATCGCCTCCAACACCCAGAGCCGCAGGACCTTCATCAAATCGGTGCCAGCATTTCTGCGGATATACGGCTTCGACGGGCTGGACCTGGCCTGGCTCTACCCCACTCGGAGGGATAGGAGCCACTTCACCACCCTGGTCAAGGTGCGGGCTGAGTGGTGGGAAGGTGAAGGTGGGCAGGCCTGGGGGGGGCATCTCCAGCTGACGGCCCCCTAGGGCAAGCAAAGAGGGCCTGAGGCCTCCCTGCTGTGATGTCCTGAGGCCCCAGGCCAGGAACCAGACAGCTGTCCAGGGAAATCTTTCTTTCACACCAAGGGAGACATCTGTGAGCCATGGAGGAGGTGGGCAGGAGTCCTAAGAGGCAGAAGGTGGTGTATCAATTGGCCCCTGCTCAGGGACAAATAGATGGCCTCACTTCCCAGCATGCACTGCCTCCAGGGCCATGCAGCCCTAGGTGAGTGAGGCCCAGCCCTCTCCAGTTAGCCCAGGGGCAGAGCAGTCATCTAAGCGAATTGCCATACGATCGATCTATATGACAAGTCACTTGAGTTTGGTGAGTTCACGTCCCTGGGAGAACAAAGCAGAGACCAAAAGGCAAGCGTCTTCCATACTACCTGTGGGCCCATTGGGCTTGCCCACCGTTCTGACAGCCACCCCCGTGGGGGAGGAACGGTGTGCTCTCGAGGTATGCATGGGAGTGGGGAAGGAGACTGGCCTTAACAGTTCGAGCAAAGAATGGGTGGGGCCATGTGATCATTCCAATGGGGTTGTCCTTCCACTGGGGATCACAGCAGATGGGGAACATCAATAAGAGGCCCAAGACTTCAGCCTTCCTTTCACACGGTCTGGGTCGGGGGGAGATGTGGCCCTCTCTCCTTTACCCCCATCTCCCCTCCAGGAAATGAAGGCCGAGTTTGCCCAGGAAGCGAAGCTTTCTGGAGACGAACAGCTCCTGCTCAGCGCAGCCATGTCCGCGGGGAGAATCAACCTTGACCTTGGCTACGACATACCCCAGGTGTCCCAGTGAGTCAGGCCACCAGACGACGTCTAGCCCCAGTGCTTCCAGAAGCTCAGTGTCACTTACCTACCCCGTGCCTCCAAGTCCCCACCCACCAAGCATGGGGTTACCATCTCTGCCCTGTTTTTCTCACTTGGGGGGTGGGGTGGGTGCTGTTGACTGGTGAGAAAGTATTTATTGATATGTTTGGGACAAGGAAACGGGAACCACCCACCATGAACCAGTGATCTCTTTCTCATGGCTGGCTGGCAGGCAGAGTGGGGGGCTCGGGAGAGGTGTGCTCCTGTGCAGGCAACACCCCCTTTCGAGTTCGCCACCCCTGGTCCTTCTGCCCCCATGCATGTGTGTGTAAGTGGGCAACAGCCAAGCAACTGGTCTCGCCGCAGAGCAAAGCCAGCCAGGGATCTTGGGAAACCCAGCAATAAGGGACCCTGCCACTTCAGTTTGATATCAATCTTCCAAAAAGTCTTAGGGTGATACAAGCTTGGTGTATCACTCGATCATTTCAAGGGTAACAAGAGGGGGCTCTCCGCCCCTGGCCCCACCATCCGAGCCATCTGGAGCCTATAGGCCTCACGGCTTTCCCAGTATGGACGTGGAGACTTCTGCCCAGCTCCCTGGCATCCAGGCTCATGGGAAACTTTGTTACACTTCGAGGCTCCCTTCCATTTGCCTTTACCAAGAAGAGCGCGGTGGGTGTTGGGGGAGTGGGGGCAGTAGGAAGAAGTGTCGTGCCCACAGGTGTGCAGGAGGCATGTGGGGCCCCTGAGTCCACAGCCTGGTGGGGCCCAGAAGCTAATAACTGAGGGCCCCTGGGATGGGAGCTTTGTGGCCTCCTCTCAGCTGCCGCAAACCTCACTGGGGTCGTGGGTGAGAAGCCAAGAGCATTTCTCATTTCCTGCCTCACCTGCCATCCCTTTCTTCTACCAAACCCCAAACCAAAACCTACTGCCATCGAGTCGATTCCGACTCCTAGCACCAGGTGGAGCTTTCCTATTCACATGGGGCGGACAGTGGGTTTGAACCACCACCAATCAGTGCTCACCTGGCAGTGCCACTACAGGGCTCCCCTTTCTTCCACAGACACCTGGATTTCATCAACCTCATGACCTACGACTTCCATGGAGCCTGGCAGGGGACTACGGGGCATCATAGCCGCCTATACAGAAGCAACATGGATGCGAATCTGGACCGATTCAACAACGTCGTGAGTGCTGGGAGAGTGTGGGGATCAGGAGGGTCCCACCTCCACCATGTTCACCCCAAACTCAGAACCATCCAGTCGGGGCCAACCCGCAGGGATGCAGAAGGACAGGGTAGCACTGTCCCTGTGGGTTTCCAGCACCTTGTGGCTAGCAGCCAACGCGTATTCACTGTGTCACCAGGACTCCTCCCATGTTCACGCCCTGCCCATCCCCTCCTCAACAGGCCTGGAAAAGGAGGGGCTATGAAGCCCACTGCACAGAGGAGGAAACAGGGGCCCATGGCCTATGCCTTCTCTGTGGCTCCTGGCACGAGGGGCCAAGCCATCTGCTGAGGAGTCTGCGGGGTGGACAGTGGGGAAAGCACGCATGGGGCGGGGCTGAAGAGGCTGGGGGCAAATGAGGTCCGCCTCTAGTCTCCATGTGCCATTGGTTTACGGTGCAGCTAGAACAAACCCCCTGTTTCTGTACCTGTCAGAACACTGTCCTCTCTCCCCACACCTATGGGGCTGCTGTGCGGCAGGGTTGCTGTGAGCCACCATCAGTTGGCTGGCAGTGAGCTTGGTCTCTTCACCCAGCAGCTGCCTGTCTAACTGGCCTCTCTGGTGCTGTGCCCACCCAGGACTACGCCGTGGGGAACATGCTGCGGCTGAGGGCCCCTGCCAACAAGCTGCTGATGGGCATCCCCACCTTCGGGAAGAGCTTCACCCTGTCCTCCTCCGAGTCGGGGGTGGGCGCGCCCATCTCGGGGCCAGGGATTGCAGGCCCCTACACCAAGGAGAAGGGCATCCTCGCCTACTATGAGGTGATGGGGTTGTGGGGGAAGGGAAGGTTTTCCAACACCCCACCTCCACAGGGAAGGTGATTTTCAGCCCTCACTCTGCTCCTTTTGGGGTACAAAATGTCCCCGCAAATCTCACACCCCTAGAGAAGCGTAAGGGGGGTGACCTTTGCAGTGAGCAACTTCCCGCAGACATTCGGCTCTCCACCGCCTCTCTCATGAGAAGCTTCAGGAATAGTCCTCTGTCCACTGTGCTAGGCCCTCCTCCGACCCAGTGGAGAGTAGAGGCCGAGGGCGGGCCCTCTGCTTTATTTAGTGCCTTCTCGGCCGCTCTTGGTGCAAGTCCTCAGCCCAGTGCTCATTTCCCGTACCCTGGATGCGGTGGAAGAAGCCACATAGAACCTTCTGGAGGCTCTCAGCTGTGTGAGCGAGCTTCCAGAACTTCACCGGGCCCTTCCGTTCTCTTGCAATGCCACTGTTCCCAGGAACATCTGACAAGGCGCTGTTCTATTTTTCCTGATAACCTGTTTCTTTTGAGCCCTGGCACCCCCAAAGTCCCCTACTCCACGAAAGACCCTAGCAGTGATAACCAACCCAGTTGTAATCACAGCCATTGAGAGCTTTCTGGTATTTGCATCTGCTTTGCACGTATTTGCATGAAGCCTATACTCTGGGGCCAGAACTGGCTGGCCTGCAGCACTAGGAGGAGATCAGGGATGGGGAGAGTTGTGAAGATGTAGTATCTCTCTGGTACCCACAGTCCCGGCAGGGCATGTTTCACACAACCCCCACCCCACTCTGCGCATAGATCTGTGGCTTCCTGCAAGGAGCCACCGTCCACAGAGTCTTCGGCCAGAAGGACCCCTACACCACCAAGGGCAACCAATGGGTGGGGTACGATGACCAGGAAAGCATCAAGGCCAAGGTAGGCTTCCCCCAGGCCACCCCCTTGGAGGGGATGAGGGTGCAGAGGCTCTGCCCCATGCAGCCAGATTTGTCCTGAGGGAAGAGCATTGGGGTGCAGTGGTTAAGTGTTCGGCTGTTCACCACAAGGCCAGAGGTTCAAACCCACCAGTTACTCCGGCCATCTGCCTCAATAAAGATTTACAGCCTTGGGAATTCTGTGGGGCAGTCCTACTCTGTCCTGTAGGGTTCCCATTGACTCAGTGGCGATGAGATTTGCCCTCAGGGTTTAGGGTATTGTGGGTCTCAGGCCCTGCTGTTCTCTTCCCTGAGGAGGGGCCCCCAGAGCAGATCCTCCCACCACCTCCCCCTCCCTCCCTCTAAGAAACCCAGCCCTGCCCCTCTGGGCCTCTCTTGCCAGGTGCAGTACTTGAAGAGCAGGCAACTGGCGGGCGCCATGGTGTGGACACTGGACTTGGATGACTTCCGGGGCTCTTTCTGTGGCAAGAACCAGCGCTTCCCTCTCATAGGCACCATCAAGGACCAGTTGACAGCCTCTTAGATTCTCCAGGGGGCCCCTTTTGCTGCCCCTCCCCCCTGCACACAATAGGGCCAGTTACCCCACTCCCCATGACTGCAGCTGGCTAAGAGCCTGGCTCCATCCTGTTGAGACCTGAGCTGCGCCTCAGTTTCCCTCCATGGAGCCTGTGCCAGCCTGTGCCAAAACCCACAGCTCTGAGATTTGAGCTCATTTGAAAAACCAAGAGGCAGAGCTGGACAAGCAGGGCATGAGAGACACAGGATTAGGACAGAGCAGCCCATGAATGCCAATGCTCACTGAGCCCCAGACCCCTTATCAACTCCCTTATCCCTTGCCTCCTGCCTAAAAGATACCGTGTATAACTGTCACTCTGCCTCCAGGAGCCAGACTGCTCACAGGAAGCCATGCCTACTAATTATACTCTATGCAAAGCCTGACTTAAAACCTGCCCCCAGCCACATAATAGCAGCGACCACCCCACTTCCCCTCCCTAAACCCGCAGCTGCTCAATAAAGTGCAAACGCTTAAAACCAGGAGTGGCACCTGCTTCAGTCTGTCTCGGTGGCCTCACTTGCTCGCTCGCTCGCTGGGCACACGGGGCCCACCTCTCCACTTTTCAGGATTCTTCTCTCTGAGGCCGGGCGGCCTGAGCTTGCAGCGGGTGATGCCACCATGCCCCAAGGCGAGGCCAGCACCCACAGCTTCATTTGCTGTGGCCTTCCAGATCCTCAAGTCCTTGTTACCAGCTTTCTTATAATTAAGTTCCGCATGGAAAGAGACGGTCTCTGCTTCTGAAGTTGAGCAGGTGCTGGGAAGAAAGCCCCTTAACTTGTTCTGCTCCCCGGAAAGGAGCTAACCACAAGGTCAGCAGTTGAAAAACACCAGCTGCTCCAAGGGAGACTTTCTACTCCCAGAAAGAGCTACAGTCTCAGAAACCAGCAGGGACAGGTTGACCCTGTCCTATAAGGTCACTGAGGCCAAATGGATTCTGTGGTGAGTGTTTGGGGTTTGGGTGCCCCCAGAAACTGATAGGAGCCAGTCACGGAGCCAGGCTAAAGAGCCCTGAAGCCTGCACGGTGATCTCAGGCACCCTTCTGCCCTCTCTTCAGGGCCCTCTCACCGCTGCTTTAGGCTCACTGCGACCCTGCAGGACAGAGAAGGGCCCACAGGGATTCCATGGTTGTACATCCTCGCGGAAGCAGACTGCCTCATTTTTCCCCTGTGGACAAGCTGGTGGATTTGAACCACCAACCAATCAATTAACATTCAGCCAAGCATTGTAATCTCTGTGCCTTCAGGGTATCCTGAGATGCTCCCAGTGCCAGGAGTCCCTGGGTGGTACATATGGTTAAGGGTTCAACTCCTGTTTAAAAGATTGGCAGTTCGAACCTAGACAGAGGCCCTCAGAGGACAGGCCTAGCCATCTTCTTCCCAAAGGCCATGCCTTGAGAGACCTGTGGGCACAGTTCTACCCTGACACAGATGGGCTTGCCATGAGGCAAAAGCCACTTGGGGGCAGCTAACCATGACTTGGTGCTGGGCAGTGCTCGACCTAACTGTTGCTGGGCTGAAATTAGCCAAGGGTCCCAGCTCTGTCATCTGGATGAACACAGAACAGGGAACATTCACAGGCCCCGCAGAGGACAAGGCACCTCTGCTCAGGTGGCCTCAGGCGTGAATAGCTGTGCTGTGCTGTACTGAGCGGGAAGTCCAGTGTGTTGCCCAGCCTTGGTGGTGGGAGAGTGTCTCTCCAGCTTCCTGTAGCTTCCCAGACCTGCCATGATCCATAGCAGAGCCAGGATGCCCACTCCCAAACCTAAGAGAAGCCGCCAGGGCCTCCTTCACGCGGGACATCTGAGACTTGGGATCCTGAAGTTGGCTTGATGGCTCAGGACACTGATTTGAGGTGTCGGTGAGGTGGCTGTTCTGAAATCTGAACCAGCTGGAGTTGGGCAGATGCAACTGATCCCAAGGTCACTGTCCTGCTGAGGGCAAAGCAAGTGAGAACCTGGCGAGGGCTCAGCATAAGCTGGGCATGTCACCGCTGGGCAGTAGGGTCAAGTATTCCTAATCCCTGGCCGCTGCCCACTTTACCTCATAAGGGGCTTTTCAAGCTCTGGGGCTGGGAGCCCTCCTGAGCAGCCCCCTCTCCGTGGGCACCCCCACCCCCAGCACCCTTCCCCCAGCCTGGGACAGGCTCCTCAGGACTGACTCAGGGTCCTGCAGGGTTAGAACATTCACTTATAGCTGCAGAGTCAGAGGCCAAGGATGGGGATCAGATCTCCGGGGCCCTCCCCCTGCCCGGCAGGACCCTGAGTCATCCGGTAGAAGGCATGGACCCGGCCCAGCAGCTCCCCAGCCTTACTACTCAGCTCTCAGCAAGAAGTAAGGTGGCTGGACTCCTGAACCATCTCCCCAGAGCTGAGGCCCTCACCCAGACCCCCTGCTCCTTCAGTGTATGCCTGTTCATTGTAACAGCGGGGCGGATCATGTGCAAAGGAGCTGGGCAGGGGTCCCTGGTGGCACAGTAGGTTGTGAGTTGATCAGCAGTTCCACAAGGTCAGCAGTTTGAAACCACCAACTTCTCTGTGCGATTAAGACGAAGCTTTCTATTCCCATCAAGATTCACCGCCTCAGAAACCCACCGGGGTCGTGCTCCTCTGTTTTATAGGGTCACTGTGAGTCAGAAACGGCACCATGGCAGTAAAGAGGAGCCTGCGGGGTGTAAATGGCTTATACTGCTGCACATTTAAAGGTTGGCAGTTCAAACCCAGCCAATGGAAGAACAGCAGGGCACACTGCTTCCACCGAGATTACAGCTAGGAGAACCGTACTCAGTAACAGGGGTGCCAGGAGTCAGGGGCCAACCACAGCAATGCTTCACGCGTGCCAACCGGTATGTAAAATGCGTGTCTCATGTGAAGAAAACAAACCTGTGTCACCACCGCCGCTGCCACTGCCACCACCCTGCCGGGACAGGAAATGGGGCCACAATAGCACCTGGGACCCACACAGTCACATTCATCACTGCCCACCTCCCAGAGGAGGCCCCAGTTTGGCTTCTGAGACGGTCTGGTCTAGTTGGAGCCACACCACCTGTAGGAGCGCTGACACTTGTGCGAGTGCGTGTGGCCGGCGTGTGCTCGTTTGGCTCCATATCTTACACGCCAGCCGCCTAAGCACTCCACGGTGGTTACCCGCCCGCTGTGGGGCCATGGTGGATCATAAACGTGATGGCTGCTGGGACACACATGAGGGCTTCTGTATGTGTGTGTCCAGGGTGGGGCTGCTCGGCCACAGGGCATGCGAGCGAGTTTGCCACTTTATTAGAGTTACACACCTTCCTTCTTCCAAAATGACGGCCCCCGGGGCACGCCCTCCAGCAACAGGGGTTCCGGTTGCTCCGACGCCTCCCTGGCACAGTGCGTTTGGGGCTTTAAATCGTTACCAGTCTCAAAGTCACATTGAATGGAGGACTGACTCGGAGAGTCAATGAGGAAGCAGTCAGCTGTACCTGCCTCATCTCTCCCATTGCAAAGGACCAGGCCCACGGGTCTAGAAGTTCCAGGGAGCTCTCCTGGTGCCGCAGCAGTAGTGAGTTTGGCTGCTAAGAGCAAGGTCAGCAGTTTGAAACCACCAGCCACCCCTCAGAAGAAAGACGAGACTTTCTACTTCTGTAAAGAGTTACAGTCTCAGAAGCGCACCGGGGCCGTTCTGCCCTGCTCTATAGGGTGTACCCCCCCACCACCCACTTCCCCCAGGCAGTTCTGCCCTGCTCGAGAGGCTCGCTAGTCGGAATGACTCTGGCAGTGGGTTTGCTGTGTGGCTTGGTCCTCCTCCCAGAGCTCTGCCCTGCAACCTTAGGAAAGTCGGATGGCCAGTGGAGGGACAGAGCTGCTCTCCAGTTCACAGGAGCTCTTCTCCCTGGAGCCCCACCGCGGGAGGGCCATCCTGCAGCCCGTGCTGTGGGTTAAATGCTGCACGGCTAATGGGCAGGGTCCATGGCTCAAGATGAGGCAGTGTGCTCCCCAAAGACCCCAGTCTGTCTAGAATGGTCACAATGGGCACGAGGGCAGTGGGTGGGTGTGCCTCCCACCTGGCCCAACACAAAGGGGAGTCCCCAGAGAATGTGAAAAGGGAGTGCCTGGCCCTGAGCCCCCCACCTGAGAAGGCGGAGGCACCAGCGGCCAAGCATGCCGAGCCTGATCAGGGCTCCTGCTCTAGGGCAGTGCTCTCTCCCATTCCCTGGCCCCTAGCATGGGCCCCCAGCAATGTCCCATCTCACCCATCTGTGACCTCCCTCCATCTGGGCACCCAATCGGGTGATGAAGGAGGTATGCCCTCCTCCAGGGACCCTGTGGTCCCTCCCCCAGAGCTATTCCTGGCCTAGACACCTCCCCGTCCCCCTGTCCCCCTGCCTGACCTGACCCCACAGCTGGGAATCATTTGGCTGGGGGTGGGGCCTCCCCTGACTATATATGCCTGGACCTAGGTGCTCCAGGCACCCTGGGAAGTCAGCCTCCCCACACTGCTGCCTGGTCCCCAGCCAGCTCCACAATGACAGGAAAAGTCACCTCTGAGGGCCCCACCTGTGATCCAGAAGAGCCAGCTCCTGAGCCTGCCAAGGGGCCGGCCCCAGAGGCCTCCGGAGAAGTAGCAGCCCCAGAGGTCCCCGGAGAGGAGCAGGCCCCCCCACCACAGGAGCCTGCTCCAGAGGCACCTGCCCCAGCATCCCCCATGGCTGTTAAGCCTGCACCCCCCAGCGAAGGTGACCAGTGATGGGGCAGGCAGAGGGAGGGAGGCTGGCCCGGCAGGAAGTGAGGCGAGTTCCAGCCCCTGCACCCTTCGCCTCACTCAGCCTTCTCCCCCAGACGTGCCCAGTGCCCCTCTGCTGCTGACCCTGGAGGACGTGACCAGCAGCTCGGTGACCGTGAGCTGGGAGCCCCCAGAGAGGCTCGGGCGGCTGGGGCTGCAGGGCTATGTCCTGGAGCTCCGCAGAGATGGGGGTGAGCTTAGGCCCAAACCCTGCAATAGCCAGGGGAGCTGGGCTGGAGGGCAACCTGGGGTGACAGGGTGTAGGGGTCCCTTTGTTCCATGTGTGTGTGTGTGTCAAAAGGCAGCAAGCAGGATGTTTGAAATGACCTCGGGGAGTCACAGTGCTGGGAGGACCGAGGGCACTGGGACTCTGCCCCGATGAAGAGCTAGAGGAGCCGGGTCTCAGAGACCCTGCTTGGAGAGGATAGCACTTGGGTGGAGCATGGGGTGGGAGGCAGTGAGGAAGAGGAAGAGGAAGAGGGGACCCTCTGGTCCAAGCCTCCTGCTCCTGTCCCCCTCCATGGCAGCCATGTTCAGCTTAGTCTCTGTTTCTACCCCTACATGGCTGTGTGGCTTTGAAAATACTCTTCACCCTCTGTAAGCTCAGGCAACTCCACCTATGGCCATGATTCCAGGGGATGGCTGGCAGCGGGGAGCGGGTGCTGCTGAGGATGGGGGGGCACAAGGCCCAGTAAGGGAGGCCAGCTGTCCCTGATCACCAGCAAGAAGGGGAGTCCCGTCTGAAGGGGATCAGCCTCACCTGGCTCTTGATTGCACTCAGCCTTGGAGTGGGTGCCTGTGAACGCCCGGCCCGTGATGGCGACCCAGCAGACCCTGCGGAACCTGACCCTGGGCGACAAGTTCTTCCTGCGCGTGGTTGCAGTCAGCACTGCCGGGGCCGGGCCACCAGCCACCCTGGACCAGCCTGTCCACATCCGAGAGGTCATTGGTAAGACACCCTCTTGTCACCCTCCTGCTCCCCAACCTTTCCAGACCCTGTGACTCATGGATGGGGAAACTGAGGCCAGGGGGCAGTCAGTCTCCCATTCCACACAATCAACAGGCACCAGCCCCACGCTCTCCTCATCTGACCTGAAGGACGTCCGGGTCCCTCAGCAGGGAAGGGCTTCTAGAGGCTATGGGGTGGGGGGGATTTCCATGAGTGGTCCAGCCCCCAACTATTATGGGAGGGGCCTCCTGACCACCCCAGAAATGAGAGCTCAGGGCCACCTGACTTAAGGTCCCATGGCAAAGAGTCTATGCTTCCTCCTACCTAATCTTAATCCCTCCAGTGGCCACGGACATTGGTTCTCCAGGCACTTGCTGCCAGCTTCCCATGGGCCCTGAGCTCAGCTCTCCCACCACAGGGAAAGCTCTGTGCCTCGTCCCTGGGGAGAGGAAAGAGGCCTGGGAAGCCTCCCCATCCCCAGAGGGGCCTATCGTCTGCTGCCCTGTTGCTAACATGACCATTAGCAGGGGAATTAGACTGAGTCCTGTCCCTGCTCTCCTCCCGGCCAGATCAGGTTTCGGGCTGTTAATGGCAGTGAGTCATTTGGTCTGATCTGAGGTCTCTGGGGATAGCCCCAGGCCCCGGGGTGAAGAAAGACAGGGGCAAGCAGGTGGCCTGGGCCTCCTCCATCTTTCTTTTTGCTCCCCACCAATGGGACGGACAGGCACGTGCTGGTAGAGATGGAGGCCAAGACCCACACCTCTAGACAAAGCCTGCAGAGAGCAGGGGGCCCACACCACAGGAGGGGCCATGCCTGCATTCAAGAGCATCTCTCAACTCTAAGAGTCACACACCCCCTGTTACAGTGAAGAGACACTACATCACAAGGCCCTAGGATGCCCTGAAGGTCACCCAGCTTGCGAGCGGCAGGACCCAATCCCACTCAGAAGCACGCAAGCCCCCTTCCAGCTCCCCATCAGCCTCAGTGGGATTTTCTCTGGCTTTCAATCTCAGGAGGAGCCCTGGTGCCTCAGGGTCAGCAGTTAGAAACTACCAGCAGCTCCTAATGAGACAGACAGAGGCTTCTCCTGTAGAGAAGTTCATGAGGGGCTTCTAGGGGTCATTCTAAGACACAGGCATCAACCTGATGGTTATGAGTTTGGGTTTTTCAAACTCAAGAATATTCCCACACTTTTGGGTCTGAGTAAGACCCAGCACCCACCAGCACGAGGCAACCTCATTAGATACATTGACTCTTGGTTAGGAGGGTCCCAGACCCTCCCCCCAGGGCTCTGAACATGGCTGGACCCTTTCTTCAGAGGCCCTAGGTCGCCTCGTCATTAAGATCTCTCTGCCAGATGGAGGAGGTGGGCAGGGTTCCTGGAGAGAAGACAGGGAGGCCGCTGTGGACAAGTGTGAGCGGCAGGCCCCGCTCAGGGGCATTGCAGGGTGGGCACCCGAGAGAACCCTCCCTGGGCGGCTCAGCTGTCCTTCCTTGGCCACCTGCAGCTGCCACGCATTCCCAGGCCCCCCGCAGCTGCCCCTGAGTCTTCCACACCCAATGCCAAGTGCCTGCACTTCTAATCTCTGGAGACAGAGTGTTCCTTCTCCCTGCCTCCTCCATGGGCATCCACCCACCAACTGCTGCCACCTGTCTGCCACTGAAGGAGCCTGGCCGGGCCTGCCAGGGAGGGGAGCGGCAGGCAGGGAAGGGGCTACCACTTACCTTGAGGCTAGCGAACCCAAGGGTTTGCTCCTGACTGGGTGAAGGTCAAGGGCCCTGAAGGAAGACTTCAGGGTGGACTTTCCAACTGTAAGATTAAGGTGACAGTAGACTCTACCGAGGAGAGGGGTTTCTCGACCCTGGCCGCATTTAAGAGGGGAACTCCGCATCCTCTCCCATAGGCCCTGGACACCAAGGAATGGGGTGGGGGGTGGGGGACAGGCTGTTGAGTGGGCTTCTCTGAAGCTCCTGGGGGCACGGCGTGGGGGTGGGGGTGCAGAGAAGCTGCTGGGTTAGAAGGAAGCTGACTATTCCCAGCCCCAGGAGTGCGGCTCTAGCCAGTGCAGTGCTTGCTCCCCACCAGGGGGGGCCAGGGAGCAGGCCGGACCCATCTGGAGCTCAGGAATGCCAGTACTTCAGGGCAAATCGCAGGCTGGCAGGGTGGAGGCGCCTCGAGAATGCCCGGGATGCTTACCAGTTCACACCCTGGAGGGCATGCCCTCCCGAAGACCGCCTGGCTCTCCACTGCCCAAGGACCTTGAGGGCTACAGGCCCCTGGACCTCGGCAGGCGGCTCTGTCCTTCTCACAATGGGTGGGGGTGGGGGGTGGGGTGGCCGGCTCCCATGGCCACACACCCAGGACCCTCCTTCCAACAGCCCAAGGCAGCCGTCCCCTGCCCCTGACGCAGAAGCCCCTGCTAGCCCCCCTTCTCAGCGCTAAGCTTAGATTCTGCCTTCAATGCAGAGGCTCCCAAGATCCGTGTCCCCCGCCACCTTCGTCACACCTACATCCGCCAGGTGGGAGAGTCGGTCAACCTGCAAATCCCCTTCCAGGTGGGTGAGTCTCCTGCCCATGGCGAAAGCCCATTCTGCTGCATGGAAGCCAGGGCCCCCATCTGAGGTGTCTTGGGAGGAGGGGCGGGGGAGATGTGAAGCTCCCATGAGTGCCAACCCAGGGCCCATCAGGACCTGGTGATCCTCTAGTCCAGTGGTTCTCCACCTTCCTCATGCCGAGATCCTTTCATACAGTTCCTCATGTGGTGATGACCCCCCAACTATAACATTATTTTTGTTGCTACTTTATAACTGTCATTTTGCTACTGTTATGAATTGGGCAACCCCTGTGAAAGAGTCGCTTGACCCCCCCAAAGGGGTTTCGACGCACAGGTTGAGAACCGCTGCTCTAGTCCGAGGGCTGATGAGCATGGCTCTGGGTAGTACCTATGGCTGTGACCTCAGGGAGAGCCCATGGGATAGGCCACCCTGGGCACGGAGCCCTGAGCTGGGTGTGCACGGGGTGCCAGCACCTTCCTGTGCCTGTCCTGAGAGCTTCTCTCCCACAGGGGAAGCCCAAGCCCCGGGCCTCGTGGACCCACAATGGCCAGGCCCTCAACAGCCAGCAGGCAAGTGTGCGCAGCGGGGACCAGGATTCCATCCTCTTCATCCGCAAGGCCCAGCGCTCTGACTCGGGCTGCTACGAGCTCACCTTGCAGCTGGAAGGCCTGGAGGCCAAGGCAGCCATTGACATCCTGGTGATTGGTACAAAGCCGGGGCATGGGGGATGACCCGCCTGCTGGGGAGCCCCCATTTCTAGCCCAGTGCTGTGGGCTGACGGGAGCAGGCCAGAGAAGTGGGACTGGAGCCAAGTACTAGGGGAGGGGACTCGGTGGCAAGGCCTGCCTTCACCGGCCCCTCCTCACACTCTGGTCCTGCAGAGAAACCTGCACCCCCCAGCAGCATCCGGCTCCTGGACGTCTGGGGCTGTAATGCTGCCCTTGAATGGACACCACCCCAGGACACAGGCAACACAGAGCTGCTGGGCTACACGGTGCAGAAAGCAGACAAAAAGACAGGGGTGAGGCTGGCTGGGGCACTTGGTGGGAAGGGGGCACAGGCCTGTCCATTGGGTCTGAGGACGATGTTTTGGACTAACTTCCCGAGCCCAACTCCCTGGGTAACCTTTGACCAGGTCTCTTCCCTCTCTGGGCCTCTGGGTCCTCCCAGAGAACAGCTGGCCGGGCTCTCTGAGGCCTTCCAAGTTCTCCTTGTCCTTGGCTGCCAACAAGTGGGTCCCAGCTGGAGGTGGCCCCTTGGGTGCACAATAGAACTTCTCCCTAGGTTTCTGTGGCCAGCGCTTCTGGGTGGGTCTGAACCCAACCTTGTGGGTACTCCCATATTTGACCATGTCCATCAGCCATCTGAACCAAAGAGGTGGGGGTGGTTGACATCCTGATTCAGAGTCAGCATGGTAGGGGCCAAGACCTTGCATTTCCAACAAACTCCTTAGTGGCGCTGTGGCTGCAGGTCCGTGGACCACATTGAGCGGCTGTCTGGCTATTGGATTTGGACTCACGGCCGCCGTATGGGGCAGAGTAGACCGGCCCGTGAGGTTTCTGAGGTTGTGAATCATTGCAGACACAGACGGCCGCATCTCTCTCCCTTGGAGAGGCTGCTGGGGTCAAAGTGCCGACCTCGCAGAGCGTGGCAGAGTACTTAAGCACCACGCCCTGGGGTTCCCATGAAGAAGTGAGGCTCGAGAGCCCTGAGAACCCAGGGAGGTCAGCAGAGTGACCTCACAGTCCATCTGCCCTATGGCAAGCCCCTCGGGCCCAAAGCCGCACAGCTGGGGCTCCTGGGACTGAGGAGGTCGGGGAGAGGGGAGAGGAGTGGCAGCCGGGCCTAGCCAGCAGAGCCGGGAGGCTGATGGGCTAGGGTTTCTCGCAGCAATGGTTCACGGTGCTGGAGCGCTACCACCCGACCACCTGCACCGTCTCCAACCTCATCGTGGGCAACTCGTACTCCTTCCGGGTCTTTTCCGAAAACCCGTGTGGGCTCAGCGACTCAGCGGCCGTCACCAAGGAGCTGGCCCACATCCAGAAGACAGGTGGGTCTGGGCCCCGACCAACCGGAAGGGGAGCCCGGGCTGGCTGGACCTCCCCTCTCTGGGGGCTGTTGGGGGCCCACCCGGGAGCACGTGCTGTGCTCTTCACGCCCACTCTGCTGGCAGCGCTGAGCGAGCAGTCACACATCGCCACTGCACGGGATGGAGGCGACTCGAGGGTTTGTACAGACACAACCAGCAGCCCCGCCCTCCGCAGGGAGCCACGGACTTCTTGTAAAGATGCACAGGGCTCGTCAGGCTTTGCAAACGGAGGGGTGGACTCTGGGCAGTTTGCTAAGCTCCCCAGCCTCCGGCCCTGCTAGAAGCCACAGGGATGGACAGAGAGATACGGGTGTTTACTGAGGCAGCACAGGCGGCTGACCCACCCTCTTGCATCTCTTCCCATGGGGGCCTTGTGTGCACCCGTCCCCCTACATGCAGCCTGGGTGGGCTCCAGAAGGCCCCCTCTTTCACAGCAGCCTGGCTGCACAGGAGGAAGGAAATGTTGTTTGAAAAAGAGAGGCCGGGGACGTCTCCACAGACAAACAAATGAAATACGGCGGTCCTGAGTTGCTGTCTCCACCCTGGGCCACCCTCATCTCATCTCTCTGATCTTCCTGCCACCCCCAACCCCTAGCTCCCCGCCCTGACCCTCTTAGGCAAGTCACTCCCAACTAAGGGCCCTAGTGTCTCACCTGTCAGGTGATGGCCCATCACTTACAGAGGCCGCTTTGCGATCAGTGAAAGAACCAAATGAAGCGACCACCCCAGTGCTCTTGCATTTTTTCTGACTCGAAGCAACCGGGTAGGATGGGTAGCACTGCCCCTGTGAGTTTCCAAGGCTGTAAATCTTCACAGGAGCAGCAAACCTCATCTTTCTCCCTCGGAGGGGCCGGTGGGCTGCAACCGCTGACCTGTGGTTGGCCGCCCAGTGCGTAACACCCCCACTCCTGAGCGCTGCCAGGGCTCCTTCAGGGATGTAAGCTATAGGTGGATGGATGTAAGCTTGGGGGGTTATGCAGAAAGCGGACAAGTGTGGGCCTAGGAGCTCCCCGGCTGACCCCTCTCTCCCCTGAATCTAGATATTGGTGCTAAACCCATGGGGTTTACTGAGCGAGACTTTTCCGAGGCCCCCTCGTTCACACAGCCCCTGGCTGACCACAGGTCCACCCCTGGCTACAGCACTCAGCTGTTCTGCAGTGTCCGGGCATCCCCCAAGGTGAGAGGGGCAGGCTCAGCAGGGTGGGCGGGGGCGAGCGGAATGAGGGACCTTCCCAGCCTGAACACCGCCTTCAAGTGTCCAGCCGGGGCTCAGCACCTCCCCAGCCCTCCTCTGTGTTCTCCCAGGCCAAGATCATCTGGATGAAAAACAAGATGGACCTCCAGGGGGACCCCAAATACCGGGCCCTCTCTGAGCAAGGCGTCTGCACCCTGGAGATCCGCAAGCCCAGCCCCTTCGATTCGGGCGTCTACACCTGCAAGGCAGTCAACGTGCTGGGGGAGGCATCCGTGGACTGCCGCCTGGAGGTCAAAGGTGAGGGCTGGTAGAGAGTCGCTTTGTAGGGGCTTCCCTTGGATTGGGGGGGACAGGAGGGGCCACTTCTAGGAAGGTGGACCAGACAGGGCTGAGTGTCTTTCACCCGAAACCATAGGGCCAGGCAGGGCAGGTGGACTAGATGGGAGGCAGGCTGCCCAGAGGATGTTCAAGTAGGGGCACGGCCCAATGTAGGGAAGAAGGTGGCAGAGTCTGCCATGGCCGGGGTAAGGATATGCCCTCTGGAGCTCTCAGTGCCACCCCTGCCCCACCCCTCAGGCATCTAACCTACGGCATCTCCTACAGCATCAGCCACACACTGAAGAGGGACCAGAGGCAACAGCGAGGAGAGGGAGAAGCAGGGTAAGTGGCTGGACCAGCCCCTCTGCTATCTCCTGGGATGCTACTGAGACAGCAAGGCAGCCTGCCGGCAGGGGCTAAAACAAAACAGCCTGCCAGCACATGCAGGTACAAGTCACGTACAACAAGCACACACGCCAGAGACATGGGGGAGGCCCGGCAGCTGATGACTAGGTAGATGGCTATGAGACAGCGATGGGTCTAGTCCTGGCTCTGGGGGACCTGGGCAGGGGCCTTCTCCTTAGGCCTGTTTCCATGGGAGGGCACAGCCTGCCTCCTGCCTGTCTCTCCTCCTCGGGGCTCCGAGGCCTGGGCTCTGGGGACCTTGGAAGAAAGAGGAGAGGCTGCCCTCCCTTCCCTTCACCCGCATCTCTCCCTGCAGGGCATGTGGCACCCAGCTCCACCAGACTCCAGGGGCTCCCAGCAGACCCCAGGGCCCAGCCTCCCAGGCCCAGACGCCCACAACGCCTGCCCGTTTCCATGGTTACGGCTGACAAGCGTCCACCTGTACCAGACTGACTGTCCACCCGCACAGGCTGGAGCCAGTCCCCCGGATGGGGTGGGGTGGGCCTGGCCAGCCCTGCCAGGGCATCCTGGGCAAGACTGGGCCAGGGGGGTGCCAGACTTTGAGCACCCCTAGAGTGGGCCTGGTGCTGGCTAGAAGCGTTCCAATAAAGGTGTCTGATGTTTCATGCAGGGGGTTCTGGCAGAAATGCCATCCACAGGGATGGCTTGTGTCACCACAGGGTGGTGTTCAGATGTGCCACCGGAGGCAGGTGCCTAAGGGAGGGGCCACAGATGTCTAGATAACTTTCTTGGACTCTGTGATTTTCAGGATCTTGCTAACCCTGGGAGCAACACCCTAGGGACTGACACCCCTAGCTCCAAAGGCTTCCACACCAGCTTCCCTGGCCCCTCCCCTCCCCCCGCCCTGGCTGTCTTCTTGCCCTACAACAGGGGGGTGGGGGTAGCCAGCAAGGCACACTCCATGAAGGTTCACAGTCTTTTATTAGTTACACGGCCCTCCTTGAGAGCCAGGGGAGACCCCAGCTCTGAGAGAGGGAGAAGGTGAACTCACAGGGACCCCACAGAACAGAGTAGAACTGCCCCCATGGGTTCCCAAGGCTGTCAGTCTTCACGGGAGCAGAGGGCCACATTGCTCTCCCAGGAAGCCGCTGGCCAGTCACAACCACCGACCACAGATTAGCAGCCACTGAACCGCTCTGCCCCTTTCGAGAGAGGAGAGGGCCTGCAACCCACACTGGGACATCATCACACCACGCCCGGGGCCACCCTCCTTCACCTGAGAGGCCCAGGCTTGCAGGGGGGGGGGTGAGTGGGGGCTGGGCTGAGCCTCCTAGATGGCCCTCAGGCTCAGACTGTCTGAAACAGCTTTCCAGAAGGCCGGGAAAGTGCTGGTGCCAGGAGCACCAGGTGCCAGCAAAGCTGCTCCCCTCACCCCGCCCCTTCCACACGCACACACACGCACACACAGGTGCTTGTCACATCTCACCTGCCCTGGGCTTGTCACGGCTCTTCCCTCCAGAGGTAGACCCTTCCCTCATCCACCCCACCCGAGGCAGGCGGAATGTCCCCAACCGAGGCAGGCTCCTCTCCTGCCAGCCAGAGGAAGCAGAGATGGATGTCCCCTAGGAGAGTCCAGGCCTGGCCTCAGGCTGGTGGAGTTCAGATGGCCTAGAGTGCCACTCCAGGTGCCCCCTTGGGACACCCAGGGAAGACGGGGGCTCGGTGCTGCCGCCTGGTGGCTGTCTGAGGCTCGCACCCAGGGCAACACACTCCCCGGGCTGAAGGAGAACCTGGCGGCCCCTCTCAGCGCCCACTCAGGGTCGACGCGCTCGTGAATAAAGCAAATGTAGGGAATGATTTCTGGACCCGCTCTTTCTGCCACTTCCTACGCTAGCCTGCGCCCCCACCCCTGCCCGGGCCAGGAGAGCAGGCCGAGTACCCTGAGGGTAGGGACTGAGCTTGTCTCCCTGCTTCTCCGTGTGAACGCGTGGGAGAGAAAGTGGGTCAAGACCCCCGTGCTCCCCTCCACCCTGAGGGCGTCCTCTCCTTCAGCTTGATCCCAGGGCTGGCCCACCCCTGGTCCTAGCACCCTCTCCCCATCCAGGTGTCTCCCAGAACTACCCATGGGTCAGGGCCAGGGAGGTGGGCAAGCTCATGGCTCCTTTCTCCTCCTCCTTCTCTTCCCCCCCTCAGGGGGGTGGCTTGGTTCCTTCCCAGCTCCATCCTCCCACACTTTCTCCAGGACCCCAAGGGACAGTTCTGTGGGCTCCCTGCAAGGAGTCCCTGCTCCTTGGCTGTGTCTGCACCCCGCCCCCACAGCCCACAGCCCAGGGAGACAGGTGGGAGAGCGGGGAGATGGGAAGCAGCAGAGACCACTGCGCATGGGGCTGGTGGGGGCAGGGGGCAGCCTAGTCATCCGGCCTCTCCCCGGGGAGGCCGTCCTGGATGGGGGGCGCGGGCCGGCAGCGGAAGTGGTCGTTCCAGATCTTGAGGAAGGTGACCCGGAACTTGTGGATGCGGAAGGCGTAGACGATGGGGTTCATGGCCGAGTTGCCATGGGTGAGGACGATGGCGATGTAGATGAGGATGCTGGGCTTCCGGCAGGAGGGGCAGAACAGGGTGATGCAGTTAAGGATGTGCAGGGGCAGCCAGCTGAGGGCGAAGAGGAAGAGGATGAGAGCCAGCGACTTGGCGATCCTCAACTCCTTCCCGTAGTACTTCTGCGGGTCGCCCGCCGAGGCCGACACCTTCTTGTTGAGCTGCTTGCGGATCAGGTAGAAGACCTCCAGGTAGATGAGGACCATGAGGAGCAGCGGAGGCAGCACCCAGACAAAGAAGTTGAAGTAGACCATGTACTCCATGCTGATGACCTGCTCGAACTCGCACTGGACCACCGGCTCGCCCACGCTGCCGTTGGCCGCCCAGGTCCGCTGCACCTGGCTCAGGTTGTTCCAGCCGAACATTGGGGTCAGGCCCACCACGAAGGAGAGGACCCAGCAGCCAGCAATAGCCATCACGGCCCTCCGGGGGGTCACCACTGTCTTGTACCTGAGGGAGAGGAGGGTACAGTGAGAGCAGAGTCCGCAGCTGGGGCACCCCTGTGTTTGCTAAAGTGGGCGTCAAAGGTGCAGGCCCCGGGCTGGCCGTGCCTGGGCTCAGTTCCCTGCAGTGGAGGAACCTGGGTAGGGATCACACAGCAGAGGCTGGCCTCCCAGCTTGCTCGGGTCTGAAGATGAAAACACCAGGTGAAACACCAGGTAAAAACACTAGGGTCAGCCTCCACTCATGGCACCCCCCAACCCCCGCCCCAGTGTTTCAGGGTAGAATGCATGTCACGGGGTTCCCGGTGCTCGGTGGTAGGCTTTTTCAGGATGGCTCTGCAGGCCTTTCTTCTGAGGCACCATGGGGTGGACTGGAACGGACAACCTTTCGGTTAGCAGCCGAGCAAGGTGACCGTTTGCACCCCCCACCAGGGACTCCTTAATTGAGCTGAAACCCCACAGCAAACTCACTGCACCAGAGTGGATCCCGACTCACAGTGGCCCTAGAGGGCAGGGTAGAACTGACCCTGTGGGTTTCCCAGGCTCCAAGTCGTTACAGCACCTACACCCGACACAGAGTCCACTAAGCCGCAGGGCTCCTTGATAAAGATTCTCTCTCTCTCTCTCTCTCATGGCCATCAAGTCGGTGCCCACTTATGGCGACCCTAGAGGGCAGGGTCAAACTGCACCTGTGGGATTCTGAGCCTGACTCATAAGAGTAGAAAGCCCCATCTTTCTCCTGCAGAGCAGCTGGTGGTGTTGAACCGACAACCTTGGGACCAGCAGCCCACCTCATAACCAGCGCACTGCCAGGGGACCTACAGATTACCAAAGTAAAAGTTGCCTTAAGGCATCGGTTCTCAACCTGTGAGTCTTGACCCCTTTGGGGGTTGAACGATCCTTTCACAGGGGTGGCCCGATTCATAACGGTAGCAAAATTACAGTGATGAAGTAGAAACGAAAATAGTTTTAGGGTTGGGGGGTCACCACCACACGAGGAACTGTAATGAAAGGGTCATGGCATTAGGAAAGTTGAGAACCCCTGCCCTAAGGTGTTCTGCCAGCCTGCTGGGCATCTCACCTTCCCTTCACTACAGCCCTCAGGGGGCAGGAGAGCGCTGTTGGAGCGAATGCCCACTTGACGTATAGGGAGACTGAGGTTCAAAGGAGATCGACGCCAGCCGACAGAAGATGGCAGCTATGTCCCCACATCTATAGACGCTCAGCGCACATCTCCGTAGACCCAAACAGCCGGTGATTAGCCACCAGCCTGCCCCCTGGGCCTGTGGCTACAACTGATAGAGCCCATCGGGCCCTGCCTCTTCCCCATCCACCACTGTCGTCACGCCCCAGGCCCTTCTAATCACTCCAGGGACCAGAGACCAGCTCCGCACTGCGGAGGCAACTGGGACTGATTCTCAGCAAGGAAGACTGGCTTTCCCGGAGCTGCTCCAATGTGCCGGTGCTCTCGGGTATCCATTCACTCATTTCTGCACACGCTCCGTGCACTCATGCTGCAAACGCTGGCGGGGCTTCCCAGACCAGGCCTTTGTCTCGGTGCTGGGAGTGAGATACAGGAGCCCCGCCTCTGCGTGACTTTTATTTGGGGTGAAGAGACAGAGCTAACCACTTTAAAAGCCAGGAGATAAATACACCAGGCAATCAGGGTGGAAATGTGTACTTTGATGGAAACAAGCAGGATGATGTCAAGGACCAGAGCTCCCCACCCTTCAGAAGCATTTGTACTGCAGGCAGTCGGCAGGCGAGGCTGCCCGAAGGCCAGGAGGGGCGAGCCACTGGGAGGGTGGAGGGTTTCAACTCTCTGGGCTCCCTATTTCCCTCTAAATCAAACCAGCCTGCAGCCACTGTGTCCTCTGCCCACACACTGCCTTGGCACGAGTGCCCAGGCTGGGCCCACCCCACTCTGCTAGGCACTGGCTCTGCAGCGGCGGTAGCAGCCTGCCCAGTTGTTTTTTTCCAATGCAGCATCTGAGATGAATGGGGCGCCCTGACAAACACGTCCACTGGCCCCGAGCTCCCTGGGTGCGCAGGGAGAGCCTCCAACGAGCTGCTTTTCTGACCAGCAAGATCTGCAGCTTGCTCCTTCACTTGCGGGGATTCTTAAGGGTCCCCTTAGCCTGGCCAACAGTCCCAGACCCCAGAGCAGAGTCCACCGCCCAGGGAAACCTTTGCACCATGGGGGGAGGGATTCATTGAAAGGCGGAGAAAGCAGCTGTGTTGGGGCCCACCCCATCTTGAAGGAAAGCACTAGGAGAGGCCTGGGAACATCTTTCTGATCTTGCCATCACTCCAGGGGCCACTGAGGAGTCCAGCTGTCTCCCCCTCCTCCCCTGCGCTGCTCCTCTCCCACTCACAGCACAGGAACCTTGTTCACTGGCTTCTCCCTCAAATGTCTTAACTGACCCTCAGCCTTGCACCCTTCTGTGAGTACAGCCCACTTGGAATCGTGTTCTCAGCAGCATAACCAGGGCCTGGGGCAGGGGTGGAGAGTGCTGTTGGTCTGTTAACTGCAAAGCCAGCCATTCAAACCCAGGGGAGGACATGAGGCTGTCTGCCCCCATACAGATTTCCAGTCTTAGAACCTCTGTGCTGGGGTCACTGGAAGTCAGAATGCAAGCAAGGTATGCTGTCCGGTAAGCCTGGGATGGCTAGCGGTGAGGTTGAGAGCGTCAGCCCACCAGGCGTTCTTTGGGAGAAAGTGGAGACTCCTGATCCTGTGAGACTCACGGCCTCAGAAGCCCCACAGCGGCAGGGAGTCTGAGTGAGTCAGAAGAAGGGTCATGGGAACAGTGAGTTAAGCAGTGTGGTCACGGTCAGGTGCCCACCATGTGTCTGTCCCAGGCCGGTTTTCCTTTACCCGAGCTCGTGGCCCTTCAAGGCCCCTAGAAAAACTCACACCTGAGACAACCCCCATTTCTAGATGCTCAGCAGACACCGCCCAATGGCTGTGAACGCCTCTGGTTCAGGCCTTCTTCCTGATCTCAGCGTCCCCTCGGATGAAAGCCGCTCCGGGCACGAGTCTATGAGGAGGAGGCCAAAGGCGCAGGCAGAGTTCACGGGCAGAATGGAAGGCTTGCCACGGCTGGCCAAGGGGAAGGTGGGCAGGTCCCAGCACCCCTCGTCAGGACCACCCAGGGCTGCAGCTGAAAAAAGAGCCAGGTGAAAAAAAAGAAAAAGGAGCCAGGAGACCAGGCAGGCCTCGCCACCAGTGCCGTCACATCTGCCGCTTCTGTCCCATCAAGTCTCAGGCCACCTCACAGCCAGCCTGTGAGGTAGACAGCACAGCCAACGGAATTCCACAGGCAAAGCCTCCAAATGGGCAATCACTTTCTTGGGACCCCTGACTCTAAGGCCAGCTCCCGTGCACTCAGTAGGCTGATGTGGGTCCCTGAGATGGGGATGGGGGCGTGGAGATTCGCAGACTGGGGGGGCTCTCTGACTCAGGAGCCTGACAATGGTGCAGAGCCTGTTCAAAGAAGGTGCTGCCCGTGATGGGGACGGGTCAGGTGTCTCCAGCCTTGCTGGCCAGCCTGAGGAT
The DNA here is from genome assembly GCF_050624435.1 of Tenrec ecaudatus. Taxonomy (NCBI): domain Eukaryota; kingdom Metazoa; phylum Chordata; class Mammalia; order Afrosoricida; family Tenrecidae; genus Tenrec; species Tenrec ecaudatus. The sequence continues at coordinate 220,925,176 of NC_134530.1, read as the reverse complement.
GAGGGGGGCTGGGGGTCTAGCCCAGGACCGACAGCCAAGCAATGACCGACTGAGAGAGAAGAGCTAAGCAAAAACCTTTTCCCAGGTGGTCAGTGGGGGGAGGGGGGAACGACTTCTAACTAGAGAGGGGTCTTGCTCCCCTCCCCCTCTCCCTTCCTGTCTGCCTAGAACCTGAGGTTAAAGCTTTCCTGGGGCTCCTCCAGGCCCTGGTCCCAGCAGACCCTGGGGCATAGGGTATCAGCCCTCATCTGTTTTTCTTGCTATTTTCTCCTTGGTGGGAAAGGGCTTGGACCTGAGACCTTGGCTGAGGTGGGGCAGCCTCTCTCAGGAAGGGCTGCCTCCGGGAGCCAGGGGAGATTTCTTCTCCCTGCACATGGGAAAGGGAAGCAGAGGCTGCAAGCCCGGGGTGCACCTAGGGTGGGCCATGTGCAGTGTGCCCGCAGCACTAAGTTGGGGGGCCCAGAGATGTGCTGAAGGCCAGCAGAGAGAGGGCTGCCCCCAGAGGCCTCAGTGGGGGCACTAGGGCAGTCTTGACCACCTCTGGATTCCCCCTCAGCACAGCATACAAGCCCACTGCTGGTGGGGCGTTCGTTCGCTGGGTGAAGCCTTGCCCTCGGCATGCGCCATCTTTAACGGCCAAGTGACCACTGGGACTGGCACGCGGATTAGTTACATAGCCAATGCCGTCTTCTCTGGGACGCGGTCATGATGCAGACTGGGTACCTGGGTGGCAGAGACCCTGAGGGGAAGGGAGAGCTTGAGGAAAGATGGGGAAGTGGGCTGCCGTGGCGTTTCTTAGGGCTGCCAAGAGCTAGCCTTCTGAAGAGATGCACAGTTCAAATCCTGGCTGCTGCCGATGTTGTTTGCAGGTGGAAATTAGGGAAGGGCGTCTACAAATCCTGCTCCCAAAGAGGGCCGAGCAGAAGCAGCCAGGGGTCCCTCCCTGAGAAGAGGGCGATCCCGCAGGCTGCAGGTGAGGAGGGAGTTCAGACACAATCGTTAGCTCATCAACAGGGTTGGTCAGAAGGATCAACTTCCATGTAGAAGCCCTGGAGAAAGACGGGGCTTCCAACTCCCATAAAGAATTCCAGTCTCAGAAACCCACTGGGCAGTTCTGCACTGTCCTACAGGGCCGCTGTGAGTTGGCATTGACTCGATGGCAGGGAGTTTGTTCTGGGTTTTGACGTAGAATCCCCGGGGTCTATTCCTGGCCAACACACCTCTTGTGAGATGACCGCCATTTGTCAACGGAGGCTGGACAGGAGCTGCTAGATTAAGAATGGCTCGGGAGAAAAGTCGGGCAACTTGCCACTTGGTTGGCCTAACGTGTGTAATACTTATACTCCCTCGTTCACTGCTTACTGGCTGGGACCTTAGACGCCTGCAAACAGCCAGCCAGGCACGGCAGTCGGTCTCTACTCTCCTAGAGCTGGCTCTCAACCTCCCTAATGCTGCGACCTTTCATTCAGTTCCTCATGTGGTGGGGACCCCCCAACCCTAAAGTTATTTTCATTGCTGCTTCATCATTCTAATTTTTCTACTGTTATGAATCAGGCGACCCCTGTGAAAGGGCCGTTTGACCCCTAAAGGGGTCTCGACCCACAGGTGGAGAACCGCTGTCCTCGAGCAGCAGAGGAAGGGGAGTGAGGCTAGCAGGAGGCAGTGGAGTGTGGGGCGGAAGGCCTCTGTGAACAGAGAGGTGACGACAGATTCCTGATGGAGAGCAGGAAACCGCAGAACCGGACTTCCAATTCTCATGGACTCCTGACTTTCCAGAGCACGGATGAGCTCCTGAAAACGACAGCTCCAAGTTCGTCATGAAACTCTAAACCAAAATATCCCTCCGGAGAGAGCGTAAAACATGCTCCAGGTCACTTGATGAGTCAGTGGCAGAGAAGAAACTTCTAAGGCTGAAAGGGGCCCAAGTCCCTGTCTGGAAGGCCGCTCTGCCACTCCAGGAAGAGGGAGGGTGAGGGAGGATTGGGGAGCAGGCCCAGAGCAGAAGGAGCGAGCTCTGGTTAGGGCCCAAAGGAAAGCCCCACTTCCTCCGGAAGCCTCCCTGTATGCCGTGGCTCCAAGGTCACCGTCTTGCCCTGCTTGGGACCCTCGTTGGGACCAGGTGCTAGGGCTCGGAAGGTGGAAATGCGCAGGTGTGCTCATTCTCCAGGCAGACAGACAACAGGTATGCAAATAAAGTAGATCATCTCAGGGGGGAAAGGATCTCCCCCACAGGGAAATAAACCACGAGAGAAAAGGACTAGGGGACAGGCGTCTGCTGGAGAGGACTGAGTGGTGGCGGTCTCTCAGAGGATGGCACGGGTGAGGAAGGGGCAAAGAAAGGCCTGGGCAGAGCCTGCCCGGCGGAGGCACAGCCAGAGTTCAGCTGGAGGGAGACGGAGTGAGCTTCAAGGGAGCAGCAGGGAGAAGGAAAGAGGGAGGCAGAGAGGAGCACCTGTGGCCTGGAGGGAGGGGGGAGCACAGGAAAGATGCTGGGAGTTATCTTAAGTAGACAGGAAGCCATTCTCAGCAAAAGGAGCACTGTGATCTGACTTCTGTTTGCACGATAGTACTTTTAAAACGGGTGTCAGATACCCATTGAGATGCTTCTGCAAAGAAATGCTGGGTTGGAAGTGCTCACTCACTGAAGGCAAGGGGTCTGGAAGACAGCTATCCGGCCAGCCCGGTGGAAGAGACACCTCTCTGGGCCTACTGAAAGAGCGAGGCTCCAACAGAATGCAGAAATGATCGAGCGGCATCCTTAGCGTCACAGACGGATCACGTTTTTGCTGAAGACGATTTTTAAATGGCGGCTGCGATACGTTCAGACAAGCCAAGCTGATTCTGAAGAAGAACATCGCTGCTGACTTCAGCTGGAGCTTGGTCGGAAGTGGGGCGTCTGAGAAGGATGTTGGCCTGTGATTTATTGATTGTGCACAGGCATTTCACCGTGGGGAACATAGTAAATTATGGACGACACTGCCCCAAAGAGGAATCCCAGAACTCTGCGTTGTGCTCGTGCGGAAGTTGTTCATAGAGCAAGCAGCAGGCAAGGGGGCAGCATGGGGTTTCAAGTCAGGAGAGCGATGCCTTAAGGCTGTCCTGTGACCATGCTTATACAATCTGTGTGCCCGGCAACCCTCTGAGGAGCCGGGCTGTCTGAACCACGTGACATCAGGATTGGCGCAAGACGCAGGAACAGCCTTCGATATACAGGGAACACGACTTTCCTTGTTGGAAGTGAAGAGGGCTGGAAGCAGGTACTGATGATCAAAGACTACAACCTGCCCTATGAACCACACCTTAGGGGAAAGGAAACAGGAAGTCTTCGCCCCGGCCAGCACGAAAGCTTCGTGGCAAATGGAGCCAAGATTGAACTGGCAAGGATTTCACTGGACTTGGATCCACAATCAGTCCCCATGGCAGCGGTTCTCAACCTGTGGGTCACGACCCCTTTGGAGTTCGAACGACCCTTTCACAGGGGTCACCTAAGACCATTTCTGATGGTCTTAGGAACCGAGACACGGCTCCTGTATCCGTCTCCCGGTGGGTCCGCCCACACGCAGATACGCCCACATACGAGTACCCAGCGTGAGGACTGTGGTCCATGCTGTACCATGCTTCAAGACAAAATTTCATTTGTCATTAGAAATAAATATCCCACAATATAGAATTACATGTTGTTTTTTATGATGAATCACTATGCTTTTCATGTTCAATTTGTAACAATGAAAATACATCCTACCTATCGGATATTTACATGACAATTCATAACAGTAGCAAAATTACAGTGATGAAGTAGCAATGAAAATACTGTTTTGGTTGGGGGTCACCACCACATGAGGAACTCTATTAAAGGATCGCGGCATTAGGAAGGTTGAGAATCACTGTCCCATGGGATCAGCCACGGAGAAAGCAAACACCGCATCGCCTCGGGCAGGTCTGCTGCACAAGACCTCGTTCAAGTGGTGAAGAGCAGAGACGTCCTGTTGAGGCCCACGCGCACCTGGCGCACACTGTGGTGTCTCCAATCACCTCCTAGGCACAACAACGCTGGACAATAAATACGAACGCCTACAGAAGAGTTGCATGATGGTGTTGGCCAAAGAATAGCAGACTGACCGCTAGAAGGCTGCACAAATCTCCCTCGGAAGAAGAGCAATCAGAGCACCCCATAGAAGCAAAGGTGACGAGACTTCATCTCACGTACTTCGGACATAGTGTCACGGGAAGGCAAGCCTGGACAAGGGCATCGCACATGGTAGAGGGACAGGTCAGGGGAAAATGCAATGCACTGACACAGCAGCCAGACCATCGTGAGGGCGGCGCAGGCCTGGGCGGTGCTTCCTTCGTTCTGTTGGGCATGGGCTCACTGTGGGTTGGAACCAACTCAATGGCACCTAATGGCAACAACGATTGGTTGGGTGGGATATTATTCCACTATACAAAGCAATGAGCTATCGAGTCACGAAGAGACATGGAGGCGATGTTTAATGCATGCGTACGGGTAAGGGAAAGAAGCCGGTCTGGGGACATTACAGACAGCACGATTCCGATGACAGCAAGACCCCAGGCTGCCTTGTTTTTTTCCCCCACCATTGACAGCGTTCCGTCTTACCACGCTTCTACTGCTCTCTTAGCAGAAAACACCTGAGTTCTCACTCTCTGACAGATGTCCAACATTGGCAGGTCCTGACTCTCCCAGGTTTGACTGGACAGGCCATTGAGGGAAAGACCAAGCTAGAGTGACAACACCGGAGCCCTGGCGGCGTAATGGATCGCGCACTGGGCCGCTAACCAGGAGGCCAGCAGTTGGAATCTCCCCCTACCCGCCCCCCACTGGCACCCCGTGGGAGAAAGATGAGGAGCCCTATTCTCATAAAGACGTACATCCTCAGAAACCCACCGGGGCAGTTCTACCCTGCCTTGCTGGCTCGCTGAGTCAGAACAGACTCGCCGGCAGTGAGTTTGGGTGGATACAGAGAAAAGATCCGTCACGGCTGAAGGTTCACAGGGAAGGGAAGAGGAACCAGAACACAGGGCACTGTGAGGGCAGGGAGGCTGTTCTATATATAAGGTGCCCACGTGGCATCAGGCCTTTGTCAGAACCATAGGAACACACAGCCCAAAGAGTGAGGCACAATGTAAACCAGGGGCTTGAGTCAGTGAGCGTGCATCTCGAAGCTGGTGTCATGAAAAATGCGTGGCCTGCTGCCGAGTGGATAAATGAACATGCTCTGTAAACTTTCACTTAAACCCAGTGAACTGCTCAACATAATGTTGTATCAGTATCGGTACAACGGATGTACCTAAAAATGCAAGATATCTGTACCAGGGAAATCCTGTGCAGAAGGCCTATGGGAATTCTCTCTAGCCACAGCAGGTCCCCTGTAAACCGGCAACTGCTGTAAAATAGATAGATAGATAGATAGATAGATAGATAGATAGATAGATAGATAGATAAGAATAATAAAACATATTCAAAAGAAGAAGAAAAGCTTGCTCGGGCCACTGTGTGGAAAACATGCAACAGAAGGAACCAGCAGAAGCAAGAGGGGCAACCGGAAGGCTACCTGAGGGCTCAGGTAAGAGACGCAATGGCGTGGGCTGATGGGCCACCGCAAGGTAGGGGAAGCAGTTGTTTGAGGACATGTGGTACTTATATAATCTTTTGTCAATTTGAGGATTAAGAGTGCAGGGGTGGAGTCTAGGCTCTCATCAGGATGTAGCCAATGAGGCCTCTGTGTGGGCATGGCCTTCCCCTAAGAATTCTGGGAATTCCTGGTTTTCCTCCTTGGAGTCGGAAGAGACTCTTGGAGACGCTCTTTTGACAAGACACATGGTGCTATGCTCTGGGAGCTGGAGCAGCCACGTGGACCTACTCTGGTGCAGCCCTGAAGCTGGAGAAGCCACGTGGAGACCCCTGCCAGTGTTGAGATGCTCACAACACCACTGGGTCCAAAGACTCTCTACCCACTGGCCTGTGATCGTCCTGCATTCTGCATCATTGCATTTGCGTTGTGAGTCTGAAGAGGACTTTATAGATTGGTATCGGACATATGGACTAATAATGGAGTTATGGGCTTGGACTGGGCTGGGTTGGGATGCTTTCTGAATGTACAATTACCCTTTATATAAAACTCTCTCTTACACATCTGAGAGTGCCATGGATGTGTTTCTCTAGTCCACCCGGACTGACACAGGCCAGGACCAAAAACACCCCCTGCTGAGGTTGGATGGTGGGGGAGAGAGAAAGAGAATCCCTTATCTTGGGGGTGCCATCCCCGGAGACCCCTAGGGGACCCTCCCTACTCACTCTGAACCCCACAAGAATCTCATCTGGTGCATAGCTGAGCACCTCCCACATTAGAGTCTTTTCACTCCCCGCTCATCTAGCTCCCCAAGATGCTTGAGACGCCTCCTCCAGGTCTCAAGTCTGTCATCGCCTCCTCAGACAAGCGTCCCCGCGCGCTCGGCTGAAATGCCCCTGCATGCGGAGTGTCCTCGCCATGTTCAAGTTTCTCAGTGCGTTTATCATTTCGTAGCTCTACCCAGAGAGAGCTGAAATCACACACACACATAGTGTAACACGCACATAGCCTGTGTCCATGCGTTCATGATTGGTGGCCCTCTGGTAGAAGTCACCTCCGCTAGGAGGGTTTTCAATCCGTGTGTTCACTGCTGTTCCCACCTCATCCCCCGCTCGCCTGCCTCACCCCTAGAACAGTGCTCCACAACTGTGTGTTGAAAGAGCGAGCGAGCGAGCGAGAAGTGAACGAATGGCATGTGAAAATGAATAAGCAAGTCCCTACATCCATTTATTCAGAAACGATCCGAGGCCATGCCATGTGAGCTCACCTCAGTGAGCACTAAATAGCAGGTGCTCATTAGAAACAGCAAAGGGCCCGCCGCTCCCAGATACAACCTCTACCCCGGGGACGGAGGAGGAGAATCCTGCTCATTCCCCTGTGCTGGGAGCTGCCGCTGAATCTGCCGCCCAGCGGCCCCTGTGACACGAAGCTGCTATCGCGAGGACTCTTAGACATGAGCAAGCGCCACCCAGGCACTGGGACTGCCACCCACGTCCCTGGTATTGCCCTGGTATTGCCTCTGCCCAAAACAGCTCTCCAGAATCGTCCAGAAGGCAGCCCAGGAAAACAGTCTCCGAGGCATGCGTACCTCCATCGGAGTCCTACATGCCAGAGCCCCCTCCCCGGCCCTCTGCCTCATGAATGACCCCCCTTGGGCGTGAGAATACTTCCAGGAGAGTCTGGCTGGGCACAGTGGGGCAACCTCTCCTTGTCACAGCCTCAGGAAGCATGCTGCCTGGACAGCGTGGGGACAGAGCAGGAAGAGCGCCCGGTGGCCTGAGGTGCACAGACTGTGGGATGGAGGCAGGCACTGGAGCACTGACAGAGGTGAGAGAAAGGGTGGTAACGGGGGTAGAGGCCACAGTATCTTCTGAGCGAGAATGGTCAATTGGAAGGTACCCAGTGGGGAGAATCTGTTCCTAGACAAGCAAGACAGAATGGTGGCCAGGACCCCTGCCCTCTGCATCTCCCAAGGACCTGGGCCAGCCGGGTGCATGACCATGCATAGGAGTGGAGGGCTGTCCTCACCATGTCTCGGGGGCTCCAGCTCCCACCAGACGGGCCCAGCAGGGTTCCGGCTGCCATCAGCTATCTGCAGCCCCCTCTTCAGCCCAGGGGCTGCTTCCCGGTACTGCTCGTCTCTCGGGACCTCACTGCCCCGCTGGCCAGCTTCATCACCGGCGGAGTCAATGCCTGGCCTGAAGAGCCCTCCGCTGTCGACAACTACCAGGACTTCTGCTCCCAGTTAGGCCCCGAGGCTCCAGGTGGCACACACGGTGAAATGCTGGCAACCAGAATGCACCCAGAGGTGCCTGAGAAGACAAGCCCGGTGATCCACTCACAAAAACCCATCACTGGAAACCCTGTGGATGGCACATGGGGGCGGGCATGAGTCACACCAGCTTCAAGGTGACTGGTGTGTTAGACGCTGGCTGGTTGGGAGTGAGGCTAGAACAGAGGGATGGATCATCACAGAGAACGCCGGCCTGGGGGCTGCAAGAAGAGACCAAGTCTGCACACTGCACACCGGCTCAGGACAGAGAGAAGCCCCCTGAGTGATCAGTGTGCAAAGGGCCCCCCCGCCCCCCGCACACCATTCTGTCTGGCGGCAGGTGTGATGACGTGTCCACAGTCATGGAGACCGGGGCAGGGTCGCCAGGGCCCACACACCCTGCTTCCCACCTCGCTCCTCCCCAAAGCTCTGGGCCGGGAGGCTAGGGGCTGAACTGTTCCATCTGGCCTGCCCTTGCCCTCTGAGAAGGAGCGTAAATTCTCTCTGACCCCCCACCTTCCTGCTCCTTTATCAAGGATCTCAGCCACTGGTAACTGGAAACTAGCATCTCAAAGGCAGGGAAGTAAGCCTTGCAGACCATTAAACTACTTTCCGCAGAGAAATTTTTCCTCCCAGAGGAAAACAGGAAACCAGATACAATCAGAGGCACTCTCTGGGCATTCTCCAGGGGCCAAATGTTTAGCAGTAACACCGCCCCGGGGAGTCTGGCTCAGGGGCTCTGGGGAAGGGGCCAGGGTGTCTGGGGCCTTGTCTTCCTGCCTAGAATGTTGCTCCCTTTGGCCCTGACCACCTCCGGACATGAGTGTCTACCAGTGCCCAGGAGGGGGACCTGACTGGTACACACACCCAAGGCCACCTGCAAGAACATGGTGTGGGAGGCGGGGGGCGGGGAGGAGTGCGATGCTCTGAGCACCTTGACAGAAAAAGGCCAGATAAATTGATTAGGTTATTTGTGTCATGGGCCTTGGAAACTGTTCCTGGTCACTTGCTGAGATAAATAACTTGCAGGCTAGTAGAAAAGGCAGTAAATTCATGTATGTGTCTCGCTACAATCCTTATTCTGAATATACCGCCCCCGCACTCTCCGCCCAACCCTCCTGCAGATCCTGAGCTCTTTCTGGACTCTGGCAAGAGCAGAGGAAACAGGGACCTTCGGAACTCTCCATCTGACGGGGAGGCAGAGCCCCTGAACAATGGGAGCGGAGTGCCTAGTCTGATGGGGGAGATGACGAATAAGCAAAAACAGGAGGTCAGAGTTCTGGTTTAAGACCCAGGCCCAGAGCCCACAGGAATCCCTGCTGTCACTGCCACCAACCTGCTGTGTGCCAGGGGACAAGCATCTTTTCTCTCTAGCTGTGGGTCTTCAACGTGTGGGTGGCATATTCTCAAAGCATATCTGTCCACTGCCCGCCCCCAGTCCACGCATGAGATCAGAATGCTGGGACACAGGCAGGAGGCCCAGCTGCATGCACCTTGGAACAGTGCCCTGAGGCCAGGTGGCTTTGCAGGCCCTGCCCCTGGAGAGCCAGCAGAGCCCAGTGCCACTGGCAGCCCTGGGGGGGGGGGGGTGACCCCTGAGCGGACTATCTGACCTGAACTGTAACCAGGGAAGCCAGACACAACATCAGCATTCCCAGCCACTTCCTGCTACGAGAGGTGGGCCTGAGCAGTCCCACCTGCCGTGACCGGTGGCTTTCTGATTCATCTGTGGGAAGGAAAAAGTATCCCACCTGCGTAAGGACTTAATGACCTGTGAGTGGCTGGCGCAGTCAAGCTTTGACAGATGACCACAGAATTCCTTTTCCAATGAAGTGGAAAGACCTTTTGCCATGGGGGCAGGGAAGCCTACCAGAGCCCTGACTTCCCACTGGCCTCACTCGGGCCTCTGCAGAATGTTCCCTTCCAGGGGGGCAGCCAGAGAGGGCTGGGAACCTACGAACCACCTGAGCTGGGAGCACAGGGAACAACACTGCCCACAGCAGTAACGCCAGGCCCTCAAGGATGCCCTCGGGGGCACCAGGGGACCTGGGTTCTGGTCTAAGCTCTGCCACGTGTGAGCTGGTCTTGAGGGACGGCCTCCCCCACTGGGTGGCCCAAGTCTCCATTGGATGGTGAGGGATTGGATGGCTGGTGGCTCAGGCTCTGGATGGGTCAGGGGCCCCTCTGGAATGTGGGAGATGGAGATGGAAAGCCAAGCTCAGCACTGACAGGTAGAGGGAGGCGCCCTAGTGGCAGCTGAGAGGCATAGGTGCCTGAAGCCCAGGGAGATCCCCCTGCAAGGACCTCCGGATCTCACTGTGGGCCCTGCCTCCCTCCCCAGGAAGGCAGTGGAAAGAGGCATCTCTGCTAGGTGAGTGAGTGAATGGAAGGAGTGAGCTGTGGAGGCTGATCTGAGCTCAGGTGGAGTGCCCATTGCGGGGCCTTGAACAAGCAGCCTTTCCTTGAGTTCCGGTCTCCTCCTTGGCAAGTAGGATGGGCCCACTCAATCTGCACGCTCACGGGGAGGAGGCGGCTCAGGGCAGGTCACAAAGCAAGGCAGTCAGCAAATGGTAGCAAACAGGGTCCATTATCCCCACCGGGAGGGGAGGGCACCCCATCTTCCTGGGGACACTCAAGTCAGCATTCCCGGGGCACTGATAAGCAAAGAGTTACTTCTCTTTCGCTTTGGAAGGCCGATCACATGGCCCCCGTTTCTATCTCGCATCTCGCTGTCAGCTCTCCCACCTCATTCATCCTGGGTACAGAATGTGTCTGTGTTCCCTGATTAGCCTCCTGCCTTGGTGTCTGTAGCTTTGGGCGTGGCTCTGGCTGAGCACAGGGTCCTGGAGAAGCCAGAGGAGTGGTCAGGGCCAGAGACTGGAGACTGGGGAGGGCCCTTTCTACCACCTCCCTCTGAGCATCCTTTTGGCCTGTCTGGACCCAAAGGCACTTCGCTTCGGCCTGAAAGGCTGTTTCCACCAAGGGGCCTGAGCCAGACAGACTCCCAATGACTCTAACTCAGGGGCCAGGAGGCAGGGCTGAAGTGCTAGAGCAGTAGTTCTCAACCTGTGGGTCGTGACCCCTTTAAGGGTCGAATGACCCTTTCACAGGGGTCACCCGATTCATAACAGTAGCAAAATTACAGTAATGAAAGCAAGGGAAATAATTTTAGGGTTGGGGGGTCACCACAACTATATGAAAGGGTCGAGGCATGAGGGAGGTGGCGAACCACTGCTAAGGTCAGGGGTTGTAATGCGAGGAGGTCCCTCCCAGACCTCCCCTGGCCTGGAAGAAGGGCATGCTCTCCTCTGAGAAGCCCATTGTTCCCATGGGCTCTCAAGGGCCCGACTTCTTCTTCTCTTCCCATTGTCCCCGACCTTCCAAAACCAAACCCAAACTTCGGCCATCATGTCGATCCCAACTCACGCGACCACCGGAGCAGGAGTGGCCCTTCGAGAAAGCCACCACCTCGTCTTCCTCTTCTTCCTCCTCCTCCTCCTCCTCCCTAGAGGGGTTGGCACTTCCGAACAGCTGACCCTGTGGTTGGCAGCCCAGCCCCTAACCCACTATGCTCTGCGCCCGGACCATCAGGGGGTCCCCCAAATTCCCTCTGCTCCAGAGAAGATGTGACAGGTGGCAGGAAATGGGCTTTGGAGGACAGAAAGGACAGGGAGAGGCGTCCATGTTGGAGATCTTGCCCAAGAAGGCGCCCACCCCCACCCTCAGATCTCCAGCCCACACTTGTATTTCCCCATCAGAAAGTCCGTCGCAGGGTCTCACGTCCGTCCCTCCCGCTGCATCAGGGCCCGAGGTGGAATGCTGAACCCAAATCACAGCTGTAACCACTCCAGCCCCTTGTGGTTTCTCCTCGTCCCAGTGTCTGCCTTCCCCTCAGCGCAGTGCCTGGGCACACACAGGACCCTGCAGCGTTCAGTGCCGTCTACGTGCACTTGCAGGCTAGGCCCAGCAGGAACCAGTCCTTGCCAGCCAGCAGCCACCCAAGCATAAGATGAGATGGGCACTCTGGGCCTGCTCTGAGTCCCGCCCCATCCTCCCTGTGTCCTCTCTTCGACCCCAACTGCAGGTCTGGCCTGGGGTGAGAAGTGGCTAGGGGCCAGGAAAGGCACAGGGGCACCCAGGCCGGCCCAGGGGGGTACAGGAAGGATGTGGCACCCCTTCCTGGGACCGGTCAAGATGGGGAGTTGTTTCCTCCTCTTCCTCCTCCTCCTCCTCCTCAAGGAAGAAGATCATCAGTACAATTCTTTGTTTTCCCACCTTAGCAAAAGTTCATGGGAAAATGGAAGGAACAGATCATGGAATTTTCCCACACTTTGTGATGTTCCCTTGTAAACTTGCAGGTGCCCTGAGGGCAAGGACCCTGCCTTGTTCAAAGTCATTTTCCTGGCTTCTGTCTCAGTGTTTAAGGAGCTCTGGGGGTGGTGCTGCGGGATGAGCATGGGGCCCGCTCATCTCCAGGTCAGCGGCTTAGACCCATCAGCTGCTCCCCCTGGAGAAAGCGGAGGCAGCCAGCTCCCAGACAGGTCAACAGTCTCGGAAGCCTCTATGGAGTCACGGAGTCGGAATGGACACCACGGTAGTGGGTTGGGTTTGGGCCACAGTACTTGGACTCCTTGGGGAGTATGTAGGGTCAATGAACCCAGTGATTCACCAAAAGGTTGCTGGTTCAAGTCTACCCGGGGGCAACCTTGGAAGAAAAGCCTGCCGATCGACTGCAGAAAAAAACATCCGCTACTGAAAACCCGTCAGTGCCCAGTTTTACGCTGATACACACAGGGTCTTTCTGCACCAATGGCACCTGGTTTAATCACAGAATGGGGTGTCCAGGGGGGTCCTCAGGAGTGTTTTCAGAAGGCGGATGGTAAGGGGAACCCAGTATGGGGCTCCTTGCTGAACTCCACAGCCTGTCTATCTGCAGGCAAAACCTCCGGGACCAGTGCGCCCACAAGAATGCCATACTAAGGTTCCGCCTCAATCCGCCAGCCCCACACATCATGCTCTTTCACTGGGACAGCTCTGGTGCCGTGACCGGATAAGCACTGGATTGCTAGCTGCAAGATCTGTGGTTCAAACCCACCAGCCACTCTGTAGGAGAAAATCGAGGCTGTCTGCTCACCTGAAGATTCACAGCCTTGGAAACCCCATACAGGGTCACTGTGAGTCAGCATCAACTCGACAGCAGTGGGTTTGGTTTGGGTTGTTTTTTGTGTTTTTTGCAAGAGTCTGAGGAGCCCTGGTGGTGCTGTTGGTTACGCACTGGACAATAATGTTGGCGGTTCAAACCCACCAGCTGCTGCAGGGGTAAAAGATGAGGCTGTCTGCTTCCATAAAGATGATCAGCCATAGAGCCCCGACGGAGTAGATCCACTCCATCCTGTGGGGCCACCATGGGTGGCGTCAACTTGGTGGTGGTGGGAGCAAGAGTCTAGCCACACTTCCTCCTGCAGCAGGACCAGCTGGTTCTCCCACAGCCTGCCCTGGTGGAGGAGGGGCACAGCCAGTGCTCCTCCTCCTCCTCCTCTTACCCCTCCTCCCTCTCCTCCCCCCCCTCCTCCCCCTCAGCCCCTCCTTCTTGGGAAGCTGGCTGGCGCCCCTTCATTTGCACAGGGAGCAGGGAGCAGCTTGGATCCGCTGGCAGTGTCCCAGAGCAGCGGCTTGGCAAAGCAGCTTTGCTGAGGGATGATCAATACACTCATTTTCTGTAACTTCCCCTCTTTCTGCAAAGCCCGTGTAAATCACACATCTGCTGTGACCCTGGATGAGAGGGATCTCACATTGTGATGTGTGTGGGGGAGGAGGAAGCTCATTAAACCAAAGCCCTTTCTCTGCAGCCACCATTCACGAAAACTTCAGAGGGCAGAGCTGGGGGTGGAGAGGGGAACGAGGATAGCCACCAGTGGTGGTGGCCCTTGGGGAGCTTGGCTGTGAAAGAATCAGGCAGGACGTGCCCCGCCTGTCGCCACCAGGGACATGAGCAGTAGCAGGTACGGAAGCAGTGGCACGGGGGGCGGGCGATGGGCACCCCTGAGATTAATAAAAGCAATCTGGGCCATTCGGCAGGTTCAGTTCTCAAGTCCCAAGGAGACCTGAAGGCCCACACCTCCCTGTCTCCAGCCTCCACTGCTGGGTCACAGTGAATGACCCATAAACAAGGGGTGAACGGTATCAAAAATGCTGTGATGGGCTCAGGGGGGTTGTGCTGGGATCTCACCTCCACCTCACTCAGTCTCAGCAACTGGCACCACCTGCAAGGGCCTTCAACTCCTCACCTGTAAAAGTGGGGCTGAGGTCCCTCCAGCCCACCTCCCAGTGTTCCCATAGTTACTCCGGCCCCAAGTTCTGCCCACAATCCCTCCTTCTGGGTTGAAGCTCATCTTCCTCACCCAGGAGCCTAATGACTTGCCCAAAGCCATACAACTAGTGGCCGGATTTGGAATTGCAGGTAGCAGGCAACCAAACCCCAAACTAAACTCACTGTGCAGCTGATGCCGACTCTTGATGACCCTGTAGGACAAGGCAGAAATGCCCTGTGAGTTTCCGAGATGATAACTCCTCATGAGCGGGGGAGAAAGCCCTGTTTTCCCCCAGCGGGCAACAGAGCCTGTGTTTTGTTGACTTCCTCCACTGACAGTCCTGTGAGGCCCTAAGGAGAGCCTGAGGACAAGGAATAGGGTCCCCCCTCTCCCTGTACTGCTCACTCCTCCTGCTTCCCAAAGTGCACTGTGGGTTTGAATCGCCTGGGGGCTCTGGTTAAAACTCAGATTCAGAGGCTGCACATCTAGGGTGGGACCTGAGCCTCAGCCTTCCTGACCAACTCCCAGGAAACACCAAGGCCCCAGATGGCACTCGGAGTAGCCAGGCCACATGGCACTCTGCCTGGTGTTGGGGACAAAAAAGAGCTCACCCGCCCTTGTTTGGATAGGAGGGTGGCTGGGGGAGCTGAGGAAAAGGAGCTGCGTTGTCTTTGACCTTGTCTTACAGGAAATGAGAATTCAAATCCCAGCAGGGACCCATCAGCCAAACCTGCTTCCCTTCACGGACAGCCACTCTTGCCCAGCCTATTCCGACTCATAGCGACCCTATAGGACAGGCTAGACCTGCGCCTTTGGGTTTCCAAGACTTGACGGGAGACGAGAGTTCCATCTCTCTCCTGCAGGGAGGCCGGTGGGTTTGAACTGCTGACCTTGGGAGTATCCTGCTGCATTTCCAGGGTCCCTGCTCCATTGGCAGACAAAACCAAGCCAAACATAAAACAAACTCCCTGCCACTGAGTCAATGTTGATGCTTGGGAGCCTGTAGAACAGAGCAGCCCTGCCTGTAAACCTTTACAGGAGCAGGAAGTCCTACGGAGCGGCTGGTGGGTTTGAACCACTGACTTTGTAGTTAACAGCTCCATGGAGAGACCAGTACACTAGAGCTCCTCTCCACCAGCGCCAAGCCCCAACCAAACTTACTATCATTGAGTAAATACCGAGTCACGGCGACCCTAAAGAACCAGGGAGAAACGTCCCTGTCGGAGTTTCCGAGACTGTCACTCTTTACGCGGGTAGAAAGCCCTGTCTTTCTCCCACGGAGTGGCTAGTGATGTTGAACTGCTGACCTGAGAGTTAGAAGTCCATCGTGGAACCACTATGTGTCCCAGGACAGAGCAAGGGCCACCAGCCAGACCAGGGAAGAGAGGCACACAGGGGCCTGCCTCGGTACAGCCACAGTAGCAGGCTCCCCAGGCAGGTCTCGGGCTTGGTGCACACCTCAGCATGCAAGGTGAGGGGAGCAGGTCTTGTCGCCATTGTACAGATGGTGAGGTGGAGGCCCAGGAACGGTCAGGGAATGCTGGTTGGTGTCGAGCCCCTGGGCCCAGGCTCACCTGACTGTTGGTCTAGTGCTCTTTCCAGGGGCCTCCTATACCTGCTGAACCTGTAGCAGGATGGGTCTCTTGTCTCTTTGGGGCCTGGTCCTCCAGTCCATCACCACCACTCTCACCTCCGTGGTCCTCAGGGGCTATTTCTGCTGCTAGCAACACCTCCTGATTTAGCCTCCCTGTGCCTGTGACTGCAGCAGCCATGCAAATGAGCACTTGCGGGGGCCATGGCCGGAGAAAAAGCAGGAGGGGCCTAAGGGAAGCCAGGCTGCAGGCTCTCCCGCAGGCTCTGTTCCAGCAGTCCCAGCCCTCTTAGCCAGCACCCTTCCACCTGTCCCTCCACCTAGGAGCTTAGAGAGTACAAAGCTGAAGCTCCCCACTAGTCTGGAACCCTTGAAGGCAGTGACAAAGGGGAGGGGGTGTAATACAAGCAACATTCACTTCGGAATTCAGACAGGCAGCACGTGCAAGTCCCAATGTTGCTACTAACCAGCTAGGGAACCATTTCCAAGATTCTCTATCTCCTTAGTTCTCCGTTTCTTTATTTGCAAAATGGTGTTGCCACCAGCCATGCAGGACTAAAGACAATCAAACACACTACCCAGCAAGGCACTCGATTACACTCAGGAACTACTCAGACCAGTGACGCTTCCGCTCCCAGGCCAAGCGGCCTCCGGGGTGCAGAGGAGCCTGTATCCGGGAAGGGGGAGGCCTTGGGCACTGGACCCAGAACAGGGCCAACAACACTGCCGGGAGTCTCGCAGCTGCCAGCCCTGCCCCAGCCACTTCCTCAAGGTTCTGGCATGCTTGGAACCCCCCATGCACACTGGTGGATAGGTGTGCCAACTGACCGCTCCAACCACAGCAAAGACAGAAAGACGTGCATGTGCACAGGCGCATGCACACACGCAGAGTTCTCTTCCCTCCACCAAACAGCAAGAAAGCAGAGGAAGCAATCCCGGGATACTGGCGAGAGGAGATGTTGATCTTCTCGGGGACCCTATGAAGTTGGCCTTCTTATTTCCGTTCTACAGATGAATACACTAAAGTGCGGAGAGATTGGCCAGGCTCAGCTGCCTGACTCAGAGCCCTTGCTGGGCCCCTCAGCGTCTCCTCCTTCCCGCCAGGCTCTCACAGCCTGCTGAGTGGGTGCATGCCACTATGGCGATGGCGGTCTCCTGCTCTCCAGGCGGCACCCCCACCTGGTATAGCCTCCCCACATGATGGGACTGGGCCCCTGTGATCCAGAATCCTCTCCAGTCTTTCTTCGTCGGGAAGCCCTACTGAAACCTGCTCGGCGTCCCAGCAGCACATGGGTCTCGGTTCACAGATGGGCAGGGGCTGCGCTGGATGGAGGCCCGGGTCTCTAACATGGAAGGCGAGCACTCTACCTCTGACCCCCCACTACCTTGGACTTTTACCAAGAGACACAGGTGCAGAGGGAGGAGGTGCCTTGTGCAAGTGGACATGGTGGAGGCCAGCCTAGAGGTGAGGCCTCGTGACTCCCAGGCCCACCTCTCTCCTCCACACAGGCAGATTGAGGGGCCACTTCTTTCCCATCCTCCCTCCCGTGTTTGATTCTTCTTACCCGTTTTTCCCAAGAGCATGTTTTTCTTCAAGTCTTGATGGTACTAAGTGCAAACTCAGGTCATGTTCTGACAGGAAAGGTGAGGTCTAGGCATGGTCCACTCCCTGCCAACGTGGACTGCGGCAGCAGGAGGAGACACAGATTTCTGGACAGGATTCTTGAAACCCAGGGAGTGCCAGCATGGAGGACTGAGAGCCCAGAACACTCCACATGCTTGTGTGGGCTGGCTGCCCCTGCACCAGGGACCTCTGGTGTTGGACCTCCATTCTGCTGCCCATGAGTCACACTGGATCTGGGGACACGGCTCAGCTCCTGCCACCCAGAGCTGTCTGTGCCCGCCCCCCCAGGATGGTAGGGCAGCACGGGTCCACAAAGCGGCTCCTCTGCCAGGTGTGTGTCTCTACAACTTCCTGACTCTCCTCGCTCCGCAGCAGCTCTGTCTGTCTCACGTGTCTGCTCCTCACGCGTACCCACAGGGAGTCAACGCCAGAGCCTTCCTCAACCCACATCAGCTCCTGCTGCCGCCTCCTAGCCCCGCAGGCAGGCCAGACCTTGGACAGCATGCTGAACTGCGGGCCACAGACCAGATTTGGAGGGCGGGGGGGTGGGGAGGTGTCAGAGCACCTCTCAGCTCCACATAGACACACCAGAACCAACCCGCTGGGGAACAATGAAGCCATTCTTCGTACTACTCATCCTGAAACGACTGCCCCACAGACAACCGCCCCTGGGAGGGATTGAAATGATGCCCACTGTACAGACGTGGAAGCCCAGAGTCAGAGGCAAGTTCTATCCAAGGTCAACAGCCAGGAAACAATGGAGGGAAAGACGGGCTTTCCACTCACTCCTTCACACATTCATGCAACCATGTGGGTAATTGACCATCTCTGAGCCTGAGCTTCCTCGTGGGCCAAGGTGAGGCTCTATTGTCCTGGAGGTAGACAAAAACCATGCGTACATTCACACAGGCTGTTCAAGGAGTCGAAGGCAGTAATCCATATAAAGTACTTAGCACAGGGTCTAGCAAAGGCCAGGTGCTCAGCAGCCACTTGCCACTGCTGTCGCTCGTTCAGGGATCTACTGGGTCGATAACTGGCTCCCTGGAAATGGGCCAAAGCTGGACTGGGCACCGGGGTTACCGAGATGAATAACACTGGGCCCTCACCTTCAGGTTGTTCACAGGCACTGAGGAGAGAATCACAGTGCACTCTGACAAGGGCTCCGTTACAAAGAAGTCCTGGGAGCTGTGCGGACACGAAGGCCAAGCAAGGAAGGCTTCCCGGAGGAGGCGTCATCAGAGCTGCATGGCGAAGGAGGAGGGGGAATCAGACACGGTACAGCATCAGCTGTAGGGGGTTTGTGTGCCTCTGTGTAGAAGAGGTGGCCTTAGGTGCCGACGCTTCTTTTCTCCTCCTCACCTCCAAGCCCTGGCTAGCCCGGGACACGGCACGCTAGAGACAGGGAAAGGGAGTGCGAGGGCAGGCAGAGGGGATGGGGGCTGAGGGTCCCAGGCTGGCCACGGAGTGCCTGGGAAGGGGCCAGGCCTACCAGTGTGGCAGCTAGCCACTCTCTTCCCTCCTCCCCTTAGACTCTGGCTGTGTGCCATTGGGGACAAGGCGTGTGTTCTCAGTAAACATTGCAACCATGAACAAGTAAGCTGTGTTTGTGTGGTCAAGGATATTAATGGGGAGTGGGGGCCCAAACGGAATATCAGTTTGGTTGGGACTCTTATCTGGACCAGGGAGAACAGGGGTGAAGTGGGATGGTAGAAGTTGGAAGCATGAAACAAGCAGAATTGAAGGAAAGAGCAGGGTGGGGGTGGGGCTTTGATTTAAAGAAAATGAAGGGCTATTGCAAAAGGCCATCTGTGACAGAACTATCGGTCTCATCTTGGTTGGAGCAAAAGAGAACACAGGAAGCTATAGACGGAGAGAAGAGCTAATCCACAGACCCACAGTCTGCAGGAGCCATGCCCAGCTTCCCTGACACCTCAAGAAGTAGACGGTGCCTGGCTCCCACTAAGGTGTGTTCTCATGGTGTCACCACAGAAGGGGAGAGGAAGGTGGAACCAGATCCAAGCGCTTTAGCAGTCCAGATTTGCTGAGTTAGTTGAGACCAGAGGACTCCCCAGGATGATCTCCCTGAGGCACCCCATAAACCAGGACGGAAACAGCCTCTGTTTGTTTGAGATGAGTTTGTGTGCCATACAGACCCCAAGTCCATTTCTATTCTATTTTTCCTCCTCTTTCTTTTCTTAAGCCATTCAGACCACTACTTAGGTGTGAGGGTTCAGGAATTTGGAGGAATATATATACATTTACACAGGCCATCTCTAGAAATGAAATCAGCACTATCCTGTTAAACCCTTCAAATTCGTGGTTCTTTTTACCTCTGAGCATCCATCCAGAAGGCACCTTTTAGCCCAATAAGAGATTGGTTCACAAAATAAAGACTATTGACAGTGACTATTACACACCTTTATGAAATTTTCATATCAGCCCAAATGGCCCCCGAGGACCAAAGCTGGGAGGGTACGGTCATGGAAACCAGATTTCTGGGAGCAAAGCATCCATCGGGTAATTTCCAGGCTCCCTCTCTCACTGCCATAGAGTCGCTGCCGACTCCCGGGCACCCTGTCACACCAGGCAGAACCACCCTGTGGGTCTCCAAGACCGATGCTCCCCATAGGAGCAGAAAGCCCCTTCTTTCTCCTGCGGAGGAGCTGGTGGTTTCAAACCGCTGACCCAGCAGTTGGCAGCCCATTGCCACCACTGTGCCCCAGGGAATTCACGAGCCTGACGCAGCATCGCAGACGTCAGTGATGCCCCAAGCTAAAGGAGAGCCTGACTTGCTGTGTGAGTGTCCACGGAAAGCACAACGCTGTTTCGACAAGAGAAGTCATACCACCACTCCCTACACACCTACACGCACACCTGCACCTGCCTGTGCACGGACATACACACTCCCCGCCAAAGCCCCAACGCACTGTGGCCTCCTGCTGGGACGAAAGCCTGTCTGCGTGGGGGTTCGTGCCCTGGCCCCTCAGCTCTCAGCCTGTCTGCAACCCCTGTGGCTGCTCTCCGTGTTATTGGTATCACTGATGAAGGGATGGGAGGTTGTGTTCACTCTGCAGAGGGCGGGGACCAAGTTGTGTTTACTTGATCTCCGTGTGTTTGCCAGACCCAGCAATCCCCCAAGCACCCTGAATGGCTTCCTCCCCTGAGGCAAGTTAGAGCCTGGGGTCCCCAGGGCTTCCTCGGATGCTAGCTGCTTTAGAAGCCGCTTGGGATGACGCCCTGAGAGGCCGTGAGGACAAGTGGAGGGCTGCTAGAACCCTGGTCAGGACGTTTCCCCTTCCCGCTCCAGAAAGGAGCAGCAAAGAGGATGCAGGGGCCTGGAGTCAGGAGACCCGAAGACCTACCCGTGCTTCCAGGTCAACTTGGTTGCATATCTTCACCTCTTGGGGCCCTAGATGCCCCCTGTGATCACTGGAAAATGGTGTCCTTCAGTCACCCTTCCTCCTCTCTTGCCTGACCTTGCTTTCTGAACCTGAACAATCCTTCTGGAGGCTTCCCAGCCTGTCCCCTCAGCTCCCCCACTAAAGCCTCCGTTAGGGATGGAACCAGGTGTGGTCCACCCCACACACCCCACAAAGGATGAGAGGGTTTCAAAGGGTCTTTGGGGGGAAATGAAGTGAAAAGACAGTAGAATTCTTCTGCAGAGTCTCCGAAGCTCCCTTGATTTGTGTCCACTTGACTAGGCCAGGAGGCTCGGCATTATGAAATTAACCTACATTTGGTGATGTGATGTAATTATCCACTGTGATATACATCCTAATCTCTCTGGTGTTAAGGAAGCGGGATTCCCGGCAGCCACGCTAATGAGGCAGGATGCGATGGATAGGATTAGGCTATATCTTGAGTTCCTCCCCATTGAGATATAATGGAGCCGGAGGGCAGAAAGACCTCAAAGCCACCGTCCACTTGTGATATAGCAGCGCCAGATAAGGGCGCATCCTTCCTCCACGTGACCGGTCTCCTCTCTTCATGCCACTAACACTGATTAAGTGTCTAGTCTGGTGGCTTAGTGGTTATGCGTTGGGCTGTCAACCACAAGGTCAGCAGTTCAAAACCACCAGCTGCTCCACAGGAGAGAGACGGGGCTGTCTATTCTAGTAAACAGTTACAGTCTCGGAAACACACCAGGGGTTGTTATGAGTCAGCATTGACTCGATGGCAGTGAGGGATTTTTGTTTTTATTTTGTTTTTTATGTTTTAAGGCATCCTGCAGGAGGTCTGGTAATGTAGTGGTTACCCACAAGGTCGGCAGTTCAAAACCAGCAGCTGCTCCGTGGGCAGAAGATGATGCTGGGAAGAGTTACAGTCTCAGAAGCGCACAGGGGTGTTCTCCTCTGTCCTCTAGGGTCACACTGAGTGGGAGGTGACTCATGGCAGTGAGTTTGGTTTTTGTCTTCACCTCCATAGCTGGGTCGGGGGTGGGTATAGGAGGTAGGCGATAGCACTCTGGAAAGGGAACCAGTAAAAAGATCGGGGTTCCAGAGCTTTTGTGAAACTCGCTCTGCTCTCTCCTGCCCCCAAGAGGCCCACGCTCTAGTGAGTGACCATCCCTGCTGGGTGGGTATGCTTCGGAGCACAAGGGGCCCCGAGGTACTTCCGACTCACAGCACAGTGGCTTTGGTTAGCGTCACACTGCCCTCAGGGAGTGTCCTACGTGGCACTGTTTCCGACGGCAGATTGCCAGGTCTTTCTCCCTCAGAACCACAGATGGGTCTGAACCACCCACCTTTCGCTTAGCAGCCACCTGCACCAACCATCAGGGCTTCTCTGTTTGTTGGAGGTGAGGGAGAATAAGAAGGCTGAGGACTGGCTCTAGCCAGGCTGGTCTGGGCCCTTGCTCTCCCAGGGCTGGGCGGTTGGGAGCTGGAAACGCGTGGCTCTGCTGACGGCAAAGTGCTGGGCCCCTTGCCCAGCCTTATCAAGCCAGGAAAGATGCATCCAGACTCAGAGCCAAAGAGGCAGTGTTTATTAAGCTAGTGCACTAACCATGGCAGGGAGGGGGAAGGGGTCTGTCTACTTCTGTCTGTCTACTAGGCGCTTTCTAAGTTCATAGTTAGAAGGTTCTGAGTGTCACCTAGCAGGTAAAAGGAGCTCTGGTATTGGGCTGCTAATCACAAGGCCAGTGGTTCAAACCTCCCAGTTGCTCCTCTTGACAAAGGTGAGGCTGTCTGCTCCCGTAAAGCTTTAAGGAAACCTGTCGTGTCGCCGTGAGTTGGCATCGCCTCGGTGATGGTGGGTCTGAGGGGGTCTCCTTTGCTGAGATCCAGGCTGCTGCCTGGGCAGCAATCAGTGATCATTTGTGGTTTGCAAGCCTTCTCTGGTGTCAGCAAACTGAGCTCTGGGTTTTCCCCCCAAAGCTACCTCATTACATCGCTTAGATCACCGGGGGAGAGGGATTTTGTGATAGTCTTTCAGAGAACACTGAGTTTCCTTTAATGAGCCCTGTGTACCCCGGGAGGCGCCCTGGTGGCCTCATTGAGTTACTAGCCTTAAGGTCAGCAGTTCAAAACCACCAGACAAGGCCTTCTGCCGTCTCAGAAACCCACGGGGGCAGTTCTGCTCTGTGCCGAAGGGTCGCTGTGAGTCGGCATCAGCTCGCTGGCAGGGAGTTCCGAGGGAGGACATGGAGGTCTGGTTCTCAGTGCGCACACCAACCCGGCCATGCTGCACAGGCAAAGGGAGGGGGCTTCTGAGTAGAGGTGCTGGCCCAGCCTGCCCCCGGCCAGCCTGGAGCATCCCCCCTCAGGGCCGGACTAGAGCAGGCACTTGAGAGCGGCCCGTTTATTGATCAGCTGTTCTGCTGCATCAGCTGAAAAAGCCTCATCTCTCTCTGAGCTGCTCGGTGCCTTGACCGCCCACGAGATGAGCCTGCTTGCAGGGCTGGGGAGGAATAATGCCTGCACTGGAGGTGGACACCCCCAGGAGGCCAGAGCGCCATGCGGGTTCCAGCCACCTAGTGGGAAGTGAGGCTCTGGAGGCCAGTGTCCCGGGCAAGACCGCTCCCAAGTGTTACTGAGGATGGGCAGCCATTGGAGTGGGAGTTGGTTTTACCAGAACTTACCGGGTCCCCATTCTGAATGGAACCTCCTACCGCTGCCATCCTGGGCTGTGCCCCAGCCCAACAAAGCCAATCGCTTCCTGAGGCCAGAGGGGGACAGCCGAGGATGTGAAGAGTATGGGGTTGCTGGGGACACCGGGAAACTTGCCGGGTGCTTGTGGGACCCCTTCTTTGTGAGTGTGTATGGGAGAAGGGTCTCATCTGTCTGACCACATGGGAACACGGATGCTGGAAATGAGCAAATGGGCCTGCCACCGCATCACCCCCCACCTGGGTGCCTGAGCAGCTTGTAAGAGGGCCTGTCTTCCCAATGTCTCCCTTCCCCGCACTTCCCATGTACGCCCACCCACTGGCTGAAGCCATAAGTCTGCTGTTATGGGTTGAATTGTGTCCCCCAAAGACTTGCTGAAATCCTGGTACCTCGACTTGTGGGCGTGGCCCTGTTTGGTTTTCTCAGCTGATGTCATCAGTCACATTAACAAGACCAGGTGGGTCCTAAACCTGATCCCTTCTGCGTGGGGTTTATGAACAGGAAGGTGCAGACACGTCGCCCGGGCAAGGAGCGCGAAGCACTGGGAGACAAGGCAGGATCTTCCCCTAGAGCCCAGAGAGAGGAGCGCATCCCTGCCCACGCCTGGATCCCCACTGCTGGCCTGCAGAACTGTGAGAAAATACTTTCCTGTTCTGGAAAGCCACCCATCTTGTGGCCTTCTATTCCAGCAGCTCGAGGACACTACGAGAGCAGAGCGCCCCTTGGGCATTCAATCCACTGCCAACCCCTTGCTGTCGTGTCCATCCATTACAGCTCCTACCAGCCCTGTAGGACAGCACCGAACTGCCCATAGGGTTTCCAGGGCCGTCTAACTCCTTATGGATACAGGCTGCCTCATCTTGGCCCTGAAGGGCAGCTTGAACCTCTGCACTGAGCTTTGGGTCGGTGGCCATGCACCTTCACCGGCATGCCACCAGGGATCTAGTCCATTACCAGTTGGTCAGAAGGCGGTGAGTCACAGGCCTTCCTTCCACTGACAAGTTCCAGAAAAACCTCCCTGGCTTGCCTGCCTCCTCCCGCCTCCATCCCAAAGCTACTGGACACGCGCGCAGAGCTGCACAGACAAAGTGAATCCACGCCGCCTGCGTGGAAGAAGCCTTGTTGGCACCGTGTTTAAAGCATTTGGCTGCTCACCCGAAAGGTCAGTGGTTCAAACCCACCAGGTGCCCTGAGGGAGAAACGTGTAGCAACCGTCTTCGATAAAGGCTCACAGCCGTGGAAACAGTTCTACTCTGTCCCACGGGGTCTCCATGAGTGAGAAGCCACACCACAGACCAGGTCTGGGTTTTGCTTGGTCCTTTGCTTGCACGGAAGGTGAGAACTACTGACCACTGAGCTCACGCTGCCCTTTGTTTCTCGCTCTGGTGCCAGGAGTCAACAGGTCTGCTCCAAATCACAGTGGCCTGTGCACGACAGACGAAAGGCTGCTGGCCCAACCATTGCTGTCCTGCCCGTGCCCACTGCAGTAGCCACAGTGGTGTTCCATCTTCTGACGGTCTTCCTCGTTTGTGCTGACCTTCCACCTTACCAAGCATGATGTCTGAGATCCTTCCAGTTTTATCGCCACTGCCTCCTCTGCTTCCTGTCTGCACCCCCTACACCCCGCCCTGGGCTGACTCCAATGCCCCTCCCCTTGGTCTCTGACCCCACTCCCACCCACCCAGCATGCAACAAGCAGGTCACCTCCTTACGTGCATGTGCTGACTTAGCCTGATCGGTCTTTCAAATGTGAAGCCCTTCTTGGTTGGTGGTGATGGACTGTCCCTCTTACATCACTGCATTTGATTTGCCAATACTTTGCTAAGGGTTTTTGACCTTTTCAAAATGGAATTTGGATTAAGTCATTATTGGCTTACATGGTCCAGAGCTTCATCGGGTCTATAGAATAAAACTCAAAGGCATAGCCATGAAACAGAAAGGCCTTTAAGTCCCCACTAAGCCGTCCGACCCTCATGAATCTTTAGTGATGCTGAGGCGGGGTTGGGGAGAAGCCACCAAGGGCCTATGGCAGGACCCACCTGCTTGCTGCCTGTGCACTGCCTCTCCCTTCCATGAGGGGACTCCAACCTCCAATAGTTCAGCTAGCAGCCCAGGTCATGAGCCCTTTGCAGCCTATGGGAACAGGCTGACTTCCTGACCATGATGTGGCTGGAACTAGGCACAGCATCAGGCCCTTCTGAATGAAAGAAGGATTGATTGGACTGTCCACCTCATTCAGGCCAGTGCCCAAGTGTAGCAGAATACGGCTGGTGATAAACCCACAACCATGCTGCCTAGTCTCACTTTAAATTCACTACTGTGGACTTGAGGGGCTGGGAGGGTCCTCAGGGCCTATCCCCAACCAATACTCAACTTCTTGAATCAAGACACTCTCCAACTTCCTAGAGAAATTTTTCACACTCTCTCCGACACCTCCTCCCTCCCTCCCTCTCAGCTGATGACCGCTGCTTCCTACTTCACTGAGAAAGATGAGTGCTCAGAAGAGCACTTCCTCCATCAGCCCCAGCACCTCGTACATACGTACCTGTGCATACTCTGCCATCACAGATGAACCACGGGGCTCCTCTAAGGCCACCCCTCCATCTGGGCCTTGATCCAGCCCTGTCTGTCTACACAAGAACCAATACCAGCAGCTGCTGAGCGGACTCTCAGCTGGTGATGACTCCCACGCCTGTCAGAGTTGACGAGTGCCCCGTGGAGTTTCCAATGGCTGTTTTTTTTCCTTAGGTTGCCAGGCCTTTCTTCCGACAAGCCTCTGGTTGCTTCCAAGCATGACGTCTAAGTCGAATCAACTTGAGATCATTCCAGCTCTCTCCCTGTCTGCCCCCAGCTGGGCTGACTGCAGTGCCCCTCCCCTTGGTCTCTGACCCCACTCCCACCCACCCTGCACGCAGCAAGCGGTCACCTCTTCACGTGACTGAGGTGAATCACACGGACACATTTCTCCTGCGAAACGCCCTCACGTGTCTGACAACACCAAAACCTTTGGGTTAGCAGCCGAGTGCCCTGGCCGCTGGCATCCCCGCATCCCCCACCCCCCACCCCAGGGCCTCCTCCACAGCGACCTCACCCCACACATTCCCTCCTCTGCCAGTTGCCCCCTTTCCACTGGAGTGCAATCTGCACACAAACACAGTAGCATCTTTTCCATCACACACATGGAAAAAAAAAAGCCAGCACTAAGCACAACACCCCCCCCCTCCTTGCCAGCGCCTGCCTCCTCACTCTGCACGACAAAATTCATCAAAAGAGCAACCCAGCCCTGAGGCCTTCCATGCCATTCCCCACCCCGTTGGTTCCCAGTCACCTGTCTCAATCTGATGGGGGGGAGGGGGTTTCTCAATCTTCATCTCTCTTGCCATTGGCAGCATTGGAAGCAGCTCGCCTCCCGCGCCTCCTCCAAGTGCAGGCAGTGGATTGCCAGGGGCCCAAGTTCTCTGCTCTTGGTCTTTCCTACACCCCCATTCTCTGTCAGTCTCTTTTGCTGACGCCCCCTCTTCCCACTGGCCTCTCAGTGCCCAGGCCTTGGGCCGCTTCTCTCCGTCTGTGCTTGCTCTCTGGAGGATCTCATGCACCCTCACGGATTTAAACACCGTCTGCAGGTCCACGGGAGGGCCCTGGTGGCAGAGCCATAACACACTGGACTGCTAACCGTCAGGTCAGCAGTTTGAAGCCACCAACCGCTCCTGAGGAGGAAGAGCTCCCATAGATAGTTATAGTCCCGGACCCCCACCGGAGTGGTCCTCTGAAGCTGCTGAGTCCGTGAGTAGGCCAGAGGCTCCCACGGTATGAGGAACTCCAACAATGTTGTGGGGAAGCAGGATCAAAAGACCGGGGTCCCATGAACCTTTGAGAGCCTTTTCTATTTCTCAAGCCCCGGCCCCCCTCACTCATTCCCGTACATCCAACTGCCTGCGTCTCTGAGATCCCCGATAAGCCAAGACTTGCTGCCATTGACTGAGTCGACGCTAACTCAGCGGCACCCCCTCCCGGGAGGTTTTCCAAGGCTGTAGGCCTGGGTGGCAGCACACTGCCTCCTCATTCCCCCACAGAACAAACCTACCGGTTGGCTGTGGAATACTTGAACCTCTGCACCACTAGGGCCCCTCAAACTGTCTGATAGAAGCTTCAAAGTCAACAGACCTCAAGCTGCAGTCCCTTCCTTGCCCCCAGGCCCGCACCGCCTTGGAGGAGGGCAGCCCAGGCCCGGGCCGTCCTCCCAGCAGCAGTTTGAAGTCCACCACCATGAAGCCCACCCTTGTCGTCTTGCCGCAGCCAATGCTTTAGGCCCCGCCCCCACCCCCCACTCCAACCCGGCCTTTGAGCAAGGCAGGGTGCAGTTAGACAGCAAATGCCACACGGGAATCTTTTTTTTTTTTTTTTTTAACTCTGCCTCGCTCGGTGACAGGGATGAATGTCAGACGTGATTTTGAGTTTCGGGTGCCGGCCACAAGAGAGCTCCTACTGCGGGGTGCCGTTGCAGACGTCCGGGTACAGGAGTAATCACTCTAGGAGCGTAAAGGTCAGAGCTGAGATGACCTTTGGGAGAGCACTGCCTAGGAGGGGCGGGGCGTCTTCTGGGATGCTGAAAATATCATCCGAGATATGGATCCGGATGGGGGTGCCATCGGGGTGGGGGTGGGTGTGTGAAACATTTGGGGCTCCCCACTTAAGATGCAGGCCCCTTACACTACGAAAATATCGGGCCTCCATCAAAAGGAAATGGGAAGTTACCGCGGGGAGAGGAGCTGACCGGCAGAGCGTGCCTCTTGTCAGCTTCTCAGGCTTCCATTACTGTGCGAGCATAGTTCCTGGAGAGTTCTGCCCTTGAGCTCGTGGCAGCCAAGACTGGAGGGGGGTTGGGGGGTGAGGATGGGGGTGGAGATGATCTGGGAATCACTAAAGATGGGGGATGTGGACGCGGTTGGTCATTTTTGCAATTTAGAAATAATCTCGTAGACTGGAAGGGACCCGTTTCCCTGGCCAAGAGGAATCTTAAATGTGCATTATCAAGAGAAAAGAAATGTCATACAGAATTAACCACTCTTGATTCACTTCCTCGGTGATGGCCCTGGTCCAAGCCACCCTCTTGCCCTAGCAGTCACGTGGAGTCGGTTCAAACTCACAATCATCCTGTGTCCCAACAGAAGGGAGCCCTGCCCGTCCTGCGGCAGCCTCCCAACTGATACTGTGTCAGCCCTCCTCTCGGACCCTTGGCCGCACCAAGCATGACGAACTTCTCCAGGAACTAGTCTCTCCTGATCAAACAGGCCCCAAGCACATGAGACGAAGTCTACCCACCCTTGCTTCTAAGGAGCATGCTGGCTGTCCTTCTTCCAACACAGCTTTGTTCATTATTCTGGCTGCCCAGTCCACAGCAAACTTAATATAAATAAGTATGACAAAATACTTATTATCATAAGTGCAAAAATGCTTAATATAAATAAGTTTGCAAAAAAAAAAACCAAACAGCAAACTGACCACCATCATCTGCTCAACCACCGACCATAATCATCCCACAGCACGGGGGGGGGGTGTCCCTGGGGATTCCTGAGACTGTAACTCTTTATGGGGCTAGAAAGCCACATCTTTCTCCAGCTGAGCGGCTGCTGGTTTCAAACGGCTAACCTGGCGGTCAGCAGCCCAATGTGTAGCCACTACCCCCACCAGGGCTCAAAATTTCCTATTTAGTTCCCTCCTCCCATTCTTGCTCCCAACAGCATATTTTCTACACAGCACCCAGAGTGAGTCCTTAAAGCTTAGATCATGCTAGTCCTCTGCTCTTAAACCTGCATTGGTTTCCAATTTCCTTAGAGAAAAGCCAAAATAAAGACCAACTACCTGTTATTTTCCCAGTCATACCAATGGACCATTCTCCCTCGTTTTCTCTCCATCTCAGCCACACTGACCTCTCAGCTTGTCTCCAAACATCTCAGCAAGGTTACTGCCCTAAGGTCTTTGTCCTAGTTACTGCCTCCGCAGGCTGGTGTTCTCTCAATAGCGGCCTGCAAAGTCACGCTCAGATATCACCTTACCCATGGACTGACCATCAAGGCCGCCCACACACCCTGCTTTCTGCCACCACCCCCAATCCCATTTACCCTGCTCTTTTCATCTTCTTCCAAGGGCATGTTGCACCTTCTAATACTCTGCATCATTTACATATCCTGTTCATTATTTAGCATTTGTCCTCCAACCTATTACAACGCAGCCTCAGCAAGGAGCGACGTTGTATTCATCTGAGCATCTCCCAAGAATCCATCATGCTGCCTGGTACCTGTGAGGCAACCTGTAAGTACTGGTTGAACTAATGAGCGAGTGAGTGAACAGATCCCTGTGCACAAAGGCTCTGGTGGGGATGAGGCAGCTGCCTTCCACTCCCCAAAAGCACAGAGGTTCTAGATGCAAGTGGCCAGAAGGCAACCCAAGGGTCCTACAGCCACAAGAGCTGGGCTGAGAGGGAGTACGAAGTATGGTCCAGCCCCAAGTGCCAGGTGCCAGTCACCAGTCTCTTGCCACCACCATGCCCACCCCAGCTACGTTGGTAGGTTCACCCTTAGCCCCCTGGGTCTGTAGGAATCCAGATCTTAAGAATGGCCCCGAGCTTTCAGACAGAGGCAGAGACCTGGTCAGCCTGCCCACTTCAGTAAGCTCAGGTCCAGCAAGGTGCTCAGTGCGTGCTTATGAAATAGAGCAATGGGCATGGTCACCCCCTCACTGGCAGGGAAACCCCCACTAGATGAGGAACAAAAGAGAGAAGATATCCTCAGAGGGAGCCAGAGGAAGCTGTGGACAGCAGTCCCCATTCTCCAGCCCACCCTCAAGCCAGCAGTTCAGGGAGCGTGGGCACCAAGACCACCCACCTGTCTTCCCTGCCTCTTGCCATCACTAACACCCACTCCCCCAGCCTCGTCTCCCTTCCACAGTAGCTAGCAGGCTCCTCGGGGCTTCAGTAAGGGAGGCGGAGGCTGGGGGCTATGTCTCTCTCTCTCTCTCTCTCTCTCTCTCTCTCTCTCTCTCTCTCTCTCTCTCTCTCTGCACCTGTGCCCACCCTCCGCCTCCAAGTTTCTGTCCTCTCCGAGAGTAGGGGAGCAGCCCACCCCAGCTCCGGGGAGAGTGACAGGCCGTTGAGAGCCAGACAGGGGCCCACACAGGCCTGCCTCCCGAGCCCAGAGGGCTGAGGGGTGCCAGCAGCAGCTCTGGGGATTTGTACAGTCGGCAAAGTTGCGGTGAGACAGGGAGTCCGTGGAAAGGGCGTGGAGAAAGACTGAACCTCAGAAGAAAGACCTCACAGATGAAGACTGTGCCACTCTTCTACCCAGTGGCACCACCCAAGGTCCAAGCCTCAGCTGTGCCTCCACGGACAAGGTGGGCTGTGGGCAGCAGTACCGTGAGACTGGCAGGCAGAAAGGAGCAGCAACTTCAGTGTCCAATGACAGCCACCTAACATCTCTCTCTCTCTCTTTAAATATTCCAGACGTTCGTGCATGCCTACTCTGGGCTAAGCACGGCGGGTCATAGACGTGAAGGTCAAGGTGGTCGGGCCCTTGGGGCAATTACAAGCTCAGAAAGACAGACGTTCAGTAGAAAGCTCATCTGGAGGCGAGTGATGCAGATTAAAGGGTGAACCTGAGTGGGGCTGACCGGAACCAACACATGTGGGGCAGGTGAGTGGTGTGGAGGGGGGATTCAGGGAAGCCTCCCCAAGGAGGAGCTGCATGTGTGGGAAGCTAAAAGAGGATCCACAATCCCATCCATTACTGGACCATCCTAAACTGTCCTTCCACGATAATGTCTATTGGCTCGGGAGAACATTAAGTGGACGAAATGGAATACAGCACCCTGTGTGCATAGATGCCCTTCACCATGAAAAAGTCTATCATCTCTCTAGCTCACGCTCTCATTCTCTCTAAGAACCCTGGTCCTGCTGTGGGTTGCATGCTGAGTTGCTAACTGCAAGGTCAGCATTTCAAACCCACCAGCCACTCTTCAGAAGCAAGAAGAGGTTTTCCACTCCCGTTAAGAGTGACGTCTCAGAAACCCATACGGGCAGTTCTTTCCTGTCATACAGGGTCACTGTGAGCCAGAATGGACTCAACGGCAGTGAGTCGTTTTTTAATCTTTCTACTTACTATCTATCTACTTATCTCTCTGTCACCTACTTACCAATCTAACTTCCTATTTGAAAACTTTCTGGAACCCCAATATGCCCACAGGAAGTAGCTGTACGTCGTAGGATTGATTGGTTTTCTCGTCTGTATTGCTTTCAGACTTATCCTGATTCTTAACAAACAGCCGATTGCTTTTGCGCTCGGGCATTAACAGCCATTGTTCTGAACCCTGGGACCCCTGACATCATGGCCATTCTCCTGCCTCCAAGCAGTGCCCACGCCTGGGCAGGTTGCTCCTGACCCATGGGAGCCTTCCTGGGTGCCATTCCCAGGCCAGCAAGGTAGAGCTTTCATCCTTCAAACTCACCCACATCCCTCATCTCGCCACAACTCCGTTCCTTCCCTCGGCACACTCCTCAGCAGGGCTCCCCCACGCTAAATCAAAGGGGGGTGTCCCTGATTCAAAGTAGCTGGCCATCACAGAGCTGCTTCCCCTCCAAGCTAATGGGTTGGCCGAGCCAATGGAGGCTGCTCTTTGAGAAGATCCCGACAGATAACGCTCTTCCTTCCCCGGGAGCCTTTTACATCAGAAAGTGGGAGGGCTCGGGATAAGTGGCAGTGGGCAGGGGCCAGCGCGCACCCTCCCCTGGACCTCAGTTGCCTCATCTGCAAGCGAGATGAGGCTGGGCTTCTGGGCGTCCTGCGGCTCCTCTCTGGCCTCCTCAGACACTGCAGGCCTATGACTAATCCAGCCAGAGCGCAATTGTGCTGGGACCCAGAGAGGCGCTGGCCGTCCCTGCTGGGGCACAAGTGCACACCGCGCGGTGGCTGCAGACAACAGCCTGGCTCACCAGGGCGGGGAGGGATACGTAGATGCCCCCAAATCAAACGCATCCTAAGCACCTAAGCCACAGCTTTCTCTCAGCCGTCTGGCCTCCCCCACTCCTATGGTGCCTCCCAGGGCTCCTCAGCAAAGCTGGGCGGGCTTCCAGCTGTGGACAGAGGCAGGGCTGCCTTAGGCTTCACTGCCCACTGGAGGAAGGTGCCCCCGCCAGGCCGGGAGGAGGGGCAGGAGCGTGGGCTGAGTGAATTGGCCCCCTGACAGCCTTGGGGAGCCTAGGCCGTCCATAAATCCTGCAGCTTCCTGGAGGCAATGCAAGATGCCCAGGGCTGCTTGGTTTTAGGCATAAGTTAAACAGGCCTGGAGTCACGCCGGGCTCTGCTCCTGGCAAGCTGTTTGGGCGAAGTATTAAATCTCTCCAATCCACCGACTTCAGTTTGCCTATAGAATGCTCTCAGTCACAGTGCTCCTCAGAGGCAAGGAGGGCGAGACTTCGTCTCCTGTACTTTGGACACGTGGTCAGGAGAGACCGGTCCCTGGAGAAGGACGTCATGCTTGGTCAAGGGGAAGGGCAGCGACAAAGAGGAAGGCCCTCACCAAGATGGACTGACACCGTGGCTGCAGCAATGGGCTAGAGCGCAGGAACAATGGTGTCCCGTCCTGCTGTACATAGGGTGCCGCGGGAGGGGACTTGATGGCCCCTGTGGCAGTCACATGGGCTCCTGTCAACTTGGGTGAGGGGGTGGAGGCTCGCCTGTCAACCAGGTCATGGCCAATAAGGCCTCTGTGTGGGCATGGCCCTCTCCTGAGGATTCTGGGAACTCCTGTCTTCCTCCCTGGAGGCGGGACACTCTCTCTCTCTCTGCCTTCCCTCTCCTGCTGTGGAGACATTCAGAGAGCTAGAGGAGACACATGGAGACATGGGCCCACGCTGAGATGCTTCCAACGCCACTGGAGCCACAAGACTTCCCTCCCACTGGCCTGTGCTCTTCCTGCATTTGGCGCTATTGCATGTGCTGCGTGAGTCTGAGGAGGAATTCGTAGACTGATATTGGATATACGGGCTAATATGGACGGGGCTGGAATCTTAATATACAATTACGCTTTGATATAAAGCTCTTTCTTGTATACCTAAAGAGCGTCTCTGGGTCTGTTTCTCTAGTCAACCCAGACTCGCATAGCACCTAACGACAAGAACAACATAAGATTACCTATGAAATGACAGTCACCGTAGCCTCCAGCAGCCAGCGACTGAGTATTAAATGAGACAAAGGATCTGAGACGCAGGACCTTGTTCCTCACACACAGTCACTCCGCAAACTCACTGAAAGCCACCAAGTCAACGCTGACTCTCAGCAACCTTATAGCACAGGTTAGCAATGCCCCTGTGGGTCCCCTGTGGGGAACTCAGAACCGACGGGAGCAGTCAACCTCCTCTTTCTCCCAAGAGCGACCAGCGGTTTTGAACTGCTGACCTTGTGGTTAGCATTTCAGAACATAACCACTACGCCACCCAGGCTCCTTACACAATCACTAGGAGTTTAAAACAACAATAACAACAACACAACAAGCCCCACCCCTCCAGGATCCCAGCAGTGCTGCCTGACTCCCAAACACCTGCCAGGCCTTCACCCTACCCCAACCCATCTGTCCACAGACACCCCACCCCCCGTGAGGGCCTCCTGCCCCCAAAGAAAGGCTTAAACAGAGAGTCCCTGTTGGCAGACCTCCCCACAATCCGCCCCCTGGAGCAGGTAGGCATCAAATTGCCACACGCCTGCCCTGCTGGGAGGTGCTATGCAAACAACATACAAAACACACGTAAATGACTACAGGTTATTGATGAATCAACCATTTGAGCTTTTAGTCTATGTAACTCGATGACACTATATGATGTGGATCTCTTCTGTCTTGGCCTTCTGCCAAGTGGAAGGAGATAGCACTTGTGGTTGACTGGCCAGTCCTCTGCCCGAACCATGCCTGGCTTGGTGCAGGCTGGGGCTCAGTCCTGTCCTCCAGCACTCAGTACATGCCTCACGCTTGGTCAGGATGACTTCCTGAAGCCCAGGGCGCAGCCGCCTGGAGCACCTCTGACGGAGAGGTGTTCTCACTGGCCCCAGCAGCTCCCACCTGCCTCCAGCTGCTCAGAGGGGCACAGCACTGCCACTCCTCCCAACGGGGGGCGGGGGCGCAGTGGAAGCAATGAGCCCAGGGTGGCTCGTCACCTCGGGCCAGCCATAGTGGCACCCCTCTGTCTAACTCAGGAGAGTGGCTCTTCTTCAGGGGCCACCAGCTTGCACTGAGCAAAGTTCTCCAGGCTTGATTGTGTTTACTTGCTACTCTGTGGTGAGCAATTTCACACAGGCTATGGCACCGTCTGTGAGGGGTGGGGGTGGGGGGAATGTTGTGCAATGCAGGACAGGCAGGCTTCGGGGCTG
The DNA here is from genome assembly GCF_050624435.1 of Tenrec ecaudatus. NCBI lineage: Eukaryota > Metazoa > Chordata > Mammalia > Afrosoricida > Tenrecidae > Tenrec > Tenrec ecaudatus. The sequence goes on along the minus strand of NC_134530.1, from coordinate 220,890,272 downwards.
GGAGGGACAGCTGTGGCCATGGCCCTGCGGGGGAGCAGTAGCAGGGTCTGGTTCACAGCAAGAAGGGGAGAAGCTGGACATTCAGAAGAACTGCCTGAGGCTCAGCCCAACGAGCGCTGGAAACTTGTCCGACTCTGCCCACTCTTTCCTGGGCCCCTGCTGTGGGCCAGACACTGTGCCAGCCTTCTGGAGGATTGGTGGGAACTGAGGGGTGACTGCTGTCTGATCCTTCTCCTATGGGCAGTCACAGTCCACCAGGAGAGAGGAAGCACGACAAACTGACTCTAACTTCGACCCCTCCCTGGAGGCGTTTTGTGTGTGAGTGTGTGTGTGTGTGTGTGTGTGTGTAAGTGGGTAGAGGGATGCACCCGGCTTGCCTCTGCAGCCTCGCTTTGATCCCTCTGTTAGTAGTAATAATAAAAGTACAAACATAAACCTATTGTCTGTTGATTGCTTATTAAGTTCTTCACGTGCGTGCGATTTCATTCTATTCTTCCAGCCACCCTAGAACGTAGGAGCCATCACAGTCAAAGGAGACCTGGGCACAGTGGGTTACATGCTGGGCCACTCACTCGCCACTAGGTCTGCAGTCCTGCCCACCCGCCACTGCACAGGAGAACGTGGGGCAGTCTGCTTCTATAAAGGGTGACAGTCTTGGAAGCCCAAACGGCACCCTTCTGTGCTGTGCTACACAGTCGCCGTGAGTCAGACTGGCCTGGACGGCCGTGGGTTTCAATGAGAGCATGAAAGTTTAAAAAGCCTAGGTGCGTGACTTGGCCAAGGTTGCACTGCTAGACCCTCACTCGCGGCAAGACCTCGAAGCAAGGGACGATTGCAAAGCCTCCAGGTCTGCTCCTGCCCATCCTGCTCTTTACAAGACCTTCTCCCAGCTCCTGGAGGCCAGAGCAAGGTGCAACAAGGAGGAGGAAGGAGCCTGTGGCCCCTGCCCCACAGCATCACAGCCCAGCTGGGGGCAGGGGGGGTAGGAGTGCATACAGCCTGCAGGCCGGGACTTCAGTGACACCGGGGCCAGGCCTTGGCTCACCCCAGGCCTTGGCTCACCCCGTTCCGCTCAGTAGGCCAACCTTCTCAAGCAGCCTTCCCATATCTGCACATTGGCGAGTTTCCTAATGTGACTACACTTGGTCCTAATGGCTGGGCTCTGAGTCCCGGCCCATCCTAATGGGCTGAGGCCCACCTCAGCCACAACAGGGCCTGGGACTAATGATGGCAGTGGCCCTGCCCAGGGCCTAACAGGTTCAGCTGAGCGGGTCCTTTGCTGCCTCCCCTTTTCCCCAGAGCAGCAGCCTTCTGCCCACCTCCCCTAAGCACCCAGGAGCTTTCGAGGGAGGTAGCAGAGCTGAGGAACTGGCAGGTGGTGCTGGGCCAGGGCTCAGGAAGGAAGGCAGATGGAATCAAGGGCCTGCTCCCAGCCAGAGGCCCCTCTGAGCCTTAGTTTCCCTTTGGCTCTTATTGGTGAGAACGAGCTTTGAAAAGTCCCATGTGCACAAATGTAACGCAAAGGGGAGGATCGTGGGTGCCGAGGCCTGGGAAAGCAGCCAAGTGAGGCCAGAGGCCCCAAGTCTCAGATATGGAAGCTACCCCTGGTGGGCAGAGGACGGAGATGCCCAATGCTCCCCCATAGAAAGACAATACTGGTGACAAGAATTTAAAGAGGGGACAAGCACGCTGGACAAGTGTCCATGCAGAGCTAGTCCCTGGCAGTGCGCCCAGGCTGTCACTGGCACTTGGTGGCCCAGGCACTGCCTGGTGATGAGATTATGGCCTAGCAGGCCCAGGCAGGGAGCCCCAACATGCATTAGACGCCCATACTCAAGAGGACTACTGACAGGTCCAGGCCACCAGTCTCTGTATTGCCTCAAAGCCATGCAGGCCCCTTTGCTGGGCCAGGCAAAGGCACAAAGATACACACACACACACACACACACACACACACACGGATTTGCAAGAGAAACGGGAGATTTGTGTCTATGCCAGCATTGCTCCTGCCTGCGCCTGCACAGAGATCTCATAAGCGGGACTTGGGCAGAGGTAATCAGAGGGCTTGGGTCCAGCAGGGCAGCCTCAGAAGTTGGAGCTGGCTGGCATAGACCTCTGAGAACAAGAATTCGAAAGGGCTTCTTCCACGAAGCTGCCTGGGTCTGGTTAGGTAGTCCTCCTGCTCCCGGTGTGCACTCCACCCCCTTCACCTTGCTCTCTGCTCTGTTGCTTCAGCTGCCCTGCAGACTGGTGAAACCCCTCTCATTTCCCTCCCCCCTGCACTGTAAGGCCCCTCCAAACCAACTCCTGAACTCCTGACAGGGTCTCTGGCCAGGTCAGGGGAACTGAAGCAGTGCCCACTCAGGGGGGCTGTGCAGTGCCAGGCTCACAGTCCTTCAGCCACACAGCCCCCTTCTGTTCTCCAGCTGCAGCTCCGGCTGGCCCTGCAGAGCAGAGGCGGCAAGGTGGCATGAGACGGGGCAATATGACCCAGGACTCCGTCTGACTAGGATCATCTGGTCTACCTTTCATCCTCTCTACCAGGCCCTCCTGGACACCACCCAGACCTGTAGGAACCGGCCATGGACTCACCGGAGGGGGATCTTGACCCGGAGGTAGCGGTCCACGGCGATGGCCAGCAGGGCCAGGATGGAGCTCTGGGTGAGGATGAGGACAGGGCAGGCGACCATGAGGCAGGTATGGAAGTAGGTCTGGGGCCCAATGTTGATGAGGATGGCGAGGGGGATGACCAGGGCACCCACAGCCACGTCAGCCACTGCCAGCGACACGATGAAGCAGAAGGTGGCGTCCCGCAGCGACTGATTCACCTTCACAGCCCAGATCACCAGCACGTTCCCGGGCACGGAGACCAGAGCGATGAGCACCTCGATGCCAATGTAGACGGCCTGGAAGGCCGAGATGGGGGGCGCCATGGTGGGCACAGGCTGGGCACATCAGCAGGCAGGCACGGAGGGGCACGAGGCAGGCACCTGTGGTCACGGAAGCTGGGGTAGGGAGGCCTGCCTGGGAGGGGGAGGGGAGCCAGGCAGCTCTGGGTCTCAGCTGCCCTTTGGAGCTGGGGTCCCTCTTGGCGCAGCCAGTGTCTTCTCAGGCTGGAGGGGGTCCTAGGTCCTTCCCCTGTCTAATCTGTCTCCTCCCCTGCTCCTCCCCAGAGGCTCCATTCAGTGACTTAAAATAGCACCTCTCACTCCTCCACCGACTTTTTAAAATCAAGTGTGAGGCAGCTCCCAGCACACTACACACCCCAGGGGTCCCCCATGCCAGCCTCTGCCCACCCCAGCCCACAGAACAGGATGCAGGGAGCTCACCATCCTGCCTGCTAGCTGGTAGGGGGTCCCAGAGGCAGTGCCCAAAGTTGCGGGCACCTGGAGCCGCTCAGAGCTCCGGGGCTGCGCTGGGCAGGGCTGGGCTCTGGACACCTCTCCGCAGCTCCCCATCCTCCAGGCTCCCGCCGCAGCGCTCCCAGCCCGGCCTTTCAAGCAATCACATGGTGCAGCAGAGGCTCAGCCCAGGACGTTTTTAAAGAGGTAGGCGCCCGGGTTTCGCACCTGGGACTGGGGTGGCAGGGTGGGCTTGGGGAATCGAGCCCAGGACAAGGCTGCGCAGCGTGAGCTATCCAGACCCCAGCGTGTACGCACAGGTGCCCTGCGCCCACCCACTTGGGACATTGCCGGTGCTTGGCTGTCCTGCTCCAGCTGGGCCAGGGACCCTTGCCTAGCGCCTACCCCAAAGCCAGGGGGCATTCCAAGTCGCTTCTTTCAACCCTCTCCTGCACATCACTGGGGAGCCCCTGGGAGGGGGCGGGGAACGGAGTACAGACTTACCCAAGGTCACCAAAAGTGGAGCGCTGCTGCCCACCTAAGCTCTCCCGTCCCAGTGCCCCGCGGCTCGACGCCTCCAGTCGCTGCTGGCTCGCGGGCACCCCGGGGAAATCCGAGGCCAACCTGTTAGGAGGTGGTAGCTGGGTGGGACCCGGCTCCGGGCGCCGGCGTCTCCGTCGCCCCCGGCGCGGGAGCTGAGTGACAATCAGGCTCCGCACACCGGGCGGGGGCGGGGGCGGCGGCGGCACCGCGGGCCCCTCCCTCGTCGCCCTCCGTCTCCTCCCCCGCCCCCTCCTCTAAACAAAGGAAGTGATTCTGGGTGAGAAAAGCTGAGCTCCTCCAAGGGTCTGGTGTGTGAGCCCAGCCCGGAACTAGACCGAGCACCCGCTTCCAGCTGTCCATGCCTCGCACTGGACCCCGGCGCCGCCCCGGCCCCAGAGCCCCCTACCCCCCTCACCTGCGGGGCTCCAGGGTACCTCCCTCGCCGGCACCCTCCAGCCCGTCCTGCCCGCACCCCCTCCTCCCTAGTGCACTCCAAGAACCCCTTCTATCGGCGCCTGCATCTTCTCCGCGAAGAGCCTCGCCTGCACGTTACTTCACAGGCTCTCGCCTGAGTCATTATACAACCTGCCTGCCGCTGCCCTTTCGTGGATTAGCGATTTCCATTTTACAGATGAGGACATTGAGGCTCCGAGTCGTGACCGTGACCTGGCTTCTCAAGATGTTCTCTCTCTCTCACACACACACACACACACACACACACACACACACACACACACACACACACACCACGCCCTCCCCCTCCTTTCCTGTCCTCATTCTCCCTGTTCATAGAAAAGAACTGAAGCTAGAAAGTGTCTGTCCGTCTGTCTGTCTGTTCCTCAGGATGTGGGGGTGGAAACCGGCTCCAGGAAAGGAGCTTACACAGGGTCTCACTTATGATTATAAGGGGATGCCTTCGGGAGACAGCCATGTTTGCAGGTATCAGGAAGGGGTCCTGGGAAGGAAGGGCAAAGGGAGCTGGGCTGGGGGTCTTCCCGACCACCTGGGCATGCCCAGGCCTCTGGGGTACTGGCCCCTTGCATCTCAAGATGTTGACAGCCCAGAGAGGGGAACCTCACTGCCATCTCCTTCTGCACCTCCCAGTGAGCTCTGCTTCTTCCCAGGAGCCACGCTGGTGGAGGAACCAGGAAGTGCCAGCACCCCTTCCCCCTTTCGCCTCTACTTCCCCACCCCTACCCTGTGACTCCCAGCCTCTCCCCTGGTGAACCAGCTAGTCTGTGGGTCAGCCCCCCACGCCACCAGGAAGCTTGAGCTTTCCTTGGCTCCCTCCTTTTTCACTCAAGGCTTCGCTTCACATTCCTCCACCACCCCCCCCCCCACCCCCCCCCCCCGCCGCAGCCCCACCACCCCCAGCTCGGGCCTCTTGCTAATATCCCAGCTTGCTCTTCCTAATATCCACCCTGCCCGCAACACCTTGGAATCACCTAGTTAGTGGTCAGAGCTTGGGCAGGGACTGAGTGATGGGGCCACTCCCTCTGATCGGCAGGAGCACATTCCGCCCTAGAGGGGATCTGAGCCCCCTCCCCACACACACACTCCCACCTCCAACGCCTCTTACCCAGCTGTTGTAGACACATAATAGATGAATTTGCATCGTGCCTGTGGGTTAAGTGTTTATTCCACAGTTTGGGGCAAAATAAGCTAAAACCTTCCTCCCTTGTGCCCTGTCTATTCCCAGGCACCGGCCTCCCTGAGGGGAACCGGCCTGCCCGAGAACAGCGCTGGTCAAGGTGGCGTCGTCATCGCAGGCAGCTATCTCCACTGGTGCTCTGGCCAGCCCTGTGGGTGACGAGCGGCACTGCTGGGTAGCACGGCCATCTGGTGCCATCAAAAGAGCACTGTCTGAAAGTCAGAAGAGCTGGAAGCTGCCCTGCAGGCCCCACTGAACCGCCAACTGACTGCGTTGCTTCAGACAAGCCCTTTTCCTCTCCTGACCTCAGTGGCTGACTCATCTGTAGACTTGGACCACTTGGTGTCTATCACCTCTTCTGCTTCTATAGCCAGTGAGTCCATTCAAGGTGGGAGAGATGCGCTGGTTCAGACACCGGGGCCTGGGCCTCCCCACCTAGACGCCTTCTACTCTGGGCATCCCCATCAGGGGCAGGGAGGGCATGTGAGAGGAGGAGAGGCTAGGGGGCAGAGGAGGATGGAATGAGGGAGAGACATGAGAAGTCTATTTGAGACAGACACCATGTAGGAACATGTAGGCAGAAGAGGTAGGTGCCTAGTATCTAGAACGTTCACAGAGCCCGAACATTAGCTTTCCCTGTGGGTTCAGGACCCCTATCTGGACTCGCCCCTCCTAGCCCCCAGCACCCCCACCTCCTCTAGCCTTTACTGCGTCCTGAGGGCCCAGCCCGGGTTTGCCGTCAGTGCAGCAGTTCCGGCTCGGAGAGTGGTTATGAGAGTGGGATGGGCTGGCTCACAAAGAGTCACAGGATACTATATCAAAAAGACAAGAAGTTGGCATATATTTTGTTGTGTATGTTTTCACCACAATAAGAAATATTGGTTTTATTTATTTATTTGTTTGTTTGTTTATTATTTATTTTTGAGGCTTAGCAGGCAGCAGGAGACAGGTGGGAAAGGAAGGACCAAAAACCCCAAACCTACGGGTTTCCCAAGGCTGTCGATCTTCAGTGAACCAGACTGCCCCATCTTCCTCCCACTGAGCGCCAGGGGAGTTTGAACCAAGCACCTTGCTGCCACTAACTGAGCTCTCGACGTCTGCTTCCCCGCCAGTGCTCCGTCCCCAGCAGACAAGAGGTTATTTTGGTCCATGGCCCGTTCTGGGAGCTTTGTTCTGGGCAGTGTGTGCAGGAGGGGAACTGGGCCAGGCCAGACAGGTCCATGTGAAAAGCATTACAGGTAGCAGGGAAGCCTCCTGGCTCTTCCCTTGGGTGTCCACCCCAAAGTCACAACTGCCCGGCAGTGTCTTTCTTAAAGGTTTTCCGCGTCCTTCCTTAAAAGTCTCTCTTCTGTTCCTCCACCATCCTCCTCTTCCCATTTGGAATCTAGGTCTCTCTCTTTCCTGTTCTCCCTCCCTCCTCCCCTCTCCCTTCTCCTAGGTCAGAGACTCCTGTGGGGGAAATGTACACTTTATGGGAAGAATTTCAACATAGGCCAATTCTCTCTCTCTCTCTCTCTCTCTCTCTCTCTCTCTCTCTCTCTCTCTCTCTCTCTCTGCGTGTGTGTGTGTGTGTGTGTGTGTGTGTGTGTGTGAGAGCACAGGATGCAGGTAGCTCGGGTCCTCTAGCCCCTGTTCTTTCTTCCAGACATGCCTGAGCCAGTCCTAAATCCTGACCCAAAGGTGGCCCTGCTGTCATTTCTTGTCCCCCTCATCATCCATCCACTCACTCACTCATTCACGCTTTCCAACAAACACGTAGGGAGCCCCTTAGTACAACATGGAGCTGAGCACGGGGGCATGGAGATTAACAGGCATAGTCTGCCCCCACCATCAGGCTTGCCGTCCAGCTGATGCCAGTGCAGTATGCAGGTAGAGCTGCTCGCCAAGGTTTCTAAGATCTTCCCCACGCAGGTCTCCAGAGCTGTCCTTCCAGGCACCTCTGAGAGGGCTCCCACGCCTATCTTTGGGGCTATTAACCATTTGCATGCTAGAAGGAATGACTGCAGGCGTCATGCATAGGTGAGCCCGGTACGCCGACCCTCCTGTGAGGACCAGGACGTGCATACTACATCTAAGCCTGGTCTTTCCTACCTCCACTGAAGGAGTGATGCAGGGGTCGGGTGGAGCCCTCTGACCTGGAGGTTCGGATCTGTACACACGGGGGTCCTGTGGGGGTCAACAGAGGAGCCTTGGGGCCTGACACAGCTGGGAGGTGTTTTACTGCTCCGAGGTGGGGGAGGGAAGATAGGAATCTCTGAGCCAGATTGGCCTCCATCTTCCTCAACCCATCAGTTTCTCTCCATCTGGGGTATCTGAGGAAACCTCATGGCAAAGTAGTTGCATGTTGGGCTGCTAACTACCAGGTCAGCAGTTCAAAACCACGAGTCGTTCTGAGGAAGAAAGAGGAGGTTCCTACTCTTATAAAGAGACCCCATCTCAGAACTCCACAGGGGCAGCTCTGCCCTGTCCTGTAGGGTCGCTGTGTGTCAGCATGGACCCGATGTCACTGAGTCACTGTGGAGATGGTGTGCTCCTGAGAGCTTCTCGCACAGAGTCTGCTGTGTGCTGGAGTTGGTGTCAAGCCCTGTTCAGAATTAGCTAGTGCACCGGGTGATGTGTTCCAGGGGTCACCGAGGGGTGGGGGGAGGGCACAGTGAGCCTGTCTGGACAGCAGAGGTTTCTGGGTAAAGCAACACTTGGCCTGGGCCTTGATGTGGAGTGAGGTGCCGGGTTTTGTGGAAAGGAACTGGTGGCACCAAGGAGAATCCTGTGTGCAGACAGAACGAACAGGGGAGGGAGGACACACTGCCCAGCACATTCTGGGAGATGCCTGGGGGCTTGGCTGGGGTGCTAGCCTCAAGTTGGGCAGCAGACTAACAACGCAGAACCCCGTTTCTGGTGGCTTCCCTGGGAGAGTTGGAGAGCCTGGAGGGGCAAAGGCACCCCGTGAAAGGCCGCGCTGGCTCACAGCGCGTGCACGCAGCCTCTGCCCCTGTGTCTAGGAAGACAGGATCACAGCATCCCCATTTCATGTCTTGGCAAGTGCTTTTTAGGTTGTGAACTGGTAAACAAATATCGTCATTATTGCTTGGTAACAGGAAGCCCGGGGATCGGAGAGACGCTTGAGAAAGATCTCGCGGTGGAGCGCCGTGCTGGACTCAAGCAGGGGCATCTGTCTGGGGAAATGGCCATCTTGGTGAGAGATGATGAGAAGCTAAACCTCAGAGGAAACAGCAAGAACAGAAAGAAGACCTCCCCCCTCCCCCCCCCCCCCCCCACAAGAGAGAACTCAGAGGAAGACGTCCCACTCTCCTTGAGCGACCAAGTGAAGAAATCAGGTTGCGGGTAGGGGATGAGGAGGTGAAGGGGGTGGCCCTCGGGTTTTCAGCTTAGTGTCTGAGATGATGACAGAGGGGAGCCGAAGGAGGGGCAGTGGGAGACAGGAGGCGGGTTAAGACGTCCACTCCTTCCTTCTAGGAACCCACCCACGGACATGCAGGCAGTGGAGTTTGGGAAAGCCCCAGGGGAGTAGTCAGGGCTGGTGCTGCCTCATCCAGTCAAGATTGTGGAGAGATGATGTCATCCAGGGAGAGGATGCAAAGGGCCCTGGAGGAACCAGGAGGGAGAAGCAGAGACCACCAGGGCCCCGGGGGTGGGGGGGGGGTGGGCGAGAGCAGCAGGAGCGGGGCAGGCTCACAGGAAGGCGGGGCACTGAGGTGCAGGCAGGACGGAGCTGAAGGGAGAATGGCTGGCTTTGGCAGAGGCCTCAGAGACCGCTCAGGGCAGGAGCAAGCCCAGGGCAGGGGGGCAAAGGCCCAGGTGGTGCGTGCAGGTGAGCCTCTGAAGGTGCTCGTCCGGGAAGCCACTCACAGATGGAGGTGTCCAAAGGAGGCTGGCGGTGGACAGGAGATGCGGGCCTGCTCGCCCCTGGCTGAGGACTGCAGGGACCGGGAAGGGAGCAAGCAGAGGGACCAGACTGTGAAAAGACACTCACCTGTGAAGACCTAAGCTGTGCCGGACACAGGCTGGGCAACCACCTGGAAGCATCTAGCTCTCCCTAGCCCCCAAGCCCCTCCCTCCCACTCTCCACCTCAGGGGAAGCTGCCAGACCTTCTTTCGCTTAACCCCACTTCTTCCTTGAAAGCCCCCTCCCTCACCCAATAACCTGCAGCACCCCTCCCCTTCCTCTGGGAATCCGTGGCCAGTCCCTCCCCGACCTCAGCCCACGAGACACCAGCCGGGGGGGGGGGGTTCTTGGTTTCTCCAACCCTGGCTGCAACCATGATACCTGTGGACAATTCAACTGCCACCACCTAGAAGGCCCAGAGGCTGCCCCACCATGGAGGGACACATTTGAGCCCACGTCTCCCTGTGCCAGTGACCTCATCCCCACTAAATGTAGCCCTTCACCTTCCAGGGGTTCCTCAAACGCCACGCCCACCCCCACAGGGTTGTGCAGGCAAGGGGCCCTCCGCGCTCTCCCATGCTCACTGGGAATAAGGGAAAGCCAGGCTGTCTGAAGAGCTCTGCTGGTGTGACAGTTAACACATGGGCTGCGGTCTGCAGTTCAAAACCTCCAGCTGGCTCCGAGGGAGAAAGACGAGGTTTTCTACTCCCATAAAGTTACAGTCTCAGAAATGCACAGGGGCAGCTCAACTCTGTCCTATAGGGTCGCTATGAGTCGGCATCAGCCTGATGGTAGGGAGTTTTTGGTTTGTTAGAGATTAGTCTCTGTGTGATGCAAATAGTTAATGCATTTGGCTACTAACCACCCAGAGGAACCGCAGAAGAAAGGCCTGGTGATTCGTTTCTTTAAAACATCAGCCACTGAAAGCCCGATGGGGGACAGTTCTACCCTGATGCACATGGGGCCCCCATGAACTGGAACAAACCTAACGGCAAGTGTGTTTGGTGTGCATGTTTGTTTCTTCTGGGCTGGAGGTGGGGCAGGCTCTCCATTGGACATGCTCCCTCCCACTCACCAAGTGGTGCCCTGACCCCTCAAGAAAGAGGAGTGTACCCACACCTTCAGTGTGCCAGGAGACGGCCATCGAGACAGCGAGAGAGGAGGGGGGAGAGAAAGGACAGAAGTAAGGTTGCCAGATTAAATTCCATTTTGTTTCCGGTAACTTTTTTTTTACCACCTCTATTGAGATATAATTTGCATATCATAAAGATCGCTCATTTAAAGTATACCATTTGATGGCGTTTCATATATTTTCAGAATTGTACAACCGTCATCATGATTTAATTTTAGAAGCGTTCGTCACTGAAAAAAGAAACTGTGCACCCATGAGCAGCTTCTTCCCAACACCTGCCTCTGCAGCCCCTACTCCACCCACGGCCATCAAGTCCATCCAGGCTCAGGGCGACCCAGCGAGAAAGCACGGAGCTGCCCCTGTGCGTATCTGAGGCTGTTTCAACAGAGCCGAAAGCCTCTCTTTTCTCCCGAGGAGCAGGTGGCAGTTTCAAACTGCTGGCTTTGTGGCCAGCAGCCCAGCAGGTGGACCACTATACCCGGGTTACCTCGCACCACCAAACTCACTGCCGTCGGGATCATTCGGACTCCTAGCGACCCTTTAGGACAGAGTGGAGCTTCCCTGTGGGTCTCTGAGACTGTACATCTTCACAGGGGCAGAAAGCAGAAAGAAGGAGGGAGGGAGCAAGTGAGCTTGGTTCTGGCTCTTGGTAGTTTAGGGGCCGTCTGCTGAGCCTCAAGTGTTTCAGTTGTTAAATGGGAGCCTAGGAGCAAGGGTGGTGTGATGAGTAATATAATTGCTGGGCTGCTAACTGAACCGTTGGCAGGTGAAACCCACCCAGGTGCTCTAAGGGACAGAGACCTGGCACTCTGCTTTCTTAAAGATTAGCACCAAGTCAACAGGATCAGGTATCAAAAGGTCCAAAACAAACAATTATATTGATGCAAATGAAGAGGGTTGGAGTGGAGACCCAAAGCCCATCTGTAGACAACTGGATACTCTCCCACAGAAGAGTTATCAGGAAGGGGTGATTCAACCAAGGTGCAGTATAGCACCAACGAAACACACATCATTCCTCTAGTTCCTGAATGCTAGTCTGCAAGTTCCTCTAGTTCCCACCATGACCCAGTTCTACTTTACAAATCTGGCTAGACTAGAGAACACACGTCGGTACAGATAAGAGCTCTCGACACATGGAATTCAGGGCAGATAAATCCCTCAGGAACAGGAGTGGGAGTAGTGATATCATGAGGGGAGGGGAATGGCCGGGGAGGGGGAGGAGGAAGAAAGGGAGAACCTATCACAAGGTTGGATGCAAAGCTTTCCCCGCTGAAGGGGATGGGTGAGCAACAGGAATATGGGTGAAGGGAGACAATGGACAGTGTAAGATATCAAATAATCATAATTGATCAAGGATTCACAAGGGTAGTGGTGGGGGAGGGAGGGGGAAAAATAGGAGCTTATACCAAAAGCTCAAGTAAAAAGAAAATGTTTTGGAAATGATGATATGGCAACAGATGTACAAATATACTGGATCCAATTGAGGTATAGAATGTTATAAGAGCTGTAAGAGTTCCCAATAAAATTATTTTTTAAAAGAGGAAAAAGAAAAGGGTAGTTTGCAAATAAATTCACCTGCTGAATTTGTTTTTTTTAAAAAAAAAAAGATCACCAAGATGCTCTTAGGTGGCAGTTCTACTGTGTCAGGTGAGGTTTCTCCAAGTGGCAATCAGTTCCACAGCACACACGGAAGTACCTTCGACAGCAACGGAGACCATCATCACTTGCCAACCAGGCCTCGAGATGATATAGGCCACAGACATAAAAAGAGCTGGCTTGTGGTGCTGTCTTTCATTCTGTGTGTACCTGCCCAAGAAAATGGAACACATCTCCACAAAGACATATACACGAATGTTCATGGCAGCATTACTCTTATTAGCCTACGTGTGGAAACAGCCCAAGTGCCCACCAGCTGATGAAATACATAGACAAAAGGTGGTTGTGTTAGTCCAGGTAGACTAGAGAAACAAATTTATAGAGATACTCCTATGTGTACAAGAAAGAGCTTTATATCAAAGAGTAATTATACATTAAGAAAACAGCCCAGCCCAGATCAAGTCCATAGGTTCGATATTACCCCATATGTCAATACTAGTCCATAAATTCCTCTTTGTTTTAAATTGTTTCATTAGGGGCTCATACAACTTTTATCACAATCCATGCATGCATCAATTGTGTAAAGCACATTTGTACATTCATTCTCAAAACATTTGTTCTCCGTAAATTCCTCTTTAAACTCACGCAGCCGTGCAATGAAGCTGAATGCTGGAAGATCACAGTCCAGCAGGTGAAAAGTCTTGTGGATCCAGTGGTGGTAGAAACTTTTTCTCAGTGCTGCTGTGGGTCTCCACATGGCTTCACCAGTTCCAGGGCTCTGACTCTGTGTAGCTCCATGTGGCTTTTCAACAGGTATGTCTCTCCAGGAGTGAGCCTGTCCCTGGCCTCCTATGAGCAATTTATCTCCATTTGTGCCTCCCAAATGAGGTCATCAAGTTGCGACCAGATTGACAAGCTAGACCCCAACCTTTTGCAAGTTGACACCAGATGATGTCACTGCCACAGCGGTAGAGCCATACATTGGTGGAGGCATCCCAATGAAGACGGGCATGGTGGCATGAATTCATTTGCTGAAAGGGATAAAGCCCGAATACATGTTACAACAGGAAGAACCTTGAGATATGGTGTTCAGTGAAAGCAGTCAGTGACTAGACCGTGGAAGCAAGCTCAGACCCCCCAGTCCCAGCTCAAGGTTCTTTCCAGCAAATCATGAGCCCCTCCGCTCAGACGGGGGACTGAACATATGGAATTTGAAACCAATATAATCAGATGTGGACAATTAGCCTGTCGCTCTCAGCAACTAATTAGGTGCTTTGTGGACCACGTCCCTGGGTAAGAGTTTACACTGAAGCAATAAGCCTTCTTGGAAGGAGTGAAGCTTTTACTCAGCTAGAAGCCAGCTGTTCCACCCTTACCCCACCCCCAAGCCCAACCTGGAGAGCCACAGTGGTGCCACCATGCCCGTCTTCACTGGGATGCCTCCACCAGAAGCCCTGTCCACCAGGAATGGCCACCAGGGATGAAAGTCCAGGCACTCACCCAGTCACACACAGGAATGTGAACTTGACATTCCTGGAGAAGGAAGGAGAAGGGCTTGGGGAAACAGGCTTGGCCACAGATTCTGCCTTCTGCCCGTTTTCTCAGCTCCAGGCTTGTCCCTGGCCCCAATTCTCTGATCCTGCACACAACTCTAAACGCTACTTGAGTTACTCCGTTCAGATCTGCCTTGGACTGGGGGATATTTCCAAAGAGCACTGGGCAGGGCAAAGGGGATTTTGTACAGCGTACATTCTCCTGGTTTCAGGATGAAAGGTGATCTGGGTCCAGAATCCGGTTTACACTGCTCTGTGGCCCCCCCCCTCCCCCACCCCCCTTGTGGGCCCACCCTGAATTTTCAAATTCCAGAATGAAGGAACAAGCCCCAACTTTGGTCCTATACTTCACCTCCAAGCTGCTCATTCTACCTGGAGGGTCCTGTTGGGTGGAAGACACAGTCAGCCTTCTGTTACTGGGCGCGTCTATTCCAGCCATGAACCCTGGCCCTAGAGCTGGGTGGACATCAATTGGAGCTTGAAGCAGCTCATGGATGCATGGTGAGAAAACTAAATTCACGGTCATCAAATCAATCCCGACCCAGAGCAACCTTATAGGTCAGGGTAGAACTGCCCCTGAGGCTCTCCGAGGCTGAAACTCTTTGGAACTAGAAAGCCCCATCCTTCTCCCCTGCATGCCGGTGGAGGTGTCCGGCTCCGTGGAGTCAGTTCTGACCCATAGTGATCCTGTGCACAGCAGAATGAAACACCCCATCCTGCACCGTCCCCATAATTGTTCCTGTGTCTCAGCCCATCACTGTGCCACCGTATCAATCCATCTCTTCTCTTCTAGGGCCCTATTCTTTTCGCTGACCCGCTAACCAAGCGTGATGTCCTTCTCCAGGGACTGGTCTCCCCTGGCAACATGCCCAACGTCTATGAGACAGAGTCTCTCCATCTTTGCCTCTAAGGAGCACTCTGGCCCTACTTCTTCCAACACAGGCCAGTTTGTCGTTTTAGCAGTCCGTGGCACTTCCAATATTCTCCTCCAGCGCCACAAATCAAGTGCATCGATCCTTCTTTGGTCCCATTGAAGCAGCGTGCTCCCAGTAGGACAAGAGCGATCGTCCAGCCTCAAGAAGAAAATGGAACGATGCTTCATCGTTTGAGCTCATTCAGAGAAATACACTCTTCCCGTTCCGGAGAGGAGGAAACTGAGGCTGGGGGTGGTGAGTGGATCTGCTGGACCACAAGCCACTGGACACCTGAAGCCGCGGGCTCCGTCGTTGTCTGGGACGCGGGGTCCCTCTGCTGGCAGGACCGGAGCCCGGGCGTGGGGAGAGGCCAGCCGGCAGCGCGGGGACCCCACCACACCATTCTGCGCGAGGGAGCCCTGTGCCGGCTCTGGTTTCCAGCGCCCCGCGCAAGACTCAGTGAGATGGCCCACTGGGCATGATGGACTGGAACCAAAGGAGGCGGCGCAGCGCCTCCACCCTACACCCACCGAGGCTCGGCCCGCCCACCAGCGCTGGTCTCCAGCCGCTCGGTTCCGGAGCACTTCAAGGACACTGCGCCACCTCAGGCAGCTAGCTGCCTTCTGACCCAGCCCAAAGAAGTGGGTTCGCTGCTATTTGGAGAAATCGCTGGAGAGAAAGGATTTTAGAGCCCTGTCCACCCCATCTCAGCAAGCTGCTCCCCGTTCTGACAGGGAGAAGAGTTCAGTTAGATCTGCCCCCACCCCATACCCCCAACCCTGCCTTGGGGAGCCGGGGTGTGGGGTAGTCTCCAAAGTGAGACACACTGGCCCGGAGTCCCCGTGCTGCCCCTTCCTAGTGTGTGACTTTGGGTGCTTGGCTTCACCAAAGCCTCTGCACGGTTCTCCTCTGTAAAATGGGAAGGAAAATGCATTCCTGAGGCCTGCTGGGCGGAGTCCATGATCTGTTATAAAACCAGTAACCCTGTCAGTTCGGCGCTGTTGGGATTTGTACTCATTGATTCCCAGTAGAACTGGCCCCTGGTGGATGTTGGGGGGCGGGGGGGCGGTTCTTGGTATAATCGGTAGAGAGCAGAGCCCCTGGGGGGTCCCCACTGGGCCGCCAGGGCACACAATGTTCACAGGAAGAATATAGCCAATGTTCATCACTATGATGACTAGCGTCATCGCTGGTTTTCTCTGCTCCCCTAGCGCTTGAGCAGAGAGCCCTGGGATGGGGATGGACTAGACAGGTAGCAGTGCGGTGGCTTGTCCTGTACTTGAGACACTTCCCCCCACCTACCCACTTCCTTATGCCCTGCCCACCGGCCGCCGTCTGCAAGGAAGGGTGGCAGCTGCTTCCCTGACCCAGCCAAGGACTGACACAGCTGCTGGAATTACCCAAATGCCTCCGGTTCAGGGCTAGGTAGAGGACAGCTGGGGGTGTGGGGGCGGGGGGGCAGGGGAAGGGGCAGAGACGGGCACCCATCTCTCCATTAGGCCCTCCCTAACAAGCCTTCCAGGTCATCCTGGGCCCTTTGACCTCACTCCCACCCCAGCCTGAGAGAAGAGCTCCCCTCTTTCACTTCATGCCCTCCCACCCCCCGCCTTCCTGTGCTTCCTCTCTAGTAGCTGAAGGGGGGGGGGGCACAGGGAGAGGTGGGGATGCCCCTGCACCCTCCCCAACCCAAGTGCTCTCCAGCTGTCCCTGGCCCTGAGCCGGGCGCTCTGCCCGCCCACGGGGCTCATGAATCGCCAGCATTCACACTCCGGTCCCTGTGCCTCCACCTGTTGCCCTCGGTCTGGGCGACAGGGCTGGGTGGCCCCATCTGTTGTCCTCCATCCAGGGCTCCCTGCTAGCGACTCACTTCAAAACCCCCAACTTCCACCTGCTGGGAAGGAGTGGAGAGGGTCTGATTTAGGGGGGCAGGGAGCTCAGCTAGGAGGTGTTCTTTCCTGCCCAGGGCCCACCGGGCCTGTCTGACACACCTACATTCCCACATGAAACTGAGTAAAAAGTCCAAACATGGCCTCTGTGCGCTGACAAGCATTCTTACCTTCCGGGCCATTCCCAAGCCCCCAGAAGCAGGGGCTGCTCACTGCAGCCTGGTAAACGAGAAAAAGCCACAACAGAAGCAAAGTTTCCAGAATTGCCGAATTGTACCAGGGAGCGTCAACAAGTTCATGGAAAACAAAGTCAAATGTAATGGCATCTGTCTACGGATTCCTTGAGGCCCCTTTGTACAAGTAATATGTGCATGCCCTTGACTTGATGAAATGTTTAAAAGAGAAAGCCTAAGGGAGGGGGGGGGGCAGGCTCTAGGTTGACTTTCCTCCCCTCAGCCCAGGCCCTTCCCTTCCATGCAGAGACCATTGTTACCCAGTGGGTGTGTCCTTTTCCAGGAAATTTCCATATATTTGCATAGGTGCTGGAGCCACATCTCAAAACACCCCCTGTGTGTGGAGGGCAGAGCTGCCGCCCTCCATTGGTTTGTTGTGACTGGTGGTTCAGATCACCAGGCCTTGCTTTCCAGATGTCTCTGGGGAAAGGAGACCCACCAGCCTTTCGAAGCGCAGCCATTCTTGGGAAGCAGTTTCCACCCGGCAATCCCTATTCACACCAACATCATATCCATAGGAAATCGAGTACCAAATGCAAGTTTGGGTTTTGTTGCTACACTTTATATAAATTAAGAATGACAAAGGCTCTGCTACTTTAAATTCACTAGGGGGGGGGGGGGAATGGCCTCTAAGTTGGTCCCTACAGATCTACAACCATCTCTGAGTGCTACAGACTCGCCAGGAGGGGTATGTCACCGTTTAGATATCTGTCCCTTTCCCTAAGGATGGACGTTTACGTTGTCTCTCGTTTTCTTCTTGCGTCACAAAGAATGGGTGTCTCCCTCACAAGCTGGAGCCTCCCCCAGCGTGGTCGCTTTCTGCATTCTTATCACCTGTGAGCGAAACGCTTTAGAAGGGACACTATCGTAAGGGTGTCAAAATAGCAAAAAGTCTCTTTAGGGTCAGCTTGCGCAAATGCACACTTTTTTTAGTAAACCCATTTTTTTCCTTCATAAAGGTCCCCTGAAGATGATTTCTTTATCTGCTTGAGAGAAGATTGCCGCTTTAAGAAAAAGAGCCGCAGCCAGGAAGGTCATAGGGGACGTGAAGATGCACGATGGAGGGAGAAGAGGAAACGGGCAGTGTCCAGACAGAGAAGCAGCACTTACTGCAACCGGGGCAAACACTGGTGGGATGACCCCAGAAAGGAAACAGTTAAGTAGAGCCTGGCACATCCATTCGGTGGAATAGTAGGCAGCCGTTCAAAGGATGGTGATGCAGGCCGTGTAGGAGCATGGGTAATATACTTCGGAGATTAAGTGGACAGCCTGGTACAGAGCTACAGCTACGTGGTGATGACAGCCATGCCCAATGACGTGGGCCCACGTGGACGAGAAAGAAAACAGGACGGGAAGCAAGCTGATTTGTTGTCGCGGCAGGGCTGTAGCTGCCCGCTGATGGTTGCCTGCTTTCCTTCGTGTTGCTAATGTTTCATTATTTCATGTGCTAGATGGATGATTAATATAAGAGGTAAATAGCAGTGGGCAGAAGGAGAAAAGGAAAATGGATTTGTGGAGAAAGAGGACAGGGAGCGGGGCCTGGAAGCAGAAAGGAGGCCGGAGGGAGAGATGGTCTGAGAAGAGGGGGGCTGGAGGAGAAGGCTGGCGTCTGAGAGTCCCACGCTCCTCCGCAGCTGCAGCAGCCAGAGTGGGCTCAGATTCTTCCAGGCCTGTTGGACGGAAGCTGCCATCTGGACTGCACACAGAAGATGGAGTTTGTTTCGAAGCCTCCTTGCCTCTGCCCCCCATGCTTTCTGAAACCTGCCAAGACGCTAGGTACCAGGTTCAGGACGGTGCTCTTCAGGTGCTCAGAGTCCAGCAGGGTAGGAGGAGATGAGGGTGTAGATATGTGACCAGTCATATCCGATCAAGAAACACTCGTCTACGGGCATGCCGTGGGCATACCGCAGGTTCCTTTCCAGGGCACCACAGTAAAGGAATAGCGCCGTGAAGGGAGTCATGTGAGGTTTGGGGCTTCCTGGTGCATGTGAGCGTTCTGTTTGCACTATCCTGCAGCCTGTTGAGTGTGCAATAACATGATGAACGAATGTGCAATGCCGTGAGACTCACCAGAATGTGCCACCGAGACACAGAGTGCGGGTGTGCAGTTAGAGGACGGGGTCCCGTGGACTGGCTCACCACAGGGTTGCTGCAAACCTTCAGCTAGTGACCACTACAAGAGGGCGGGGTGTTTCATCGATGAGTTGTGTCTGTGGTGAGTGCTGGAGGGCCCTAGAAAGCTTCATGGAGACTCGGACACATTCCAGCTGCTTCTGAAAGGGTGGACCGGCAAGGGTCACGGAGAGTGAGAGTTTTCCAATGAGTTCACTAATGGTAGATGAGCTCTCGCAGGGGAAGGGAGAGACGGAGGCGGCGAGGACCCTTTGCTGTGTATTTCTGTTAAAAGGAGGCTGTGCTGTGGCCTTTGCTGGGAGTGTGTGCACCCTGAGCCTCGGCGCTCACACTCGTGGTGTGATCCCATGGAGAAGACACCAGAATTGGGGATTGTCTTTGTTCTCCTGCTTTAATCCTGGTCAGTTTATCAACTTTGGGGAAGAAGATGAAACAGCATGGGAAGACATTATTGATGTTCATTCTGTTGGGTGGTGACGTCATGGAAACTGCATGGAAAGACACTGAGCAGCTTCCCAGATGCCCGGCTGTGGGGATTTCAAAGGCTTTCAGGGGCCCAACTTGTCTGATCTCAGGCAGTGCTCATCCTACTGATGAGACCAGCCTTATAAACACTCTCCTCTTGAAAGCAAAACATTGGAAGAAGTGCTTGGTGTGGGACTTAAGCTGGCCACTGGATTAAATGACCTCTGGACCTTACACTCATTTCTTCTTGCTAGACTATTCTTAGCCCAGTGGAATCATAAACAGATGCAGTCTTATCTGGTGGACAATAAGCCACATATTAGGAGAAATTCTCCGAGTTTGTTAAGTAGGAATCTTGCTTTAGTTTCCTGTGGGTTTTACCCTATTGAAGTTGCATCCAAAGGAGTGCTTGAGTGTCCCAGGTGCTACTCAGAGTGTCTTACATGTAGTGAGCCACTCAAGACTGAACGAACTTGTTCCCAGCCAAGCCAGACTCAACTGTCCTCACAGGGACCCGATAAGACAGGTACCACTTTCCCTGTAGGTTTCCAAGACTGTAACTCTATCCTGGAGTAGAAAGCTTTGTCTTTCTCCCATGGAGAGGCTAGTGGTTTCAAACTGCTGACCTTATGATTAGAAACCCAGCATATAACCACTACATGACCAGGGCTCCCTAGAACATTACTGTCTCCTAAGGCTGCCTTGAGCAAATACACAAACTGGGTAGCTTATAAGAAAAGAACTACACTGGCCCCACTATGAGAAATGATGCCCCTCAGTGACTAAGGGCGATACAGGGGACAGCACCGGAAACAGTGTGGGAATTGCACCTGACCTGATCCCACCACACCGAGGCAAAGCACTGGGGGAGTGCAGCGGAACAGCAAGGGAATGGAGTGGCAAGGTCCCCAGGGAATGCTGAAAGTGGACTTTGGGGCCAGGGCGTGGTGCCCCAACAGACTGGACTGGAAAACGCTCCTAAGGGCCAGCAAACGATCCCTGAACTAACTACAAGCTTTTCTCTTGTGAACTGTTTTGTTCTGTTCTTTGTCAGTGGTTTGTTTTTGTTGTTTTGTTGTCTGGTTGTATACTGTTGCTTTGTTTTCCTCTGTCTTGTTTTCGTGCATGTTAGTGTCTCCAAAGGTCTGTCTGAATAGGACAGGCTGGATGAACTATCTGGAGGAAAAACAATGGGACCGACAGTTCCGGGGGGGATTTGGGGTGAGGGTGGGGTAAGGGGGTAAGGAAGTGGTGTCAACAAACACAGGGACAAGGGAAAAACATGGGACCCAAAATGGTAGAGAGGGGGGAGTGGCAGGCCTGGTGGGGAATGATCAAGGGTAAGGTTGCTTAGAGAAGAGGTATACTCTAGCCCAGGTGGCGACGAAGCATGGTAGTAGGGCAGGAGGAAAGTCAAGGGAGATGGAGGAAAGAGCTAGGAGTCAAAGGGCATTTATGGAAGTCTAGACAAAGACATGTACATGCAAATATATATAGGAGGATGGGGAAGTAGATCGATGTGTCTATATTTATAGGTTAAGTATTAAGGTGGCGGAAGGACCTTGGGCCTCTACTCAAACACTCCCTCAATGCATGAATACTTTCTTTTATTAAATTGAAACTCTGATGCTCACTCTCCCGACACAACTGCTGGAGCCAAAGTGGGTGGACAAGTAAATGTGGTGAAGAAAGCTGATGGTGCCCGGCTATCAAAAGAGATAGTGACTAGGGTCTTAAAGGCTTGAAGATAAACAAGCGGCCATCTAGCTCAGAAGCAACAAAGTCCACATGGAAGAACACACCAGCCTGTGTGATCGAGTGGTCCCGAAGGGATCAGTTACCAGGCATCAAAGAACAAAAAATCATATCATTGGCTGCACACCTCCATGATAGGATCGCTGAAGACAAATGGGTGCATAAGCAAATGTGGTGAAGAAAGCTGATGGTGCCCGGCTATCAAAAGAGATAATGTCTGGGGTCTTAAAGGCTTGAAGGTGAACAAGCGGCCATCTAGCTCAGAAGCAAAAAAGCCCACATGGAAGAAGCACACCGGCCAGTGCGATCACGAGGTGCCAAAGGGACCAGGTATAAGGCATCATGCAAAATATATATATGTGTGTGTGTATATGTATGTGTGTATGTATGTGCATATATTTATGTGTATGTATATACACACACACACACACATATATATATATATATATATATATATATATATATATATATATCATATTGAATGAAGGGGGAAGTGCAGAGTGGAGACCCAAGGCCCAAATGTCGGCCAATGGAGATCCCCTCATATAGGGGTTTAGGAGAGATGGGTTAATTAGGGTACGAGGTAATACCGATGAAGAACACAGCTTTCCCCCAGATCCTGGATGCTTCCTCCCCCCAACTACCATGATCCGAATTCTACCTTGCAGGGCTGGATAGGGCAGAGGTTGTACACTGGTACATATGAGGGCTGGAGGCACAGGGAATCCAGGGTGGATGATACCTTCAGGACCAAGGGTGTGAGGGGCGTTGCTGGGAGAGTGGAGGGTAAGTGGGTTGGAAAGGGGGAACTGATTACAAGGATCCACATGTGACCTCCTCCCTGGGAGAGGGATGGCAGAGAAGGTGGGGAAGGGAGACTCCGGATAGGGCAAGATATGACAAAATAACGATGTATAAATTACCAAGGACACATGAGGGAGGGGGGAGCAGGGAGGGAGGGGAAAAAAAAGAGGACCTGATGCAAAGGGCTTAAGTGGAGAGCAAATGCTTTGAGAATGATTGGGGCAGGGAATGTATGGATGTGCTTTATACAATTGATGTATGTATATGTATGGATTGTGATAAGAGTTGTATGAGTCCCTAATAAAATGTAAAAAAAGAAAATAGGAGAAAAAAAGAGAAAATGATTAGGGCAAAGATTGTGCAGATGTGCTTTATACAATTGATGTATGTATATGTATGGATTGTGATAAGAGTTGTATGAGCCCCTAATAAATTGTTTTTAAAAAAAGAAAAAGAAAAGAACTACATTGTCTCCCTTTCCGAGAGCTAGAGGTCCAAATTCAAGGTGTCAACGGGACCATGTTCTCGCTGAGGTTCTAGAGGAAGTTCTCTTCTCATCTCTCCTCATTTCCTGGAGCCCCAGCCCTTGGGTTGCCACTGCAGTGTAACTCTGGCACTACAGGGCTATCTTGTCTCTGCCTCGCAGGCGCTTCTCTAACAAGAAACCATACAGGTGAAACTAGAACTTGTCACCTACTCCAATCCACCTCATGTTATTTTAATCAATGATATCTTCAAAGGCCTCATTTCCAAACACAGTCACTTTCACAGGTCCTACGTATTAAAGCTTTGATGGAGCTTTTGGTGGAGGATGGGGGTTAGGGGCATATATTTCAATCTATAACAGAGAGGTGCTAGTGTGAACCCCGTTGCACAAATCCTGAAGCGTGAAGTTAAGACATTTGCTGTTGGGTAAAGACATTAGGTGTTTGTGAGATGGGAGCTGGACTTCAACCTCAACAGTCTGACTTCACTCTTCCCAGCCACTTTGTGAGTCGACCTGAGGACGTGTCTAACTTCTCAATCATCAGCTCTACCCGTGGGGCTTAGTTTATGGAGCTGAAAGTGAAGTGAGCTCACCAAGAGGAATTCCTTTCCCTGCAATTTCAGAAAATGCTGCTGAAGTCCCCTGCACTGACATACCCTGCTGTGTGATCAAACTCTGGGGAAGTTTGCGTCCGTTCTCTTTCCCTTCCTTCCTTCCTTCCTTCCTTCCTTCCTTCCTTCCTTCCTTCCTTCCTTCCTTCCTTTTCATGAAACAACTGAGTCCACCCTGGGAACCATGAAATGACATAAACCTGGAGTCTGTACTGAGAGGGACACCCTGACTGAGCACATGCCAGGGTGCCATTTGGTAACCCACCTTCACCTGATGTACACAAAATCAACCCACAGCTAGCATAGGCCTACTTATGCACACTGTGGTACCAACAATGCAGATGCAACTGCCTCTGACTGCTTTTGTGTCGCTGTTAAAATTCAGAAGTATATTCATCTAGGTTCACGATGGAGCCCTGGTGGCATAGTGGCTACACATTGGGCTGCTGACTGCAAGGTCAGTAGTTTAAAACCACCAGCTGCTCCTTGGAAGAAAGATGAAGCTTTCTACTCTCATAAAGTGTTACAGTCCCCAGAGGGACTTGGGTGGGGGGGGGAGGTGGGGGAAGGGAGCAGTGAGCAAACTCCATAGATAGGAACAACTAGGGAATTAAAATCAACAATGAGGAGGACGTAGAGATACTGGGGATGTTGGAGCAACAGCAATCTAGCTGAGACGAATTACTAAGAGTCAGAAGGGTGAGCATGATGGTGGGAGAGGAAGAAGGTAAAAGGAAACAGGAAAGATTGAGGAAGCAAAGATATGGATATAGGTATAAGCATAGGTGTAAACATACATAAAACATTAATTCATAAAGATAGAGGTATTTACCTATATACATATATCTATATGGCAATACACAAGTAGTGGACTGACTTGGGCCTCTGCTCAAGCCCTCCCTGAATGCAAGAATACTTTGTTCTAACAACCTGGCATTCTGTGAAGCTCACCCTCCTGACATGATCGCTGAAGACAAAATAGTGTCTAAGCAAATGTGGTGAAGAAAGCTGATGGTGCCCAGCTATCAAAAGATATAGCATCTGGTGTCTTAAAGGCTTGAAGACAAACAAGTGGACATCTAGCTGAGAAGCAACAAGGCCTCATGGGAGAAGCACACCAGCCTGTGTGATCACAAGGTGTCAATAGGATTAGGTATCAGGTATCAAAGACCCCTAACAAAAAAATTATATCATTATGAACGAGGGGGGTGTAGAATGGAGATCTAAAGCACATCTGTAGGCAACTGGACATCACCTTACAGAATGGTTGCGTAGAGGAGATAAGCTGGTCAGGGTGCAGTATAGCACCGTTGAAACATACAACTTTCCGCTAGTTCTTTAATACATCCTACCCCTCATCCCACCCCACCCACTATCATGATCCCAATTCTACCTTACAAATCTGGCTAGACCTGAGGATGTACACTGGTACAGATAGGAGCTAGAAACACAGGGAATCCAAGACAGATAAACCCCACAGGATAAAAAATGAGAGCAGTGATACCAGGAAGGGGAAGGGAAGGTGGCGAGAGAAAGGGGGAATGGATCACAATGATCTACATATAACCTCCTCCCAGAGGGATGGACAACAGAAAGTGGGTGAAGGGAAACATCGGTCAATATAAGACATGAAAAATAATAATAATTTATAAGTTGTCAAGAATGGAGGAGGAAGGGGAAAAATGAGAAGCTGATACCAAGAGCTGAGTAGAAAGAAAATGTTTTGAAAATGATCATGGCAATAAATATACAAATGTGCTTGACACAATTTTTAACAAAATGATTTTTAAAAGAAAGAAAATGTTTGGAAATGTTGATGGCAACCTATGTACAAATGTGTTTGATACAATTGATGTCTGGATTGTGATAAGAGTTGTATGAGCTCCAATAAAATGATTTTTTTTAAATGAAGAAGAAGAACTGCTTCCTCCTCCATACTTCTAGAGCACCGGGTCTCAACCTGTGGGTCATGACCCCTTTAGCAACGAAAATAATGTTATGGTTGGGGGGCGGTCCCCACAACATGAGGAACTGTATGGAAAGGTCGTGGCACTAGGAAGGTTGAGAATCACTGTTCTAGAGCCTTGTGTTTTTGCTTTCCTAGTGGAAAATTTTCCAGACTCCACAAAACTCAAAATCCACCCCACTGCCATCAAGTCAATCCTGACTCAGAGCGACCTCACAGAGGAGGCAGAACTGCCCTCTCGGGTCTCCGAGGCTGGCCATCTTCATGGGAGCTGAAAGCCCCATCTTTCTCCCAAAGAGCGGCTGGTGGGTTTTGAACCATAGACCCTGTAGTTAGCAGGCTGATGCTTAACTCACTACCACCTCAGGGATCCTTTTGGATTAGCATTCCTCACGTGTTGAGCTTTGTGCCTACTCAGTGAGTTTAATGACTTCTCTAGTCAACCTGCCAGTGTTCTGCACACAACAACACTTAAGGAACGAATGCAGAAAGGAGGTTCGCTAAATAGTCATGCGATCAATTATTTAACACCCCTGCGTGCATTATACAGAACCAAGTTTATCAAATAAAAGTCCTCCCCTAAGGATATTTAGAATCCGGTAGGAAAGACTATAACCAAAACCATAACTGTAGGACCGCGTGGATAAGGCTCAATTGAAACAGGTAGAGCAGTCTCCCAACCACATCAGACCCAATGTCCTCTTCGACAACATGGACCCCTTTACTTTCCTGAAACAATTCATGGATCATTATCATATACTTGTTATTAAAGTATAATGAATTCCTTCGCTGTGATATAAAGAAGAAAGAAAATAGAAATTAACTTTAAATGTATTTATATTTGTGCCCTACTTGTCTATGATGAACCTGGTGTTGAGCAGACGGGAGTAAAGCATGTCTCTTAAAAGCTACATCATACCAGCAATCGCATGTGTACTTTTACTACCCAACTTAACACTCACTTTTTAGTGGTCCAAAAGGAGCCTTGGTAGGGTAGTGGGTCATGTAGTTGAACTGCTAGCCACAAGGTTGGTAGCTCAAACCCGCCAGCCATCCTGAAGCTCCAATTAAGATGTGTAGTGTTGAAAACCCAGAGGGGCCATTCTACTTCATCCTGTAGGGCTGCTATGAGTCGGAATAGCTTTGACGGCAGTGGGTTTGGTTTGGGGGGTTGTTGTTAGGAATCATCCAGTCGGTTCCAACTCACTGTGACCCCCTATGCACAACAGAAGGGAACCCTGCCCAATCCCGCAGCATCCTCACAAATGTTCCCATGTTTGAGCCCATTGGTGTAGCCGCGGAGTCAGTTCATCTTGTCCAGGGCCTTCCTCTTGGTCACTGCCCCAAGCACCATGTCCTTCTCCAAGGACGGGTCTCTCCTGACAACATGTCCAAAGTATATGAGACAAAGTCTTGGCATCCTTGCCTCCAAGGAGCATACTGGCTGTACTTCTTCCCAGACAGATTTGCGTGTCCTTTCAGTGGTCCGTGGTACTTCCAGGATTCTTCGCCAGCACCATCATTCAAAAGCAATGGTTCTTGTTCAGGCCTCTGTATTCAGTGTTCAAGTTCAAACACCATGGCATGGGACAGGCACACCTTCGTCCACAAAGTCACATCCTTGCTCTTCAACACTTTAACGAGCTCCTGGGCAGCAGATGTTCCCCAATGAAATGCATCCTTGGATCTCTCAACTGCTGCTCCCACTAGTGGCCCCAATATCCTCAGGTCAACAATTGACGTGGTTTTAAGTCTGTGCTAGAGGGCCCTCGCGTATCTGGTAATAGCAAATGAATAGAATTCCGGGAAGAAAAGCACGTTTGACCCAGGCATGAGAGAATTCCATAGATCCAGTCCCAGGAGACATGAGCTTATAGTGAAACGTCACAAAGCATACAAAAGAGCGAGTGAACAGGAGGAGGGGCATAGTGGCTCTCAACTGAGGACAATTGTACCCTCCAGGGGGCATTTGTCAGTGTCTGGAGACACGCTTAGCTGTCATACTGTGTGTGCCTAGGGGTGAGGGTGGGGCCCACCAGCATCTAATAGATGGCAGAGTTCCTTGTAAACATGCTACAGTGTACCAGACACTCCCACAACAACGATCGATCCTGACACAAGACTCAGAAGTGCCAAGATTGCAGAAACCCTGAGATAGCAGAAGTAGACTTAGAAAGCTTCCATACTAGAATTATCAGCTGAAAATGATGTTTTAATTGTAAGCATAAATCTGAAGGAATTGAAAACATGAGTAAACAGCGAGGAGATACACTGTCCAGCAGATTCAAAGGCCAAAGTAAACATATTAAACGTGAAGCAAAATAATTGCCATCTAAAAATTCACCGGCCTGGTCATTGTGGACAGTAGCAAATTGAAGTTATGCAGAAGTTGTCGCCCAGCAATTCCATCCCTAGCACATAGTCTAGAAAAATCCACGCACACAGTCTCTAATGGGCATACACACTGATGTTCATAGCAGCGTTGTTGAAAACAATACCTACTTCCCCCAGAAGGAAAGAACACAACATCCATCAAAAATATCCTCCAAAAGTTACAGCATGTTTATATAGCAGAGCACGTCACAGCAGCGAAAGAAAGAAGGCACGGTACAAACATTGATTAACCTTCAAACATAATATTAAACATAAGAATCAAGACTCGGAATACAAATAACGTGTTAGTTTTTTTTTAAGGGAAAAATTAATTAATTATTTTTTTAAAAGAAGGAAAACAAATTTTTTAAAGAAAATAAAATTCAACATTGATATTCAAAGCATAAAGAAATGTCACAGAGCAGACACCAAGGAACAAAAACCATCATTGTGTGATCACCTTCCTCACATAAACACTGAAGATGAATGTGTGCATAAGTAAGTGTGGTGAAGAAGGCTGATGGTGCCCGGCTATTGAGAGATATAGCGTCTGGGGACTTAAAGATTTGAAAATAAACAAGCGGCCATCTAATCCAGAAGCAACAAAGTCCACATGGAAGCAGCACACCAACATGTGTGATCATGAAGGGCCAAGGGGACCAGGTTTCAAACAACAAAGGTGGGGGAGTGAATGAGGGGGAGTGCGTGATGGGGACCCAGTGCCCATCTGTAGACAGCTGGACAGCCCCTGCAGAGGGGTAGTGGGGAGGAGATGGATCACTCAGGGTTCAGTGTAGCAACAATGAAACTCAAAATCTTCCTCTAGTTCTTGAACACTTCCTCCCCCCCAATTATCATGATCCCAATTCTGCCTTGCGAACCTGGTTAGACCAGAGGATGCACAGCGGTGCACTAGGGATCTGGAAACACAGGGAATCTAGGACGGACGAAACCCTCGGGACCAGCAGTGAGAGTGGCGACACAGGGAGGGAAAGGGGTGTAGAAAGGGAGAACCGATCTCGGGGATCTACATGTAACCTCCTCTCTGGGGGATGGGCAATGGGAAGGTGGGTGAGGGGAGACACCGGGCAGTGTAAGATAAAATAATAATTTATAAACTATTAAGGGTTCATTGGGGAGGGAGTGGAAGAGGGGATAAAAAGGAAAATGAGCTGATTCCAGGAACCCAAGGGGAAGGAGAATTTTGAGAATGGCAAGGGCAACGAATGTATAAGGGTGTTTTACTCAGTTGATATATGTATGGATTGTGATAAGAGTTGTATGAGCCCCAATAAAATGATTTATTAAAAAAATGTCACAGACACAATTGCAGAAAAGTTCAGGTGGTAGTTACTGCAGGTGAAATAAGTGGGTGGTGGCCTGAATGTGGCACACTGGGGATTTCTAGACTCTTGGCATATTGTATTATAGGGTGCTTACTTAAGGATTTATTTTATATTTAGTTGTTAAGCTGTATGTTGAAATTTTCAAGTTGTTCTGAATTATTTTACACTTTTCCAACTTAAAAAAAAATCCCAACTTTATCAGGTACCAGGCATCACAGACCTAGACCTAAAAATCATATCCATGTGAATAAGGGGGAGGGTGAAGTAGACACCCAAAGCCCATCTGTAGACAATTGGACCTCCTCTCACAGAAGAGTCACAAGGAAGAGACGAGCCAGTCAGGGTGCAGTATAGCACATATGAAACATACAACTTTCCTCTAGTTCTTTAATGCTACCCCCAACCCCCCACTATCATGACCCCAAGTCTACCTTACAAATTCAGCTAGACCAGATCATGTACACTAGTAAAGATAAAAGCTGGAAACACAGGGAATCCAGGACAGATAAACCCCTCAGGACCAATATTGAGAGTAAGAATACCAAGAGGGGGAGGGAAAGGTGTGGGGAGAAAGGGGGATCTGATCACAATGATCTACATATAACCCCCTCCCAGAGGGATGGACAACAGAAAAGTGGGTGAAGGGAGACATCAGTCAGTATAAGACATGAAATAATAATAATAATTTTTAAAAATTATTTTATTAGGGTCTCATACAACTCTCATCACAATCCATCCATCCATTGTGTAAAGCACATTTGTTCATTCATTGCCCTCATCATTCTCAAAACATTTGCTCTCCACTTAACCCCCTAGCATCAGCTCCTCATTTTCTCCTTCCCTCTCCGTTCCCCCCTACCTCATGAACCCTTGATAATATATAAATTATTATTTTGTCATATCTTACACTACCTGACATATCCCTTCACCCACTTTTCTGTTATCTGTCCCCTAGGGAGGAGGTTATATGTAGATCCTTTAATCGGTTCCCCCTTTCCACCCTACCTTCCCTCCACCCTCCCGGTATCACCACTCTCACCACTGGTCCTGAAGGGATCATCCGCCCTGGTTCCCTGTTTCCAGTTCCTATCTGTACCAATGTGCATCCTCTGGTCTAGCCAGATTTGTAAGGTAGAATTTGGATCATGATAGCGGGGTGGAGGAGGGGAGGAAGCATTAAGAACTAGAGGAAAGTTGTATGTTTCATCGTGGCTACACTACACCCTGACTGGTTCTTCTCCTCCCCAAGACACTTCCGTAAGGGGATGTCCAATTTGTCTCCCTCCTTCACAATGATATGATTTTTTTGTTCTGATGATGCCTGATACCTGATCCCTTCAACACCTTGTAATCGCACAGACTGGTGTGCTTCTTCCATGTGGGATCTGTTGCTTCTGAACTAGATGGCCACTTGTTTATCTTCAAACCTTTAAGATCCTATCTTTTGATAGCCGGGCACCATCAGCTTTCTTCACCTCATTTGCTTATGCACCTGCTTTGTCTTCAGAGATTGTGTCAGAAAGGTGAGCATCATGGAATGTCAGTTTAATAGAACAAAGTATTCTTGCATTGAGGGGGTACTTGAGTGGAGGCCCAATGTCCATCGGCTACCTTAATACTAAACCTATTCATATAGGCACATAGATCAATTTCTATATCTTCATATATAAATATATTTACATATGTACATGCCTATATTTAGAGCTCTATAAAAGCCCTTTGCCTCCCAGCTCTTTCCTCTATTTCCCTTTACTTTCCTCTTATCCCACTATCATGTTCAGCCTTCATTTGGGTTTCAGTATTTTCTCTCGTTTACATTACCCTTGATCACACCCTACCAGGCCTCTTACACCCTCCTCACCACCGATTTGGATCACTTGTTGTTCCCTTGTTCCTGGGTTTGTTAACACCACTTCCTTTCCCCCCACCTCTCCCATTTCCCCCAGAAAACTGTCAGTCCCATTGTTTTCTCCTCCAGATTGTTCATCCAGCCTATCTTATTTAGACAGACCTGCGGAGATAATAACATGCACAAAAATAAGACAGAGCAGCAAGCCAATGGCAAACAAAACAAAAGATAACAAGAAAGAAAAGCTTGTAGTTAGTTCATGGACTGTTTGTTGGCCTTTGGGAGTGTTTTTGGTTGAGTCTGATGGGGCGCCAAGCCCTGGCCCCAAAGTCTATTTTTGTTATTCCTGGGGACTTCCTTGCTCTGTTCCCCTTGCTGTTCTGTTCCATGCCCTTAGTGTTTGTCTGTTCCCCTTGCTGTTCTGTTCCATGCCCTTAGTGTTTTGCCTCGGTGTGGTGGAATCAGATAGGGCAGAAATAATAATAATTTATAAAATATCAAGAGTACATGAGAAGCTGATACCAAGGGCACATAGAAAAAATGTTTTGAAAATGAAGATGGCAACAAATGTACAAATGAGCTGGACACAATGGATGGATATATGGATTGTGATAAGAGCTGTATGATCCCCCAACAAAATGATTTTTTAAAAGTAACAGTAAAAAATCCCAATTTTGAAGCAAAGTGGACTAGTTGAAGAGGAAATTCATTGCAGAGCAAAGCTGAAGGGAGAATTGTTGTACTGGAGGATAGATCTGAGGAAATTATCTAGAGAGCAGTTCGGAGAGAAAAGATGTGGGAAATACAAAGGAGAAAGTAGAGGGAATCCCAGGAAACAGGAGGGAGAAGGAGCCGAGGCAGTCGTGAAGTGAACAGCTGAACTTTCTGAGCTGCAGAACTGAACACACCCCACAACATCGGGAAGCCCAGACAAGCAAACACAGCAACACGTAAAAGTGAAGCTTTCAAAACATCTAAAATGTTAAGATATATTAAAATAAGTCAGAAAGAAAAGATTCACAACCTTCAGAGAAACAACGATTAGACTGACAGCTCTTCTAAATAGAGAAAGCCTGGGGACAATGAGCTAATAACTTTAATATACACAATAAAAGCAACTTTCATTCTAAAAGCCTTATGCCTAGTAAATACTACCTTTCATAAAAAAGAGATACACAAAAATATTAAGCAACTCACTCTTTAAAGATAAATTAAAGTAGAAATTCAAAAGTCTGAGAAAAACCTAAAAATAAAAACATTACATGTCAAGCTTGTAAAATACAACTATTTTGGTAATTTGGGGGAAGTTATAATCTTAACTGTTCAGATTATAGTACGGCTGAGTTAAAACAAGAGCTAAAAATTCAACTTAAATTCAAGGAATAGCAATAGATTAAGCTCAAAGAAAGTAGGAAGAAAAAAAAGAAACTTAAAATGGAATCAAGAGTGCCAACTAGTTAGAAAACAGAATCAAGAATGCCAGTGAGATGGACAAAAGTCTGTCGAGCACGGGCAATTGAAGAGGAGATGGTAGAACTCAGCAATATGAGGAAGGAGCAGAGACTTTTAAATGATAACATGAAAAAGGTTTGTGACAAAATTTTGGAAGCTTAGATGAAACACAAAAATCCTGGGAAAATGTTATTTACCACAGTTAATTCAAGGAGAAAATAACAATTCTGAATTGTCTTAAAACCAATAAGGAAATTGAACCAGTAATTGTATTGAAGATTTAAGAAACAAGTCATTCCAATCATGCACAAAGTCTTCAAGAAGTACAGATAAGAAAAGCATTTGACTCATTTTATGAACCTAGTGTAATATTGATGCTAAAACCAGATCCAGTAAAATACAAGGGGGCACTGAGTTCATTTTAATGGCGGTGGAACAATTTGAGAAGGGAGATCAATCATGGTTGTACAGCACAGAGAGGATGATCAATGGCCCTGAATTATACATGCAGCAGCTGTTGACTTGGAGACTGTTTTGTTGTGTATATTTTTGCCAAAATTGAAAAAACAATTACATGAATAACAATGAGTACCAGGAAGAAGAAAATGTTTTAAAATTGATTGTGGTAAAGATTATACAACTCTTCTTGATATGATTGAATTATTCAATTGTAGGACTTGTGGATGAAGTGCTAATAAAACTATTTAAAAGTTTTTTAATTAAAAAAAGAAAGAAAGGAAAATATGAGAACATAGTTTCCAGGCTATTTGACTCAGGAATACAGTTGCCAAAAAAATCCCAACAAAACCAGAGAAAGAAATATATGAATTATAAACCAGATCTTGTCCACAGTGGCTTTATTTAGGGAATGCAAATTGATTTATCTTTTTCCTTTAATCAACTCATGTAATCCCCTCCAATTGTGATGGAAAAAGCATTCAATTCAAAAGCCATTTTTAACAAAATTCTTAGAAGTGGGAAGCAGATGAAAATTGATAACAGATATAGTTTATACACTCGCAGCAGACATCGTACTTAGTGAACAATGGGACAGAGGCTCCACATTGTCACCTGGTAGTTCTACTTAAGGCAGAGAATAGAAGATGGGAGAGGAGGAGAGCAAGGAGTCATAAGATTAACACGTAGGATCTGCAATTGTCCTTTTACCTGGATAATATGATTATTCGTGTAGCCAATTATAAAGGCTCTACAGATAAATAAAAGCATTTAACTTGATCCTGTTGAGTCTCTTCCCCATGATAGCAACCCTATAGGACAGAGAAAGGCTGCCTTCCAGAGTTTTCCAAGGCTGTAAATCCTTGGGGAAGCAGACTGGCTTATCTGTCTCCTGCCACACAGGTGGTGTGTTCAGTTAGCACCCCCGTGCTTTAACCACTGTGCAACGAGGTCTCCTTTCAAAGCACTTAGTGGACCCAGAAACCTACTGCGGTTGTTACATAATCTGTCGTCAATTGGAGACTTACGAGTGGAGGGGTGGAGTCTAGCCTGTCAATCAGGTCGCAGCTTGATGACCTCATTTGAATGCGCTGTGGAGATAATTAGCTCCATGGAGGCAAGACATATGCTCTCTCCCTGTGAGACATTCCTATTGAGAAGACATATGGAGCTACTCTAGAGCCGTAGAGCTGAAGGAGCCATGTGGAGACCCTGCCAGCGTTGCTGAGATGCTTACAACGCCACTGGTTCCACAAGACTTCCCACCCACTGGGCTGCGATCGCCCTGCATTCAGCATCATTGCATGTGTTTCTTGAGTCTGAAGAGGACTTTGATTGGTATCAGACACATGGGCTAATATCAGACTTATGAACTTGATCTGGATTGGGCTGGGGTGTTTTCTAAATATTCAATTGCTATTTTACATAAAGCTCTTTCTTATATACATAGGAATGTCTAGGAATTAGTTTCTCTAGTCTACCCAGACTAACACACTTATATACACAAATCAATGTCATTTCCATGAACCAACTAGAAACAGACAAAAAAATGTCGTCTTTCAAACTGACCCTTCCGAGTAATGTCAAAATACAAAGAAACTGGAAACAAATATAAAAAAGATGGAGGATTTTTTTTTGAGAAACACTTATAACTATTGTAAAACAATAAAAAAGAGTTCTTAGTTGATGTAACAACACTTATGATGAATCCACTACATGACAAGTGACTCTATCTAATTTTAAACACTCACAGCCGCCCATAGGAGAAAGGGAGTATTGTTATAAGTATTCCCATTTTACAGGTGAAGAAACTAGAAACTATTCCAAAGTCACCAATCTACTAAAGGGAAGAGCCTGGATTTGAACCCAGGCAGTTTTGGCTCCATGTTCCTAATCTAATACTATGCTTATAATAATGAATACATCAATATACAGTAATTAATACATAGGTCTGATGCAATGCCAATCAAAATCCCAGGAGATGCCACAGTGCTCTGGCGTAGAATCTCTCTAGACTTTAATGTTCACTACTCAACAGCGCCTCCATCAGTGCAGAGGGCCAATCAAGTCACTGAAGGAGCCCGTGTTGAAGCCAAGGACCAGGCCGCCCCATTTATAAACAACTCTAAGTGCCATGCAGGACACTAGAAACAGAAACATTGGCCTGGCAAGTTTCTATCATGTGATCTCCAGCTTCATTTCTATCACCAAGACCATATTTTCCAACTACTCTTCTTTCATCCGGTTTCCAACATTTGCACGCCAATCACCAACAATTATCAGTGCGTCTGGACTGCATGTTCGATCAGTTTTCGACTGAAGACACTGGTAGGCTGTTTCGATGTCTTCATCACTAGCTTTGGATTTGAAGCATACATCTGAATGACAGTTGTATTGATTGGATTTCCTTGAAGGCGGATAGATACAATACAACTAAAGACAGCATTGTTCCTCAAGGTGGATGTAGATGCAAGTAGATAGATGGAAAGAGAAGCAGAGTTCACCAGAGAACTAGAATCTTCTCAAAGGAATCAAATTCTGGACTGAAAAAAAAATATACCAACACAAATTCATTTGACCCTCTTAACAGCAGACTATACCTAGCAGCAAAGAAGATTGGTAAACTGAAAAATAAACCAATAGGTAATCCTCTGATTAAAGTGAATGTGCCAGGAGCCTTGGTGGTGTAGCAGTTATGCATTGGGTTACAACGTAAATGTGCCCGAGAGACATGCTAGATTGTTAAAATCCCAGTACATATGTACTGGGTGTCGAAAGGAGAGAGAAAAAGAATAAAATCGAGGCAGTCTTTGACGAGATACTGGCCTAGAATATTCCACATGGGGCTACAGATTTAAGACGACATCTATACTTCCAGAAAACAACACTGAAGTACTGTGTAAGGCCCAAGAGAATGTGCTATCTTGGTGAGGTGGAGAGCCTCGGATGACCTAACCACAAATTCCCTTTTCCACTGGTTTCCTGCAGATAAAATCCTTGGCCAAACAATTTGCCCTTTAAAGGGGATCTGGCACAGTTCCTGCTTAACCCTGAGTCGTGAGTTTCATGTTCCTGCCAGCCTGTGTAATGGTTACATCTTCACACATGAACTGTCTTCATCACCCACACCCCCTTGTTACTCCAAAACCTACCTCCCACATGTCCTGGATGACTGCTCTGTTCCTGCGTACAGCCCCGTTCAGTCCTGCGAGGTGATATGCGGGGGTCCTCCTCCCTACACTGAGTTGATAGAGTCAATAAATTGCTGTCGATGTCCTCTGTACCGTGTGAGGAGGTGTGTGCTCAGTCATCCCCATCCCTCATCAGTGGCGTGAATGAATAAGAGGTGATCAAAACACTAAGGGCATCCTAGTAAATGTGAAGAAAAGAACATCTTAAAAGCAGTCAGAGGGGAAAACAAAGAATAATATTAAGAATGGATTTTTCAACAAACCAACAGAAACCAGAAGGTAATCGAAAGGCCTCTGAAAGTGCTGAAAACAACTGTCATTCATAGTTCTACCAACAGGGAAAAAATTCTAAAAATGTAGATGAAATAGAGTGTGTTAGTCCGGGTAGACTAGAGAAACAAATTTGTGAACACTCACATGTGTATAAGAAAGAGCTTTATATACAAGAGCAATTGAATTTTGAGAAAGCATCCCAGCCAAATCCAGATCAAGTCCATAAGTTGATATTAGCCCATATATCTGATGCCAATCTAGAAAGCCCTCTGCAGACTCATGATATACATGCCATGATGCCACCAGCAGGAAGATTACAGGCCAGAGGGTGGGAAGTCTTGTGGATCCAGTAGCGTTGTAAGCATCTCAGCACTGGCAGGGGTCTCCACGTGGTTCCTCCAGCTCAGGGCACTAGCGTAGTTTCATGTGTCTTGTTAGCTGCAATGTCTCCCAGAGTGTGAGCCAAGAGAGAAGGTGTCTCCTGCCACCAAGGAGGAAATACAGGAGTTCCCAGAATCCTCAGGAGAAGGCCATGCCCACACAGAGCCCTCATTGGCTGTGACCTGATTGACAGGCTAGACCCCACCCCTTCACTCTTAAGCCTCTCAAATTGACAATTACATAACTACCGCAAAGAGTGTCAAACAAGAGTCCATTTGCCAGCAAACCAACACAAAAAAATATCCATAAAGGCCCAAGTATAAGGATCCCAAATAGAATCACGGTGATGCAGGAAGGAGCAGATAGCGCCAGAAAGAAATACTCCATGAGTAAAGATGGTTACATGCTGGTTTTAAAGGAACAATCATATTTTATGGGTCTTAAATGCAAATAGAAGTAAGACACATGAGAGTTGCCTTACAAAAAGGATGCATAAAGAAAGTTAAAGTGTGTAAGATCCTTAAATGGTAAGAAAGAACAAAAGTACGAGTGGAAGGTCAACTTGTAGAGACCCTCGAGTACACAATAGAACCGTACCTTTGGGTTTCTGAGGCTATACAGTTTTAAAGGAGTAGATAGCTTTGTTTTCTCCCTTGGAGTGGTTGGCAGGTTTGAACCACCGACCAACACATAGCCCAGTACATCACCAGGGTTCCTTAAAGTAGATTATAATACGTTAAAATATATATTGTAATTGAAATAATAATTAAAAATACAAAACTAATAAGGTTACAAAGAGGAGAGCAGTATGATAATAAAATATTCTATTTCTGAAGATAAACAAGTGACCATCTAGCTGAGAAACACCAAAGCCCACACGGAAGAACACACCAGCCTGTGTGATCATGAGGTGTCGAAGGGATCAGGTATCAGGCATCAAAGAATAAAAAATCATGCCATTGTGAATGAGGGGAGTGCAGATTAGAGACCCAAAGCCCATCTGTAGGCAACTGAACATCCCTTAACAGAAGGGTCCCCACCATTGTTCCTGTTTCTGTGTCCACCATCTCATTGAGGGCCTTTCTGTTCTGCACCGCCCACCTGCTTTACCAAGCACCATGTCAGAAAGGAAAGAAACACCAATAAGCTATTGGCAAACTTAATCAGCAGTGTATTAAAACGATTACAGACCATGACCAAGTGAAATTCATCCCTGACATGCCAGGATGGTCCAACATATGAAACCAATCGAGAGTCATGCACCACATGAGTAGAAAGAGCACCTGAACTGATGCAGGAATGTCTAGGATAAAAATCCAGCCTCCTTTCATAATAAATGTGCTTAATAAAGTCGGAATTGAGGTGAACTCCCTAACACGATACAGGCAATATATGAAAAACCCACATCTAATATAATACTTAATGGTGAGAGACTTAAAGCTGTTCCCTACTCTCTGGAACAGAACAAAAATGTCCACTTTTATTCAATGTAATTGTGGCAGCGCTGCCCAGAACTAGTAGGTAAAGTAGAAGGAGCAGAGGAAGCACCCAAACTGGAAGGGAAGAAGTAAAATTATTTCTATTTTCAGAAGGCATGGCCTTATATGTAAAAAACCCTTTAAAATGAAAGAAAAAACTG
Organism: Tenrec ecaudatus; assembly: GCF_050624435.1. Classification (NCBI taxonomy): domain Eukaryota; kingdom Metazoa; phylum Chordata; class Mammalia; order Afrosoricida; family Tenrecidae; genus Tenrec; species Tenrec ecaudatus. The sequence continues at coordinate 220,852,335 of NC_134530.1, read as the reverse complement.
CCAGAGCTAATAAATTTATTCATTAATTGGTGTTGCTGGATTCAAAATCATTACACAGAAATCAGTTTTATTTCTATACACTAGCAGTGAGCAATTTGAAATTTTAAAATTCCATGCAATATTGTCTTAATTAAAGAATAAAGCAATTAGGAATAAAGTTAAGCAATGAAACAAACTAGTTCTGTGAGGGTAGGTCACAAAAATATTGTTACCAAGGGCTCAAGTAAAAAATGTTTGGGAAAACCAGGAGGGCAGTGTGGCCACAGGGAAGGATGCATGAAAAGAGAGAGCTACAGGGCTGGCCCCAGCCAAAGCCAAACTGACCCCCTCCCTGGAGGTGGGTGTGGCAGAGAGCAGAACAGAACCTACAGGTTGGGGAGGGAGGGGCCCGCACGCCACACTCACACGGAGGAAGAAGAGAAAGAGAGACGGACTGGACACTACACCAGAGCACCAGGCTCAGAGGATAACGTCCCTGCGGAGAGCTAATGGGGCACATGTCACGCTGTCCCCGTACTGGAGCAGACTGCAACCGAGGACATTTCTGGGGTCACATGGTGGGGAGGCAGCGCAGTCTGAACCCCCCCCAAATTGGAGCCAATCAAGAAGGGAACATATCTAGATAAACTATCCGGAGGGTGAAAACAACGGGATCAATGGTTCTGGGGGGACATGGGAGAGGGGGAGGGGGAAAGGTAGAGGTGTTAACAAACTCAGGAATAAGGGAACAACACATGATCCAAAATCGGTGGCCAGGAGGGTGTAGGAGGCCTGGTAGAGCTTGATCAAGGTTAATGTAACCTAGAGGAAATATTGAAACCCAAATGAAGGCTGAGCATGATAGTTGGACAAGAGGAAATTAAAAGGAAATAGAGGAAAGAACTAGGAGGTAAAGGGCATTTGTGGAGGTCTAGATACAGATGTGTACATATGTAAATATATTTATTTATGATTATGGGGAAATATGTCTATGTGTATAAGTTTAGTATTAAGGTGGCAGACATTGGGCCTCCACTCAAGCACTCCCTCAATGCAAGAATACTTTGTTCTATTAAACTGGCATTCCATGATGCTCACCTTCCCGACACAATCACTGAAGACAAATGGGTGCATAAGCAAATGTGATGAAGAAAGCTGAGGGTGCCCAGATATCAAAAGATATAGTCTGGGATCTTAAAGGCTGGAAGGTAAACAAGTGGCCATGTAGCTGAGAAGCAACAAAGTCCACATGGAAGAAGCACACCAGCCTGTGTGATCACAAGATGTCAAAGGGATCAGGTTTCAGGGATCAAGGAACAAAATATCATATCATTATGAATGAGAGGGAGTGCAGAATGGGGACACAAAGCCCATCTGTGGGCAACTGGACATCCCCTTACAGAAGGGTGGCGGGGAGGAGACGAGCCAGTCAGGGTGCAGGATAGCAAGGATGAAGCATACAACTTTCCTCTAGTTCCTAAATACTTTCTCCCTCCCCACCCCACCCCCACTATCATGATCCCAATTCTACCTTACAAATCTGGCTAGACCAGAGGATGCCCACTAGTACAGATAGGAACTGGAAACACAGGGAATCCAAGACAAGTGATCCCTTCAGGACCAGGGGTGAGAGTGGCCATACTGGGAGGGTGGAGCAAAGGTGGAGTAGAAAGGGGGAACCGATTAAAGGATCTACATATAACCTCCTCTCTGGGGGATGGACAACAAAAAAAGTGGGTGAAGGTTGACATCAGACAGTGTAAGACATGACAAAATAATAATTTATAAATTATCAAAGGTTCATGAGGCAGGGGGCAGCAGGGAGGGAGGGGAAAATGAGGGGCTGATACCAAGGGCTCAAGCAGAAAGCAAATGTTTTGAGAATGATGATGGCAACAAATGTACAAATGTGCTTGACACAATGGATGGATGGATGGATGGATGGATGGATGGATGGATGGATGGATGGATGGATGGATTGTGATAAGAGTTGTACTAGCCCCCAATAAAATGATTTGTTAAATGTTTGGTAAATGATTATGGTAACATATGTACAAATATGCTTGACACAATCGATGTAAGGAGTGTTAGAAGAGCTGTAAGAGCCACCAATAAAATGATTTAAAATTTTAAAATATAGGTACTATATTTTTAAAATATAGAGTTACTTTGTACTTAGACTGGAATGTAACACCTTGCCATTAGATATCCCTTTGGATCCACTTTCAATTTATCTTAAAATTTTAATATCATTAGCTTTTCCTTAGATTGAGGCCTTTCACGGTTTTATATGATCGTTGTGGCTGGGTGCTTCATGTTGCTGCTGTTCTTTATCCTTGTTTCATATGTTTTTCCTGGATAGGGAAGCCAGGACTTATGAAGACAGTGACTGGAATAATAATTACCTGGGGGCAGGAAAGGGAAGGTGGGGGACCTGGGAAGTCAACAGTAAAGGTACACCAGGGCAGAAAATGGTCGAAAGTTGATTGTGGCGAGGACTGCACAACCCTTCGTAATGTGACTGAACTAAGGGATCGTATGATGTGCTCGCTGTAGCTCAAACAGCTGATTTCTTTAAGTATTACTGCAAGGGCTCCAGGTCATACATGCGCAGCTGTGTTCCAAACGCAACGCATGTGCACCCATGGGCAGCTGTGGATACGTTCTCCCCATGATACCTCGGTCTTCCTCTCGTGAGGATGCCTTCCAGAAACGCTAAAGGTCCAATTCAAACAGCGGCTTCCAAGGGGATCTGCCGCACCGGTCGCATTCAGAGCAGAGACATCGACTTCTCAGAAGAGGATGGTGACTGTTCGGGCCTCACTCCAAAAGGGTAGTGTTGACGGGTCTTTCTCCAAGGGCACAGGACAATCGTTAGGAAGGAGATTTAGGAAAACCTACTGCGCTGTGGGCAAAGGGCCCGGAATTGCACCAAGGAATCTTTTCGTCACAACAATGTACTTGCATTCCTCAAGGGAAGCAGAGCCTGGCAGAAGAGAATTCCATGGGAAAGCTTGATCCGATCCATCCCACAACCCTGATTTCTCTCCTTCAGACGTACTGTTTTTGTTCTCAAAACTCAAAGTACATTTAAAGGAGCATGATTTCAGCCCTGTGGGAGTGCCCAAGTGCCATTCTGACCCAGTGTAAATCTGAGACCAGTGTTCTCTGGGGAAAAGTTGGAGAGATGTAAATATCACCTTCAGACGTCTAAAACCCGACATGTCTGGAAATTATAGCTCACATGTTGATAGTTTTGTTTAATAAAGTTTTATATAACCTTACCCTAGTATACTGAAAACTGTATCAGAGAGACTAAAGAAGATCTAATACATGGGTAGACAATTCATGTTTATGGATGGGAAAACTTAATATTGTTAATTTGTCTGTACTACCCAAAATTATCTACAGATTCAATGAAATTCCTATCACAATCCTAATGGCTTTTCAATTTTTCTTCACAAAAGCCCTTCCTAAAATTCATGTGGAATATGAGGAACCTTGAATAACCAAGACAATCTTGAAAAAGAAGAATAATACTTAAGGATTCACTTCCAATTTCAAAACTTACAACTAAGCTATAGCAATCAAAACAGCATGGCACTAGATACATAGACTGAGAGAATAGAAGAGTCCAGAAATAAAACGTCATATTATTGGTCAATTCCTTTTAGAAAAGGGAACCAAAATCATTCACTGAGACAAAGAGTAATCTTTTAAACAAACGATATTGAGAAAGCTGAATATCCACATGCAATAGAATGAATCTGGGCCCTTACGGTACACCATATATCAAAATTCACTCTAAATGCATCAAAGGCTAAATATAGAACAGCAAAACTCTTAGGAGAAAATAGGGGGAAATATTTAAAACCTTGGATTTGGCAGTTTAAAAGAAAAAATGACATTAACCTAAGAAAAAGTAAATAAATTGGAATTCTTCAAAATGAAAAGAAAAAAAAGCATTTTGCATCAAAGGACTGTCGAAAGAGAATGAAAGATAAACCATGGATTAGAAGAAAGTATTTGGAAAATAACTACCTTTGTCAGGGTACTAGTATCCAAAATACATAAAGAATCCCTACAGTTATATAGCAAGTTTTTTAACTGAAGAAGGGACAAAAGGCTTGAACAAACATTTCTCTAAAGAAGATATACAACTCTCCCCCAATACAATAGCACCTCGCCCTGCTAAACAGTCATTGCAGGATACCCACCTTCCCGACATGATCACTGAAGACAGACATGTGTGTAAGCAAACGTGGTGAAGAAAGCTGATGGTGCCCGGCTATCAAAAAGATAGAGTGTCTAGGGTCTTAAAGGCTTGAAGGCAAATAAGCGGCCATCTAGCTCAGAAGCAACAAAGCCCACAGAGAAGAAGCACACGGCCTAAGCGAATACAAGGTGTTGAATGGACCAGGTAGCAGACACCAAGGAACAAAAACAATCATTGTGTGATCACCTTCCTCACATAATCGCTGAAGACGAAAATGTGCATAAGCAAGTGTGGTGAAGAAGGCTGATGGTGCCCAGCTACTGAGAGATATAGCGCCTGGGGACTTAAAGGCTTGAACGCAAACAAGCGGCCATCTAGCCCAGAAGCAACCAAGCCCACATGGAAGCAGCACACCAACATAGGTGACCATGAAGGACAGAGGAGACCAGGTCTCCAACATCAAAGGTGGGGTGATGGTGAGAATCACATCACCGTGAAAGAAGGGGAGTACATGATGGGGACAGCTGTAGACACCCCTTCCAGAGGGGTAGTGTGGAGGAGATGGGCCACTCAGGGTTCAGTGTAGCAACAATGAAACTAAAAACCTTCCTCTAGTTCCTGAACACTTCCTCCCCTCCCAATCATCGTGACCCCAATTCTACCTTGCCTTGCGGACCTGGTTATACCAGAGGATGTACAGTGGTGCAGTGGGGATCTGGAGGCACAGGGAATCTAGGACAGACGAACCCCTCAACACCAGCGGTGGGAGTGGCGACACCAGGAGGGAAGGGGGTGTAGAAAGGGAGAACTGATCTCGGAGATCTATGTGTAACCTCCTCTCTGGGAGATGGGCAATGGGGAGGCGGGTGAGGGGAGATGCCGGGGAGTGTAAGATAAGATATAATAATTATTTATAAACTATCAAGGGACCAGGGGTGGGATCGGGGAGGGAGGGGGACGGGGGAAAAAAAGGGAAACCAAGCTGATTCCAGGAACCCGAGTGGAAGGTGAATTATGAGAATGATGAGTGCAACGAATGTATAAGGGTGCTTTGCTCAATTGATGTATGTACAGACTATGATAAGAGCCTTATGAGCCCCAATAAAAAGATTTTTAAAAAGATATACAACTGAACAATAAGCGCATGAGAAAAGCTTCAGCATAATTGTTGCTTGGTGCTAAACAGATGGACTCTTGGAGACCCGGTGCACAACAGAAGGAAACACTGCCGGGTCCCGCACCGTCCTCACAATGGTCATGCCTGAGCCCATGGGTGCGGCCTCGTTAGCAAGTCAGAAACAAATGAGCCTCGGATTCCATTGGCCTCTCACGGTGTCCCACGCGAAAGCAGCTGTCACCCGAACCATTGCTTGGCTTTACCCCTGTGGGCTTCAGGCACTGAAGTGGGTTGCACAGTGAAAAACAAAAAACAAATGAGGCCGCTTCATGCCCATGATCATGGCTGCTACTTTTAAAGAATATAAATAAAAAAGAACATAACAAATATTGTCAGGATGTAGAGAGATTGGAGCGCCCGTGAATTTTTGGTAGGAAGATGAAATCGTACAGCCATTGTAGAAAACCGTTTGGCAGTTCCTCAAAAACAGAAACAAGTTAAACATAGACCCACCATATGAACCAGCCATTCTACTGCTAAATATATACCCCAAAGAGCTGAAACCAGGAACTCAAGCAGATACATGCAAACCAATGTTCGTAGCAGCGTTACTCACAAAAGCCAAGAGGTGGCAACAACTCTCGTGTCGTCGACAGATGAATGGATAGAAGGAACATGGCACGTGCTACATGCAAAGGACTATTACCCAGCTCTAAAAAGGATAACACGCTGTACCACAGACGAATCTTAAAACCATTGTGCTAAATGAAATAAGCCAGACGCAAAAGGACAAATAGCGTATGAGCCCCATTAGATGATCTATATATAGAGAAGAGACAGATTTAGAGAGGTAGAAAATAAAACAGAAATCCCTAGGGGCCGGAGGGAGGCAACACTGGGAGTTAGTGCTTAATGGGCATGGTTTATGTTGGGAGTGATTGAAAAGTTCTGCAGCTGCACCTTGGTCATGGTCGCCCATACTGTTTTCTAGGATCCAGAAGCGCACTCTTAAAATGGTAAATATTTCATTATGCATATTTTACCACAATAAAAAAGGTTTAAAAAGAGGGAAATATGGCGCAAATAGACAAGAAATAACATGATGTTAGATTTAAAGCCAAATATATCAGCAGCTGCTTGAATACTAATAACTAGAGACTCCAAATCAAACACAAAAACAGGTTTAAATTTTTAAATGCCACTTACAAAGACATATTTTAAATATGAGTTCCAAAAAGATTTTAAAGTAAAATGATGCAAAGATACATTGTATAATTACTAACACACACACACACACACACAAAGCTGATATAGCTATAGTAATACAAAGCTGATGTTAAGGCAAACTAGATTGACAGACAGAGATACAGAGGTGAAGGCCGAGTAAAGGAGCAGGCACACCAGGCAGGGATGCCAGTTCTGAATGTGCTTCTATCTAAGAGCATAGCTTCAAAGTATAAGCCAACAAAAGCAAATGTGAGAGAGCTAAATCTACAATTGTCATCAGAAAAGTTGCCATACCGCACTCTGGAATTGATAGGGGGAATTTGTTTTTTAAGTCTGCAAATCAGTAGAGAACATTTTAGTAGCACAATTAACAACTGGCATTAACTTGGCCTGTTTGGCATATATCGAACACCAAACCCCACAAATGCGCACTGCATCGCTTTTCAAAGACATTTATCGAAGCAGACTGCGCACTGACCATAAAGGAACTCTCAACAAATATCAACGGACTCACATCATGCGGACTATGTCCTTTGGCCATAGAGGAATTAAACAAAATGCAGTACAAAAAGACAACTAGATATCACCTAATGTTTCAAAACCCAGCAAAACACTTCTACATTGCCCATTACTCAAAGAAGAATTCACCATGAGAATTTAAAAACGAACTGAATGATTATAAAAATGCAGCATATAAAAACATGTGAGATACTTCTAAAGCAACGCTTAGAACTACATTTATAATATACCTCTATATTTATATGCATATATTAAAAATAAAGATAACCTGAAAGCCAATAACCTAAGTATCTAACCCAAGACCCTGTTACAAAAAAGTGGGTTAGATCCATAGAAAGTGAAAGAGAGAGTATAATAAAATCAAAGTAAACTAATAAAATGGGAAATAAACATGGAATTAGAACATCGACAAAAACAAAATTAGTTCTTTGTAAAGAATGAAAAACTACTGAACACCTAGCAGAACTAGTTAAAGACAACCCAGAGAAAATTGCGGTAGTTACAGAATCTGTTGTCAATTTGAGACTATTAAAAGTGATGGGGTGAGTTTAGCCTGTCAATCAGGTCCTAGCTTGTTAACTTCATTTGGAGGTGCTAAGGAGATAAATAGCTCGCTGGAGGTGGGACACACAGACACTCCCTGGGAGACATTCCTGCTGACAAGACACACGGAGCTGTGCTAGTGCCCTGAGCTGGAGGAGCCACATGGAGACAGACCCCTGCCAGCACTGAGATGCTTACACCGCCACTGGATCCACAAGACTTTCCACCCACTGGCCTGCGATCTTCCTGCATCCAGCATCATTGCATGAGTTTCATGAATCTGAAGAGGAATTTATAGATTGGTATTTGACATTTGGACTAATATTGCACTTATGGACTTGATCTAGACTGGGCTGGGATGTTTTCTCAATATCCAATTGTTCTTTTATATAAAGCTCTTTCTTATACACATATGAGTGTCTATGGATTTGTTTCTCTAGTCAACCCGCACCAACACATACATATTCCCATATCAGGACATTGCTCCAAATCAGATGCTACAAATGTGAAAAATGCAGTAAGATATTCTGAATAACTGCCAATGCATTTGGAATTTCTTATTAAATGGAGAAATTCCTTAAAATGCATGTTACTAAAATTGACACTAAGGGAAACAGAAATTATGAATTTTTCTATTTCTAGTGAAAAAGAAATGAAATCTGTGACTAAAAACCTTCCCATAAGGCAAACTCAGGGACGAATAGTCACCATACAATTGGTTTCCATAAATGCCTCCGGGGCCTTTGAAAAGAATGTGCATTGTGCAATTGTGGAATTTGGTGTTCTTAATAAATGAACTCTTCTAAGTATTCTAAGTGGGTGCAGACTCTTCAAGATAACAGAAAAATAAAACGACTTCCTAATTTGTTTGATGAGGGTAGCACATAATCTTGATACCAAAGCCAACACAGTTTTGTAAGAAAAGAGAATCACACACCACCCTCTCTCATGAACACACTTGAAAAAATCCAACCATGAGATTAGCTGCTCAAAACTAGTGATAGATAAAAATGATGCACAAAGCCAATGGGTACTTTAACATTCAATAATCAATGCAATGTACCGTATCAGCAAACTAAAGAGAAAAAAATGTAAAACATTGTCACAATAGATACAGAAAAAGCACTGATAAAATCTCATCGCTGGATATTTATAATAAAATCACACAGAAATCTAGGAACAATAAAGTACTTTCTGTAGCTAATTAGAAATACCTCTTAAAAATCAATGTCAAATCATGCTTTTGTGGTAAATACGGAAAAATGCCTTCTGTGAAACCAGGAACCTGATAAGTATGTCTTCTCTTATGAGTTCAATTCAACATTACATGGAAGTGTAGTTGCTGACATAAGGTGATAAAATTTTTAAAGAAAAATGAAACCAGTATGAGCTAATAACAGGTATAAATATTGTTTCCAAAAGTCTCTAGATAGACACTATTTATACTTATAAGCACTCTTACCAACGTCATAAGGAACAAAGTCAATTTTAAAAAGTTATTTACATATTTATCTACTTACAATAAGCAGCTAGAACATGAAAAAAATAGACAGATCAAAGGAAATCGAGGAAAGAACTGGAAGGCAAAGGGCACTTATAGAGGTCTAGATAAAGACATGTATATATGCAAATATATTTATATATGAGGATGGGGAATATAACTATGTGCCTATATTTATAGGTTTAGTGTTAAGGTAGCAGAAGGACATTGGGCTTCCACTCAAGTACTCCCTCAATGCAAGAATACTTTCTTCTATTAAATTGGCATTCTATGATGCTCACCTTCCCAACACAACACTGAAGACAAAGAAGGTAAATAGCAAATGTAGTGAAGAAAGCTGATGGTGCCCGGCTATCAAAAGATATAGTGTCTGGGGTCTAAAAGGCTTGAAGGTAAACAAGCGTCCCTCTAGTGATAAAAGCAACAAAGCCCACATGGAAGAAGCACAACAGCCTGTGCGATCACGAGGTGTCGAAGGAATCCGGTATCAGGCATCATCAGAACCAAAAAATCTTACCATAGTGAATGAAAGGGAGAGTGTGGAGTAGAGACCCAAAGCCCATTTGTAGGCCACTGGACACCCCCTTACAGAAGGGTCTCGGGGAGGAGATGAGCCAGTCAGGGTGAGATGTAGCAACAAGGAAACACAACTCTCCTCTAGTTCCTAAATGCTTCCTCCCCTTCCCCCACCACTATCATAATCCCAATTCTACCTTGCAAGTCTGGCTAGACCAGAGGATGTACACTGGTACAGATAGGAACTGGTACACATAGGACCTGGTTCAGGGAATCCAGGGCGGATGATCCCTTCCGGACCAGAGGTGTGAGTGGCGATACTGGGAGGGTGAAGGGAGGGTGGGTTGGAAAGAGGGAACTGATTACAAGGATCTGCATGTGACCTCCTCCCTGGGGACGAACAACAGAAAAGTGGGTGAAGGGAGACGTCGGACCGGGAAAGATATGACAAAATAATAATTTATAAATTATCCAGGGTTCAAGAGGGAGGGAGGGGGAAAATGAGGACCTGATGCCAGGAGCTTAAGTGGAGAGCAAATGTTTTGAGAATGATGAGGGCAATGAAGGTACAAATGTGCTTCACACAATTCATGTATGAATGGACTATGGTAAGAGTTGTATGAGCCCCTAATAAAATAAAATAGAAGACAGTATTAATATTGGCAGGTCCCTGGTTGGCACACAGACACCACTAGCACAGGCTCAGCCATTAGCCTAAAGACTGGCTGTTCAAACCCACCAGCCAGTGGCATGGCAGAAAGGGCCCGCAATGTGCTGCTGTAAAGGCTACAGCCAACAAAATCCTCTGGAGTGGTTGCCGTTGGTGGTAATGGGTTTGGTCTTTGGTTACCCATATCAGTACTTTAAAATCGAAACTTGGAATAAATCCAACCTAATGAAAGATTTTCAGATTCTTCTACCCAAAAAAGATGACTAGACATTACTAAAAGCAATTTTAGAAGATCTAAATAGACAGAAGGATCTATCATGACCATAGATTGGAAAACTTAATATTGAAAGATGTGTCAGTCCTTCAATCAATCAAAATTCTAGTAGGGTTGTTTTTTTTGTTTTTTGGTGGGGTTGTGGGGAAGAAGGGAGCAAGCTTGTTCAAACAGGAAGAGACCATCTTGACAAAGGTTATTGTACAAGGGTAGTTAGAAGAGAATAGAGTCCAGAAAGGTGTGTCCAGTCACCTGACTTACAACATAGGTGGCACTGTATATGAAAAGGGGGACCTTTTCAATAAATTATATTCTATCAATTAACATCAACCTTGACTCCTATGTTAGGATAGGTTGACGGAGAAACAAATCCAGTGACACTCATATATGTGTAAGAGAGAGCTTTATATCAAGAAGTAATTATATATCAAGTAAACATCCCAGCCCAGCCCAGATCAACTCCTTAAGTCTGATACCAGTCCATAAGTCCCTCTTCAGACTCAAGAAACCAATGACATGGTGCAGAATGCAGGAACATCACCGACTGGTGGGTGCAGAGTCTTGTGGACCCAATGGTGGTGGATGCATCTCCAGGACTCCCACAAGTGTCTTCCTGGCTATAGGCAGGAAGTTGAAGGTAGAAAGTGGAGGGGGGGGGGCTGTCCCATTCCCAGGACCCTTCTTCTGAGAAGGTCGCAACCAGAAGGAGGCACCATCAGGCTGTGACCTGATTAACAGGCTAAATTCCACCCCTACACTTCAGGTTGAAATGAAATTATGTAACTACCACAACTCCCAACCTCACACCACATAGAAAATGCAGTTCCAGAAACATAAAGCTCTAAATGTGAGCGGTATAGCAACAAAGTTTCTCGAAGAGAGCCGAGAATATTTTCATGAACTTGGAATAGACAAAGATTTCTTAAATAGGAACAAAAGCCAATAAGCCCAAAGGAAAAGATTAGTCCGTTGCACTCCATTCAAATAAATTCCTGTTCACTAAAAGGCATTCTGAAGAGGGTGAAAAGACCATCCAAAGTAGATATTTGCAGCACATCTAACAAAGGACAACTTACTATCCGAAACTCCTATCATGCAAAATAAAAACGGCAAACAACCCGTTTCACAAAGAAATCTGAATGGCCAAAACTCTTGGGGGTGGGGGTGATCCACCTTATTAGTCATCAGTAATATATACATCTTAACCACAAGATGCCGTTTTCTTGCCCCAAAACTAAATCCCCACAGCCATTGAGTCAGTTGTCATTCCTAGCGACCCTACAGGACAGAGGAGAGCTGCCCCTTTGGGTTTCCAAGACTGAGAATCTACACAAGTCGGGAGCCCATCTTCCCCCCTCAGAGCTGATGGTTTGAAACACTGGCCTTGCAGCTAACCGGCCGGCACTTCCCCACCTGCCCACCTGGGCTCTTGGATTCCTTCCAGGCAATTGTTTTGGGGAATCTGACAATATCACTATGAGTGGGAAGCAGGCTGGTTCCATCACCTTGGGAAGCTTTTGGCACATTCTCTCCAAGCTGAAGATGCACACACTCTCTAGCCTGGCAATCCCACTGCCCTGCGTATGCCCTTCCGCGACACTTCCAGAGAGAGACACCTGCAGAAGATGACTCACCGCAGCCAAGTCTCCAGCACGCCCAAGCTGCGGGCGAAAGCCATTCCCATCACAAGAAAACCCACTGCCATCATGCCGATTTGGACTCACAGTGGAGAACTGACCCTTCAGGGTTCCAAGACCGTCAGTCTTTATGGGCTCAGTCTCCTCTCTCTCCCAGGGGCAGCTGGTGGGCTAGAACCATGACCTTCTGATCCATCGGCCAGTGCTCACCGCCTTGATGACCAGGGGGTGTGTCCACCCAAATACAATGAAGAACGAAGTAGGGTTCTCTCCACACAGTGGGACTCCTCTGCCCTCCACACAGTGGGACTCTGCACAGTTAAGAAAAGCTTCGTGGCAGCCCACACAGCGCAGACGGAGAGCACGAGTCACACGCACGAAGGCCTGCGCAGTGATTCCATCTTAGACCAAGCAATATGTCACTGACGGGGACACGCTCAAAGAAAGGCAGGATCTTCTACGCACAAACTCAGGGACGCGGTTACCTCAGTCAGAGGCAGGATTGGAATCAGGAGAGGGACGCACACAAAGGCAATGCCACCGTATTGCTTGATGAAGCTCAATGGCCAGGAGACAGGGTGTGTCGATTATTTTTATACCTTATAATGCTTACATATCAGAAGGGGACATGACTGCCCTTGAGCTAAGACCACTAGTGGAGCCAGCCACAAAGTCACTGGCTCGCTGCCCCGGGCTTGGTCCCCACTCGGTACGCAGGGCCTTCTATGTGTGTGTAGAACCTCCCAGAGGGTTGAGAGGGGCTGAGCGAGATGGGGTTTCTGAAGAGCAGGTTCTTTTTAGCAGGTGGGAATGAGAGTCAAGAAAGGCTGGTGGGGGGTGGGGGGTGGAGGTGGGGGGGGGCAGCTGGATCTTCACCTCATTTTCCAACAACAAGGCCGAGGGCATGCCTGGCTCTGGGGATGCAGAAGGCCCTCTGAAGGGGGTTGCAGCAGCCTCCCCATCCCCCGAGGTTTTCCCTGCACATTCCATTGGTCTCTCCGTGGCTGCCCCCCCCCCCCGCCCGCCCATCTATGGACGGAGGGAGTGTGAAGTTCACGTGCGATTTCATTATGTGGAAACTTTCTTCCCAGAGAACTGCTCCCCGGAGATTCCCTTGACAGCTACATTGATGGAGAGTCCACATAAAGGCTTGGAGTTGAAGAAATCAAGACAGAAAGCAAAAGGCTTTACATTCTAAAGTGGAGAAAATATAAATCCTGCCAAGAGCAGAGGAAGACGGGAAAGGATGGAGGCAGGGATGTAGGAAGCTTTGGGTCTCGGTATTGGGGTTTTGTAGAACAGATGGCGGCAGAGGGTTATTTATAACTTGCAGCAGACAGAGTTAAGATCCGTGAAATGTAAGAGGCTTGGCTGACAATGGTTGGCTCAGCGTAGGGACTGCGACCTGCACCAAGGCTCTAAGAGTACGAGGTTGGCAGTGGGCGCCACTGTGGGAGGGTTATGGAGACCGAGCGTATGCCAGGTTGGGTGGGAAGTCCTCCAGAGAGCCACTGCTTTGGGGGACACTAATAGTCCCACTAATAATATCCATCATAATTGCCAGCGTTTATTAAGGATCCCGGGGGCACAAGAAGTCTGCTGCAAGCCTAAGGGTTGATAGATGGAACCCACCCAGCTGTCCCACGGAAGGTCTGGTGAACTGCTTCAGCAGATTGCTGAGGGTGGTGGCCCGGGAGTGGATTCTGACCTGTAAAGATGACAGCCAAGAGAGCCTAGGGGCAAGTCTACTCTAACCAACGGGCTCACCCTGAGTCGGCAGACTCGGTGGCAGCTAACGTTTACTAAGGGCTCACTATGCCAGGCACTGGGTCGTGTGTGTTCCAACACCAGTCTGCAGAATGAGAAAACGGAGGCCTGGTAAGAGGGAGGAACCAGCTGGAAGCCTCCTGGCTCTCAGGGGTGAAGCTCTCCCCGTGGCACTCACTTCACTCACTGCCAGCCAGTCAGAACTGACTCACAGTGACCCTGCAGGACAGGGGAGAACTGCCCCTGTGGGTTTCCGAGACGGTGACTCTTTCTGGGAGCAGAAAGTCCCTCTGTCTCCCGCAGAGCCGCTGGTGGTTTCAAACTGCCAGTCTTGCAGATGGCAGCCCAGTGCATGACCACGCCACCACTAGGGCTCCCCCTGGGTTGTAAAGAGGGAGGAAAAGCCAGGGGTCCAGCCATCTCCCATGATGTCTCCAGGCTATCCGACGGAGACAAGATCACCAGGGGCAGCAAACTGGACACGGCGTTTTGAAGGTGGCTGAGAAGAGGACAGAGCACTGGAAGGTCCTGGAACTTGGTGTTCCCAGGAGAGGTGCAGAGGGGCCCACCGTGGACCTGAGTGTGAGTGTTTACCTGTACCTACTAAAGGCAGTGTTGATTATATGTAGTTGACATTAAATGCTTCGTAAATGAATATTGTCTGGTTCTTGAGGACTGGGAAGTCCAATATGTTTTACTGCACGCCACCATCTGTCTGTCCCCTTAGGCAAGCCACTTCCTCCTCGCAAGATCAGATTCTCTGCTTTCAAACAGTGCGCCTGAGATCTTTCCCAGCTCTGATGACCTATGTGTTTACGATCTCACTGTTGTTAGCAAGTGCCAGGATGTCAAAGATCAGAGGTCACGTTCTTGGCTTCTAACCTCCAAGGCCACGAGCCAAGCACCAGCAGGGCAGCAAGCAAGAGCCAAGCGCCAGGAAAAGGAGTCAGGAGGTGCCATCTGCTCCCCTGCCCGAGCCCAGGAGCCGTGTGTGGTAGGGAGTGAGGCGCTGTGAACACAACTGAACAGGCCAACACCCCCTGCCAGAAATATGGGCACCGGGTGCCAGGCACCCCTGCTGACAGGTGACAGGAATGTTCGGAAATTCATGACTCTAAGAGTGAGGCTGGTTGTATCAGAATAAACAAAATCCCAGGCAACTTGATCAAAGCTCTCTCCCTCCTTGGGCTAAACTCAACCTTGGAGAAGGTCAAGGCATCCAGTCCTCTGCCTCTGTTCGTCTACAGTTCTACACACTCGGCAGAATGCGTGACATGCTAAGTTTTTCCAGATGGATACCACCACGGTCCAAAGAGCCAGGAATTTGCCCTGGCTACAGAGAGCACGGGCTCTGGAATTCAGGTCTTCTCAGAGAAGGACCACATGTGCCTTAGAGGGGCCTTGCTTTCATGACACAAACCCCGCTAAGCATCATGTAGCGAATGTCCGCAGCATTCAGGGGGCCCTAGTGGCACAGTGGTTATACTTTGGGCTACGATCCCCAACGTCAGCAGCTGGAAACCACCAGCTGCTTCTCCGGAGAAAGACAGGGCTTTCTACTCCCCTAAACAGTTACAGTCTCCGGGGCCCATTGGGGCAGTTCTGTTCTGTTCTACAGGGTTGCTATGAGTCAGCGTCGACTTGATACCAGTGTTTGGGTTTTTTTGGGTTTTTGGGGGAGGTTGTTTTGGTCCACAAAATTCACTTTCTCACTGCCAAAAATAAGCAAACAAACTCATTGCCATCAAGTCAATTCTGACTCATGGTGACCCTGTGGGACATGGTAGAAATACCCCAGTGGGGTTCCGAGATTATAACTCTTTACAGCAATGGTTCTCCACCTTCCTCATGCCGAGACCCTTTAATACAGTTTCTCATGTTCTGGTGACCCTCCAACCATAAAATTATTTTTATTGTTACTTCATCACTGTGATTTTGCTACTGTTATGAATTGTCATGTAAATATCACATAGGCAGGATGTATTCTCATTGTTACAAATTGAACATCATTAAAGCATAGTGATTCATCACAAAAGACAATATTTATTTCTAATGACAAATAAATGAAATGTTGTCTTGAAGCATGGTGTAGCATGGGTAACAGTCTTCATGCCGGGTATTCATATGTGGGCGTGTCTGCATGTGGGCGGACCCGCCTGGAGACGGATAGAGGAGCTATGTCTCGGTTCCTAAGACCATCAGAACTATGTGTTTTCCGATGGTCTTAGGCGACCCCTGTGAAAGGGTCATTTGACACCCACCCAAAGGGGTAGTGACCCACAGGTTGAGAACCGCTGGTTGATGGGCATAGAATGCTCCCTCTTTCTCCCACGGAGCACCTTGTGGTCTTGAACTGCAGACCTTGCAGATCGCAGCCCAATGTGTAACCACTAGTCCTCCTTGTTGGACAAAACTGCCCACTGTCTTTGGAGTTGACCACCCTGGGCTCTCTGCCGTTACCACGTCGCTGCAGCATGGCTCCTCAACTGAAGACAGGGACACTAGTACCTATCTCATGGGTCACTTTAGGGACTAAATAATGTAACGTGTACAAAGCATTTGTCACATTGCTGGGTAAACAGGAAGTTCCGAAAGGATGATGTAGCTGTTGGTGATGATATGGGGTTGGCAATGACATTGTCCCCTCTGAGGCAATCCTCCCCAAGCGCTGGGTACTTCCCCTGACTGTGTCAGCCCTCCCGGGCAATACCACATGGAGACTGCCACTGGCTCAGGGGGCAGGAATCCAATCAGCAGTGCTCCTTGCTTCCTTGCTGCTGGCCCAGGAAGTGTGAAGGGTCTCACTTGCCAGTAAAGGGAGCAGCCGCTTCCAATAATCTGGTTACAGCCAAGGGAGACAAGGACAGGCCACTGGTGACTTGGGAAGCCAGTCAGTGTTGTGAAAGCAAGTGAAAGAGCAGGGCAAAGTCCTGCAGTGGGCAGAGGTGGCGGGGGGTGGGGGGGGACAGTGTTTGAGTTCCTGTCCAGTTTGGTCCCCGGGGCCACCTCCCAAGGCCTCAAGTTGCCCATATAAAATTGGGAGAAGAGACAAACCACAGGCCGTGAGGAGCCACAGCCAGAATGTGAAACCACGTCAGTGGGTTTGGCTGGATCTTCGTCATCTAGTACTGCTGGGTCATCTAGTACTGCTGGGGGCGGCTTTAAAGAACAGAAGTTTCTTTTCTCACAGTTTAGGAAGCGAGAATTCCAATTCCAGTGGAAGGTTGTGTGTGCGTATGTGTGTGTGAGTGTGTGTGTGTGTGAGAGAGAGAGAGAGAGAGAGAGAGAGAGAGAGAGAGAGAGAGAGAGAGAGAGAAGCACTCTGGGGGAAGGTCCAGTGGTCCTCAGTCCCTTGGTGATTTCACGGGGCATCTGCCTGTCCCTTGGGTTTGGGACCCAATTGCGCGGATAGGGCCTCATTATGTAACAAAGAAACCCCTCTTTCCAAACAGGAGTATATGCACAGGTACAACACCAAATTGAAAGAAAAACGTCTGAGTCACTATAAGACTGTAGGGAGAGTAGCAGTGGCCTTGGGTCTCCAAGGCTGTCACTCTGTACAGAAGCAGACCAGCCTGG
Source organism: Tenrec ecaudatus (assembly GCF_050624435.1). NCBI lineage: Eukaryota > Metazoa > Chordata > Mammalia > Afrosoricida > Tenrecidae > Tenrec > Tenrec ecaudatus. Next base: position 220,834,790 of record NC_134530.1, on the reverse strand, counting down.
TCTTTCTGCAGAGAGGCTGGTAAGCTCCCACCGCTGAGCTTCCCGCTGGCAGCAGACAGCCAGTGCTTACCATGCTGACCGCCAGGGCTGCTGCCCTAACCCTGTCCACAGGCAAATGGGTTAGGGTTCTCATAGATATTTCAGGGGCACAGATACATTCCAAAGGGAGTGAAGATGGGGAATATATGAGAGGGTGAGTGTCTGGCTGTGTGAACCCCTGTGGTCTGAGGGTGAGAGGCTTGGCACTTTAGAAAATAAACTGCCTGCTGAGAAGTCGCTGGGCCCGAAGAGCCAGCTCAGCCAGCCCTAGGCCCACCACCGGAAGGCCATTTGTTTTAGAGGCAGGGAAGCAGATGGGTCCCGCTGAGGACTGGCCCCAGCATGCACTGGAAGGGCAATGCAGGCCAGCGCCGGGGCTCAGGGTCTGCAGGGTGGGACACAGTGTTCCCACAGCCGCTATGCAGGGAACGTGGCAGATGGGGCCGTCCAGACACCAGGGAAACACATGGTTCCTTGTCTCACGCGGACTCCCTGGGGAGGATGGTGAGGGGGCCTGGGACAGACAGCACAAAAAAGGTCACAGAAGAATGGGGAAGCCAAAGCCAGGAGGCTGAGCAGAAACTTCCTGAGGTCCATCCAGAGGCCTTGACAGGTGGTGACGGATGCCAGCCCGGGGAGGGACTGCCAGAGCACGGAATCTCTTCCCCAGACCTGACACCAGCAAATAGGGGGGTGGGGGCGGCGAGAGAAGCCAGCAGAGCCCAGCGGGAAGAAGCTGTGGTGCCAGGCTCCTGTGAGCTGCCCACTTAGCAGCTGTGTGGTCTGGGGCAAATTTCTCGAGCTCTCTGGGCCTCAGCTGTCTTTTCTGTGAAATGAGGACCCTCCCGCCTCCCACTGAGGTTTGCTGGGAGGAGTGGATGCCCCAGGTTTAGAGCTCCGAGCTCAGGACCTAAAACACAAAGGTGGTCAGAAGCTGATGAGTCCATTCCGACCCACAGCGACCCCTGTGGTAGAGCCTGACTGCCCGGCAGAGTTGTGTCTTCTCCACACCAAGAGAGTTTCTGTTGTCCCATGTCAACCCAATGCCATCATCCACACGTGTTCAGAAGGCGATGTGATCATCACCACCATTCACTTTAGATCATCCGTTTCTTCTTTCTCAGAGTTGTGGTTGTTAGATCCCCATCTTCCCCTCCCCCCTGCTGTGCGCCTAGGTAATCATTAATCCAGTGACTGTCTCCAGAGATTTACCTACCCTGGGTTTCATACACAGAAACAATATACAAAGCAAAGACAAAATTAAACAGAAAAAAACAACATCCGGCAGAAAATATAAAAAACCAGAAGCCATTTGAAATGGATCAAAAGGGAGGCCACATGATAGGCGTTACACTGTAACCTAACTGCATCGCATAATCCACTTTACAGCCCCAAGGCCAGTCCCCTCCCTGGACTAGGGGCAGAGCTCTTTCACCAGAGGCTTAATCCCTGGGGGGGGGGGGGAGGCAGGGGGGTGCTTCAAAATGATGTTGGGCTCCCACTGCCCTCCATTATAGGCTGTCGGCTTTACAGACACAAACCCCCAGATCTTTTCTCTGGGGGAGCTGCCCGATGGGTTCAAGTCACCCACCTGTCAGTGAAACAGCCAACTACTTAAGTAGTTGTGCCCCAGTCTCCTTCAGACACACTAGAGCAGGAGTCCTCAAACTGCCGCCCACGGGCCACATGAGGCCCGCTGAGGACATTTATCCAGCCCGCCGGGTCTTTTTGCCACATTTGTTTTTTTACTTCAAAATAAGATATGTGCAGTGTGCATAGGAATTTGTTCATAGTTTTAAAAAAAACCCAAAACACTGTAGTCCAGCCCTGCAATGGATCTGAGGGACAGTGAACTGGCCCCCCATTTAAAAAGTTTGAGGCCCCCTGCACAAGAGGTTCCATGAGCATCAAGGCCATGTGGGGGTTAATGAAAGAGCTAGAACTGGAATCCGATGTTCCCTGGACCCGGTGAGTTATCCCACATTCCTCAGCTCCACTCTAGAAGAGACTTATGAGGAGACAGGAAAAGATATGCCTACGATGAGCCAGTAGAGCTGGAGCAGGGAGGGAGGGAAGAGGCATTGGAAGGGATTTTCTCATGACCGGAGCTCAGGAATGTACGGCCAACGGTGCCATTTGGGGAGCTGATCTCAGTGTCTGCCTGGGGTGGCTTAAAGGCTGGGGGTAAATAAAATGACATCTCAATGACTTGCTCAGCCCACAGGTGCTAGATGTCCACTTACTGGAGGCAGGGCTGGGGAGACACGCCCCTGAACTTCCCAAAGGAAAGGAAATGACTATCCAGATCCCAGTTCAGCACCATACCTAGAGAACCAGGGCCCGAAGGAGCCCTGGTGGTGTGATGGTTATGAATTGGGCTGTGATCCACAAGGTCAGCAGTTGGAAACCACCAGCCGCTCTGCAGAAGAAAGACAGGGCTTTCTACTCCCCTAAAGAGTCACAATCCTGACCCCATGGCAGAGAGTTTGCTTTGGTTTGATTACCATCTTACCTAGGGGGAAACAAGGGTCCCAAGGTGTTAGATAAGTAAGTAGCAAGGTCACGCAGCTAGCAAGTGGCAGAGCTGGGAGTCAGTGCCACGTCAGTCTGCTCACTGTCCCACCCCACACTGCATGTCCCCTCTTCCCACACAGAGAAAGGAAGAGGGTGTTCCCAGCTGACCTTCCTGGGAACAGGAGTGTGTAAGGACAGATGGGTCTCAGGAGAGCTCCTGGCATGCCCCTTCTAGAAGATAGAAGCAGCCCTGGCTACACTGTGACCTTGTTCCTACAGTCTTTGGGGGACCCCTGGCCTGGGTTGGAAATTCAGTCTATCCCAATGCTCCTCTTCCAGAGTTGGACCATCCCCACAGGGCAGAGCTGCAGGACTCCTGCCCACAACATCCCCACCGCCCAGGGGCCCACTGAGCGCCCAGTGTCCGCAGCCCTGGCCTGAGCACTGAGACGCAGGCAAAGACATCCAGAGCTGGTAGGACAGACATCATCCCTTGTAACACAGGACCCAGGGTACAGAAAACCTGCGTGACAGTTCTATTCTGCGAGTTGAAAACGGACTTAATGGTACCTAACAATGACAGGAAGTCTAGCTCGAGAGTCTCTCAAATGAAAGAGATGGAAAATGGGGCCACAGGACACTGCTGGGAAGTCTGGAGGGTACTCTGAGGAACACAGAGTACCAGTCCTTGCTTGGAACTCAGGACCTCAAATAGGGATGTGGTTCCAAGAAGCCCTGGTGCAGAAAGCAGGCCTGCTGGGATCAGGACAGGGTAGCAAGGGGTGAAGGAAGAGGAGATGGGTGCCCTGGGTGAGGGAGGCCAGAGGGCTTACATGGAGTTTGGATTAAGCACTCTGGAAAGGTTGGTGATCCACATAGGAGAGAGAGGCTAAGGACAGAGGAGACTCAGGACAGAAAGGAACAGGGAAGCATCCAGTGGGAGACTCTCCCTGGGCAATGCCGTGCCTGAGATGGGAACGGGAAGCTGGCGAGGAGACCAGTCGCAGTCAACAGCACAACTCTCTCTCCACATGTCCAACAGGACAGGGTGGGCAGAGTGCCCTGCGTGGCTCCGTCTTGAAGGAATGCCCCAACTTGTTGTCTACAAACCCACATACCGGCCCCTGAGCCTTTTCATGGTGACAGACCTGAGTTTCTAGCCCCACCTTGACAACGCACTGGCTCCCTGTCCCTTCTCAGCTCTCGGACCTGGTCAAGCAAAAAAAAAAAAAAAGGTGATGTAAGTAAGAACCTTTGGGGTTACTGTGAGAATTAAATGAGATGGCATTTGTCTAGCACTTAGCACAAGGTCTGGCAGAAATGACTCCAGAAATCATGACCCAAGTGTTACTTAGAAATTTAATTTCCAAATTCCGCCAAAATACTGATTTTTTTCTTTTTCTTTCTTTCTTTCTTTTTTTCTTTCTTTCTTTCTTTCTTTCTTTCTTTCTTTCTTTCTTTCTTTCTTTCTTTCTTTCTTTCAAGAAGCTGGTGTTTATTTTCCATCGGCCTTATTTCTGATCTTTCTTTTTATTGGTGGCTCTTAATGATTTCTGTGTTCTAAGAAACCGTGGGAGGGCAGCTGAAGACCACTCAGGAGTGGTTCCTTCTGCACAGTGGGGGCTGCAGACCCGCCTTCGGCTGCAGGCTGAGCGCTGCCGCTCCAGGAGGGGACAGCGAGCAGGACAGAGCGCACCTGCAGCCTTCAGGCCAGTCTGCGACCTGGGGCCGAGCAGGGGTGCCTTCCGGAGTGGGAGGAGCCTACAAATGCAGCCTGTTATTTCCAGTCTCTCCAGAAATCGATAGATTAGAGAGCAAGGCCGGATTCAGGTGCCCCCCTGGGAGACGGGGCCGCGCACGCGCAGTCCTTCTCAAGCAAGGTGTTTGGCTTTGGGGTTTTTTTGAGACTTGATTTATGACCCAGCATAAATTCCATCTTGATGCATGTTCCTTTCATGTGTCTTCCAAAGCAAGTGCCCAGTGCGACTGCGGCGTAGGATGCTCTAAACACAGCAGTCACTTAAAGGGGGTTCATAGAGATTCTTAAGTCTTCCATTTCTAGAGTTATTTTTGCCCCTAGTTCTATGAATTGCTGAGAGAGATATGTTCAAAACACTGACAAAAGTTGTGGAGGGGTCCTAGTCCTTCTGATTGGCCCATTTTTACTTCCGTGTATTTTGAAGTTTTGCACATTCGTTTAGCGCAGTGGTTCTCAACACACCTAATGCCCGACCCTTTCATGTGGTGGTGACCCCCCAACCATAAAATCATTTTCATTGCTACTTCCTAAGTGTCATTTTGCTACTGTTATGAATCGTCATGTAAATATCTGCTAGGCAGGATGTATTCTCATTGTTACAGGTTGAACATCATTAAAGCATAGTGATTCAACATAAAATAATCTATAATTATAGGGTGTGAAATCTTGATTTCTAATGACAAATAAATGAAATTTTGTCTTGAAGCAGGGTGTAGCATGGATCACAGTCTTCACACCGGGTACTCGTATGTGGGCGTATGTACATGTGGGTGGAACCGCCTGGAGACAGATAGAGGAGCGGAAATATGTGTTTTCCGATGGTCTTAGGTGACCCCTGTGAAAGGGTCGTTCGACCCCCAAAGGAGTTGCGCCCCACCACTTGAGAGCCGCTGGTTTAGATGAAAGTCTCATCAATGAATTAAAGGAGCCCGTACTATTCACATAGCACTCGAGCTTATGACCAGCACTGGCATGATGTATTTCCATGTTTCTATTGCAACATATCTGTCTTCATGTGTGAGTGAGATTTTTTGGTAGGCAGCTATAGTTGGGTGTTACTCTTTAAATCCAGGCCTTCTCTATTTAATGTAATTAGAGCTATGGTTTTATTTAGACTCGCCACCTTGCTAATTGTTTTTATTTGTCCCATATGCTCGCTCTTTGTTCCTTTTTTTCACTAGAAATGTAATTTTTAGTATTCCAATTTAGCTCTGGAATTGGCTTAATAGTTATGCCTCGTTGTTTTATTTTTTTCGTAGTTGTTCTAGTGTTGCTATGCATTCTTAGCTTCTCGGCCTACATCCAAAGAATATGGCACCGCTTCATGTGTGTGCTAAGAACCCTACAACAGCACGCTTCTACTTCCCGCCTCCCAGTCCTTTCGCCAGTGTTGTCATCCGTGTTATTTCTATGCTATCAACCTCATGATACATTGCCGTTATTTTGCTTTAAATTGGTGCGTATCTTTCTTTAAAGTAATTAAATGGTAGGGCGGGGGAAGTTTCTTAAACTTACCACTTCATGTTTCTGTCGGGACCCACTCTCCTGCTGAAGAATCTTCTTTGAGATTGCCTGCAGCTGGCAATGAATTTGATCCATTTCCATTTGTCCAATGTAGTTCTTTCACCTTGGTTTGGTTTTTTTGTTTGTTTGTTTGTTTTTAGAGAGATCTTCCTTGGTTAAAGAATTCTTGGTTGGTGGGTTTTCTTTTTATCCAATGCTTTCAAAATGTTGTTTGATGTCTTCTGGCCTTTATAGAACTTGATAAGTAATTCTTATCCTTGTTTAAAGTAGTTCTTATCCTTGTTCTTCTGTATATAACATGCCAATTTTCCTCTGGCTGCTTTAAAAGTTTTCTCTTTTAAACTGGGGTTCGGCAAGTTGATTATGTTGTGCTTTGGTATGGTTTTTGCTGTTTGTCCTTTGTGTGTGTGTTGGCGGTGGGGGGGGTTGATAATTGAGTGACTGATAACTGTGAGTTTAATTTTCAGCAAAATGGGGGGAATTTTAACTATTATTTCTTCTAATATTTTCTACATCTTTGGGACTCCAATTACACATATTTTGGTCTTCTTGAAGTTGTCCTATAAGGCACATAGTAGCTCTGTTTTCAGTGTTTTTCCTGTGTGTTTGGTGTTTGATAATCAGATTCACTGACCCTGTTTTAACGTTGGTGTGTGCGGCACGGGTGGCGGGGGAGGTTCAATGGTAGGATTGTCACCTTCCACGTGGGGTGCCTGGATTTGACTCCTGCTCAATAGACCGCATGCATAGCAATCGCTTGTCAGTGGAGGCATATGTGCTGCTATGAAACAGGTTTCCATGGAGATTCCAAAGTCAGACACACTAGGAAGAAAGACCTGGTAACTCAGCCAGTGGAAACCCTGTGGATCACAATGGGCATCCACCGTGCATGGAGTCACCGTGCACCGAAGGCCAGCTGGATGACAAGTGACAACAGCAGTGACGTGCTGTACTTCTGATTCCTTTTGTTTCTCTATCTCTTGTCATGATGTTCAAGCTTTACTTTAAATGCTTAAATTGCCTAACTCCTTTGTAATAAATTATTAAAGACCTTGTCTGCTAATTCTACTATTCCTATAATTTCTGGGCTTGTTTCCATTGATTTTTCTCCTTATGATGTGTCACACTTTTCTGCTTCTTCACATGTCTATTAATGTTTGATGGAACGCCTGACATTGCAGATTTTACATAATTGAGAGCTGATTTGTATCATATTCCTCTAGAGAATCTTGGGTTTTGTCCTGGCAGACAGTGCAATTGCTTGCCTGGCAGTTTCATCAGTCTTAAACTTTTGAAAGGCATGTCTAGAATTACCTTGACTCTATTACTAAAATGTGGCTATTTTATGTTATCTTCTAACTCCTCAAAAGTATTCAGTGTGGCTGTTCCTCTTTGCCTGGTAAGAACTTGAATAATTCATGGCCCTATGTGAGTCTAGGAATTGCCGAGCTGGAGAGGAGAGGAAGGAGACAGAGGAATCATTGGCACCAGTAGCCAATGACTGAATGGCATCTGTCACCACTAAGGGAAATGGTGGGGTAGGGGAAGGGAGTTGATGGATTTCATGTCAGATTTGTGAGTGGAGTTATTGATCAGAACTTTGGAAATATGCTCTGAGACTCAGGAAAGAAGTCAATGCTGGATGGACAGACTTGGGAGTCACCAACACAGACTTGTTAAGGGCAGCTGAGCCTTATGTACGTGGTAGCTGAAACCCTGGTGAGAGAATGAAATTGCTAAGGGAGACTGTGGAGAAGATGACTGAGAAAATGCCATTCATTTTGAAGAGGAGAAAAAAAGGGGAATTCATGAAGCTAAAGAAAAAGGAGAGAAGAAAGAAAACAGAGGAGGAATGGGGGAAATATTTGAGACTAATTAGGAGACCGAGGAGTCCCGGATGGTAGAGAATGGGCAGTTTCACGAAGGAAGACATGGTCAACATCTTCCGGCCAGTCAAATACGATTCAGACCAAGAACCGTCCAGGGAAGAGTTGGGTTACTGACCCGGGGATGGTGAAAGCCAATGGATAGACAAGTAGGTAGATGGTGAGGAAGTAAAAAAGTCTCACTTCCTCTCTCTAGATATTTGAGGACCAAGGAGAGATTCGGGACAGATACCTGGAAGCAGGTGAGGCTCCAGTGCCCATGCACTGAGAGAAAAGGCCAGCGGACAGGGGAGAAGTTAGCGATGTCTTGAAGAGAGAGGGACAGTGTGATTAAGTCCTTGGAGGACTTAAAGGGATCAATAACACAGAGAGGGTTCCCCAAGTTCTTCTAATGAAGCAATAGAAACAGGACGAATGATTGGCAGGGAAGCCACTATCCATGTCACCTCCACAGAGGGAAGTGACTTCTTCCAACCATGCAGCCAGGGAGTGACAGAACAGATCCTGCCTGCCAAGTACACCCCCACCACCACCATCACCACCACCATCCCTCCCACCACCTGGCTTCTGTCCCAGAAGGCTCTGCCACAGCCTAGAAGATTGACGGCCCTGCAGCAGGGACCTGGGAAACGCGGGGTGTCTGAGTCCCAGAGTGGGGAATGCAGGGAGGGTCTCAGGGCACATTCAGGAGAGGGGGTGGGGAGGAGAGGACAGAGAGGGGAGGACAGCAGGAGCATCTCCACCCAGGCAGCAGCTGCTCCCAAATATGTCAGAACTTGTCAAAGAGGCAGAAATAGAAGCCGTCCGGGGAGTGGAAGGGGGTGGGGTGGCATACTGGGGCTTCTGAACCCACAGGCAGGGCAGAGTGGTAAGACTGGAGGGAAGGCAGGGGAGGGGTTGGGTCAGAAAGGGAACCGAGACCGGAGGTGAAGGAGCCGAGTGCACAGCAGTTCATTCTAGGTCCAGGAGGGCTGAAATGGGCGCAGAGCACCATCTGGTTGCCTTCCAGGAAGTCTGAGTACGGGGCACAGAAGAGGAGACGACACAGATCCTAAGGGAAATCGCCCAAGGATCTTGCCCCTTGGGTCCTATCAGTCCAATCCTCTGGGCTGCGCCTGCTTCAAGCAACCCACCACAGCAGTCCAACCCCCACCCACCCCCACCGCATGCACACCTCCTCTAGACCCCTGTGTGCGTCTAAAGAATGCCACTTCAAAGGGGGCCGTTCAGATTCCCCAGGCCAACATTTTGATTTACAGGTGGAGAAACTGAGGCCCAGAGAGGAAACCTGGCTGACCCGGGACTCCACAGCAACACGCCCTGCCGGATTCTTTACCCCAAATTCCTTCTGCTCCTCGCCCTTCACCTCCTGACAGTATCCGCCTTCACCAGGGGCTGAAGGCTCTGCTCTGATCGGGATGCTCATGAGAAGCCCTCACACCGTTCTAAAGATTCAGACACTCAGGGCTCACTCAGTCAGGTCCAGTTCTGCTTCTTTTAAAAATCAGCTCTGTGCTTTAACTCGACGTCCTAGGGACTCCTGCTCCCTTGGGAACCCCCTGACCCTTGTACCCCGGGCCTGTGCTATCTCCCATCCCAAGGCCAGAGATTCTTGATAGCCCAGCCTGGCTCTGTGAACTCCAGATTCCAGGCAGGGACGGGATTTCCCAGTGGTCATCCGATTCCCAGTCTCAACGGAAACAATGTGTGGGCTCTGGAGCCCTCTCTCCCCACCTCCTCTTCATCTCTCAGCGCCAGCTCCCATCCGCCTCCACTCAGCCCCCAGAGTCTCATTCCTCTCTTGGGGTCACACCTCTATCGCTGCTGCCCCAAGTGGTCTCCTTGCATTCTCCCTTCTGAAACTAGAGCGCCTCTAAACCCCTCGCTGCCTGGTTGCCTGGTCACCGGTGGTCCCAGCTCCAACTGGACAGCGGGTCTTCATGGCTGTCTTCTTCACCCATCAGCCTTGGGAGGGAGAGAGGCCTCTGAATTCAGCCCGAGGCCGACGCTCAGAATATCCGATCACAGACACCCTCATGCTCTGTCTGTCACTAGTGTTCTTATTTGCGCTGGTGTGAGTCACTCCCCTTGTCTGGGCCTCAGTTTCCCTAAGTGTGAAAGGAAGAAGGGGTTCCGGCTCCAACAGCCTAAGATCCTGAAATCTGTTCTCACCTTGAGGCAAGGTTACTCTCCCACTAAAAGAACCTGATTCTGACTTTCACGCAACACAATGTGTACCTCTCCAGATCCCACTGAAATGCCCGGGATTCCTCCCACCCGGCCCTCACCTAGTTTCCACCAATAATACCCAGAGAGTAAGATCCAAGAATCGGTCTCTCCTCGTCCAGAGCACAAAAGAAAGAAGCAAACCAAAGGCTAAAAGAAGATATTAGTCTATAAGTCCAAATGTCTACAGAACCACTGTCTTGTCCCCGCTGGACCCCGAAGAGCTAGCTGGTGCCTGGCTACCACTACCAGCCATCCTAACCAGGGCCGCAAGAGGTGAATCCTGATAGAGTAAGAGAAAAATGAGAAACAGAGCCTCAAATCCCTTTAAGAAAGCCAGACCTACTCGACTGGTAAGTGCCAGAGGACTCCCCAAGACGATTGCCCTGATAGACTTTTTGAACTCTAAATGGAAACTTGTCCCTAGAATCACCTGTCAATTAAATTTTAAAAACTGGCTCAAAAAAAAAAAAGAAAAAAAAGGAATGAGGATTTCTTATAAGTACGGTGCCCCTTTTCAAAATCACCTACATGAATACAAATTGTCAACAATTAGTTCCAAACAAAAAAAAGAGAATGTTAAAGGGTAGGGAAACTAGATGGACAGAGATGAAACAACCTGAATGGAAATGACAAGAATGCTCATTTACTGTGAGAATGTCACCAATGCCACTGAGTAATGCATGGAGAGGTGATTGAGTGGGAACCCAAACTGCTGTGTCAACCTTCCCCCCAAACACAATAAAGTATTATTAAAATCACCGTAATAACAATACCCAGAGACCTCCCCTAGGGAAACAAGAGATGGATGGAGTCTGTTTGGAGAATCCAGGGGCTCCTACACTTCCAGGCCCTTCTTATTTCCAAACACATGAGACCCTAGAATCAGAAACTTGTTTTTATTTTAGCTAAGCAGCCTGGCAGCCCAGGTCAGCCCACCTGCTGGGTCAGCAGGGACCAGAAGATGCTGGAGGCCAGAGAACTGGGGCTAGGCAGGCATGTGGTAGAAGGAAGGGGCTAGGAGCAGGTGAAGGGGATTTCTGGGCATTTTGAAATCCTACCACTACTATGCAAATGAGAGCAGCCCAGCATGCAAATAGACAGAATCAAATGGAGACAGTCCACATAGGGGGAGTCCCAGCAGGGGGATGAAGGTTCTTTGGAGGGAGCAGGGGGCCCTGTGTGCCCAAACCAGCAGGGGTGGGGATTAGGGCCTGCCGCCCTGCTGTCAGGTTAGAGCTGATGGATCGCCGCCGCTGGTGGCTGAGCACAAAGGCCGCTCTGTGCTTGGCACCAATGTGCTCCCATCCATCAGAGGGCAGCTCGTGTGGGGTGTGCAGGGGAGGAAGACAGAGCCTGCAGAAGTAGCTTCTCCCCAGCCCAGCTCTGGAGAAGGAAGAAGGCAAGGCAGGGGCAGATCTCCCCACACAAACAAGGGGTTGAGGACATCAGAGATACCTGAGGTGTTCCTGGCTGGAGCAGCTAGTGAATGAATGCTCTCAGCTACTAACTCAAAGGTTGGAGGGTCAAGTGCACCCAGAGGCAGCTCAGAAGACATGCCTGGCGATCGACTTCTGAGAGAGCAGCCATGGAAACCCAATGGAGTTGACCTGAGTTGGCGTTGACTTAAACACAACTGGTGCTGGTGGAAGAGATCCCGGCTATCTAGATAGAGTTGCCCTCTCTTCGCCCCAGACTTCTCAGCCCTGCCACCAGGATCAATCAGATGTATACATCACATAGACACAGATGCAAGGCCACACTCACACCCGGGGGAGTTTCTTGAGGGGTCGAGTCTAGTCTCTGAATAGACGAGGTTCTCCAAAAATACATGTTGAGAAGGAATGAGTGAATAATTCCTTCTTGAGTTGTATTAGCACTTTTTGTAGCCAAGTCTTTTTTGGGGGGGGTGGGGGGACACCTGCCACTTTTCTAGGAGACCTGGTGGCACAATGGTTAAGCATTCAGTGGCTAACCAACAGGGTGGTGATTGGAACCCACTAGTCCCTCTGTAGGAGGAATAACCTGGTCAGCTGCTGCTGGGGAGATTTCAGCCTGGGAAACCCCATGAAACCATTCTACTCTGTCCTACAGGGTCGCTCTGAGTCGGAATCTACTCAACTGGTGCAGGATCACTACTTTCTCTCTTGAACAAAGGACTCTGGGTACTTATATTCCTTATTCAACAATAAGGACTTTGAAGACCGGAAGAATGGGTCTAATTCAGGTTCATGGCTGAATGAATCATGGTTGAATTCATGTTTCGTGGTTGAAGAAGGAGTGAGTTCATCTAGGCACACAAAGTGGAGCAGGGGTTTTGCTTCCCTATTTCTATGACTCTGGTTCCCTGGAGGCAACCGCACAGCCCGAGCAGTCACCTGAGGAGAACTGTGGGTCCCAGGGTGTGAGTGGCGATGGTCAGGAGTGGAGAAAAAGACAAAACAAAAAGAGGGCGGGGAGGGAGGAGGAAAAATGAGGAGCTGATGCCAGGGGCTTAAGTGGAGAGCAAATGTGTTGAGAATGATGAGGGTAACGAATGTACAAATGTGATAAGGGTTGTATGAGTCCACAATAAAATGTTTTTAAAAAAAGAAGGAAAAGGGACTAACATTTATTGGGTTGGTCCATGTCCCAGGTTTCAATCTATTTAATCCAACAACCATCACACACACACACACACACACACACACACACACACACACACACACACACACACATTGAATCATGATTTCTCTCTGGGCAGATGACCCATCCAGATGCTTCTTGAATGGTCCAGACCTTAGTCACCTCATTCCTGGTTTAGTGTCATGATCTTCTATTTAGTCTCCTCACCTCAGTATTCAAGTCCCTCTGAGCTTCGCTCACCTTTGCAGATGTGTCCCAATTACCACGCTACCTGAACTTGAGCTCCCTGTAGACCAGCCTGTCCAGGTCTCCTCTGCACTTCAGGGATATCGTATCTCCTCTTCCTGGTCAAACCCTGCCTGTGCTCCGTGACCCCGCCCAGCCTCTCCTCCTCCTTGGGCCTTCCCCAGAAATCCTTATTTCTGCCTTTCCATAAACTACTGAAATACTCTTTTGATGAATCCACTCACTGGCAATTGATCTGGGCCCCCAGGTTTACAGTGGAGTTAAAATCGCTCTTGCTAGCACGGTCATTTAACACACGCATTCAGGGCCCGTGCTCACTAGACCTCGGGGATAAGATTCTGGGAAGCATCACAGAACAAAACCAGCTCTCCTCCACATTCTGTGGAAATGAACACGTTGTTTAAGGGCAAGTCAGAGTTGATCCCAAATGAACAAAGAGATACAAGCTCTGGACTTCCATCGTAGCTGGCCTGCCTGTTTCTGAGGGCTCATAGAATTGGTGTGTCAACTGCAGCAAAGGCTTGTGTCCCCTGTCCTTTGTTAGTATCAGGGGTGTGTTGGGAGTAGAGATTATTTCCTTTTCAGCCCAGTTGGCTGGGAATCAAAGGAGGCTTTGAACTTCTAAATTCCATGGTGGCCACTTGCCATCTCACTGGTGAGGCCAAGAACTGGATTAGGACCTCACGTCTCCCTGCTCTCCCTAACATGCTCAAAGCGCTTTTGATGTCCGTCTATGTCCCTTCCTCATCTCTGTGTCCTACCCCAAATGGAGAGCAGGATGGTCCTGGTTCCCAGACTCTGGTCAGTTCTCAGCCGCCCTGTGAGGTCTTCCTTGAATCCCCTGCACGGTCCAGGCCACCAGTCTGACTGAGCAGGTCATCCTCAGCTGTCACAGGCACGATCCAACTATATCAGGAGGGCCCGACAGAGAAGTAGCGTCAAGAGGTAAAGGTTACAGAGGACAGATTGCAGCTCAAAATGCGGAAGGACTCCGGTGACCGCAGCCACACCTCAGTGGAATGAGCTGCCTGTGAGGTCAGCACGTGCTGGACCATGGCCATCTGGGGAGGAGATCCAGGGATTAGGATGAGGTAGAACTAGGTGCCCACCGTGGCTGGCGGGAGAGTAAGGTCGTGCAGGGTATCGCTCCTGCCTGGGACTTCTCAGTAATCTCTTAGTGCCCACTGGGGGTCTCTGAGGCCTGCTCAGGGCACTGAGAAGAACAAGTCCCCTCAGACCCTAAGGCCTCTACTGAGAGGCAACTGTGGACTGAGAAGCCCACAGATTAAATCCTCCCTCCACCACCCGACCCTCGAGACAGAGGACACCGACCAGAAGAGACAAGCAACCAAGCCAGGGGGTCAAGGAGGGGAGGGATTGAAACACAGTCTGATGGCCCTTTCTCTCTCCCCTCCACCCTTCACCCACCCCAAGGAGCCAGGAGAATGCTGGGGTCCTAACAGCCCAGAAACATTGTTGAGAGGGGGTCACAGGAGGATGGACAAATGATCCGGCAACAAAGGAGGGAAGAGACAGAGGATTTCATTGAGGGCACTACAGCAGGGCCAGGCAAGGTGGGACTGCAAGTTCTAATGCCCCCTCGGACTTGGACCAGCTGTGTTCCAAGGAAAACGCCCCTTGGACCACTGCCAAAACCCCAAACCCAAAATCCTCTTGCCTCTTGCCCTGTCACGTGAGACCTAAGAGCGTCTATGACGGAGGGCAAAGCTCCTTTAGAAACTCAGAAGTTGAATCCCTTTGTCCTCTGACTTTCAGTCCTTCCTGTTCCCAGACATGCCCCTCCATTGGAAATAATCACATTCTTTGGGGAAGTGTTTTTGTTGTTGTTGTTGTTGTTTAAAGAGTCTATCTGAGCGTCATAATCTGGTTAAGGTGATACCAGGAAGCAAAGAGATAGATAAATTGACTTCTTAAGGTACACACACACACACACACACACACACACACACACACACACACACACACACTTTGGGACGAGCAGAGCAGAGCAGGCAGGCGGTCCAGCTAGAAGTAATGGACAGGAGCAGATGAGAGAGGAGAATGTGTGTCCTCCCCCTCCTCCCCTGTCCCACAGGGACGGCAGAGAAACGAAAACTAATCAAATTACACCCGACGTTCTCCGGCCCGTGCACAGGAGCCGACCTGGACCCGGGGCAGGCTGGCTGGGTGGGGCGGGGGCCGTGGGGAGCGGGCAGGGGAATCACACGTAATCCACTGTAAACGTCTTGATGTGCAGCAACAGCTTAGAGGGGGGCTCAGGTTTCGGTGGCGTTGGCTATATTTATCTCTGGTTCCATGCCAGCGGGGAGGGTTTAAATGGCACCCAGCAGTTGGCGTGAGGGGCTGCAGGAGCGTGGGGGCCGGTGGCAGGAACCAGTCTCTTCCGACCCCATGGAGCTGTATGAGACATCCCCCTACTTCTACCAGGAGCCCCGCTTCTATGATGGGGAAAACTACCTGCCTGTCCACCTCCAGGGCTTCGAGCCTCCAGGCTATGAGCGGACTGAGCTCGGCCTGAGTGCCGAGGTCCGCGGGCCCCTCGAGGACAAGGGGCTGGGGACCCCGGAGCACTGCCCGGGCCAGTGCCTGCCGTGGGCATGTAAGGTGTGTAAGCGCAAGTCGGTGTCGGTGGACCGGCGGCGGGCAGCCACGCTGCGGGAGAAGCGCAGGCTGAAGAAGGTGAATGAGGCCTTCGAGGCTCTCAAGAGGAGCACCCTGCTCAACCCCAACCAGCGGCTGCCCAAGGTGGAGATCCTGCGCAGCGCCATCCAGTACATCGAGCGCCTGCAGGCCCTGCTCAGCTCCCTCAACCACGAGGAGCGCGACCTCCGCTACCGGGGCGGGCCCCAGCCGGGGGTAAGTGGCCCTCCCGCCCGCCCACCTGGCCCTGGGGAGTGGGGCAAGAGGATGCCACCTGGACAGCACGCTTCCTCAGCCTAACGCAGCGGCAGGCTGCCAGAGCAGTCTCGGGGTTGGGGGAGAGGCTGCCGGACCCCTTCTTTGTGTCAGGGCTGGGCTGTCCGGCTCACTTCCTGTGCCCCTGCCCACCCAACTCTGCAGACAAGATAAAGGCACTAGGGAGGAGATGCGGTGTCCCCAATGGAAGAATCCAGGAACGTGTGTGGTCAGCCGGCTAGGAATGAAGATTATTCTAGGGGAGATGGAGAGGCCAGGAAGGGGGGGGTGTGCTGGTGGCAGAATCAAAATGGCAAGCTCCCCCACCAGTCGCTCTGCCCCAGTGGAACCCAGCAGGTCTATTTGATTGGGCCAGACGCTGCCGCCTTCGCTCATCCCTGGAGGAAGGAAGTTGATGAACCCTTGATGTTGGGTGTCCAGGGTCAAGCCAGGAAAGGCCTGTGGGCAGAGGTTCTGGGTCAAGGTGGGGTGTGAAAGGAGTTGGTTGTGAAGATTCTTGAGTCCAGGGTGGCCTGACCTGAATTAGTGGCCTCTGACCCCACCATAGGGACTCCTGCCTCCCTGGGATTGGACAGAGAGAAACATCTAAGAAGGGTTGTGGCTTGACCCTGGGCCTTCCCCATATCTTGCAGGTGCCCAGTGAATGCAGCTCCCACAGCGCCTCCTGCAGTCCAGAGTGGGGCAGCGCACTGGAGTTCGGCCCCAACTCAGCGGGTAAGTGGGCTGGGGGTGGGAAGCTCTGCTCTAGCCCCCTCTGACCCCAGTTCTCCGCCCTCAGAGCTGGTTCTGCTCTCTTACCGTTATTTCCTGCTCCAGTCCCCCTTCCGTGGCTTTTCTCTGGCCCCGCTGGACACAGGTTTCCAAGGGTGCTTCCCCGAGGCCTTGACCCGATGAGGAATGGTCTGGGCCTCCTGCAGTTAGTTCGCCAGCTGGTGCCTGTTAGTTCCCCAGCTGGTGCCTGGTAGCTGACCTTTCTCCACCGAGGGGTGAGCGCTCCTGCCCCAGGGCTCCCTGGGAACTGCTGATTCAGTGCAGCAGAACCTGGCTCAGCAAAGGGCAGCTCCACTTTCTACTACCCTGGCTCCACCTCAGAAGAGCTGCTTCCAAGCCCTAATCTCACGAGGGAGCACATGGAGGCGGCCGGTGGACACACCCTGGCATGAGGCAAGGCAGGCCCTGAGGGAACAGGATTTCTGAGTTTTGCTTGCCCACCTGCCCTACAGAAAACGCTAAGACACCCTAACAAACTCCTCCCCTCTTTGGAACCCCAAGGCCGTCATCGCCAGCCCCCTTGAGGCTCATCCACCCACCTTCTCTTTGCAGAGCATCTGCTCACAGCGGACCCCGTGGACGCCCACAACCTGCACTCCCTCACCTCCATCGTGGACAGCATCACAGTGGGGGACGTCTCTGTGGCCTTCCCAGATGAAACCTTGCCCAACTGAGGCCGTCTGCCGGACCAGGCATCGGCACGCGCCCCTGAGCTGGATGGGCCACCACCACTTGTGCAGCCGGGACCTCCTAACCCAGGCTGCCCTGATGCCAGGAAGGCGGCCCAGGGCTGTCAACTGCCAGACTATCCCTTCCTGATCTGCATAAGGTCCACCCACCACCCGGCGGGGGAAGGGGCTCCCACGTTCCGCTGCCTCTTTAGAGCAGAGAGCATCCCGTCTCCCAGGTGATAAAGCAGGGGACCACAGCACCCCCACAGGTGCCCCCTGGGTCAGGGAGCAAACTCAGGAGCTTCCAACTCCTCCAACGCCAACCTCCCTGGGAAACGCCTCAAGAGACAAAGCGGTGCACAGCTGGACAAGCTCTCGTCTCTTCCGAATGCAGGGCCTGGGCTGGGCCTGCCCTGAATTGAGGAGGGGAAAAGGGGGAGGAACAATCCTCAGTTCCCAAGTCCCTGGGGGGCCAAGCTTTTTGCAGTGAATATTGGGAACCTTCTAATGGTTTTATGTTTTGTTTTGTTTTGTGTGTTGTTTGTAGACCTGCCATCTGACCAAGGTCGCCTGTGCAGAAGTTGCCAGGGACAGGCAGGGAAGGGGTGGTGAGGGGAGGCTATTCTTAGGGTGAGTTCTTTTGTTAACTAAGCATTGTGTGGTTTTGAAATTGTTTTGTAATTTCTTTGCTAACTTATTTGGATTTCCTTTTTTAAAAAAACGAATAAAGACTGGTTGCTAGAAGAACAATGTCAGCGATACCTTCCAAACACACTTGCTTCCAAGCACGGCAGTGGGCAGAGCGTTGGGGAGGGACCAACACCTGAAAGCATTGGAGGCCCAGTGTTGGGGGTGGTCGCTTGGAGCTGGGAAACCCTTGCTCTTTTTGCCGGTACCACAGAAGCCAGGGCATGGACTGGGGTGCAGACTAGACCACAGAAAAGCTTGCGGGAGGATGGAGGGGAAGATGCTGAACATCCCACGGGACTCTTACTTGTTCTTGGTCTCCTGCCCACCATGTGGTATCCCAATAGGTCCCTTTGATTCTAATCCACTGCACAAGCTCTTCCACCTAAAGCTCAGCCCACAGCCAGTAGGACCCCTATGCAGTAGAGCGCTAGATCCTCTCTCCCCTCTCGGAGGCTTCAGGACCAGAGGCCTATGTCGGAGCCTTCCAAAAACACCAAGCTCACGGCCATCGAGTCGATGCCAACTCACAGTGACTCATAGGCGGTAGAACTGCTCCTTTGAGTGTCTGAGACTGTAACACTTCATGGGAGTAGAAGCCCCCGTCTTTTTCCCAAGGAGAGACTCGTGGTTTCGAACTACTGACCTGTGGTTAGCAGCCCAACAGGTAACCACGACACCATCAGAGCTCCCTATAGGGACCTTCAGAGGGGATTAAATGAGAGGCATTGGTCTCACATACTAGATCGCATCCTTGACAACCAAATAGCACGTCCCCCTCACCAAGGCATCCATTCTCTGCAGACTGAAGGGGCCCCGGGCCACTGCCCATAGGACAGAGACTGCAGGTGCTCCTGCAGTGGGAGGAGGCGTGGGGAAGGACAGCGAAGGGACAGGCAAACCAGGTTCCCTTCATACAGGGCCGCCGTTCTGCACTGAGTGGCTTCCAGCAGGCAGGGTGGGAAGGAGAGCAAACGAAGCTTTGGATAAGATTACCGAAGGATTCACTGAAGAGTTAACAGGAGCTGAAATCTGGCCTGTGAATCGCTACTAAAAACTCCATTCATTCCCTCGCTCTAGGTGGAGTATGTCTGATTTATTGCAAGTTATAAGTTCTAGGATGATTACAGAAATCTGGGGATATTAATCATGAAAGAGCCCACTTCCAGTTCAATTCCTGGGAGGTTCTTTAACTGACATGACCCAGTTTTACCCACCAGGCTCTGGGGACCATTCAACATTTATACTGGGGCTCTGCAGGATCATCTTCCCCAGACCTGACTGCCGAAAGAAACAGGTGAACACCCAGCCCCCAGTGTCTGCAGAAACTCCTGCCTACGGAAACAGCCAGCCAGCCAGCGCTGAGCCAAGTGGGGGCTGCCTTTCCAGCCTTAGCCACAAATTGGGCAGGTCTGGCCCTTTCTGTCTCTTTCTTGTGTCTCGGTGTTTAGTCTTGTCCTCAGAAGAGTTGCAAAGAAGTCCCTAGCCATTCCCATGACCCCTAACTCTCCTTGACTCAGTGTTCCAGGGGATGGGGAGAACCATTGGCCTGGCTCCAGTGCTTTGCCTTTGGGATTCATATGCCCTCCCATTACCCTGGTAGTGTCGTAGGGTATGCGTTGGGCTGCTAACCGTAAGGTCAGAAGTTTTAAACCACCAGCCTCACTGAGTGGGGAAGATAAGGCGCTGTGCTTCTGTAAAGAGTTCCAGTCTCAGAAGCCGATGGGGGCAGTTCTACTCTGTCCAATAGGGTGGCTAGGAGTTGGAATGGACTCAACAGCCATTAACTCCCCTCAGGTGCATCCCACTCTGCCCCTGGGACTCCCAAGCTCCATGTCCCAGGGCCTGCCACCCGTCCTTTTCCCCTGAGGGATGGGCTAGTTGAGAGTACTCCTAGCCTCTACGGAGGAGCCTCAGGGGTGGCAGAGCATCTTAAGTGTCTTCCTCTCCAGTTACCACATCCGATGGAAATTGAGGTTCCTACCAATGCTCTGCAAAGAATGAACCAGGCTGTCAGTCAAGCGTTTCTTACCATTGTCAGGTGGAAGCATCGTCTACTCCTTTTTTCAGTCTTAAAGTCCTCGGGGAGAAATCCATTTGTGGAATCTCCCAGGACATGACTGGCAGACCTGGCCAAGCAGGAGCCCACCCTCACTCATTGTTTGCACAGAACAAACAATTGTCCTCAAGCACAGGGAGGAACCTGCTTAAACTACCAAACGCTCAGTCTGCACAATGGAATACCAGATAAGACCCCAATTAATGAGGTTGTAGTTCTTCAGGGAAATTAGCTTCAATTCAGTCTTCCGTGCCCAAAAGCACCTCAGTAAATCAATCAGGGTTAATCAAATGGTGCCTAATACGGGATTTCACAGAATCCATGTGAATGAGGAAATTACTTGAAATTTGCATGCCAATTGTTAATGTGTAAACAGGCACTTCCTGGAGTGGCTGGATAATTCATATAAATTGCAGAATGTTTAAAGTACTATTGGTTGTACTCCAGTAAACATTCCTGGGGAGCTAACATCTCCAGGTAATGTATTGGGCGGAATGGAGCATCTTTCTTTAGGCGCAGCAGAGGTAATATGTCCTTGGATCCGCTGGAGAGGGGCAGAGAGGCCAGACAGTGGAGGGGGAGAGAAGCAGGCCCCTAGTCCAGGTATCTGCTTCACAGCATGTCACGTGTCACTTCTCTCTCTTCCGGACTCCAAGCTGAGGCAAAGCAGCCTGGAGGTGAGCTGAAGCTAGGGAGATGGCTGGACTGAGGATCTTGGTTAGGAAACACAGCCCAGGACAGCTGAGAACCCCAAAACACCAATCCCGACTTGCCTGATCGCTTCATCTTTGTCCTCCCTCAGCCCAGAGCCCAGGCCCCCTGCCTCTTACACTCTTTCCTGGGAAGCACAGCAGAGGGGCTTCAGGAAAGAAACCTTGATTCTCCTTTCCCATAGATGGTGTCTCATGTCTAAGCTCTGCAGGTCTAAAACCAAACTCCCGATCCCACATACGTCTACTCCTCCTTTGCTCGCCATCCCAGGGGATAGCCGTCCAGGAAGAGCATCACTTCCCCGGATTCCTTCCGATTGCTTTCAGGGAGCCAGAAGGTTTCACCACGGCTTTTCATTCCAGCGTCGGTCATAGGAGCTGGGGATGGGCCCTCAGCTGCGTCCACCCTACCACCTAGTCCTCTGTGCCTGTGATGCTGCCGTCCATGTCTGGGGCCCGTGCGAAGCCTCGGAGGAGACTCGAGGGCTAGGAGGCATCGTGCTTCCCTGGGGGACCTCACCATTCAGGTAAGCAGGAGAGAAACAGTCCCACAGTCACCGGAGCCAAGTAGCACATGAGTTACCAATATAAAACTCGAGTTGGCAGATATAAAAAGTTTGGGAACAGCAGGCACTGGGTGGCTGGAGCTGGGACCCACCCAAAAGAGAAGTGATATTTGTGGAGCACTCTGTGCCAGGCAAGGGTTCGAGTAGGTTTTGTTTGTTTCTCAAGTGTTTTACTATCCACAAGGCAGTCGCGACCACCCGGGTTCCTGGATAGCACAAACAATGAAGTGCTCCACTGCTGACTGAGAGACTGTGGGTTCAAACATACACCTGGAGGTGCTTGTGGGGAGGAGGGGTTGGGGTAGGCCCAGCAAGCTACTTCCCAAAAACCCATCCTGAAACCCCCCGGAGCAAAGTTCTACTTTGGCATGCACGGGGTTGTCAAGAGTGGAGAATCAACGCACTATCCAACGGCCGGTAGGTGAGGGCAGGGTGCGGAAGTCGGGAGACCTATGTTGGAGAGCCAGATCTGTCATACCAGCTGTGTGCTCGTCCTGTCCTATAAAACAATCATTCTAATCCTGACACCACTGGATCATTGTGTTACACGAATTAATATACTGTATTCTGGAGCACGCGGTGAGTTTCAGCTTTTACTAGTAATTATCCTGACAATGAGCCTCTGAGAGAGGATGGGTCATTCATCCATTTGAACATGAAGACGGACCTAAAGGAGCTTGCTCATAGCCTGGGGTGGGAACCAAGGACCACGCTGGTCATGCGCAGTGTGCACAGAGGGCTGGGGCGCAAAGGGCTGCTGTTCTCGAATTCTGCTGGGGAGGGCTGGGGGTGCCTCGGGAAAGCTGGAAGAGAGTCCTCAGGATTCCTAGCTTCACAAGCAAGGGGTGAAGTCCCGCTGCCCGCATGCTGCCTCCAGGCGATGGGTTTGGCTGGACCTAACGTTTCTGACGGAGGCAGACTTGAGCGTCATGGAAGGCAACAGAGGGCCTCCGTGTGGCCCACCAGGAGGAGCGGGGCCTCAGATCTAGCTCCATGTGGCAGGGCTCTGCGGAAAGAGTAGGGACTTGGTGGTCGCACGTTCTGTGTCATGTAAGCTAAGTCAAAAAATACAAAGTTTGAACCGCGCGGTGAGACGCCCCGAGCGGCAACTCTAAGGGTGGCGATGAAGGCTGAGAGGAGAGAAGGCGTGAGCAGGTAAGCAGAGGTGAAGACGAAAACATAAATGAAGCCTAGCAGTGGGTTTCTCACTCCCTCAGCACCAGCGGCCCAAAGATGCCCCTCTCCAGCAATCCTACACCAATACAGTCGATAAGCCATGGCGCTAAAGCTCTGACTGTTACTTCCCCGAATACAACAGCTCTCAGGCCTATGAAGGAACCCGGTCATGTCCCATGAGCGCAGTGTTCAAATCAACCACAGCAAAAAAGACAGGAGGCCGTGCGTACGTTGTTTTAAAACCAGGTTGTTTATTGGTACAGACACATCCACACTCGCACTCACAGCCACACCCACACACACCCACTCCTGATGCACTGAGCCAGTACAGTACTGAGAAGGGACCTGACGAGATACAGGAGGCTGGTGAAGAGGGCATGGGTCACTGGTGACTCTCCAAACAAAACCACCGATGGACGATGAGCCATCACCTCGCAGCAGCCCTTCTCAAGATGCCTAGAATGGCCCCGATTCCCCAATTCCGGCTGCTGCTTTCTCCTAGGGGTGAGTTCTGGAGGAGAGGAGGGGGCTGAATCTCCCATAACAGCTAGCCCACTGAGAGGCCTCTGAAGTATTCAAATGGTTTTTGTGTCCCCAAGGCCACCAGTCTTAGGAATCTGGAGTTTCCTGATCATCATAACATCCATGATCCACAGGCATCTTTCTTGCCACCCAACTCATTTTCTGCTCCCAACTCCCCCAGCTCCTCGTGAGAGGCATGATGGCCAGGGAGGACAGGATCCATCCAAGGAGGGGGACCTAGACCAGGTGGGTACAGCACCCAAGCCTAAGGTTGGGCCCACCTAGTCACACCTACTGTGGAGCTCCCTCTACAGAGCCCTAAGCAAGCCCTAAGCCCCAGGCTGCAGCACTCCTCCCAGACTGGGGTACTCTGGCCCATGATCCCCGCTGCTAGCCTCACCCCTGCTGAGAACCCAAGTGGATCAGGTTGCAAACCAGCTGCCCCAGCCACCTGGAAGATGGCACTACCTGGGCCCCTCTCTGAGAAACCCGCTCCAGAAGCGTTTCTCAGGAAGCCGGCCCTGGGTTCCACCAACCCACCTGGAACGTGGATCCCTATCAGCTGCAGGCACCTTGACAGGCAGAGGAAGTAGGCAAGGAAGATGAAGGTCGGAGGGATAGTCATTCTTACCACACCAGGACATGTTTAGCTCAGTCCCGGTTCCTACCATGCTGCTGGGGAAGCCATTATAAGGGTGGAAGCCGGAAGGAAGGGTCTGGAAATATCTGGAGGCAGCTCCTGAACACCAAGAGAGCCCTGATCAAGGGTAGGGCACTTGGGGACAGGCAGGAGGGTGACTACCCTCACCAACATTGGTCGGAACTGGACTGGGGACATGACTCAGTGAAGGGCAGGCTATTTTCTTCCTGGGAGGTCAGGGGGAAGGAAGCCTCCGGCTACCTTTGCCCCGGAACTGAGTTGAGGGTCCGTGTGTATTGGAAACACCCATCATGTTTAGTCTCACGGGGCTGGGGTGACTCAAGTGAGGCAGAGGGAGGACGGCGAGGAGAAGGATGCTGGGCGCATCATTGGCAGTACAAGGCTAGACCTGGTCCCCCCCATCCCCTCGGCCAGCTGCAACGCCACCTAATGGTTGAGGCAGGGGCTTTCCTTCCCACTGTCCTGGAGGCCTGGCGCTACCTGAGGTCATTGGCCCTCCCTTGATTGCCTACACATCTCCCTGGGTGTAAAGTGGACAGGGCTGAGTTTCCCCATCCTCACCCATTGGCCCAAAGCTCAGGGGCCTATTTCTCTCAAGTCTGCCCTAACGACTCACACTTGAGAATCCGTCTAGGCTGGACTCCGTCCAGTGTCACCATCCCGAGGGAGGAGGTGGCCTGGCCCCTCAGGAGACCCTCAGAGCTGTGGTTGTGAAAACGGGCTGCGGGGAAAGATAGGACTGGGGACACAAAATCCAGATGTTAGACCATCAGGCACAGCCAGGATGGGGCCAGGCACCCAGAAGGCAGAAGAGCCCCCAAAGGGGGACAGAGTCTGAGGCACCCTTTTTTTTGGAAAGGTCATCCCAAGCCCTTGACCCCGGGGCCTGGTCCCTGGTCCCCGCAGAAGTCAAAGTCCAGACTAGGTGAGGTCCAGAAGAGAGCGGGTGGGTTTGAACGCCCCCAGATGGCCGTCCTGCCCCTCCCCTAGAGTCCCAAGCATGGGCAACCTGGGTGCCTCCACACCTCTGGGCACCCCACAGCCAAGCCCACCAAAAACGGACAGAGAGTGGGGAGGGGGAGGTCTTGGGGGTAGCGGGCTATCGAGGGGGTGGACGAGAATATTCTGAGCTCCAGGACAACTGGAAAGTCACAGACAAGACTAGGGGCCGTGGGAGGCAGGGGACCGAGCAGGAGGGATCAGGGCCGGCAGAGCCATTTAGCCCGGGCGGGAGCCGGCCCTGGGGGCCGTGGCTAGTCCCGGAAGGCGGAGAGCATGTGTCCGTAGAGATAGTGGGAGTGAGCTAGGAAAGAAAGAGACAGACAGGCAGACGCGGTGAGTCGGGGCCGAGTCCCTGCGCAGCCAAGGCACAAGCTGCAGCGGCGTGCGTGCGTGCGTGCGTGCGTGCTGCAAAGCGCCAAGCGCCAAGGCCCGAGGAAGCAGGAAGGGGCAAGCGGGGCCTTGGGCGCAGCCAGGCTGGCAGCCAGCGGCGGGTGCGGGGGCAAGCGGCAGCGGGCCGACAGCAGGAGCGCGCGCGCGCCCCGAGCCGGGCCCACTTACCCCGAGTCACGGGCACACCCCGTCAGACCCGGGGCGGGAGGGGGGGTTCAGCAGGAGTAGGTCCGAACCGTGGAGGTCTCCAGTCTCTGCGCCCCCGCCGTCCCGGCTGGGAGCCGTCGGCAGCGCGGGAGAACACAGAGCGGCCCGTTAGTGCGCGCACACGCCCGCGCCCAGGCCGCCGTTAGTGGAGCGTCAGCGCCAGAGCCGGCCCGGCCCCCGCCCTCGCCAGCGGGGCCCCGGAAGCCCGGGCAGCACCCCGCGCCCCGGGGCCTCGGCCGTGCCCGGCCCGCTTGTCACTCACCTTCCGGCATGATCTTCTTTGGCGGCGGCGGCGGCGGCTGCAGGGGCCCCAGCGTGGACACGCGGAAGCCAGCGGGGAGGGTCTCGGCCGAGGCGCTGAGCATGGCGCCGTGGTGGTCCCGCGGCCGGAACCGTTTCCTCCAGGAGGGCGCGCGGCGGAACACCTTGTCGTCCCCCTGCACGAGGGGGACGCCAGAGGCAGGTTGGACTTGTCACCCTCGGCCCTTGCCTCGTGGCAGGGTGGTCAGGGCTGGTTCTGGGGATGCTGCTCCCATCTCTTTGGAAAGAGGGACAAAGTGACTTCCCCCTTGTGGCCTTAGGCTTTTCCATCTGGAGGCTGAAGGAGCAAGTGGATGGTTCCCAAGCCTCTCAAATTCCCTGTCTCCAGGTGGTGTGGATCCCCTCTGGCTGGATCTGTCACAGCCACAAGTGAGCTCTGTCTGTCTCAGCCTGGCTGGGGATACCCGCTGACCTCTCCTCAATCTTAGGCCTTCTCTCAGCCTCACCCCTGGGAAGTGGAGTCCAGCCAAGTCCCCATACACCTTCTCTTCCTGCATTTTGGGGGCCTCAGTCTGGCAGTACCCCCTGTTTGCGGGAAGAGTGGTCAGAAATCTGAGCTCCAGGTCCAACTTTGTCATTTTACTAGCTACCTAACCTTGGACCAGGTCTAAAGCCTCTCTGGCCTTCAGTACTGTAATAACACCTGTTTCTCAGGCTGAGGCTCCTAATGGGGTCAGGTGAGATCAGTCTATGACTGTGACACCCCTGTAGGGCCCCACCCAGGGGCACACTACCCAAGAAGCAACGTAAGCATAGGCTTACTGGTGCCCACTTAGTCATCTAGAGCTCCCCCATGTCTTGACTGGAGCCCTGGGGGCTATCCAGTAAGTTCTGGACTACTACCTGCAAGTCTTCTCGGAGAAAGATGGGGTTCTCTGATCCCGTAAATATGTACAAAGTCTTAGAAACGCTATGCAGGGTTGTGAAGAGTGGGTACCGACTCGATGGCAGTAGGTTTGGGGTTGGCATGTCACTCACTCCAAATGTCAGGGCCCTCCGTGAAGAAGGGAACTCCCCACAAACGTTGCCAGAGCCCCATCTACCTAGGCAGAGCAGCTCACCCCACAAAGGTGCTTCTCTGCCCATGACGGAACAGTAGGTAGCACTGACGGGGGCTTAGAGGGAGGCCCAGACGGACGTCTTCTCAGAGGCGATGGTGGGGGCAGGGGTGTGAGGAAAGAGAAGCAGCGCAAAACATGGGGATCGGACACAGAGGTGGGACAGAACGGAGAAGCTAAAAATACAGTCTGCGTTCTTTTGAGCTTGCTTGCAGCCAAGTGAGCAAAGACAGGCTTGACAACCAAGGACAGCCAGTGCTGGTGATGGGAAAGTGCGCGGGGCGGGGGGGGGGGGGGGGAGGGACAGTGGTGAGGAGGGAGGAGCAGACAACTGGAAAGGAAGGGAGCCTGACCACGCAGGAGGACAGGAGCAGGGCATGCCCAGACATGTGGCTTTTGCTCAGTGCTGTCCAGTCGATCCCACATAACAGAATGATCAACTGCCCCATCCTGCGCCATCTTCCTGGTTGTCACCTTTGAGCCCACTGCTGCCACCACGGTGCCAACGCATCCCGTTGAAGGTCATCCCAGAAAACTCACTGTCCTGAATCTATTCCAACTCTCAGTGACCCTACAGGGCAAGAGAGTGCTGCCCCTGTGGGCTTCTGAGACTATAACTCTTTATGGGATTAGCAAGTCGCCTCTTTCTCCCAGGTCTCTTCCCTGAGACCACCCATAAATCACCAGTCCAGACAAAGCAATCCGACCATGACCCTGTTCCCCAAGGCCCTTAGTTCAGAGTAAGAGCACTCACGTCATCCAGCTTCCGGTCCGTGCCCAAGGCCAAGAGGTTGTTGAACTCTCGCTCCAGCACCTGGCGCGCCTGCAGGTTACAAGGCAAGAGGGAGGGGCAGGAGGGGCTGTCCTTTATGAACTCTATACCAGCTCACCTGTTTGGGGGGAGGGGGTTGCTCCCCAGCGTACAGATGGGGTGTTTGAGTGTATCCGGTCTTTAGAGAGAAGTATCTAGAATGTTAACAAGCCTTCCTGACACTGCTCTTTCCATCAAGCCTCGTGTCCGCTTCAAAGGGAAACTAACTCAGGATTCTTTCACACGGAGCATATTAGTGAATATAATTTTGGAAAAGTCGGATCACAGAACCTAACACAGTGCCTCCTGGGAAAAAGAACACACATTCTGTCTGCATGAGAGAACGTGCTTTGCCGTCTGTTTCTTAAAGCCGTCCACAGGTGCTTTGTTAGAGCCGCATCACGAAATGAAGGCAGCGTTTGGCACGGAAAGAGTGCGGCCGGTACTGCTCTAACAGGTACCTGCAACAGAAAAGTGGTTTGGGAAGTAGGTCATCGGCAGAGGCTGGAAGAGTTTCAAGGCACCTAACAGTAAGCCCTCGCCTGCCCTGGGGAGACGGTTGGTGGAATGAAGGTCGCAGGCACTTCTGGTGAAGGGTCAGGAGGCAGTGATGAGAGCTGTAACGCCAGAGACCGTGCAGATGGCGAGACGCAGCAGCAGAGCAGAATCAGGAGACTGCTTGAGACAACTCAGAGAGCCAACCCGCAGAGCAAGAGAGCCGAACACCTTTGGCAAGCAAGAGGCTTCCTGGCGGGGTAGGGGCCACAGGACACTTAGCAATAGAGCTAAAAAAGCGTTATGACACTTGCCTGAGCAGGACAGGCAGGGAGGCCAGCCCAGGAGGCCTGAGGGGATGAGCTGCCAAGGAACCAGGAAACAAAACAAGGCGTGTGGGAAGCTGAGCTGCCCCAGTCTCAAAGCCTGTTGAGTCTCAAGGGGTGGGCCTCTGGCCTCCTAGGCTTGCAAGCATCAGGTATTCACCAACTTGGTTCTAGAGCTGTCATTCACAGGTGCCAGGGGCATAAAGCCAGATCCCCTACCCAAGTTGAGGGGCAGGAACTACGGAGGTAAGGTCTTCACTCAAGTAGATAAGAAGAAAGGGGTGATCTAGCTCAGAAGCAACAAAGCCCACATGGAAGAAGCACACCAGCCTGTGTGATCATGAGGTGCCAAAGGGATCCGTTATCAGGCATCAAAGAACAAAAAATCCTATCATTGTGTGCTCACCTTCCCAATACGGTTGCTGAAGACAAATGGGTGCATAAGCAAATGTGATGAAAGCTGATGGTGCCCGCTATCAAAAGATAATAGTATCTGGGGGTCTTAAAGGCTTAAAGGTAAGCAAGTGACCATCTAGCTTAGAAGCAACAAAGACCACATGGAAGAAGCACACCAGCCTGTGTGATCACGAGGTGTCGAAAGGATCAGGTATCAGGCATCAAAGACCAAAAAAATCAAATCATTGTGAATGAGGTGAGTGCAGATTGGGGACCCAAGACCCATGTGGAGACAACTGAACATTTCCTTACAGAAAGGTCGCAGGGAGGTGACGAGCCAGTCAGGGTGCAGTATAGCAACAATGAAACATACAACTTTCCTCTAGTTCCTAAATGCTCTCCCCACCCCCACTATCATGATCCCAATTCTACCTTACAAATCTTGCTAGACTAAAGGACATACACTGGTACAGATAGGAACTGGAAACACAGGGAATCCAGGACAGATGATCCCTTCAGGACCAGTGATGAGAGTGGAGATACTGGGAGGGTGGGGTAGAAAGGGAACCAATTACAAGGATCTACAGATAACCTCCTCCCTCAGGATGGAAAACAGAAAAGTGGGTGAAGGGAGACGTCGGACCATGTAAGATATGCCAAAATAATAATTTATAAATTATCAAGGGTTCATGAGGGAGGGGGAAGTGGGGAGGGGAGGAATAAGGAACTGATACCAAGGGTTCAAGCAGAAAGCAAATGTTTTGAGAATGATGATGGCAACAAATGTACCAATGTGCTTGACACAATGGATGTATGTATGGATTGTGATAAGAGTTGTACAAGCCCCCAATAAAATGATTTTAAAAAAGGAGAAGGATTGCCCAATGCCCAAGGAGCAGAGTTGCTGTCCCAGTGATGGGCCTGGAGGACAGAACAGAGGGGCCTCCATCCAGGGTCCAGAGAGCGTGGTCAACACCCAGAGTCCAGAGAGCACCTCCGAGATGGTGTCAGGCGGCAGGAGTATCATCCAGGCCCGGAGAGTGAACACACAGGGTTTTGCTAGGTGCCTTACTCACTTGGGCCCCTTTCCCAATTTCTCCCCTTTGTGATGGAAATGTCCACCTTGTGCCAGTTCCCCCATTGCACTGGGAAGATAGCTGGTATGCTAGATTCACAGCTGAAGAGGCATTTTGTCCCAGGAGATGAAATTTGTACATTCACAGTTGATTGATGACTTTCGGGATGATAAGACGGGATGAAAGCATGCGGCAGTGGCATGAGTCTTGGTCATGGCTGTCATGGATTGAGTTGTATCCCCCAAACATTGTCCGTTTGGCTGGACCACGTAATGGTTTGGCAACTATGTAACCAGGCGTTTCACTCCCCATGAGCGATCTGATGGGACGAGTCTATCGGTTGTAAGGGAGTTGGGATGGGATACTCAGGTCGAAGCTCTGATCCGCAAAAGGGGCGCTTCCCTGGTCTTAGGCCTGTATCATGTGTTATGTTGTAGGAGATAATGGGAGAGAGACTCAAGCAGGAGTGAGCGGCCTGACTCAGTGAAGTAAGAAAAGTCAAGAACACAGCACCTCCGTTGCACCCAGTCCCTACACTGAGAACCCCTGAGACTAAGGAGAGGACTGCTACCAAGACACGTGGAGCTCCTCAAGGGCCATCAGGACCACAGCTGTGGGAAGCAAGACGAAGCATCATTACAAAGCAATGGCCCAGCCACACTGACACTATTGTAGAGAGATACAATTCAATCCATGACAGTCTATCCTTGACCCCCTAAAACTCATGCCATGTTGGCACCGAAAAAGCCTGCTCCCTAGAGTCAGCATCCTGAATTCGAACTTCTAGCCTCTTAAATGCGGGAGGATATGCTTCTGTTTGCTAAAGCCATCCACCAAGGTATTTCTATCTCAGCAGCACTGCATAATGGAGACACACCTTCCTGGGGACAGATTAGGGAACCTATAGACCGAGGAGAACCAGAACTGGATTTATTTGGATTAAATAGATGTGATACTGTTCTACAACAAAAGCTTAAATTTGGGAAACTGCAGTCAGGGATAGACGGACAGCTCCTGGGTTGGGTAGTGCCTGGAGGCCTCTCTGCTTCCCAAGTTTTGAAATCCTTTGGAGTTTGGGGAAATGCTAGAAACGCAAACATTTTTTTAAATTGTCCAGAGATATTTTTAACCCTCTTCAACACAGTGTTTCATACTAGGTCAGATGCCTCTTTCCCCAGTAGCTAAGAAAACGAATGAGTCAGGGGAATTAAAAAGGGTAGAAAGCAAGTGAGTGGTGTCCCTGCCGGTGCTGACAGATTCACTGCTGTCCACAAAAATAAATGCATTTAGAGGCCGGAAATGAAAACCGAGCCCCATTCTGGGCGGAGGCGAGGAACCCCAGGGCTCCCGAGGGATACGCTTTTGTCCATCTTAGGAACATATTACCACATTTTTACAAGCCACCTGAGAGGTATCCAAATGACGCTGCTCCTCTGGGTGAGGGGAGGCAACGATGACAGGTCTGAACTTCAGAACCACCGCACCCAGCTGTGCGTAGGCAGCAAGGCTGCAGAGGAGGTTCGGTGTGGGCAAGTGAAGGAAAACCGCATCTGGGGGAATCTTCCTTAGAGAACGAGGGGATGTAGGCTATGAGGTGAAGGAAGGTCACTGCAGAGGGGACACACTGCCCCTTGGGCTGCTGTCTCACGCATACAAACACACACACACACACACACACACACACACACACGCCAAGGCACAGGCCCCAGCAGTTCAGACAGCACAGCTCTGCCCTCACACGAGCCAGAGGCATCTGCTCCCAGAATAGCCCGGGCAGTTCGGGGGGCTGCATTTCAGGAGCCCTGACAGCTGCAAGCAGGCCAGACAAGGGCAGCTAACGTGATCAGAGGGCGGAGGCAAGTCTCAATGAGGAGCGGCTAAAGGAATTAAGACCACTCTGTCTGCGGGACCAAAGCGGGGGCGCAGAGGCAGCACAGCACACTTCCGGAATCACAAAAGGTGAGAAGCAGTCACATACCAGTCTCCCTCCAGAATTAGCACTAGCCAGTTCCCCCCGGGGGAGCCAGGACAAATAAAATCAGGAAGTCCTTTACACAATAGGCAGTACACTTCTGGAATCCATTACCCACCGGAAGTCAGAAAGGCCAAAAATATAAAAAGGTCCCAGAGAACTGAGATGTATTCTCGGAGGACAGCCCTACAATAAGGATGAGTGTAATTGAAGGAGATGTCTACTCTTCAGAGCTGCTGACAGGGAGACAGAACCCTGCAGTGGAGAGGCCCTGAGGGAGGCTGCTCCTTTGTCTACTCAGGAGCAGACCCCTGGCGCGGGGTAGACAAAGGCAACAGGCTCTCTGATTCCCATTGGCCCCAGGACTAGTTCTCTGGGGAAACCCCACTGAGGTGAAAGCAGGCACCGAGCTGCCAAGGTGGGTGGGGAGGAGATGGGTCTACTGCAGCATGGGATGAGCACTAGATGCACACTACGGGCTAGGCGTGCTCCTGGGGTTAGCGCTCACGCTCCTTGGAGTATGGCTGGGCACAGGGGACATCTCTGGAGGTCTGAGGACATTGTGATCCCCGCCCCCCTTGGACACAGACCCCAGAAGGCCTCAACAGACCCCTGCACCTGGAGGACCAGGAAAAGGCAGGAGAGAGCGCCTGACTGACGTGACAGGTGATGAGGTGGCCCACCTGAGTGTTCTGTGTGGGGATCTGGAGGACCAGCGCCAGCGTGTTGTGGTCGAAGTTCTCGTCGAGGGCCAGCAGGGCACCGTGCACACCACTCTCGTGTAGGTTCCCCGCATAGTCCCGCAGCCCGATGGACTGGACCCAGTGAACCACCTGGTCGTTAGTCCAGACCAGCACATCTGGAGGGTGGGGGGAAGAAAGGGCAAAGCAATAGGTTGGCCGAGGCCCCTCTAAGGACAGAGAAATGATGCTGCCTAGACGCAGAGCCCCACTTCCCCCTGCTCTTGGTCCCACACGTTTCTGTCTACCATGGCAACTGGGCGCTGGAGAACCATCTCCACCCACCCTGCTCCATCCCTGCCAGCCTGACCTCAGCTGCATCGCAAAGCCAGGGCACGGGGCATCCCCCTGCTGCCAGGCTGGAATGGGCTTCTCATACTGCCTGCCTGCCCAGTCTCTCACCAAGACTCCCCTCTCTCCTGTCCAACCTAACTCCCACGGGCACCTTTCACACCATCTGCACCCGGCTGGCCTTGGGGAAGGATGGGGATAGGTAGCATTTGTCCAGTCATGCCCACTGTCTGGTGTGGGGGAGGGCACGAGTGTGACAGCCACCTGGGCAGGGGCTGTTTCTTCTCCATCAAATAGCAGCTTCCTTTGGGCATGGCCGCTGCCCCCTTCTCCCCCATTAGACCAGAGCTCCTTAGGGCTCTGAGAGGCCAATCTTTCCTCTGCTTGGCCCACCCCAGGGTCCCCAGGCAGGTCCTACCCCCATGCCCTTCCCAGGGGGCCCGGCTGAGTCGGAGCTGAAGCCTTACCCCTGATCTCGTGCTGGCTCTCCTCCCGCCTCTTCTCCAGCTCCTTGCGGTCATAGTTCAGCCTCTTCAGACACATGATGCCATACTGAAGACTGGTGCTGCGGGCACACGGCACCCTGAGCCCGAGCCTTGGAGGGCCCCATTCCCACCACACCCGTCCCCACACACCACAGCATGTCCAGGCTATTTTTCCAGTTAAAGAGCACCCACAGGCATCCAGGCACCTCCTTTCCCCAAATGACACCTTAGACCTATCATCCCAAGGCCACTTCTCTGCCTACCCAGAGAGTGGGCTGGAGGGACTGACAGGAGGTTGAACGACATTGGCATGCCCATTCCTCTCCAGGCACTGTGCTTGGAACGGAAACAAAGACCCTTAGCTCCTGCGAGACCCTTATGTCCTGCAAGTCAAATTGTACCCCCATTTCACTCAGGGCCCTCACAATGGCCTTCAAGGGGTTCCCTGATCTGCCTCCTTCCCTGTCTACCCTCCCTTTGACCACTCTCCCCGTGTTTGCTGCAGCCCCAGTGTCCCCTCAACTGGGCAGATGCTTGGCACCCATGCGTGGGGCCCTGGCACTGCCTGTCCTCTCAGCCTAGGGCATTCTTCCCCCAGTTGGCGGCATGGCCCTTTAAATCTTTGCTCAGATGTCAACTTGTCCATCTGATTTGAAATAGAAACAACACCCCCCCTTAATTCCATACTCCCAATGCCTTCCCCGTTCCTGCTGGGGCTGCCGCATTGATTTCAACGCAACACCGCTGGACCCTGCATCGTCCTCACAACTGTTCGCACATGTAAGCCCATGCGGTGCAGTTACTCCGCCAGCCCGGCTTGGGGAGGGTCTTCCTCCCCGTCACGGGCCCTCTTCTTCATTGAGCGTCATGTCTTCCTCCAGGCATGGGTGCCACCTCCTTAGATGGCATCACCATCCTCACTTCCACGGAGCCTTCTGGCTAGACCTCTTCCAAGTCAGATTCGTTCATTCTTACCGCAGTCCACGCATCTTTAATATTCTTTGTCAAGACTAAAATTCTAAGGCCTCGAGCCTTGTTCCGTCTTCCCTGTTCATTGTCCAGCTTTGACATACATATGAGGTGACCAAACAATAAGATGGCTTGGATGAGGCCTACCTTAAGCCCCAAAGGGACATCTTTGCCTTTCGACAGTTGGATGGGATTTTTTTGCAGCGGGCTTATCTACCTGCAAAAAGTTGGTTTCTGACTGCTGCTTCCGTGACATTGATTGCGGACCCGAGTGAAATAAAACCCTTGACAACTTCAGACTTTTCTCCGTTGATCAAGTTGCTGCTTATGGGAGGGGATCGTTGTGGGGATCATTGCCTTCTCGATGTTGAGGTGGGACCCACACTGAAGGTCATCGTCTGGTCTTCATCAGCGAGTGCTTCTAAGTCCTCCTTGCTTTCAGCAAGCAATGCTGTCCATCTGCATGATGTGAATGGCGTCCGTTGTTCACGGAATCTCCCTCTAACCCTGATGTCTTCTCCAGAGAGTCCAGCTTCTCAGAGGCCTGGACCGTGCAGACTGAGTCCGTCTGGTGAAAGGATGCATCCCCGGTACACACCCTCCCTGATGCAAGCCATGTAGTAGCCCTCGTTCTGCTTGAAGAATTGCTTCTTTGTGTGTGTGCTTGTTTTTTAAATCGTTTTATTGGGGGCTCTTACCACTATCCATACATAGATACATTGTGTCAAGCACATCTGTACATATGTTGCCATCATCATTTTCAAGACGTTTTCTTTCTACTTGAACGCTTGGTCTCAGCTCACTTTTCCCCCTCCCTCTCCCATCCTCCTTCGAGGAATTGCTTCTTGATCTACCTACAGGTTGAAGAGTGCCCTTGAATGTCCTGGAATTTTCCTCTGTTTTGTAGCGTCGACTATAGCATGTTAGGGTCCTAATAGTCAAATGCCTTTGTACAGTCCAGAAAACACACGAAACATCTTTTTAGTATTCTCTGCTTCCAGTCAAAATCCATCTGACATCCACAGTGGAACCCTTTATTCCACACATGCTCTTCTGAACCCACATGAGTTTCTGGAATATCCCTGTCCATGTGCGGCTGCAACTGGTTTTCCATTCTCTTCAGCAAAATTTGCTGGCATGTGAGATTGATGATATTGTTCAGTCATTTCCACATTCCGGCGGGTCACCTATCTTTAGAATGGATCTCTTCCGGTCAGTTGGCCAGGTAGCTGTCTTCCAAATGTCTTGGCATAAATGAGTGGGCCCCTTCCAGCCCCACATCTTTTGGCTAAAACATTCCAATTTGCGGTCTGTCTTTCTGGAGACTCGCCAAAGCCTTCAGCGGAGACTTTTCCCTTTTGCCGTAGGTCCGTGATCCTTTGCTACCTCCTGGAAAGGATGCACATCGCCCGGCTCTTTTGGGCACCATGCTCTGTGAAGTCCTTTTATTTTCTTTCTTAAAAAAATTATTCATTCGCTTATGTTAGCACAAACACATTCATCTATTAATCAAAGGGATGCTCCTAATCAAGTCAACACTTTGAAACAGTCACACGTAAAATGTGTGGTAGAAGAAATGGAATACAATAACTAAGGAAAAACCAGCACTATGGAGATTTGCTCACTGAACCGAGCTTATCCACGCTCACAGCTCATTCCTGCCCAAATGCGGATCGCACTCTTATTCTACTTCTTCATAGGTCCAAGTACAGGTGACATTGTTCGGAACACACCCCGTTTCCCATCGCCCGGGGTTCTTGTACGAGCCTGCATTCTTCTGATGCTCCCTGTGCGGCTCAATAGTTTGCTCGAGTTGCTGCCGCTGCTGTCAGGTGCCTTCGTGTCGGCTCGGCTGCACCGTGACACTGCGAACAACACAATGAAGCACGGCCTGGTTCCGCGCGTCCTCCTGATGGGGTGCGAGCCCACTGCGGGGTCACTGCCAAACCTCTCGTGGACGGGCTTCCTCTTTGCAGCCACCATTAAAACGCTCTGCTATTGCCGTGGGACGCTCGGGCGTTTCCTACGTTCGTTCAGCCTGGGAGAGACTTCCGTGTGGGTTTCTGGCTCTGGATCTCTGCACACGTCCTCATCGTGCGTGTCTTCGCCAGCTGCCCTTCGGCGTCTCCTGGTCGCCTCTTTGACTTCATCAGTTCTTCTATTTGCTTTAGCGACTTTACACTCAGTTCCAGATGCTCTTCTGACGTCCGTGTTGGCCTTTTCTCTCTTGCCTGTCTTTTTAAGGACCTTTGATAGTCTTGGTAGACGATGTCCTTGACGTCCTCCCACAAGTCAGCTCGCCAGTCAGCCTATTCCTGAAAGGGTATCTAAGCTCAGGTGAGATCCACCCACGGTCCCACTTTGGCCCTCTTGGGGCTTGTTTTCATTTTGTTCAGTTTCAACTTGAACTTCCACATGACTAACTGATGGTACAAGTGATGATAATGAGTCTTTCTCCATCATCTCTTTGCACAGAAGCATAATTATTCTATTCCTATGAATTCCATCCTGGGAGATTCACGTGTACACGCACATGTAGCTGGGGAAAATGACGTGCAACAATAAGCCATCAGCCTTGCAAAATCCTATCATGTGATCTCTAGCCTCGTTTCCATCACCAGGCCTCGTTTCCAACTACCAATCCCTGTCCACTTCCAACATTTGCATCCAATTGCCAGCAACTGTTGTGGCATCTTGATTACATGGCTGATCAATTTCAGATGGAGGAGTCAATAAAAATCTTTGTCTATGTATGTGTATATATATGTATGCGTATACTATGTAGATGTATGTGTATGTGTACATGTATATTCCAGGTGCTGTCTAGTCGACTCTAGCCCATGTGTGTCAGAGCAGAGTGGGGTCCCAATCCCTGTCCACTTCCAACATTTGCATCCAATCGCCAGCAACTGTTGCGGCATCTTGATTACATGGCTGATCAATTTCAGATGTACAGTGGTTGGTTTTATGTTTTCTTCCGAGGTTCCTCTGGGTCGACTTAAACCTCCAACCTTCAGGTTAACAGCCAAGCACATTAACCATCTGTACCACCCAGGGACTCCACCCCACCATATATGTATACACACATATGCAACGTCTCTTGTTCCTGTCTCTCCCAGAATAGGAGCTCTCACATGGAGGCGGGGTGTATTGTGTTCATTGCTGTCTCTCACCCCCCTGGCATAGTCTCAGGGCTGTAGCACTCCTGTCAGAGGCAGGCTCTCCAGAATGTTAAATGAGTTAAACAGCATCCTCTGTGAGAGATCCTGAAAGTATCGGAACCAGCCAGGCACACAGTAGGTCCTCAGTAAATCGTAAGTAGGCCAGGCTGAGAACCACAGAGCCTTGGGCTCGAGAGGACCTAGCAGGTCATCCAGCCAGAGCCCCCGCCTGATGCGGGGTCACCTGTGTAACTTCATGCTGAGCAGCCTCTGAGCTGTGCTGAGCACACATCCAGGGACGGGAACTCACAGCTCACCGCATCTTAGGGCAGCTCTCAATTCAGTGGCCTTCCTTCACTTGAAACAACTCATTCTGTCTCTCTGGGTGTTGTCCTCAATAAAGTGGAAAAAAAAACCCAGAGGTCCCCCCATGCCAACGGAGGCTTTCTGAGATAAGAGTCGGCAGACGGGTGGCCTTCTCTCACCTCAGCTCAGCCCACACAGCCCCCCTGCCTAGAATCTGCCTTCCGTGGAGCTTAGGCCACAGCTTCGAGGACCTTCTTCTGGTTCAAGCCACAGTTTAGGCCTCGGTGCCCTCGGAGGGGACACAAACACCCTGCCCCACCCTCCTGCCCCCATGAATAGAAATGCCTTTTGCCTAGTTTCCATCTCACCTTCTGTCACTGCTCATCTGTTCCCCTGGCCCTTAAAGCTGCTGCGAAAGACAATGAATTGCATCCACTTCCCCATAATGTATCGGATCCCAGGCCCCCACCTGTGCGGCTGATCCTGTTTGGGCCTAGGGTTTTCGCTGATGCTAAGGGGTTGGACCAGCACAGAGTAGGTCCTAAAGCTAGCCGCTCCTGAGCAAGAGAAGCACAGCCACAGAAATGAGCAAACACAAGGGAGCTCGTGCCGGTGGAGGTTCCAGGAAGCGAGGAGCACAAGAGGGAAGAGACGTCTTCCCCTAGGGCCAAGAGGGAAAGCGGTCCCCTAGTTAGTGCTCTGAACGCAGACACCACGCTCCTGGTCTTTAGGGCTGGCCCTGTGGCATATAGCTCTGTCACAGCGGTTTGAAGAGACTAAGACACACCTTCAGGTCAGCTCGACCGCGGTGTGCATGCCAGTCCTGCCTCTGACTAGCTGTGTAGTACTTAGCCTCGCTCAGCCTCAGTTTCCCCTTAGGAGTGAAGGGGAAGGTCATGCCTCTCTTGCAGGGCTCTTGTGAGGATTCAAGCTGATAATGAATGGAGGGGGTTAGCCCAATTTCTGGAACATCCCAACCCCCCCCACCAAAACCAAACCTACTGCCATCACGCTGATTCTGATTCATGGAGACCCTGTAGGGCAGAGTGGAACTGCTCCTTAGGGTTTCTCAGTCTGTACATCTTTACAGGCGCAAACAGCTTCGTCTTCCACCCACAGACTGGCTAGTGGGTTCAAACTGCTGACCTTGCAGTGAACAGCCTGGTGCTAACCCACAGCACCCCCTGGGGCAGCACCACCGGCAGGATGTACACGGCACCACCATGAGGATGATGCGTTTGTTAGGCGTGTGCACCACTCCTGCATAGCAGCGCATTCCGCTCTGCAGAGCAGAGCTCCAACTGCCTGGCAAGAGGAAAGGGTGTCCGCCTCTTTCCATAAGCACCTGGGCGGAGCGGCTGGGTGGGCCTCAAATAACCTCTGTGGGCTGGTTTCCCCCATCTATAACATGAGAGTTTAAAAAAAGGCCCTTCCCCATCCCAAAAGAAAAAGGTCTTAACAGAATTTCTAGAGACATCAGATGATGCTTATAATCAATAAAATCAAAATGGTTTAGAATCCCTGCAGTGCTCATGATTTTAAGATTGGTATCTTGGGCTTCTGGGGCCCAGGATCCCGGGGACTGGGCAGTGGTCTCAGGGACAGTGTCCATGGCCCTGTGTGGGCCTGAAGGTGTCCTGGTGGCCCTGAGGGGTCATTATTGGGCTTCTGGCAAATCGGCAGTTCAAACTCATCGCTTGCTCCTCAGGAGAAAGAGAAGGCTGCCTGCTCCCCCAGAGAGTTAGAGCTTCATACACCCCACAAAGCAGTTCTCTTCCGTCCTGTAGGTTGCTAACAGTCCGGATGGACTTGTGAGATGGGACTGGGCTGACAGACCTCCAGGAGGCCAGGCACATCCCTGCTCTGATGGGCAAGCGGCCCTTGTGCCCTGTCCATCAATCACTGGGGAGGGACAGGTGCAGCTGGTCTGGCAGGCTGTGGTGCAGACAAAAGACTCCCTTTCAGCCCAGTGGTCACGGAGGGACGGTGTGGAGGGGGGACACCGGCTTCTCTCACAAGTCAGCCCTTGTGCATGGGGCCAGGCAGGCTGG
Source organism: Tenrec ecaudatus (assembly GCF_050624435.1). Lineage (NCBI taxonomy): Eukaryota > Metazoa > Chordata > Mammalia > Afrosoricida > Tenrecidae > Tenrec > Tenrec ecaudatus. The sequence goes on along the minus strand of NC_134530.1, from coordinate 220,795,154 downwards.
GCTCCAAGGCAGGTGGCTGAGCTCCGAGGTAGGTGCACTGAACTTGGGAGTCAGGATGCGTGTGTTCCAACCGCATGCTGCCGTCGTCCCCATGAGACCTTGGGCGGGTCTTCCTATGCCTCAGTTTCCTTATCCATAAAATGAGGAAAGTAACTAGATTCCTGTGGGGCCCCTGTGGTTCCAGGTGGGTCCTGGGTTTGATTCCCAACCGTCACTCATCGTCAGTGGAAGTTTGAGAGTGGCTGTGGCAGCTGAACAGGTTTCAGTGGAGCTTCCAGACTCAGAAAGACTAGGAAGAAAGGTCTGGCAATGCACTTCTGACCAGTCAGCCGGTGAAAGCCCTCTGGATGACAGCGGTTCAACCTACCATCGATCCTGGGATGGCATGGGGCCAGCGTTTCCTTCCATGATGCATGGAGCTGGCCTGAGGCTGGTGTGGTGGCAGCCAATACCACCAACCCTTCCAGATAGCAGTGTCTGTGGCATCTACAGAGTCCCAAGGGAGCCTTGAAAAGCAACACTCCCCCAGTCTCACTCCTTGTCCTACTTTTCCCAGAAAGCAGATGATCTGGCTCAAACAGTATCCTATGGATTTGTAAAGGGGTGTTAAGCAGGACATCCTAAGACCTGTTAACTCCTGGCACCACTACCACTCAGCTTGCTTTCCAGCTCAATGCCAACTAATGACAAAGGCCAAGCAGGTAGCATACATGAGTAACGTGGTAGGGCGTGGAGGAGCAGAAGAGAAAAGGGGGGTCCTGGGCGTGCCTGCTCTGTCTTCAGAGCGGTGCACTCAGGCCCAGCTGTCTGCTTCTATGCTGACATGGGCTGATGGCATGGTCCATTTTTCAAGAGAAGCCAGAAATCTAGAACGTGGTATAAAATCTCCGGATTTTGAAGTGTGAATCATACTTCTTAAAATACTGGGCAGACCAAACAAAACACACATCTGTGGGCCAGGCCCTGCCCCCGGGTGTCAGTGTGGGCCCTCGGCCGCCGTCTCTTTCAAACAGATCACTTCAGCAAAGTGGAGGCGGAGAAGATGGGGTGGCATCCTACACAAAAGGGTGTGGGTTCAAAACCGAGGCTCGGTCAGTGTTGGCGGACAGTGGTGAGCACAGCTGCCCTCCAACACCGAGGCTCAGACCCGGGGTGCTGGAGGAAGGGCCAGAAAGCCCTCTCTCCTCAGCTCAGAGGGCACTGCCAAGCCTGTTGCCATAGAGTCGGGGTTGGCTCACAGCCACCCCGCGTGCATCCGAGTAGAACTGCTCCACAGGATTTTCAGTGCTTTCCCAGCTATTGGCTGCCAATTTGCAAGATCAGTGGTTCAAATCTACCAGCTGCTCTGCAGGAGAAATATGAGGCTGTCTGCTCCAGTACAGATTCACTGTCATTACAACCCCAGAGAGGCCTGCTATGAGTCAGAAATGACTCGATGGCAGCGATTTTTTGGATTAGATGTTGGGTTTGCCTAGAATCTGCTTGGGGTCGATGTACACAAGTCCAAATGCAGGCCTACCAAGCCCAAAGGCAAGAACCTCAGACCTAGGTGGGAAATCTCACAAAAGGCGAAGCTAAAGAGAAACGACTTTTGGTATCTTAAAGGTTAGAGGGGAGGCAGGTCACATCCTCAAACTAGAGGACAAGACAAGGATTCAACCAGGGAGACTTTGGGCGTGCAGAACGGACCACAGAAAGGACGAGGAGGTCCTGGGTCCCTGCCGCACTCACCGGTGGAAACTGTCCACCATCTTCAGGTGCACCCGCAGGTCCTTCTTGGTGAGGTGGTCCAGCATGCGAGCGTCTACCAGGCATTCCATGAAGTAGCTGCGGTACTGCGGGAGCCCCAGGCTCGGCAGCCACTCATTGCCGATCCACTCGTGGTTCATGTCCCCATAGGCCAGGGTCTGAGGGAGCAAGATGGGCAAGGTGGTGGGCCAGATTGGTGGCACCAGCAGCTTGTAGTGGACCCATCTGGTTGGGGTTACCATGAATCCATTCCCCACATGTGAGGAATCAAAGGGCAGCTCACTAGAATTTCTGCTTATTCCCACTCAGAGCCTGGGAGAGGTGGGAAATGGGGAGTTGAAACGGAACACTTTCCAGTCTTAAAATGACAAAATCCAACACACGGATGATTTCCCAAATGAATGAATGAGGAGAAGCAATTACCAGGGCCTTGAAAGATCTTTCTCTTCATCTTGGGCGGGGGTTTGAGGGGGTGGAATTAAACATCTAAATGAGATGCTGGGTTGGGGTTGGGTCATCTTAGGGTAAACAGGCCTAGGACCCCCAAAGACCAGTAAGGAGATTGCTTCTGGGCAGCAGGGAGCATGGACTCCTCCTGCAGACTCTGGAATGCATGCGTGCTACCCAACTGCAGACTTGCCTCCCGATTCTAGGGGTCTGCCTGGGCTGTGTGCTAGTGGGCATGGGGAGAGGTGGAGGGAAGCCAGTGTGGCTCTGAGAAATGGCTAGCCTCACACAGGCCACAGGAACCTTAGTTAAATGTTGGCTGCAGGGGTCAAAATAACGGGTTGCCCCTAAACAGGCAGGCACTCGAGTTGGCTATGCCGGGTCATCTACGGCGAGAATCCCCCCGTCCTTTGTGCCACTCTGGCCCTGCTCTCAGAGCCCTGCCCTGCCCTGCCCTGCTCAGCAACCTCCTGCCCCTGCCCCACTCTCTTGCCCTCCATTACACCAGACACACTGCTTCTAGACAGAACCCTCTTCTTCCATTGTCTTGTAAGGTGAAGCTGTTAGTACGTACAAAACATATACATAAGCTATGAGACTCCATGGGAATCACCATGGTGGGGGCGGGGGCGGTGCGGAGGGGGATGCAGAAGAACATTCCAAACGCTCAGACTCCAGACGTCTGGAGCCTCGGGGGGCCAGAGAAACCCTGGGGGTAATCTTTCCATCTGAAACCCAAAATATCCCCCACCCCCACCCCAGGTCTTCTTAACACCAAAGCGTAGCTTGGCTTAACTAGTAAAAAGGGCCTGCCCTGACCACTGGGCTTTTTTGAAGAACGACCCCCATGGGAGCCAGTGGACAACAGTGACTGAGAGCTTAGGAGCAGACTGCGGGGAGAAGAACCCCTAGCCCTCTGGGTTCCACACCTGCCACTCTGAGAAAACAGTCAGCAGTGAAGGGGGATGCAGGAGAGGGAGGGCTCATCAGGAGTAGGAACCTGAGCCCTGCGCTCTTACTGTGAAGGGGCAGGTAAATCCACCTCTCTGGGGCAAGGACCCATCCAGAGAAGACGGCCCTGAACTTGTAACAGCTAGTTCCAGTGAAGGGGAGAGGCTTACCTGAGCCCAGCTGCCCTCCTCGCTGTCCTAGCAGCAGGAACACGTGCAGCGTGTCAGGGGAAACAAGCAAGGTCAAGACACCTAGCAGGCCCCCAGCCCGGACCCCGCCAGACACAAGCAGTAGCAGCAGCACAGTACTGGGCAGGTGACCAGAGGAAGTTTGTTGGGACAAGAAATTTAAAGGAGTGCCCATTCCTATGTCAACATTGGAAACAGTCAAATTAAGTTGTCGGCCCAAGCAGATGCAATTTCAATTAATAAAGTGAGATGGTTTTCCCCTTTGTAAATGAGGAGATTGATGATAATTCTGCTAGAACAGTGGTTCTCAACCTGTGGGTCGTGACCCCTTCGGAGGTCAAAGGACCCTTTCACAGGGGTGGCCTGATTCATAACAGTAGTAAAATGATAGTGATGAAGTAGCAACAAAAATAATTTTATGGTTGGGGTGTCCCCACCCCATGAGGAACTGTATGAAAGGGCCACGGTGTTAGGAAGGTTGAGAACTGCTGTTCTAGAAAGTGTCAAGGAAGACGGACACGGTCATGCCCTGCTAGAGAAAATACCGAGGGCCACACTTAGCCCCGTGTGTCACAATCCTTCAGGCTGCTTACACCCAATGACACGGCGCTTCCGGTATGGGGATCTCCCCATAGATGAGTTCTCACCATGTCAAAAGCGAGTGGGAGAGAGGAAGGGAAGGAGACCAGAAGGCAGCTGCATCCGCCCATGCGTGCAGTGAGAGTGGAGTGAGCGTGTGCGGCAAAGACACGTGTCCAAACACTCTCTGCCCGGGGAGGAGGCTGGCAGGGCACCAGGCTCCCAACTCCTTCTGTTCCTCCCCCAAGGACCAAGCACAAGGCAGGGACTCCGGCTTTCCACAGTCAGGGCACGGCCCTCCCAAGCCCAGCCCCGCTCCACTGCAGGGACCAGAGGCCAAGGATGAGGCCTCTCCGCACACAAATGATCCCCAGTCTCACCACTCCCCCTACAGACCCCCTACCCCGAGAATAGAAGTCCAGGAATACAGCAGGGGCCCTCCTATCGCACCACATCACCCACAGTCCCCTTGCCTTCCCACAACTGCCCTTGGCTCTCCAGGGAGCCACCCGCCATGAGCTAGACTCACTGTTTTGGTGGATGTGGCTAGAGTTTCCATCTCTTCATGCGTGACCCAGACATTTCCAGAAGACTAGAAGCAGAAGAGACATCCAGCTAGGCCTGAGACTCCACCAGGCTGGGGCCCCAAGAACAAGGACAAAGCTCCCTTCCGCTGGAGCCTCCCAAAGGCGTAGCCCAAGCTCTGCACATTTGGCAGCAGGGGCCACGGTTCTTAAATGGAAGCGTCCACCCCCACCCGCGCTCATTCGGCACTGCCTGCTACTTAGAAGGTGCTTCCTGAATAAAGGGTGCTGGCCTGCGAATGGGCCACAATGAAAGGGGCAGTGGGAGAGTACCCTCCTCTCTCAGCTCCCCACCCCTCCACAGTCAGGACCCCAGGAGCCCCATGCTGGAAACCCTGCCCAGGGTAGAGAAGAGGGAGCAGAGGCCAGGGGAGCCGGACTGCTGGGGTCCTCCTAGAAACCAGGTGGAGTCCTTGGTATGGCCGCTGGAAGGTCGTGCCCACACCATTCGGGAGCCTCAGAAAGCGTCCTGGGCAGGGTGGGGCCACTCACGGTCCTGGAGGTGGGTGGGGCTGAGGGGCTGGTCAGTGACACCATCTCCTGGATGGCCAGCCGGAGCTTGAGCCGGTGCAGGGCGTTGCTGATGCCGATCTCGCGCTGGATCTCTGTGTCCGACAGCGCGGACATGATGGCGCCGCTCTTGACATTGGCCCGGCAGGCCGCTACGTACCAGGCGGGCATCCCCACCCAGAGCTGCGGGCACAGGGCACAAGGGGACATTCAGGACCTGCCCAAGATCTGAGCCCCGGGGCCATGAGTCGGCAGAACCAAGGGGGAAGGGCAGGGCCTGGTCCATGGTCTCAGGGCAGCAAATGCAGAGAGCAGGGGAACTTCAAGCTATATTGGAGACCACTACCCAGTCCCCCGCCTCGGTCTACTTTCCAGATTGACAAAGCAGCAGAAAACTCTATTGACTGACGGCCTGATTGCAGACACAGAAAATCCCACAGACGCAACAAGAAAATCACTGGAACGAATTGAAAGATGCCACCGACTAGCTCTCCCATTTTACAAATGGAAACTCCAAAGCCTGGAAGAGTCGGGGGATGTTCCCAACATCGTAAGGAGAGTCCACCCCTGGAAGACAGCTTGCAGGAAGATTCAAACTGCCCATGAAAGTCTAGCGCCTCCATGATAAGGAGGCCCCTTGGCTGCACTTGCAGTCCCTGGGCCGGGCAGGTAGTTAACAGACCCAGCCGTTCAAATCCTCCCTGGGGAAGCTCGGAAGAAAGGCCAGGTGATCTACTTCTGAGGCTCAGCCAGTAGAAACTCCATGGTGCCCACTTCTCCTCTGACATGCATGGGGTCACCATCAATCAGAATCAACTTGAGACTAACTGGTTCTATGCAAACTTCATTACCCAGAAGGCTTCAGTGAACAGCCTCAACTCAGTCTTCCCAAGTCACTACACACTAGATAGGGTGCAAGTGCCCTTGGCTGGAGAGTTCTAGGGATGCCACCTTCAGCCTGAGTAGTCTCTCTTCCCTCCCACTGTGCCCAAGAAAGGACACACTCTGCCAGGCTTACCTCCAGCCAGGAGACCACAGTTGGCCCATCCCACTGGGCAAAGGGCATTCCTTTTCTGCGGGCATCTTCCAGCAGCTGGTGTCTTACAGGAAAAGGAAAAACCAGCGTTGTTCTCTCCTGGTCACGCTCATTCCTGAAGCCCCCTAGCTATGCCAAGAGCTGGACTCCTGTGGTCCCTGCCCTCCAGGCCTGGGGCTGCCACCTCTGGCCAGGCCTGGAGCAGGGACACCAAGAACTGGGACAGCAGACCCCCAGACACTCTTGGCTCCTATCTGACCTGATACAAAGGACTGGCCATCCCCATTGGCTTTGCCTGAAACTCCGAGGTCCCAGCCCCCCCGCACAGCCCCCCTTTTCTACTTCCCTGAGGGGTGCCCTGAGAACTGCCTCCCAGCCCTGTGTTCCCACAGGGACCAGTTGGATAGGATCCGGCGGGGCTCTGGCTCCCTGCACTCAGTTCCTGAGTCGGGAGAGGGCTGGCCTTCATTGACAGACCCTGCCTTGTGGCTGTGGCCCTTACTTCTTCTTCAATCGCCGGTCCTTCTCGGCCTGGGTCCCCAGCTTGGCAGGCACCATGGTCTCCTGCAGATTGAGCTCAGGGTCCGTGAGGAGAACTAGAGTGGCAGAGATGGGTGTTGGCAGCCAGGCCCTCTGCTTCTCCTCCCTTGGCAGCAAGAGGGTGTCTGGGCAAGGAGCCATTGTTCCTGGGGCCTCCACTCAATGTCCCTGCATCCAGTCAGCCCCAGAGTGGCATCTCGTGGGCTATCGCCAGCCCAGGTGTCCCCTGAAAGCGTCAGCCCTGGAGGTGTCTGCTAGCTGGATGGACCAAAGGTATCCCACTCCAGTGGCAGCAGAATCCTAAACAGAACTGCCCCTCCTCCCAGCCAAGGTGCAAAGGAAACCCAGAAAGGCAGCTGCCTGGGCTCCAAGCCTCTCAGAGAAGAAAGGGCCAAATTTGGGCCAGAGCTAGGGAAGCCGGATTTATCGGTCTCTCTCTGGGCGAGCTCAGTAGACCAGCCCTTTCTGTGGAGCGCCTTCAACGGATGCCAGAAACCTACAGAATTCCCAGCAGGAAGCTGCATCTCAGAATTCATTCTCTCTAAGAAGTCCTAGCCCACTCCCCAGTGCCCAAGGAATGGTGGGTGTGGGCATCCAGAAACCAATTAGAGATGCTGCCTTAAGTGCAGATGTCGGCATGGTGTGGGTAGCCCAGGACATCCTCAAATTGCACACAGAACACCTCTGCCTTGGGTCAGGTCTTTCTGGCTCCACAACTCCCACACCGTGGTGGTGTGTGGACGGGGCCCTCCTTCTCAGGCTGAGATGCTCACGTCCTGGGCAGAGGGGTTTACCTGGCCTCTCTGCTCAGCTGGCTAGGTTAGAGACCCAGGAAAGTTGCTGCTAGGCCAATTCCGACCCAGAGCGACCCCAAATGGCGCTGCCTCCCGACCTCTGCGGGTTGTCCAGGCTGTAATCTTTACAGGAGAGGATGACCCGGTCTTTTCACCCAGGATGCCCCTGGTGAGTTCAAACCGCAGTCGAGTGCTTAACCATTGCTACACCAGGGCTCACTCTGCTGAGGTCTATCAAATCCACTGCCATGAGTCGATGCCGATTCACAGCGAACCTATGCAGGGTCCCCAACTCTGTCACTCCTTATCAGAGCAACCTGTCTCAACCAGCTGTGGGGAGGGCGAGGGGGGTCCTGCGTTGCCAACCTTGCAGCCCAGCGCCCGAGCCCCTGAGACCCTCTCCTGAGGTTCAGGGAACATAATCAGGCATGTGGCCTCAAAGAGTCTTTCCTTCTGGCTGCTCACTTCCCTTTCTCTACATGAAATGCACTCAGGCTCCCGCTGACAAAGGGTAACTGGCAAACACCTTCAGCAGACTTCACCAGCCTCTGAAGAGCTGGCCCCAGAAGCCCTGGTGGCATAATGGGTACAGGTTGGGCTGCTAACCCCACGGTCCATAGATCGAAACCACCAGGTACTATAAGGGAGAACAATGAGGTTTTCTAATTCCATAAAGAGATACAGTCTCAGAAACTCCCGGGGCAGATCTACCTTGCTCTATCGATGAACTGGAATTGACTCAACGGCAGTGCGTTTTGGTTTTATAAGCTGGCCCCAAGCCTAGCTGTCCATACCGCCTCCCCAGCCCTGCTTCTTCCCGTCTCGGAACACAGCCATCTGCTTACAGAATTCTCTCACCCACCAGCCTTTCCCTCTCTCACCCCCAGTACAGTCCCTGGCTTGGCTCCGGCTCCAGTATTACAGACCTAAGACCATTCCTACCGCTCTCACCCCTCGGGGCTGACCCCTCTTCTGAGCTCCTGGCACTCCCTGGGCACAGCCCCATCTGACACAGCTCCAGAATCGCCTCTTTGGATCCCTTCTCGTGAGACCCTGAGCTCCTCCAGGGAAGAGACTCTCCTGCCAACACTAAGCCTATACACAGTAATTATTCAATAAACGTTTGCTAAACAAAGGAACTCCATCGATGGCCAGGGAAGGAAAGGAGGCAGGGAGGGAGACAAACGGAGCGCGCAGGAAGAGAGCTAGCGTCTACCATGTCCCCACCGTGCACCGTGCAGGTGCAGGAGTCGGACGCAGGCATGTCCGGTTGTCCTGCATTTTGCTTTCTTGTGCATTCACAGATGTTTTTATTATTAAAATGTAGGTCTGTGGCAACCCTGTCAAGCAAGTCTATCCATATAATTTTTTTCTAATACAAGCCCACGTGACATCATCTGGTTGTTCTCACAATACTCCCATTTTTTCACAATGCGATTGCACACTAAACCTACGACGTCAGGCCAAACTCACGGCCAGCGAGTTCATTCTGACTCTACGAAACCCGGGAAGACAGGGTTGAACTGCCCCTGTGGGTTTCTGGGACTAAATCTTTATGGGAGCAGAGAGCCTCGTCTTTCTCTCGAGAAGCAAATGGTAGGTTGAAACTGCTGACCTTGCAGTTAGCAGCCCAATACGTAGCCCACAACACCAGGGCTTCTTTAACAGACCACAGTATATAGAAATAATACCTTTTAGATGTACTGGGAAACCCGAAAAATTCACCCAACTTGTTTATTTCTATATCCATTTTACTGCGGTGGTATGGAACCGAACCCACCATCTCTCCGAGGTCTGCCTGTGTAATCACCGAGGTGTAATAATGCCACTTTGCCCACGCACTGATGAAGCCTGGTGGGGCAATGGTTATGCATTGGACTGCGATCCGCATGGTCGGCAGTTTGAAACCACCAGCAGCTCCGCTGGATAAAGACTGGGCTTTCTCCTCCTGTAAACAGTGATAGTCTCAGGAACCCACAGAGGGTCCCAGTGAGTCAGCATGGACTCAATGGCAGTGAGTGAGTACAGGCACGTACTCAGGTTTGATGTCTACAAAGCCTTATGAGGTGGTACAACAGTACTGAGTCCTGCAGACGAGACACACTAGAAGTTAAGTTCCAATCGTGTCGTTTGGACCTGAGGTCCCCACACTGAGATGCACGGAACTCTCTAAGGAATGGTGGGCCTCCAGCTGGGCAAAGGAGACAAGCGCCTTCCCCTAGGTCCGGCAGAGAGAAAGCCTCTCCTAGAGACAGCATGTGGGTGTGGACAGTGGGCCTCCTCAGCGCTCAGAGGCTACATCTCTGCTGATCAAAGCCTCCACTTTGGAGGCTGGTAAAGCAGCACTAGCTAACGCAGACACCTGGGGAAAGTAGTGTCAATCGCTACAGTCTTGTGAAGGGGTATTTAGGAAATATCTATCCAAAAAATTATTTTTTACGCTCATACCTATCAAGGTAGCAATTCTAACTCTAGGACTGTGTTCTCGAAAATACCTAAACATATGCTCAAAGAGAAGAGAGTTCAGTGCAGCAGCCTCTCAATGGGAAAAAGGCTTTTATCATTAGAAGGATCTTAAAAGCCCTCTGATGGAAAACTCAGTTAATAATTATATCCATAAAAATAATTAAATATTGTGTTAACAGTTGTACAGGCCCCAATTAAAATGATTAAATTTGAAATAATAATAATTAAATAGTCCAGAGTGGATTCTATGAATTAGACCAGTGCACTCATAGAATATAATTTTAACTAATCAAGCAGTTGATTGATGGACTACTTCCTATGTAGGGAAGGTGACCCTGGCAGACATGCAGGGCTCCAAAGGTCATACTGCATCCCTGCACTGAGCGGTCAGAAGCCATGAGCTATTCTGGTATATGCTGCTAGGAGGTTTCCGAGGTATCTTTTTAAGTTTAAAAAATATTTTGAAAAATGTACACTGTAATATACAAATCCTTCTAAAATACGTTATTTGTACAGTATATAAAAACCAACAATCTCTGAAAGGCACCCTGATAGTGTAGTGGTTACACATTGGACTGCAAACCACCAGGTTGGCATTTCAAAACCACCAGCTGTTCCAAGGGGGAAAGATGAGGCCATAAAGAGTTATAGTCTCAAAAACCCAGAGGCAGTCCCACCCTGGCCTGTAGGGTAGCTATAAGGCAGGCTTGATTTGTTAGCAGTGAGTGTGGTTGGCTTTTTTTAAGTCTATGAAAGAACAAATATCTGAAAAATAAATATGGGTTCCATTTACCAAGAAGACTGGTTTGAGGGTATGTAGGAAGGGGCTCTTTAATTTATCTTTACGTTCTTAGCTATTCTTTCATTAGTTTACAATGTGGATGTGCTTTTGAGATATCTGGTAATTAATGTTTCTCGTAAAGAAAGACAAAAACGAACTCTTCTGAAGAAACCACACCAAAAAAACAAACTCACGGCCATCGAGTCAATTCTAACTCATATGGACCCTGAAGGGAAGAACTAGGAAATTTCTCCAGCCTCGTTTTGCTAGTTTGCTTCAAATCCCGAGCAGAAGGACCCCGGAACTCCTCCCAGCTGGGGACCCCTCAGAGGTCCACGACAGGAGCTTTCTCCCCAGCAGCGAAGCCGGTCACGACCCAGCCCTGCTTGGCACCTTGGTGATGGAGCCTCCCCGCTCAGAAGGCAGCCTGTAGTGCCCTGAAATTGCTCCAACCAAAAAATGCCTGCTTCCTGGAGCTGAAGTTTGTCTGCCTGTGGCTTCCACCCACCAGTCCCGAGAAGAGAAGGCCTGGCCCAAGTATACCCTCCTCCATCTGACCCCGTGCCCCTCAGCTGAGAGGGGGACAGACCGTGGCCCGTGGCTCCATCCCGACTCAGCTGGACCAGCCTGCCCTTCTCCTTCTTGCCGAACAAGCGGCCAATGGACGATTTGATGCCCTTGCGCTTGGCGCCCTTGTGTAAGGAGTCCTGGCTGCTGTTGCTGCTGCTGGGGTTACTGCCCTGGTCCTCCAAGGAGCTAGAGATGACAGCCAGGAGGGGTGGGATGGGAAGAAGAAACAAATTTAAATGACAGCAGGAAAGCCAGAGGTCAGACCCTAGGAAGAACTGAGTTGGGGGTAACAGAAAGGTGCCCACAGGAGACAAGGAGCACCCTTCCCTGGCGGCGCATCTAAAAGCAGGGGGCAGTCATGTGCAGGGTGCTCAGGGGCAGGGGGAGATGACCTTGTGAGGCCAGGGAGCAGTGACAGACAGCGACAGGGCCTGCCCCACGTACCTCTTGCCTTCCTCCTGGCTCAGGGCTGGGTGGCCAAGCTTCTCGAGCCGCAGCGTCCTGGGTGAGGAAGGAGGAGAAGTCTCACATTTTATGGTGGCTTTATCCTCTCGGTTCTCTTCCCGAGACACTGGCGACTGAACAGACAGTGGGGCCGTCAGGGGATAGAGGGCGAGATCGGGGCCTGCCTACCCAGCCTGGACCAGGCAGAGGGGCATGGAGAGGGGCAGGGAGGGGTGGGGGTGGGGGGACACCCAGGGGGCTCTCTGAGTGCAGGCTCAGACTCCAGGGCCCACGGGGAAGAGGCAGAGAGGACAGGGGCAGGGTAGTGAACCATGAGTACCTGAGTCATCAGGCAGCACTCACCAGCAGCTTCCTCCTGTGCTTTCTTAAGTCACTGGGCTGGAAGAGAGAGTTGAAGGGTGAGCGCTCACCCACCTTCTGGGTGCCCCAAACCAACCCCAAGTACAGCCCTGTGGCCCGAGGGCGTGGAGATGATAGGTTTGCGTGCCCTCCCAGGCTCTCCCTGGCACTGCCAGCAGAGAATAGCTCAATAGAAACTCATGGCACCTTGGGAGGGCAAGTGGAGCTGCCTCTGATGGGCACTGGGTGGGCTTCTGAAATGCTCTGTTTATCCCAGGCCAAAGGGAGGGAGAAGCTCCCCCGCCCCTCCCACACCTGGGAGTTCCTGAGGGGCACGGCAGCCCCGTCCCTGCACCTGTCATGGGAAGAGAGGCCAGACCCAATGCAGAGAGCTGGGCCCTACCACCCTATTACCCCCCACCCCACCTTGGCCAGCACCCTAGACAGAGCCCCAGGACAGCAAAGACTCTCACCAGGGTCATGACCCCCATTCGGTCCAGGTCCTGGGCAGCACTTCGGGAGGTGAGCTTCGGCGTGGAGCGGCCGCTGAGTGGGGGCGATGCGCTGGCCAGGGACAGGGCCGTCAGCGAGGTAGGGATGGACCCGCGCTTGCGCAGCTGCGTCAGGTTTAGGGCCTCCATGCTGCCGCTGGTCACGCGGGTCTCAATCTCCTCAGCGCGGAGCTCGGCGGACTCCTTCTCCTCCTGGATCATCCTGAGAGCAGAGGGGGCCCGATCTCGCGCTGCCCCGACCACGCCAAGGCACGCCCTCTACGCAGCATGCCCTGGGCTCGATCCCATCTCTACTAGGAACCTCGTTTCTTTCCCGCTCACTAGCCGGCCTGGCCCCTGGATTCAATAAAAGCAGCTGCTGAGAAAGGCATCTTAGCTAGCGGAACACCACAACCCAGGCGTCAGAATCCCTGAGCCGCATGGGCTGACCTTGAGAAGGGCACTTTGCTCTCTGGCCGTGGCTTCTCAATATGTGGAATGTAAAAAAAAAAAAGGGGGCTTTTTTTTTTTAAACCAGTTGCTGCGCAGCAATTCTGTGTCATGTCTGTGTATGTCTAAGGAGAACCGGCTTCCACACGGTGACCAGTGGCTAGTTTTTCCAAACTAGACTGCCAGGCCTTTCCTCCGAGACATCTCTCGGTGGGCAGAACCTCCGACCTTGCTACTTTGGTTATCAGCCAAGTGTATAAACTATTTGCACCAATCCTGGGGCTCCAAACAATGCCAAGACCAGTCGTCTCCAAACACGGGGCTTTTAAATGGTTACTGGCCCCCGATGGGCTTTGCCCCATTCTATGGAATAATGAGGCAGTAATGATTAGGGTCCTTGGGGGGTATGTGGGTGTGTGGACTCAGAGAGGGGAGGGTGTACATCAAGACACCCTCGCACATCCACAGAGGCTGACGGGCAGGTGCCAGCTCTCCTTTGGGGAGAAGAACTGGTCTTCATGTATGTATGTGGTGGCTGTGCCATCCAGTGAATTCTGACACGCGGTGACCCTGTGTGACACAGCACCGCTGCCCTTGAGGAGCCCGAGACCACACTTCATGGCAGCACAGATCCTTTGGCGTTAGCAGCCGGGACAAACAGCTGTGGTTGTATGTGGTTTTACTTTGTTACTATGTCTGTTACTATGTTAGTGTTCATCTTCTCTCCCAGAGCCTCCCCCGACCCCCAACTGATCAGTGAAACCCTAAAGTTTAGAAATCACGGAGCCAGGCCAGCCAGGCTGCCCTACAAATCTCTGCCCTCCCCTCGCTATTCGGCAGACGGGTAACAAACTCTGGAAAAAGGCAGGGCAAAGTGGACGCATTAGCAACTGTTCCCGTCAGTGCGCTGCCTCCCTGGGGACTGGGAGCAGGGCACAGGTGGACTGCGCTCAGATCCGAGTTTGAATCCTGCCTCTGTCACTGGCTAGGTGAGTGGCCTTGGGCAAGCTGGGAACTGTCTCTGAGTTTCCGAGCCCTGTCCTATAGGATGGAGGGCAAGGGCCCTGGGAAGGCAGTCGCAGTGACAGTCTCAGCTCGCCCTGGAACAGGCTGGACGAGTGGGGCCCATCCTTGTTGTGATGGTGATTCCCTGCAGGGGCTCTGGGAGCATGGCTTCCAGCCCCCGTGCTGCCTCATCGCCAGCCCTCAGAAGTCAGTCGGAGGGCCTAGCCCCTCCGCCCAGCACAGAGCTAGAACTTCACCTGACGCCCCTCACAGGACCCTAGACCGTGCGCACAAGCATGGAGATGTGGAAGATTCCTTCTTTCCTGTCATTCAGTCCCACTCCCAAGACAGGCTTGCCTGAGCACAAAGGGGCCCCATCCTCTCCAGCCCACTTCCTGGCCCCCACCCTCGCCTCACCTGATCTCCTCGTTGATGGCATCCAGCTGCTCCTGGAGCATCATGGCCAGAGTCTGGGCATCAGAGTGGCCGCTGGGGGAGACGACATCCAGAGAGCCCACCAGCCCCGCTGGCTCATCCTCGTCCACATCAGAGATCTCAGGGTCACTGTCAAAGACAGGGGCGGCCTTGGGGGCCAGCACCCCAGGCAGTGGAGATGGCTCCCCGTTCTTACCAAAGCAGGGGCGGGGGCCGAGGGGAAGCAAAGAGGAACCCCAGATAGCTGAGGAGCAGGACCAGCTCCACCTCTACCACCTCTGAAAGAGCGCTTAACTCTGTACCACTCCACCTGTCGACCCAGGACCTGGCCCACTCACACCTGCTGGGAGCAGCTTGTGAGAAATGCGGACTCCTGGGCTGCACCCCCAGGCTGAACCATTCAGACACAGCATTCTAACGAGATCCCCAGGAGCCATGTCTGCACACAGAAGCCTATGTGGGGCTCTAAGGAACCCAAGAAGCTGTGGCACACTCCCAAGGGATGAGAGACACTGGCCAGCATCCCAGCCCCACCCAATGAACGTTCTCTTTGCCTCTCCTCGCTTGTTAAACGGGATCGTCATCTCTGTCTGGAAAGTAGTGGTGAGCGCTAGCTGAGGACGTTCACATGAAACACAACCTGAGGCCTGGTACAAACTCTGTGCTAGTGACGCCTGCTCCTCTCCAGCAATGCAAACTCACAGGGGGCGATGAGCTGGGGAGGCAAGAAAAGCCCAGCAGGTCTACCCTTGCCAGAGGGGGCTCCCAGGGCTCACCCTACCCCCTTCTTCAGTGGCCAAAGGACACGGGAGAAAAGGGCATCTGTGGGCTGAGAGAGCCAGCGGACAGGGGAAAGAAATGGAAGCGAGCCTGTGTTCTATCTAACGCACACCCCTCTGTAATCCTAAAGCCCCAGTGCCCCTTCTGGGTTCCTATCTAGCTTCTGCAACCTTACGCCTGAGCTCCTCGAAGCTGCCATGTCCTTATATAAAGAAAGAGTGACGGGGTGCTGTCAGACGAGGGCTCCTCCATCAGTCTCTCACTGCCATCGAGTCAATGCCAACTCACAGTGACCCTATAGGACAGGGGAGAACTGCCCCTGTGAGTTTCCAGGACTGTCACTCTTTGCCACAGTAGAAAGCCCCCTTCTCTCTCCCTCCATCAGATGAGGGGTCTCCTAAGGGGAAAGATGACTCTCCTCCCATAAGCCTAAGCATTCCCTTTCTCTATGGATACTCGGGGCATGAGAGGACTTAGACTCGTGTCAGAACATGGCTGGGAGTTCTAGGGCCAGGCAGGAATCAGACCACTCTGAAACATGGAGGTCAATCCTTCCTGCCCCTGGTGCCCAGAACCTCCCAGGCTGACTCAAGTCAGCACAAATGGTCAGCTGCTTCTCAGAAAATCCCTGGTGCCATCCCCAGGGTCCGGTTAACCTGCACCCTCCCCTGGTCGCCCCCACAGACAACAGCTTTTGTTCCAGAAAGCTGGCCAGCTCCATCTCGCCTCTTCCGCTCCACCCACCCCAACTACCAGAAACACGCGCTCGCACACGCAGGCACACGCGCACACACTTCTGTGGGGGCCTCAGGGACTGACTGGCTGCCCGCCAGCCCCTACCTCTTGCCCACCAGGAGGCTGGGGTAAGGGGGGCACAGCTGTTGCAGCTGACGATGGCCCCAACCTCAGGGCTGCAGCTGTTGTCAACACAGGGGTGGACAGAGGGGAGGATTTGCACCATACACCAGCCGTCTGTGTAACTGGAGCCAGGCATGCGGCTGAAATGACCCCAAACTCCCTGGAGAGAGCCCCCCCACACTCACACTTCCACCCGCTCACCTTGGCAGGCTCCTCCCGCAGGGCTGAGTAGCGGCGATGCAAACTGGGGGGTGCGTGGGTGGCTGTGGTCACAGAGAACCGAACGTCCACTGCACTGCCCATGTGCGACCTTGAATGGGAGAGACGGAGGGGAAAGGATCGAGAGCCCCCACTCATACCCACTGGGCCCACAGAGCAAGGGAGCTTCAGTTTGGAGAAGAGAAGGCTAATGACCAGGAGCTAGCATGCATGTTTGGGGTGCTGCCACTGAAGGAGGCATCATCTCGATTGCTCTGGAGGTCAGAGTGGCCCTGGGAGAACGTTCTAGGGGAGCACGTTGACTATAAGAAGGGCCTTCTCGTAGCAAGAGTTGGCTTATAGGCAAGTAGCCGCGTTGGAAAAGCTGCGCTGTCCCATCAGAACTAGGTCAGTGGAGGCCCCTGAGCATGTGACCAGAACAGTGCAGGGAGGTTCCCAGCACCGAGGGGCTGGAAGGGTTGGTCTCTGCAGGTTCTTTTTGAGCTCAGAGAGGCTCTGTTTCTGGGTCTTCTCTTTGACGGTCTCCCTTGTCTCCTTTCAATCTGCCCCTGGCTGAAATCCATCCCCAGGATGTTCCCAGAAGCCCTGGCACAGTATCAGCGGCAGGGTCTGGAGGGAGCATTTTGACTTCCCGCAGGGCTATTCCAGCCTTGAGATTTAGGATCCCAGGACAGATCCTCTGGAATATCTGAGAGGTTCCCCCTAGTGGCACTTGTTCCCCATCCCTTCCCTATCCCTTCCCAACTTAGAAGCCTTGCGGGCAAAGTGGTGAAGTGGAGTTCCTGTTGATCCCCTCCTCTTAGTCCTGATTCCAAGATGGGTCCAATAAACAGAGCCAGGAATGCCCAACCCTTAAAGAGAGCAAACAGTGACAAATGGTTTGATACACTCTAAGCCACGTCCTCTTAAATTGTGGATTTGGTCCCTTCTGAGCAACCTACGGGAAGGAAGGAGGTGTCCCAACCACCACTTTCTGTCTCAGTTCCCTGCTCCTCTCCACATGCTTGCACATTTCTGATGAACTTGAACATGGTATTTATATCTGGGGTATCCCCCGCCAGACATTCATAAGCTTCACTTCTTCAAGCTCAATGTTCCTTTCCCTAATTCAATCACGAGCCCCCCACAAAAAAATACAACCCTGCCT
Source organism: Tenrec ecaudatus (assembly GCF_050624435.1). Lineage (NCBI taxonomy): Eukaryota > Metazoa > Chordata > Mammalia > Afrosoricida > Tenrecidae > Tenrec > Tenrec ecaudatus. The sequence goes on along the minus strand of NC_134530.1, from coordinate 220,777,770 downwards.
ATAAGCACATAAATCTTTTTTGACCTGTCTTTATGGAAGTTGAGCTCCATTACCTGAGATAAGCATTGATAAGAGCCAGTGACCCTGAGTAGCCTCATCTGCTGTGGCCTACTTGACCTGAATCCAATGCCAACAGCAGCTTCACAAAATGGGGAGAAAAGCCCAGAAGTTGCCTACAACGTGAGCCTAGCTCAAGCATTACATGGAATGTTCCAGACACCATCTCTTAAAGATATTTAAAAAAAAAAAAAAAAGGAAGCCACAACCTAATTAGTGACCAGGCATTTCAATTCCCAACCATCAGAAAGCTATTGATGCCTCATTTGAATTCTGGCTGCTGCCATCTGCCCCCTGCCTGCCATGTGAATGGAGGTGGTCCCTAACTCTCAAACAGCCCCAAAGACCATATGACAGGAGACCTAGAATGAGTGGCACTCTCCCCCACCCGGAGCCCCCATGGGGCCTGGTGAGCATGTGATTCTGCAGCATGGCGCTCTGTACAGGAAGCAGGCCCTAGGAAGGAGTGTCACCTGCTGTACTTGCCTCTCAGCATCCCTCTGAAGACAGGCGCTGCCTTCTAAACTGCCCCAGAGAGCTGAGTGACTCTGAACAAGTTCTCTGAGCCTTGGTGTCCCACCCTGGCAAGGAGGAGGAGGACGCTGAAGTCCTGGGTGGTCTTTTGGTGGAAGATGGCCTGTGTTCTGAGGACCCGTCTGTCCCTAAGCACACCCAGCCTCCCGAGCCCCAGTACCTGGAGTGGACGCCATCCACAAACGGCCCCCCTCGACCCTTCAGCTGGTCCACCTCTTGGCGCAGCTTCTCAATTTCTTCAGACAGGCGACCCTGTGCCAAGCAGACCCAGGGTGAAGGTGGGGCCAGAGAGGGAGAGTGGGCGTCAGAGGGGCAGAGAGGGCAGCAGAATTGGGGCAAAGCGGAAGAATGCACGGCCAAGTGCAAAGCCACGGGCCCGAGGCCTGGCTCACAATGACACTAAAGAGAAGTCCAACAGGATGAGAGGAAGGGCCAGCAGAGGGGTGATAGAGCCAGGAAGGGAACCAGCCTGCTTGTGGAAGGAGGTCACTGGAACAGGCTGGCTGGCCCCTCACCGACACACACTGGCATGGCACTTGGTAAATGGGACTGGGAGTATGGGGCCGGCGCCCTCCCGGACTTCAGAAACATGGCTGAGGCAAGGACAGGGGCTCATGCTCCAGGAATGGCAGGGCTCTAGCCTCCCCAGGGGTCAAGGCCACATGAAATCCTTTTCTTGAGCCTCCCACTGGGCCCTGCCACTCTGCTGCCACCACCAGGAGCCGAAGGCCTTTGGCTTCTTCTTTACACGTGGTGACATCACATGTGCACATGGGCTAACGGAGCTGCATGTGCCCATGATCACAGGAGGGACACTCCCAGAGCGTCAGGTTACATTCCCTCAGACACGCCCCTCCCGGCCTGGGTACCTTGTGGTGATGCTGCTCCTCAATCTGCCGCTGGGAGCTCTCCAACTCCTGGATCAGCGTATTCTGGAGGAAATGGCCATGAGTGGGTGACCCCGCCCCTCTGCTGCTCGGGCCTCAGCCTCCTCCCAGCCCTGAGCAGATCCTGGGGACCGGCTCTCCCACGCCCACCCCTACTCATAGGGCTGCAAACCCTCCCCTCCAGGCCAGCCCGCCACGCCCACGTGTCCGCCACGCCCCTCCGGGGAGCCCCGCCCACCCCAGTCCTCCACACCTTACCTTTTCCTCCAGGGCCGCCATGCGCTCCTTGAGGTGGAGCTGCAGACGCTCGTTGGACTCACTAAGCAGCCGGTCCACGGTGTCTGACAAGCGCTTGTTGTGGTCCTCGTTCATCTTCTCTCGCTGGCGCACCTGCACAGCCAGCCCCCTTCACACCAGCTCACCCGAGGCCCTTCTCCCAGCCCTCCCTAGGGGCCACCCACCCAGTCCCACCTGGATTCTTCCAGCCCTCCCAGTGCGGAGCGCACCTCTCTCCAGGGCGCCAGAATGACCATCACCACTCCACCTGCAAGTGCCCGCCCCCAGGACCCAGTGCCCGCCTCAGCCCCACCCCAGCCCTTTCCCCCTTGACGGTTGGTCCCTTCCACAGACCCTCTGGGGAGTCTGGAGGGCGGGGCGCTGAGGAGCCAGCCCAGTGCCCTCACCCTCGCCAGCTCCTGGTTCTTCTCTTCCAGCTGCCCCTCCAGCTGTCTCAGGTGCTCCTCGATATTTCCATGACGCTCTTCCGCCTAGGGATAGGGATGCGCCAGCAAGGCCTGATGATCTCCTGGCCTCTCCAAGTCCCAGCTACCCATCCCATACACCTCCCAGATCATCTGGGGTCCAGGCCCACCCGCCCTCCTCCTGCCATCCTGCTGGGAAAGCCATCACCTCCACTGTTCTTCCCAAGGGCCTTCCACCCCCGCTGCCCCCCCTCCCCCACGCCACTGCTCTCTGGGTCACAGACTGAAAACATCACATCCTGGAGCTAGCAGCTCAGAACACCACAAATCCTCCCTGGCCTTCCAGGAAAGTCTGCTCTGGAACGAACGAAGCACCACCAATGTCCTAGTGCCTCCAGATAAACGGATCTGCACTCGGGAGCAGGGACCCCACCAGGACTCACACCCTAGCTCCCTCTGCTACCAACTGTGTGGCTGGGGACAATGTCCTGAGACTTAGTCCCGCCCACCCCCCTTTGTAAGTGTGGATAAGAAAAGCATCCACACGTGCCGGGTATCCCTGAGAGGTCTGACTGAGACCGTCCACAGAAAGCACGGAGAGCCCAAGTTCACAACCCACGCACGGGGCGAGCTGATCCTGACCCCTGACGACCGTCGTGGAGGACAGTGTAGAACTGCCCCCATACGTTCTCCAAGCCTGTGATCTTTCCGGAAGCAGACTGTGCTGTGGTGTCCTCTGGCGGGAGCAGTCGCGGGCTGGAACTGCATGCCTTGGATTCACCGCAGCGCACTTAACCACTGCACCCCCAGGCCTCCTCCCAAGTCATGTTAGCCGTGGCCGTACAACCAGACCAGGCAGAGGGGCCTCCTCCCTCCCGCCACCCACTCATGCATCTCCAGAGACAAAGACCTCACTGTCACCGAGGATAAGGCATTCCGGAACAGCGCGCGTCTTACAGGGAGGAAACCCTTCCACAACCCGCCCCTGCTCCGACTTCCCTGGAAAGGCCAGCGCTCTTGTCAGGGAGACAGCAATGCTGGCCGCTGCAGAAGCACATCCTCTGCTAACAGTCAAACCTAGGCGGTCAGTCCCAGAAGCCATGGAATCGCTGCTGTGTTCCGGACCATAGGGACCCCATAGGAGGGAGCAAAACTATGGCCCAGGAGTTCCTAGGCTGAAATCTTACAGGAAGACCAAAATGTCGCGCCACTGAGGCTCTCTGTAGAGATCTCAGAGGCCTAGCCCCCCCTCAGCGTGCTAGAGATGCGGGCACTAAGGCCAAATGGGGGAGTCCCAGAGGGGTCAGTAGCAGGAGACTTTGTCATGAGTCTTCCAAGGAACAGCGAGGCACCTGCGATGGAGCTGGGGGAGGACCTGGGCCTGGTCCAGGGGCCTGGTGTTTCCTGCACCTGGGTTCCTTCTCTCTGGGGGCCGGGGAGAAGTCCACTGATCCTGCATGAGAGCCTCCCAAAGGGGCAAGACACCCCTACATTCCCCTCCCCAACCCACTGTCAGGCGGTGTCTATGCAGCTCTCTAGCGCTATGGTTTTCACCTGCACGCCTCTTAGGAGCTTTCACTCCATAAAGGTCTCTCTCTATTAAGGTAAAACAGAGCTTTGTTGCTCCTGTGTTACAAACTGTGAATGTGCTGCTAACCAAAGGTTCGGCAGTTCAATCCTGCCCAGAGGCCCCTCAGGAGAAAGAGCTACTGATCAACTTCTGGAAAACCGGCCGTTGAAAATCCTAGAGTGTAGATCTACTCAACACACATGGAAGCGTCAGGAGTCAAAACCGATCCACCAGGGTGGGCGCTTCATGTGCCCCGACCCTGCAGCCTTCAGACAAGTAGGGGTGTTCACTACATCTGGGAGCTTCCATTTGGTAAGGAAGGATGTGCTCGGTCCAAACAGCCTCTCAGGAGTGTACTGACTTTGACAATACCGCCTCTCAGAATGCATCTTTCCAGAGAGGAAAGGCTTTATCTTTTGACTCCAGCCTCAAACAAAAGGCACAATTGACTCTCCAAAAGACCAAACTCACCGCCATCCAGCCAGTTCCAACTCAGAGCAACCCTGTAGTGGTTTCAAACTGCTGACCTTGCGGGCAGCAGACTAATGCATGGCCCGCTATGCCCGAGTTGTGAACTACAATGGTGTGTAATTCATAATAAAAATACTTTGCTACGGCAATGGCGTTTTCCACTCAAAAACAGTCTTTTATACACTATCTTCTGTGATCATCAGGACACTGGTGGTGTAGTGGCTACACGTTGGACTGCTAATCACAAGGTCGGCCGATCAAAACCACCAGCCACTCTGAGGGAGAAAGATGAGGCTTTCTACTCCCATAAAGAGTTACTGTCTCAGAAACCCACAGGGCAGTTCTGTCCTGTGCTACAGGTTCACGATGAGTCAGAATCGACTCGATGGCAGTGAGTTTGGTTTGTGTTTTCTGTGATTACCACAACTCTGTGGGGTGATGAGGGAGGGCTCCCTCTTCTTGACCAACAGGCACAAGGCAACACGTTCTGGAGTCAAGGAGTCAGGACGGGTCTTCTGGTTATCAGCCCCGTGTGCCTCCCGTCATCTACTCACTCGCGGCCTGGCCCGGTGAGGGCTCAGGGACCGAGGACAGAGCAGGCCTAAGCACCTGGCTCACTTGCCTTGGTGAGGGCTGCGATCCTCTGGGCGAGCTCAGCCTCCACCTCCGGCAGTGTCTCTGCCTTGCGCATGGTCTGCTGCAGCTTCTGCTCGGCCACCTCCAGCAGCTCCTGCAGGTGCCGGGCCTTCTCCTCACACTGGGAGAAGGGGGTGCAGAAGTAGGTCCAGAAGCGGTGCTGAAACTCCTCCCTTCTCCCTCGCCCACTACCTCGCCTCCACCTCAGCCTGCAGAGAGCAGGTGACAGGTCCAGGGCAGCAAGGGACGTGCTTGGTTCTGAGCTGCCCAGATGCCCGACTCACCCTGGATGAAGCTGCTCCTTTCCCATCCCAAACGTGACCTGCAGGAGCCCCCAGGCCACCAGGGAAGGTTCCAACCCCACTGTCAGGACCTCCAGGGTCAGCTCCAATACCCTGCCCCTCCCCACCTGGAGCAGGAGTTACCTGGCGGTGCAGGGACTCCTTGTTGGCCAGCTCATTCTCTAGTTTGTCATTGAGGTCGTGGATGGATGTGGCCTCTCGCTGAGCGGCCAGGTAGCGCTTCTCCAGCGTGGTGATCCGCTCCTCCATGTCCACCTTCTGGGCTAGGGCCTGGGGGTGGGGGCGGGGAGAAGAAAGCAAAAGGGAAGGTCATTAGCAAGGTTGCCGAATCCTGCTGCCCCGCCCACTGGCACCTGCACCTTCTCCCTGTGCTCCAAAGCTTCTGACCTTGCCCCCCCCCTTAGGGCAACTCCCGAGTTGGTGATGGGGGTGCTGAGGCGACGTTGACCTGTGGCGCCCCCATCCCCACCCCGTGTAGTCACAGAACTAACTGCGCAGAGGGTTGCAAGGATGTGCCCTTTCAGACTATGAAGTCTGTCCTCCTCCGCGCTGACGGTCCAGCACTCACAGTCTGAGTCACGAGCACCTCTCTGCCCTGCACCAGACCCCAAGGATACTCACTCACTCTTCCACTCCACCCCCACCTGGCCCTCCTTCACACCTGAAAGCCAAACGCCCTGTGCCCCGCAGGGGGCGGCCAGCCAGCAGCCCTCACCTCACGGAGGTCCCGCTGGTGCTTGCTGCTCAGCTCCTCAGACTTGATGAGGTCCCGGCGGGCAGTGCCCAGGTCCTCCTCCAGCTCTGCCACCGTGGCTGTCAGCGTGACCAGCCGCTCCCGGGTCTGGCTCAGCTCAAAGTTCTGCTTCTCCAGGAGCTCCTGCAGCTCCTCGGCCCGACCCGCATCATCCTCCAGGGACAGGGAGCCACCGTCACCACCCCGTGCCCCTGCCCCGGGGAGATGGAGTGGGGGCAATCCTGCCTCCGTGGAAGAACAGACTTCTCTCCTGGGGCCCGAGAGCTCAGGCCAGACAATGGGCAAACACTGCACCTTCCTCTCCCTTGAAAAGCTACCACATCTAGCACCACCTGCCATCTCTCTCCCCTGGTGGCTCTGTGATGACATGTTGGGCTGCTATTAGCAGGGTCAGCAGTTCAAAACCACCATCCCTCAGATGCAGAAAGATGAGGCTTTCTCCTCCCATCAAGAGTTATAGTCTCCCCCCTCCCTGGGGGATGGACAACAGACAAGTAGGTGACGGGAGACATCAGACAGTGTAAGACATGAAAAAATAATCATAATTTATAATTTATCAAAGGTTTGTGAGGGAAGGAGGGTGGGTAAGGGAGGGAATGGAGAAAATGAGGCGCTGGTACCAAGGGCTCAAGTAGAAAGAAAATGTTTTCAGAAATATGATGGCAACAAATGTGCTTGACACAATGGATGGATGTATGGATTATGATAAGAGTTGTACGAGCCCCCAATAAAGTGATTTTTTTTTTTTAAAAAAAGGAGTTACAGTCTGGGAAACCCACAGGGGCAGGTCTACCCTGTCCTGTAGGCTCGTCCTGAGTCAGACTCAGGCAGTGCGTTGAGAGATCCCTGCCTTGTGTAGTGCAGAGAAGGTATGACAAAGGTGAATAAATGCTCACTAAGAAGGACTCGTGGCTGGAGCCACAGTGGTGAGGTAGAAGTCAACCTGACAAGTCGGGCTAGACAAGCATGCTCTGTGCTTAGCGGGGTACTGGGTGACATAATCAAAACCTGCCATGTCTTTGCAGCTAGGATAGGGAGAAGGGGAGAGATGTGGGAATGCTAGCGAAGGCCCCAAATGTAACTCAGGCCCTTAAACTACTGAACCGAGGCCCCCATCTCCTGTCGCGGGGACTATGGGCTCTTTGCTGTGCAACTCATTACTCACCTTCCATAGGCGCTTCGGTCCCAGCTCCACGGCCCCCTCTTCTTCTGGCACTCCATCCCGAGCCCCCGCCCCCTGCTGCAGGGCAGACACCTGTAGGATACAGTCCCCGAACAGATGGTACTTCCCAAGGAACAGAGCCTCCCACGCACTCTAGACCCTGTAAGCCCCGCCTCCCAGACAGGGGTGACTAGGGCAGCCTTGGTTAGCAGTGTCCGGCCAAGACAGCCGGGAGCAGTCAGAGGGCAGCCATAGGGCTTACCTGCTGGTGGGCGCCTGCCAGCTGCTCCTCTAAGGTGGTCACTCGCTCCAGTGCAGCCCGGAGCCGCTCGCGCACCTGCCGGGGTAAGGGGAGATGGAGGAAGAAAGGCAGACCCCACTGGGCTCAGGCGGAAGGGGCCTGGGCTTGATCTACCAACTTTGGGCATGAGGCAAAGAGAAGGGCATCCCCAGAGGGAGGGAACCTGGAAGGAGGACCACAGCATGAGGCCAACAGAAGGCAAGGCAGGAGCCAGGTCCACAGCCAGAGGGCAGTTTCCCTACCGCCAGGCTGTAGGTTCTGAGAGGGGACCCAGGAGGCTCAGGGAAGGGCAGCTGGAGGGGTGGGCTGGGCTGTCAGCCAGGTACCTTCTCATCCAGGGCCTTGTGGTGCTCAAACAGCGACTTGAGGGCCTTCAGCACCTCCACCTCGCTGGAGACCCCGGAAGGGGACTGGGCCTGGCGCTTCACCACCGTCATCCGCAATGACCGCTCATGGCGGGACACCAGGCACTCCAGGTGCTCCAGAAGCAGCTGGCAGGGAGCAGGGAGGGGGACGAGCGGTCAGCATGTGCTTCATGAGGGACAAGCTGGCAGGCCGCCTAGCAGGCATCAGTACAGCGGACCGCGGGACATGTCAAGAGACTGTCACTTTGTAGCTGCTGTTGGCGGCCACAGAGCCAACCCCCAATGCGTGGCGACCCCTTGCACAACAGGGCCGGGCTGCTGTCTCTAGTGGTTGGTGAAATACTACCCCAAATGAATGCCCTTCTCAAACTGGCTGCCCCGGCCTCGCCCCAAGGCTTCATCCTTCCTGCAGGCCAGCAGCTGGGGTGATAGGTCTCCCCTGGTGATTGGATGCCATTGATATCAAGGAAGGAAGGGTAAGGATGGGGCCCAATGTGCCCACACCCAACTATGCCTGCTCTCTCATCTCTGCCTCTCTCTCTCTCTCACACACACACACACACACACACAACACATGCACACACGCAACATGCATGTATGCACACACTCACATGCACACGCATACACACATGCATGCGCACACTGGCACCAGGTCGTGCCCACTTACCCTTGTGTTATTCCGCTCGGCTTTCAGCTCTGAGATCTCTTCTTCCCGTTCCAGAAGCTGCTCCCGACACGTGCTCAGCTCCCGGGTTAAGGTGGCAAATTCCTGAAAAAGCCCCCGGTCACTCAGTGCTTGAGGATTCACCCCCTATGGGGCTCCCAGACCATCTTATCCATTGCACCCACATCCACAAGCACTGGCACCGCAGGGCTGTGCCAGAGATGTGGGACTGGCTGAGTGCCTGGTGAGGAAGGACGCCTTGGAGCCAGCTTGGCCGTGTGTGTCCTGAGGACGCCCTTCCCTGCACTGTGTACTCTGGTCCCCCAGCCAGCCATTCTACAGCATTTCCCTGTGGAAACGATGGAAGGGAGCCCTATCTCTAGTTTGAGGTAGTAAATCCAAAGAGATTGACAGGGATTTGAGATCAAGTCTGAATGGGAGCCCCAGGAATCTCTCCTTCAGCCCCTTCCACAGCTTGGCAAGCTGCCAGGGAGCAGAGTCATAAGAGCTTGCTGGGGTACCAAGCGGCCCCCCTCCACAGGAGCAAGAATGAATGCAGACCTGCCAGCCAGCTCCATAGGCCAGGCCTGGCTCATCAGGGCAGGGCTACAGCTCCACCTGACAGACACCACAGCGCTTGCATAGGCTGGGAGGCAGGCGCGCGCGCGCACACACACACTCACACACACACAACACACACACACTCACAGGCCCAACTCCTTCCAGGATCTTTCGGCTCATTCTCCGTGAGGACAAGCAGACACAGGGTTGGGGGTGGGGGTGGCGACTGACACTCACAGACCCAGGCCCATCATACCCCCACTCATCTAATTAGACTGCCCCTTACTCCAGATGAGTGGCCCAGACTGTGGGCAGCCAAGGTCTGAGCGACTGAACAGAGGCCATAGCCACATGCTGGCCTAGCACCTGCCTCCCATAGCACGGACTTGGGATTCCAATAACAACCCTTTCCTGTCACTTAGAATCCAGTTAAAGGGGGCTAGGAGGGCTGTAGAAAGAGCAGGGGAAGTAGCTGACCTCTAACCTGTTCACTGATTACCACCTTACTGCCCAGACCACGGCCAACAAGCTTCGTGTGCCTGGACGCCTAGGCGCATACATATACGCACACATATGCATGCATGCACACACTCGCACCTCTGCATGAACAGCCCCACACCCACACTTACACCCAGAGACAAGACTGAAGGCTATCCCCAGTCCCCTTCCATGCCACCACCATCAAAGGACTGGGGCTGTCTCCTTCCCTGCCCTCAAGTTCTCTGCTAACCTGGACTCCCCACTCCAGGGCGCCTCCTCGCTCCAACTCCCTGCCACCAAGTCCCTGCTGACTCCTAGCTACATTCGAGGGCTGGGGAGGGCTGCCCCTGTGGGTTTCCAAGATGGTCACTCTTTATGGGCGTAGGAAATTTCCTCTTTCTCCAGAGGAGCAGCTGGTGGTTTTGAACTGCTGATCTTGAGGTTAGTCGCCCAGTGTGTAATCACACACCACCGCCACCAGGGCTCCACCTCTAACCCATCTGCCACTCTGCTGCCAGAGTCATCTCTCAAAGGCCAACGGTGTCCTCAAAGGTAAGGGCAGACTCCTCCCCTGGCTTTCAAGGGCTCACACCCTTCTTTCCAAGCCCCTCCCAGGCCTGCTCTCTGAGCACCCTGGGACCCAGTCAATCCAGTCACTGCCAAGCACTAGTGATACTCCTCCTCCATTGCCGCCTTCCCAGATTCCCTAACTGCAGGACTCTCTCCCTCCTTGGGAAACTGCCTCATACGGTAGCTGAGAGTCCTAGAACGGGCCCATGGAGCACCCCCAGGAACGCAGGTGTGAGCATGCCTACCAGGTGTCAGGTGCTGTGCTAGCCAAGCGCTGGGAAACAGTAGCCAAGAGTCATGACTCCTGGCCTCCGGAAGTTTCCAGTGTGGACAGGCCTGGCATCTGATTTCAGCTCTGCTTTCTCTCTTGGCTGTGTGACCTTGAGCATGGAACTTAGCCTCTTGGAGCCTCAGGTCTCTAATCTATAAACCAGAGGCATAGCCCCACCTTCAGTACCCCTGTAAGGAGTCAGCCGGTCACTGCACTTAGCACAAGTCGGTCAAAGGCAGCTATTTTTGTCACTGACACTGGGTCTCACAACCTTCTTGGCTTCTCCTCTAGTTGTGCTCCAGACTCTACGGGCTCCGGAGGGACAGGGACCGGCTGCTCATTCACTCTTGTCTTGTTTCGAGCCTCTGACTCTCCAGTTCCACATCAGCACCCACTCTCATCCTCGCGGCACAGCAAGACTCCGTTCCTGAAGCCAGGCCTCACTCAGGCTCTCCTCCCCACCCACACAGAGGAGAGGGCTCCGTCTGGAGCCATGTGACCCCCGGGGCTGCCTCCCTGGCACCAGCAGCCCAGTACGGCAATGCCTGGTCAGCAGGCAGAGAAACACCAGGACTGTTGGTGCAGTCGCATGCATGCCATGGTCACAGACAGACAGACACACCCTGCTCCTCCCTGGGCCTGGCTAGCAGGCTGAAGACACTTCCTTTGACAAGGGACAGGTTGCCCAGGTCTCTGCTCCCCTCTCAGGAGCCCTGGTGGCACAGCGGTCAGGAGTTGGGCCACTCCTCTGAAGCAGACGGGCCTTTCTGCTCCCGTCAACAGGCGCAGTCTCAGAACCTCTTGGGCCAGCTCACCCCTGCCCTAGAGGGGAGCCGAGTCAGCCTCTCCTCGATGGCACTGGGTCTGTAGCTTTGCTGTTTATACCCTCAGAGCACCCTTCGAGGTGCCCTGGAGTGTCCACCAAATGAGAGAGAAGCAGGAGACCTCAGGGAGCCCCCCAGCACCCCAGGGAGGCCTGGGTTGCATTCCTCCCTTTCCAACTGCTGACTGGCTGGGCGCCGGCTATCGACTTCATTCACCCTACAGGGCGGACGGTGGTGACCATCGCAGATCCACGATGGTTTGTGCGGACTTAGTGAGCCCAGCCATGCAAAGTGCTCAGTGCCTGTCTGCCTGTCACGCAGGAAATGCCAATAAGTAGGGGCCCTCCTGGCAATGTCAAGTACCTTCCACCAGGCCGGTGCTTCAAACCCACCAGCCACTCTGAGGGAGAAAGATGAGGCTGTGGGTTCCCATAAAGATTGACAGCCTCTGAAACCCTGTTGAGGCTGCTATGTGTCAGAATCGGTCCACTGGCTCTGCGCAGTGGCTATATGATGGCTAAGGAGTCTGGGTGCCAACCATAAGGTCTGCTTCCATAAGGGTTAAAAATCCAGCCCCCGGTTTTCGGGTGGACCCAACAGGACAGAGTAGAGCGGCACCACAGGGTTTCCAAGGCTGAAACCTTTACAGTGGCCGATTGCTGGTGCGTTCAAAGCACTGACTTTCCAACGGGCAGCCAAGCGCTTTAACCACGGCGCCACCCGGATTCCTTCCAAAAAGGCTCTTCCTCTTCCCACCACCACCACCTCCTCAAAGCGCGGGAGGACCGGGCCTGAGCCTTTTTTCCCAGTCTCGGGTACCACCTGCTGGTCATCAGAGCTGACTGCAGTTGGCCACTGGGCCCCCATCCCAGGCCACCCATCTCCCCAGGTGAAACAGCCCCAGGCTGGGTGACGGGCAGGGTGAATGCTGGGCGGTGAGGGAGAGCGCAGGGTCCGCGAACGCCACGCGCAAACGCTGGCAGACGCAGCGGGGTGCCGCCAGAACCCGGGGAGGGCAGTGCCAGGGGCGGGGTTTGCGCGGTCCCGCCTTACCTGGGGGAGGGCGGAGCTCAGATGGCGCTGCAGCTGGTCGCGCTCGTGCAGGGCGTCCTGGAGCCTGCTCTGCGTGGCCGCCAAGCTCTCCTGACTCTCCCGGAGGGACTCCAGCAACTTCTCCCGCTCATCCAGCATGTTCACCATCAGCTGCTCAAAGTTGGCGTCGGCATCGGCGCTGTGGGGGGGGCCCAAGGGGTCCCCCTCGTTGATTGTGGGCATCACCTCACACATGGTTGGGGGTGGGCAGGGTCTTCTCGATGTCGGAGGGCAGGGGAGGGGGTCACAGGCGTGGCGCCACTGAGACCCAGCGAGCGGGTGTCAGAGAGGACAGTGCCAGGTGGGTAGACAGGTGGCCGGAGCTTCTCCCACGGCATCAGTTGCTCTTGCTCGGAAAGGGGCCTGGTGCCCCGAAGGCCCCCGTAGAATGCAGCCAAAAGGCCGGGCTGAGCCCCTCAGGGCGGGGGCGGGGGGCCCTGTGTCCCCAGGCAAGTGGGCAGCAGCCAAGCGTGGCCATGACAGGCAGGGATGTCGGGCGAGTGCCCTTCTCTTAAACTGCGCGCTGGGGGCTGGCGGCGTTCCAGCCCGGTCTAGCGACACCCATCGTCTCTGGAAGGCAGTGAGTCTCTGGAAGGCTGACCGGGTCTGTGGGAGAAACAAACGAACGCCATGAGGTGACATGAGGGAGGGTGGGCGGGGGAGGTGGGCCCTGCCCCCGCAAGTGGGGGGAGGGAGGTGTCACGCATGACCCTTCACAGGCTTGCTCCCTTCACTCCACCCCAGCAGGGGGCCCTCCTTAGTGCCGTTCCTGCAGACCCTGGTCCTCCCCCCAGCTGTCAGAAGTGCAGCCGCAGTGGTTCCCCCACCCACGTGGCCCGCTGGCCAAATATAGAAATGATTCAGTCAGCGCTCGGGGAGCAGCCAGCGGGCTGCCCAGAGTCCTCCATAGACCTGGAGGAGAAGAGGTGGGAGAGGAGGACAGGGGGTCTCTAGCTCCTCCCCCAACTCCGGCCCAGGCAAAAGCAGGCTCGCAGAAACCTGAGGTTGGCCTCCTGAGCACGCAGGAAACAGCGTAACCCCGACCCTGCACACTGACTCCTGAGAGGGGCGGCTGGGCACCCATGGGGGCAGACAGAGCGCCCTGCCTACCACGGGGGGCCCATTGCTCCTGGAGGAGAGCGCTGGCTGCCTCCATCCTGAATCCGACCTGCCATGGAGTAGCCCAGTGCCTGCCTCTGCTGGGCTGGTGCAGAGACTGAAGGGTGGGAAGGAACCAGGGCTGGTGTTGGGTGGGGGCCACTTGCTCACAAGTCCCCACCCCCACCCCCAGTGCTATTACTCCCTGCTGTCACACACACACACCCTCCATAGCAGGCCCTCAGCCTGTACACAGCCTGGACCCAGCGGGATGTGGAGCACAGGCCAGGGCAGATGAAAGCACCATCCAGGTGGGTAGCTCTCTGCCTAGCACCAGCTAGCTCCCAGCTTCCCTGGCCAGAGGGAGCTGTCTTTCATGCCACCCCTCCCCGAGGCCTGAGGCAGAGGGCAGCTGTCACTGGGGCCTGGGGCTGTTGGGCAGATAGGACTAGGATGGGTGGGAGGCCAGACAGCATGTAGCAGTCAGCCCAGTCAGCATGTAGCAGGGTGAGCCCAGCAAGGGAAAACGGAAAAGAGGGCCAGGCCTCTTCCCTTGAAGCCCCATCACCCACTGCATGGCCCTGAAATGGAGGGCGGAAGAGAGGATGCGCTCACCCCACAGCCATCCCCGGATGGGCCCACAGTCCAGCTGGCCTGTGCACAGGTGCACACACGAGGACACACCCAAGCGCACACAGACTCAGGACAGACCCAGGGTGGCCATACACATGCCACCAGGCTCAGCAAATAAAAAAGGAACATGAACTCTGGTCAAGGGGTTCCCTTCCCGGTGCTGCACAGCCTGCTGAGAGGTGACCAGGCCTGCTCTGCACCCCTGGGTACCCAGCTGCTGCCAGACAACCCACATGCACCTCGCTGCCCAGCAGAGGAACTGAACAGAGAGGAGGGGGTGCTGCCCCAGACTTGCCAGAGCTGCCACCTCACTGATTCTAAAAACAGCACTTCCTCCCGTTCTCCCACACACTGTGCCCGGGCCCTTCACCCTGGAGGCTCACACCCCCACTGCAGAGGAAGGGCCATGTGGCTCCACCAGTACCCCTCCACGCTCACTGGTAGCCACACCCCAATCCCTCCTCTCTGTCTGTCCCCCACCCCCCTCTCTCTCTCTCACACACACACACACACACAGGCCAGCGGGAGGCTAGATTGGAGACTGAGGAGCCCCTGGTGGTGGACCTGTGTTTGCAGAAGAGGACACTGGAGCCCAGTTCCCTGGGAAGAAGGTCACCCCAGCAGCCCCTCCCCGGCAGCTTGCAGGGTGGTGTAAGGGAAGGCCGGGGTGATCCTGGGCTGACCACTGTGCGATGAAACCCAGGACCCCCTGTGTTGCCACCCAAAAGGGACAAGCCCCCAGATGACAAGCAGAGCTTTGAAAACTAGACCGCCCCACACACTGGCTGGAGAGTGCAGACTGCCTTCTGGACTCTGGGTGGTGCAGACAGGGATGCGCCCAGCAGCTAAACAAAAGGTTGGAGGGTCAAGTGCACCCAGAGGTGCCACAGAAGCCAGCCTACAATGTGAGCCACTGACAACCCCACGGAGCTCAGCTCTGCTCGGGGATGCGTGGCGCTGCCAGGGAGTCAGAGTGGACTTGGTGAATCCTGAGTCCCCTTCCTGTCGCACAGGTGGGCCTGTGGGTGGAGTTCTTGAGCCCCTTAGAGGAGAAGAGGGAGGGGCTGTATAAGGAAGGGAGGGCAGGCCCTCAGGCTCCCTCCCCATTGTGAGGCTCCTGCCCCCTCCTCACTGGGAGGGCTCTGCAGGGACATGCTCTGAATCACCTGGTCATTCTGGCTGCTGGGACACAGGCTTGGGTGCCACCAGCCCTTGCCCAGCCTCCCTCTGAGCCAGGTGCCCAGTAGCACCTCTGCGTCCCCTGGCCACAGGGCCTCACAGAGCGCAGGTTGAAGATGAGCCCAGGGAGGGTGGCAGGCAGATGTCTCAGAGGTGACTGGCCAGTGCTGGACTGGCCCTCCATGCCCAGGCACAGTGGGTGGAGGAAGCTCTGGAGCAGCCATACCTCCGGGACACCTGGCTCCTGCTGGCTGCGGGGTGGGGGAGGGGGCTGTCTCTAAATAGCACAATTATCATCTCGGCCTAACAGAAGCCTCCTCAACTCCTGCACAATTTCTAAGTAACACTCACAGGTCCTTATTCAGAGGCGAGAGCTGCCGGCACCCAAAACAAGCACTTGCAGGAGGCCTCCCAGTGAGGAGTGTGGGCAGGCTGTGAACGGTGTGTGTGTGTGTGTGTGTGTGTGTGTGTGTGTGTGTGTGTGTGTGTCTGGCGGGGGGGGAGGCTGGAGCAGGTCTCTGGGCTTTATAAACATGGAGGAGGCACAGCAAAAGCATCATTGACTTCCCAAAAAGCAGCCCCATCTTCCAGCAAACAGAAGGGCTAGGTCTGATGCCACGGCTGGCCACACACACTCGTGCGCCAGGCTCCCTGCTGCTCTACCAGATGGCAGGCTCTAGCGCCGAAGGTCAGCAAACCTAGCCGCCACCACCCCAATGAAGTGCTTACACCACACTCCACAAGCAAGCCTCCTGCCTGAAGGGACAGAACGCCCTCCCTCCCTTGGGCCATGTTGCCCCCCCTCTATCTCATGCTCACTGTTCCTGCCACTTCTCTGGTGCCTGAATCCATGCAACCCAGTGCCCGGGCATCCTCCCAGTGCCCGGTCATCCTCCCAGTGCCCGGGCATCCTCCCAGTGCCCGGGAAACCTGGGGTTCGAAGGACATGCTCTGCTCCTGGCTCGTCTCTGATGATGATCATGATATCGCTCCTTCCTGCTTCTGGGATGGCTCCTTTTACACCTAGCAGGACGGTAAGCTCACTGACCCATTTGCCAGACTTCCACACACCTTGCTGGCACAGTCCCACCCAGGTATGTGCTGGGGGTTACAAACCTTCGGGCTAGCAGAGCCTGGCTGGTGAGCCCCTGCACTGGCCGCTGACACGGGGAGGGTCAGATGCCTACCTCAAAGAGCTTGGACAAGGATCCCCAAGCTGACACAGGAAGAGAGATTGGATCAGTGGCCGGCAGTCAGGAAAGTTGACTCCTAGCAGCCTAGAGTCCCTAAATGCCACAAAGCTTGCCCCACTCTGGATAGACTAAGAAAACTAGAAATCTACTTTGGCTGCAGGATGCCCTTCCCAGAAAAAAGGACTCTTTAACAAAAGGCTTCTCCTGTGATTTCTCATGGTTGGTAAGAAATCCCTTCAAGAACATCCAGCTCTCTAAGAGACCAGCAGCGAGAATCTTCCCAGCACCTTCAACCTGCTTAACATGAGACCACTGGGTCAAGGCAAGTGGAGTTTCTGCCTGGAGTTGCTGTGGCCTTCGGGCTCCCCACTCTATGACAGGGTTCCTGACACACAGCCTACTCTCCTGTCCCCTTTGTATTAAAGGTCAAAGGAGATCGTGGATCTTTCAAGAAGAAGTGCTACACAAGCCCAAGTTATCAGAGCTGCCAAGCCGGCACTCAGTCTCCTCACTGAGCCCGTTTGTCTGGCGGGCTCCCTGGGCCTGAGCCTGCGAGCCCATCTCTCCAGCTACTGAAGGAGGCAGCCGCAGGCCACCTTTCCCCAATTCATGGCCTCTAACTGGGGTGAATGCATAGAGTACTGTCCCAGCAGGGCCCCACTGAGGGAATGGAGGCACCGGCAACCGCTATATATGGACACAGACCTGGGGATCCACTTCCACAGTCATAGCCTTGAAAATCCTATAGACTCTATATAGTACAGAGCAATTCTACTTCACACCCGTAGGGTCACCGTGAGTCTGGATCAACTCAGCATCAAGGGGTTTGGCTTTTGTTCAGTTTGGGGGTAAAAAGTCAGGTGAGCCAAATGCAAAGGGTTCTAACTATCTTTTTCCTGCTGTGATTCCAGCAAGCCCTAATCTTCAGTTTTACTGTATATCTGATTTAGGCTTTAGGCTTCCAGGGAAAGGTCATAAAATCCCTGTAAGGCATTGTCCACAGAAGGCACCTGCTAAAATAAGCCCCCTGTGATGATTCAGGTTGTGTGTCAATTTGTCTGGGCCATGAGTCTCTCACTTGGGAGTTATGATCTAGTCTTCCCCAAGATGAGCTCTAATATAATGTAATCACATTCACAATGGGATCTGCTGCCAATACGTTCAAAGGGCATTTCCTCAGGGCTGTGGCCGCATCTAATATATTGAGACATTTGGGCAAAGCTCTAGCCTTTTGTTCACTCTGAATCTTGCTTCAGGTGCTGATTTTTTTTACCTCTGGTTCTCAGGACGTGAGCCAGCAGCCTGCCGTATTGCCTGCTGATCTTGGGATTTGTTAGCTCCGGCAGCCTTTGGGCCAGAGTTTTCTATCCAGCCAGCCAGTCTTGGACTCATCCGCCCCTGCAGTTACATAGCTCAGGGGAGGCCTCAGCCTGACATCTAACCCCCAGACTTGGGACTTGCCAACCCCTACAGCTGTACGAGCCCTTTCTTTGAGATACACACACACACACTTCACTGGCTTTACTTCCCTAACTAACCCAGTCTAAAACATACATGTTCTTTCAGAGAACGCAACAAAGCAATCCACCTGTGCAGCCTAGACAGGTAACCTGCAGGACCCACTGACTCTCATATTCAGCTGTCTAGGACACCGGCGGCTGTCCAGTCAGTGCTGACTCATGCTAGCTCCATGTGTGCCCCAGAGCTTGTCATAAGTAGATGGCCAGGCCTTTCTCCCAACGCTCCTCTGGATAGACTTGCATTTCCAATTTTTCAGTTAGCAGCCAAGCATGGTAACCTAGTGCACACTCACTGCCAACTCACTGCTAGTGAGTGGATGCTGACTCAGAGCAACCCTATAGGATGAAGTAGAACTGCCCCTGTGGGTTTCTGAGCTGTAAGTCTTTCTGGGAACAGAAAGCCTCATCTTTCTCCTGTGAAACCTCTGGTGGGATCCAACTGCTGACCTTGGGTTAGCAGCCCAACACATAACCACGACACCATTAGCCCAAACCAAGATATAAGATTGTAGACACTAAGCACAGTCCAAAGAGTCTGCTGAAATTACGTCAGTACAGGAATACCAGCCATTTCCTGACCATCCAAGTCATGGATCAACACTTATATATGTTTCAAATAGTGTTCCCAAAGGGCGATGTAAAGAAATAAGAAGAGCATATTTGAAAAGTAAAAATGAAGAGCCAGTATCACCTCACCCCAGCAGTGATAGCAAAATACTAAAGAGAGAGAGGAAAGAAAACAATAAATGCTGGAGCGGAGAGAGACTGGGGGAGAGACTGGGACCCTCACATTGCTGCTGCTGGCACTGGAAGATGGCCCAGCCAGTGGACATTAGAAAATGGAACAGCACTTCCTCCAACACGTAGGGGTAGAAATCCCTTCTGAGCCAGCGATCCCTCCACTTGGGATATAGTCTAGGAAAGTAAAAGCCGGCACTGAAAGATGTATGCGTGTCTGGGTTCTGTTCCCAACAGTAAGAAGCAGCAAACAGCCTCCAGGGCCATCACAGGAGGAATGGAAACACAAGCGTCAGCACACACCCACCAGGGGTGCTGCACAGCGTGAAAGAATAAGGATGGATCCGTGAGCCGCCTCAGGGCAGGGCTGAATCTGGGGGTCAGGACACTGAGTGCGCTTAGTCAATCACAAATGGATAAATCTTATGTGAGACCCCCGTTATAAAACTTCACACTAAAGGAAGCATTGGTTGATGGACCCCAGGGTGGGAGGGGGATGGCAGGAAGGGCAGTGGCCACAGAGAGTAGACACGTGGGTGTAGGGTAAGGCAGGCATATTCAATAAGAGGAGGCTGGTGAAAGGCGATGGAAGCAGAAGACACTCGAAGGTTTGTCAAAGTTAAAGGCAGCAGAGGTAAATACCGTTAAACACACAGCCCTGCAACCGTGGGGACCTGAAAGTGGGTGCTTGGATACACATGCAGGCTGAACAGGTGTGGGAGGGTGGTGGGAGTGCATCTATGAGCATATAGGTATCTTCTATCTACTTCTATATATTTGACAGAGGATATTTGTTTACGAGAATTTGCCTTTGCTGAAAATACATCCAGTAATGTAGTAGACAAAGTTATGAAAACTTCCTGAGGGGATGGGTGGCTGCACCTAGAGGCTGAGGACCATATCGCGGGGACACTAAGGTCAACTGGCATACTACAGTTCACAAAGACAACTTGAACTTCATCCTACTCTTTGAGTAGTGCTGGGGTCTTAAAACTTGCTCTTTCCCCATACGAAGGAAAGAAGTGTGAATGAACACCAAAGGGCATATGGAAACAATTACTCCAATAGAGTAATGAGCCACACACACCTCAGTCTCTACAAGCATGAGAACTAGAAGAACTAGATGGTGCCCGGCTACCCCATCACCTGCTCTGAAAAGGATCACATCGCAAGGTCCTGGATAGAGTGGGAGAAAAGAGCAGAATGGAACTCACCATCATAAAGCAGATCAGGCTCACCAGTCATAGGGAGCAGCAGGGACCCCCAAGACTATGGCCACCCTGCAGAGCTGGACCTGAACTCACCTCTGTGTTAGACTAACCAACCACTTAAGATCAAAGAGGCAGCGTGTACCTGGGGACAAAGTTCAGAAGGTGAGACCAGGAGGAGGAATGGGAACCAGAAACACATGACCTGCTCTGTAAACACATGCACACACATGCACATGCACACGCACACACACACACACAACATTTGAAGGTGCATGTAGGGCAAATATTAAACAAAGTCCTTCGGTATGTAATAAAAATAAAGGCTCAGAAATCACTGCCTTAGTAGGTCAGCCCCTCTGATTAGGAAGCCAGCCTAGCAGGAAACACAACTGCCCATGGGGAGTGGGGGACGATTCAACAACGCCAGAGGAAGGGTTGTTGGATAGCCAGAGAATCAACCAATCTCTCTCTCTGCCCCCCTCTCTCTGTCTGCCAACGCTGACTCACGGCGACCCCTGTGGGTTTCCAAGATTTTAACTGCTTACAGGAGTAGAAAGCCCAGTCTTTCTCCCACCGAGCTGCTGATAGTTTCGAAATGATGACCATGCAGATCGCAGCCCAACACGTAACCACTACACCACCAGGGCTCCTACCAGGACTCACTCACAGGTGTCAAGATGTGCACGCATAAGTGTTCACACACACGTGTTGGGTGTGTTCATGTGTGTGGCTATACGAGAGGATAGAGAGAATGTCGTATGCAGAGGGTCCCTGCTGCTTCCAAACAGCAGATGATGTCTTTTGGTGTTTCTGTGTGGTCATCAGAGAAGGGGTGGGAGGGAGGGAAAGTTTGGTCATGAGAATAGGGTCAGAGGTGCAACTGCAGGTGTGACAATGAGTGGGCAAGCACAACCATGAGTATGGGAAAGTGTGTGGCCATGAGTGTCTATCAGGATCAGGAATGTGTGTGTGTGTGTGTGTGTGTGTGCGCGCGCGCGCGCGCGCAGCATCTAAGTGAACGTGTGTGGTCATATAAACACATGTGTGTGGGAGTCATGAAATCATGTGGGGGTGCAAAAGCACCTGAGCGACAAGAAAGCTGGTGCATGCTTGTGTGATCAAGACAGATATTGCTGGTCAGAAGGTGTGTAAGATCCTGGACTTGTGTGCCAGGGAGAGGGCGGGGCGGGGCTAGGGAAAGCAGGCGAATGCCACTTGTCTCACGCGCTGTGCTCTCAACAAGGGGCAGACAGTCACCAGGCGAGTGTGAGCTGCGGTCAAGGAGCCCAGGTCTACCCGTCCGGGTTGCACTGCCAGCCCAGGGTGCCATGTCCTCGAGACAGATGGCTGCTGTCACCCTCTGGATCTCCGACCCAAACTGCGGCCGGCTAGCTCCCCTACCCAAACCCTCCACTCTCAATAGCGCTCCTCAAACCAGAGCAAAGCAGGGGTTCTGCCTAGTGGCTCTCAAGGATCTTAGCCATCTAGTCCCCCCTCTATCAAACCCACAAAGAAAGCTGGGGCTGCGGCTCCAGTAGAGATTGACAGCCTCCGGATCCCTAGGCGGCAGAGTTCCTTCAAGGCAGTGGGCTGGATCTGGTTTGCGGCTCGTTGGCTGGAGTTTCCTGAGATTCTGCAAGCTAATCACCAACCTAGTGTGAGAGTTCTTTCCACGGCGTTCTTGACAGCTCAGTGTACTTGATTATCCTTAGAAACAAGGAGCTCACTACCAAACGAGGAAGCCCTTTCCACTGTTCTAAATGAGAGGCATTGATCGGAAGATGAAAGCCCAAAGGTTTTCAGTAAATATGCAATTCATTATGAGAATTCAACTCTGTTGTCTGAGCAAAATGACCCATCAAGACCTCTAAATGCAAACCCGCTGGTTCATCTGATGTTGTCAGGAGCCGGTCAGGTTGGTTCCGACTCATAGCGACCCTTACACACATCAAAAGGAAACACTACCTTTGCATGTTGTCAGGAGAGACCGGCCCCTGGAGAAAGGCATCCTGCTTGAAGAACAGGAAGACGTGCGCCAAGATGGATGGGCATGGCGGCTATGCTGCTAGGCTCCCACGTGAGGACAGTTGGGAGGGTGGCACAGACCGGGCAGCGTTTCATTCTGTCGTACATACGGTCACTGTGAGTCGGAGCCCACTGCCGACCCCTCACAACAGCTAAGCACTAGCTGGTCCTGCGCCATCCTCACCATCGTTGCAGCCACTGTGTCTATCCATCCCTTTCAGGATCTCCGTGCCACCCTGTCCTCTTCCCAGGACTGGCATCTCCCAATCGTGCAGTTAGCGTGCGAGAGACAAAGTCTCACCACCCTCACTTCGAAGGAGCACACTGGCTGCGCCTCTCCCAAGACAGTTGGTTCGCTCTAATGGTAGCTCACGGCATATGGAATATTCTTTGCCAACCCCCAACGGAAAGGTATCCATTGCCCTTTGGCCTTCCTTACTCTTTGTCTAGCCCCTGCGGACATCTGACGTCATCAAAAACACCTGGCGGAAAAAAAAAAAGAGGACCTGATGCAAAGGGCTTAAGTGGAGAGCAAATGCTTTGAGAATGATTGGGGCAGGGAATGTATGGATGTGCTTTATACAATTGATGTATGTATATGTATGGATTGTGATAAGAGTTGTATGAGCCCCTAATAAAATGTAAAAAAGAGGAAAAAAAAGAAAATGATTAGGGCAAACAATGTACAGATGTGCTTTATACAATTGATGGATGTTTATGTATGGATTGTGATAAGAGGTGTATGAGCCCCTAATAAAATGTTTAAAAAAAAAAAACACCCTGGCCTGGGTCAGGTGCGTCTTGGTCCTCAGAGTGACATCTCTGCTTCCTAACACTTTAAAGAGGCTTCTTGCTGCAGATTTGCCCAATGCAACAAACTGCTGCTTCCATGAGCGTTGGCTATGGACCCAAGAAAACAGATCCCTGACAAGAGCTTCTCCGTTTCTCACGATGCTGCGGCCTGGCCCAGGCGTGAGCTGCTGTGTCAAGGTGAGGTGTCAGCCCCACTGAAGGCTGAAGCGTTTTCAAGTCCCCTTTGCTTTCAGCAGCAGTGTTGTTTCATCTGCATAGTGCAAGTGATTACATTAAGGAGCCTTCTTCCAATCTTGCTACCACGTTCTTCTTTGTGTCGTCCCGTTTCTTGGGTGACGTGCTCAACATACAGACTGCGTAAGTGTGGTAAAGACACCCAGGTGCACACCCTTCCCAATGCCAAGCCATTCCGTACCCTGCGGACTGCCTCCTGGTCTGCATAGGTTCCACGGGAGCACGGTTCAGGGTTCTGTAGCTCCCGTGCCTCCCGGAGGCGTGCATGCTGTGTTAAGTGCCAGACAGCGAGACACCGCTGCATAGTCGATGAGACAGATCGGAACGACGACCTGCCACCAGGAATCCGTCTGACGTCAGCAGTCGTCCTCCTCATTCTGCAGCCCCCATTCCATAGCCTCTTTGGAATCCTCCAGGAATTTCTGGAATTTCCCTGTTGATGCGCAACCCCAGCCACTGGTGGGTTATCTTTGGCAGGATGTTATTTTGCATATCACATTTATGATACCTGATAACTTCTGCTTTCTGTTGGGCACCTTTCTTTTTTTTAAAAAATATTTTATTAGGGGCTCACACAACTCTTATCACAATCCATACATATACATACATCAATTGTATAAAGCACATCTGTACATTCTTTGCCCTAATCATTTTCTTTTCTTTTTTTTTTAATTTTAACAATTTATTAGGGGCTCATACAATTCTTATCACAGTTCATACATATACATACATCAATTGTATAGAGCACATCTGTACAGTCCCTGCCCTAATCATTTTTTTCTCCTCTTTTCTTTTTTTACATTTTATTAGGGACCCATACAGCTCTTATCACCATCCATACATATACATACATCAATTGTATAGAGCACATCCATACATTCCCTGCCCCAATCATTCTCAAAGCATTTGCTCTCCACTTAAGCCCCTTGCATCAGGTCCTCTTTTTTTTTTCCCCTCCCTCCCCTTTCCCCCCTCCCTCATGTGTCCTTGGTAATTTATACCTCGTTATTTTGTCATATCTTGCCCTATCCGGAGTCTCCCTTCCCCCCTTCTCTGCTGTCCCTCTCCCAGGGAAGAGGTCACATGTGGATCCTTGCAATCAGTTCCCCCTTTCCAACCCACTCACCCTCCACTCTCCCAGCATCGTCCCTCACACCCTTGGTCCTGAAGGTATCATCCACCCTGGATTCCCTGTACCTCCAGCCCTCATATGCACCAGTGTACAGCCTCTGTCCTATCCAGGCCTGCAAGGTAGAGTTCGGATCATGGTAGTTGGGGGGAGGAAGCATCCAGGATCTGGGGGAAAGCTGTGTTCTTCATCGGTACTACCTCGCACCCTAATTAACCCATCTCCTCTCCTAAACGCCTCTATGAGGGGATCTCCATTGGCCGACACTTGGGCCTTGGGTCTCCACTCTGCACTTCCCCCTTCATTTAATATGGTATATATATACATATACATATACACATATATACACACACTTATATCGTTGTTTTTTTTTTGCATGATGCCTTATACCTGGTCCCTTGGCACCTCGTGATCGCACTGGCCGGTGTGCTTCTTCCATGTGGGCTTTTTTGCTTCTGAGCTAAATGGCCGCTTGTTCACCTTCAAGCCTTTAAGACCCCAGACACTATCTCTTTTGATAGCCGGGCACCATCAGCTTTCTTCACCACATTTGCTTATGCACCCATTTGTCTTCAGCGATCCTATCATGGAGGTGTGCAGTCAATGATATGATTTTTTGTTCTTTGATGCCTGGTAACTGATCCCCCTGGGACCACTCGATCACTTCCATGTGGACTTTGTTGCTTCTGAGCTAGATGGCCGCTTGTTTATCTTCAAGCCTTTAAGACCCCTGTCACTATCTCTTTTGATAGCCGGGCACCATCAGCTTTCTTCACCACATTTACTTGTTCACCCACTTTGGCTCCAGCAGTTGTGTCGGGAGGGTGAGCATCGTAGAGTGCCAATTTAATAAAAGAAAGTATTCATGCATTGAGGGAGTGCTTGAGTAGAGGCCCAAGTGGACACCTTTCTTTGGAATAGACACGAATACCAATCTCTTACAGTCAGTTGGCCAGGTAACAGTCTCCCAAATTTCCTATCACAAACTAGCACGCATTGCCAGCATTTCACCCCTTTGTGGAAACATCTCAAGTGGCATTCTGTCAATTCTTGGAACCTTATTTTTCACCAGTGCATCTTGGATTCCTCCCTGCAATGCCATACGCTATCTCCAGGAATGGTGAACCATTCACCAGTTCTTTTTGGAACAGTGCCTCTGTCTGTGTACCCTCCCCTCCTCTTTGGATGCTTCCTGTATCACTCACTGTATTGCCCCTCCTAAACCAAGACCAAACTCACTGCCACCGGGTTAATGCCACCTCCGAGCTACCCGACTGAGCAAGGTAGAATTGCCCCTGTTCCCGAGACTGCAACTCTTTACAGTAGTGGACACCTTGTCTTTCCCCCATGGTTTCAAACTGCCGACCTTGAGGACTGTAGCCTCACAAGTAACCACTACACCACCAGAGCTCCAGGGATCTTGCCCCTGGTGCAACTGGAGACGCGAAAGTTTTCTTTCTACTTGAGAAACACTGAGCATTTTCCCTTTCTAAGTCCAGGTCTCTATATGTCTCCTTGTAAGACTTCACCTTCTCAAGTCACTGGGTTAGGCGGCTAACCAGAGAGACAAGTCTAGAGACACTCATAGATGCATGAGAGAGAGAGAGAGACTTAAATCAAAGAGCAAATGTATATTAAGAAAACATCCCAGCCCAGTCTAGATCAAGTCCACAAGTCCAATATTAACCCATAAGACCAAGACTAGTCCATAAATTCCTCTTGAGACTCACGTAGCCACCCACAATAATGCCAAATGCAGGAAGATCACAAGCTCGTGGGTAAAAAACCTTGTAGATCCAATGGCAGTGGAAGCACCTCCGGGGCTCTGGCTGCCATCAGCGTGGCTCCATGTGGCTTGTCAACAGGAATGGTGAAGCAGAGAGTGTGGTCCTGCCTCCCAGGAGAAAAAGAGGAAGTTCCCAGAATCCTCATGAGAAAGCCACACCCACAAGGAAGCATCCTCAAGCTGTGACCTGATTGACAGGCTAGACTCTACCCTTTCACCTCAAGGTGACACAAGATTATGTCACTACCATGGTCACTCTTCAAATCTTCTGTTCAGCTCAGTTATGTCATCATTTCTTTGTGTGTGTGTGTTCATACTTTAATGTTTTATTAGGGACTCATACAACTCTTATCACAATCCATACATACATCAATTGTGTAAAGCACATCTGTACATTCATTGACCTCATCATTTTCAAAACATTTGCTCTCCACTTAAGCCCTTGGCATTGGGTCTTTTTCCCACCTCCTTCTCCACTCCCCCCTCCCTCATGAGCCCTTGATAATTTATAAATTATTTTTTCATATCTTGCTCTGTCCAGCGTCTCCCTTCACACACTTTTCTGTTGTCCATCCCCCAGGGAGGAGGTCACATGTAGATCCTTGTAATTGGTTCTGTCTTTCCATCCCACTCTCCCTCTACTTTCCCAGTATCGCCCCTCACACCCCTGGTCCTGAAGGGATCATCCGCCCTGGATTCCCTGTGTTTCTAGTTCCTATCTGTACCAGTGTACATCCTCTGGTCTAGCCAGACTTGCAAGGCAGAATTCGGATCATGATAGTGGGGAGGGGAGAGGAAGCATTTAGGAACCGTAAGAATGCTGTATTCTTCATCGGTGCTGCATCGCACCCTGACTGACTCATCTCCTCCCCTTAGACCCCTCTGCAAGGGGATCTCCAGTGGCCGACAAATGGGTCTCCACTCTGCACTCCCCCCTTCATTCACTATGGTAAGATTTTTTTGTTCTGATGATGCCTGATACCTGATCCCTTCGACACCTTGTGATCGCACAGGCTGGTGTGCTTCTTCCATGTGGGCTTTGTTGCCTCTGAGCTAGATGGCCGCTTGTTTACCTTCAAGCCTTTAAGACCCCAGATGCTATACCTTTTGATAACAGATGCATAAGCAAATGTCATAATTTCTTACATGCACTTTAGCTACTGTGTTCAAGAGCAAGTTTCAGAGTCTTTCCTAACTCTATATGGTTCTTTTCTTTCTTTACTTTCTTTTAAATGAAATTCTTTCATCCTTTATGTAGGATTCCTTTGATGTCAACCCACAACTTGTCTGATCTTTGGTTATCAGTGTTCAATGTGTCAAATGTATTCTTGAGATGGGTCTTTAAATTCAGGTAGAACATACTCAAGGTCTTACTTGGACGCCTGTGGACTTGTTTTAATTTTTTTTTCAGCTTCCACTTAAACTTCTACATAAGCAATTGATGGTCTGATCCACAGCAGGCCCCTTGCCTTGCTCTGACTGAGGATATTGAACTACCTAGTTGTCTCCTTCCATAGATGTGATCAATTTGATTCCTATGTAATCAGTCCTCCAAGCACTACACATAAAGTTGCCCTTCGTGTTGGTGGGGGGGGGGGCGGTATTTGCAATGACTAAGTCGCTGGGCTTACAAAATTCTGTCATATGATGCCCAAGGGCATTCCTATCACCAGCGCTCCATTTTCCACCCACCAACCCTTCTTCTTTGTTTCCAACCATCCCATCCCAGTCACCAGTAATCATCAAGGCATCGTGATGGCACGTATGATCGATTTCAGACTGCAGAAGCTGGTTTTAAAAATATCTTCAGTTTCTCACTGAGAGGTCCACAAGCAATGTCATAAAACTTAGTTCATAAAGATAGCATTCCACATCCTACTTTGGTGAGTAGTGAAGAGGTTCTTAAAAGCTCAGGAGTGGCCATCGAAGGTAAAACTCTCCCTTCCCAGAGAAAAGAAGAGTGAAGACAATTAAAGCTGCGACTAACGGAGGAGAACAACTCTTCAATGACCCTGAAACCGGGAGAATTAGATGGCACCTGGCCACCATCAGCACCTGCTCCAAAAAAGGAGCACAGTAGAAGGTCCGAATAGAGTTGGAGAAAAATGTGAACAAAACTCACAATCATAAACAAATGAAGACCAGGTCAGAGACTGGTACACACACTGAGAATATGGCTCTTAGTCACCATTCAGGTCTGGAATAAATTAGTCTCCGCGGTCCAAGTTTCAGCCAAACAATAGATGGTCCCTGCGAGAAGCAATGGTGCTAGGGAACTGGGCACGCCTTCGAACCCTGCACCGTCTGAGATCAAACGGGCAGCACTGCTCTGGAGACCAGCTGCAGGAGGGTTAGAAGAGGAAGAGGAATAGACGCAGGACACCCAGGAAGGAAGGGAGATCAAGAATGTTACACTGTGGGGACAACCTTCAAAACACATGAAATACAATGTGTATGAACTACTGGATAGAAATCTGGTTTGTTCACAATACAAAGTGTAATCAAATAAACCCTGTTTACTGACCCGCCGTCTGCTGGAAGTGAGCTGCTGGCAGAGAGGGACGCTATTCTCCACCGTCCCATAAATACTGGCTTCCCCTAGCTGAGTGACTTGCTTGCCTAGTGAGCTGCACTGCCTTGTACTAGTGTTTGTCACTCTCGCCGTATTACCTAATTCAATATTAGCCAAGAAGACACTAGGAGGACAAGGAAACCTTCCATGGCTTCATCCTCGGCATGAGGGTTCGTGTGTAAATCTGAATGATGGTGTGCTCATTGTTCTTCCTCGTGGGGCGTGGGTCCCATTCTGTCCTGGACACTGCTGGGCTGTAGGATAGATCTTGAAATGATCAGTCTGTCATCCTCAGCAAAGTAGACCACACCACCAGCCTATCAAAAAGGGACAGTTCCAGGCCGTTTTAGCTCACTCGCATCTAGAATATCAACCTTTATATGTTCCACTTAGTTTTCAACAGCTTGAACTGCCCCTAGATTCGTACTTTGCACGCTCCACTTTCCATTTATGAATGGATGTCCACGGTCAATCCTTTTCCTTTTGCGTTGTGCGACACGAGCCAGCGGAGGTCCTGACAGCGCCACACTGAGGAGGCAGCCCTTCCCCAGCTGTACTTTGAGAGCTTTCCTTCAGGAAGGGCTCATCTTCCACCACTATCCCAGACAATACTCCGCCACCATTCCTATGGTTTTCACTGGGAAATCTTTGAGACATAGATCACCAGGTCCTCCCTGCTAGTCCCTCTTAGTCTGGAAGCGCTGCTGAAACCTCCCTGGGCCTGTTGGTACTGGGAAACCAGTGGCATCGCTTCCAGTATCACAGCAACTCACAGCTCACAACAGTAGAACAACAATCTAGCATGCAGACTTAAGAGGTGAGCGGTGGTCTCGTTGGACGCTTGCCAGTAAACTATGCCATATATTGGACTAACTAGATTTGAAATGCACTTTGCAGACCTAGTCCTTCTCCGTTGTTGTACAAAAACGTATGCCTGTGTGTAGGCGACTGATAGATAATGCTTCTTAGGGCGATATATTAATTAGTGCCCAGGGTTATAAACCTAAGCCTGCCTGCTCTGCTTTACGGGAGATATAAGGGATTTTCACCTGATGCAGAATTCCTCCACTTAGAGGCAACGCTGTTACCTTGAGTCCCCAGAGGCTTCCGTGCTCCTGGTTAAATATTTCACATTGCAAAGGGACCCTGCTTCCCTGGGCCCCAGGGACCCTAAGACAGGCCTCTTCAATTCAATCCAATAGCACTTACTGAGTGATTTCCATGAACCTAACACTGAGTTAGGAATCTATCCGGATCCACAAGAGACATTAAGATACAATCTCAACCCTCATGAAGTGTGCCATCTACTTGAAGGGACACAGGCACACACCAAGTCCGTTGACAGCAATACAGTGAGCCGTGACCAGCTCCTTGGTCTCTGGCTCAGCCCGAAGTCAGTGCTGAGTCTCCTCTCTCAGAACCAAGTGGCGGCCCAGCCGAGGCTGTGCTAGAGTGGACTTCTCCTCGGGGAGCAGAGCCACTCCTGGGAGGAGCGGAAGTGCCCGGATGCAAGTTTCTCAGAAAGCATTGTGGAGCTGGGCAGGGGTCCTGGCCCTTGTATGTGGTTGGGGTGCAAGGGGCCGGGCATGGACAAGGAGTACCTCGGTTTCAGACCATCACAGACCACAGAGTTGGTCTCCCCACACGTTTTTCCCTGACTAGCCCTGCCTAGAAGGCCACTCGCAGGACAGCACGGGCTTGGGGTCCTCTAGAAGTAGCCCCCTCTGAGTACACAGAGCACCTGGTCGTCTGTATACGCTCAACTCTGCTGGCCACCCCAAGTGCCACACTTGTGCGAGCCAGCGCCACATGCCCTCCAGGGCTAATTATAGGTCAGTGAGCCAGCAGGCCAAAGGGGGGACAGATGGCGACTTCATGTGGCTGCCACACACACTTGTCCCTCCCTCTTCCGATCCCACTCCCTTTTTCCTGTTTCCCCAGGGCCTGACCTGGGGCCCGAGCCCGGAGGCAGCTTTCAGTCCTTCCGTCCTCCCACTCCTTACCTGCTCCCCACCTCCAGAACACACACATACACACATTTTTCTCTCTCTCTCTCTCCCCACTTACACCTGGTTTCTATAGCAACCAATCCACCAGACCTAACACATTAGGGCCTCAAGTCCCAGGGGAGAGTGTCTCTGATATAAAAGGGTCTCAGCTAGCTCTCCTACCTTAAAGCTCCCCCACTCTTGACAAGGCCACCGGCTCCCTGGCCCCAGTGACCTTTCACCCCTGCCTTCCTCATCCCCACCACAGCCTGCCTTCACAGCCAACCCTGCTCTCCTCAGAGGAACCCACAAACCATCCCTGACAAGTCTTTCCATGTCGACGACTCCAGCAATCAACTCAGAAGGGGGCTCAGGAGCCTGGTCCCCCCACAGCTCCAGCCTTGCCCTCTGCCACCTCCCAGGATGCCATCACCCCGTGTGCCGGCTGTCTCGTGCATGCTTGGCCCCCATAACTCAGAGGCCACTCAGCATCACATTCCTTTGGGGTACCATTTATCCCAGGGCAGAGCCCTAGAAAATAACCATGGGCAAATCACTCAAGCCGGTTTTCTGTTTGCACCAGGGCACCTGCACTGGGTCCAGCTGAGCAGCGGTGCGGTGTGAAGGGGAGCTGGAATCGAGCTCGGGCGCTTGTTTGAGCGCCCGTGGGCAGGCCCGGTCTCTGTTCCTGCACCCAGTGATGGAAGAAATTGTGTGTGGCTGGAGATGTTCCACTGAGGAGCGCCTACTGTGCCCCTCAATTGCTTTCAAAGACCCACTAGCTAATACAGTGCCTAGCATATAGCAGGTGTCCAATAAATGCTTTCTAAATGCCTAACAGCGTTCTACGTGCCAGTGCCAATGAGCCTGTAAAGGGCTGAGGGGAGTCCCTGCACCTTGGCTCCTGGAGGGGCCCCCAGAAACTCCAACCAGGCAGGGATCTCCTGCTAAGCAGGGCATCCTCCAGAACCACCTGCTCCCCAACAGGACTGTAGCCCCAACTCTCCTCTCTAATGGATACTGCCAGACACCTCCCCTCAAGGGTGACATCAGCACCTAGTGACAACCTTGTCCAGAAGCCCTCTTCCCTCCCCAAGAACACCATGTACACCGCATTTCAAAGTCCTCCAACCCAACCAGGCTTCTCTCCTCCCACTATCAAACCGGCTGGATCTGCATCGAACATCCCTACTGCGGCTCCCCACTCCCACCCTTCTTGGCCAGGAATCTTGGCCACAGTGCCTTTCCCCCTTTTTCTTGTTGCACCCTCCCCCACTCCCACCAGGCCTCGGGAGGGAGGGCCGCTCCTCCCACCCCAGGCTCAGGCACTGCGGAGATGGGGCATCTCCAGCAGTCCAGGAATGAGACCCAGCGATAGTAAACAGGGGGTGTTAGGAGAAACGCAGGAAGGATTAAGACCGGGAACCCTGGAACCCTGGAAGGCGCTTCTCTCTGACTCTCCTGGAGAAATGGGGGCGCAGTCGCCCCAGCTCCCATTGGGAGACTCGCCAATTCAGCCCCCCTTCCCCGACACCGATGGAGCTGCAGGCAAAACTCCACGCCCTCCCCACGCATCGGGCATCGCCCCCCATTCTCACATCCAAGGGCACGGGGCTCTGCAGAGCCCGTGAGAGACCTCCAAGGAGCGGTTATCAAGGCGACCAAGGCGGCGTCTGGGAGTAAGAGGGAGCTGCTTCGCAGGGTGCTGTAGACAGAGACCCCTCCCCAAACTGTGTGTGTGTCGAGGGGAGGGGAGGGGAGGGAGGGTTCTAGAGGTGGGAGAGAGAGGCACCCTTTCCTTAGACCCAGGCTCAGGGCGCTCACCTGCCGGTGATCCGCGAAGGTCGCCCGCGCGGCTCCGAGGCAGAGGGAGCCGAGTCGTCCCCGCTGGGGCAGCTGGACACGTCCTAGAGAGCTGCGGGCGGGGGCGCGCCCAGCCTTCTGCAGCCTCCGCCGCCGAATGGCCCAACCCCAAGACCCCGCCCCCTCCGCCACGGCGGGGCCACGGCCCCGCCCCTCTCGAGGCCCCGCCCCCTCCCGCCAGGCACGTGACGAGAAAGCTACTTTCCTGATGCGCACCTTGTTGCAGAAGCCTTGAGCGACGCCCTGGGCGTTCAGGGGGCCAGCAAGCTGCTCAACCTGCAGGAATATCACCCAGGAACCAATGAAGAGGTGGCCTGGCCAGGCACCCACCCACCCACGCCCTCCTTGAGAAGTCACCCGTTCCCGACAACTGGCTCTTAATTGCCGCCAAAGGTTTGTCACCGTTCACAACTGACTGTTCCTGTCCACTTTCGACTTCCCCTTTGGTGGTGCCCGGTTTTGAAGTAGACACTTGAATCCCGATAGATTTCTTAGGATGCTTTTCAGTGGATGTGAACTTGCCTCCAGGCACCTGGCTGCTCCAACACTGTTACTATAAAAATGAAGTGTTTGTCTAGCGTACATGCATAGTATGGAGACAGCCAAAATTTCTGGCTGACATATTTTCACAAAACCTATTTTCCCGAATTATTCTATATCCGGTCCCCCATGGCTATTAATGCATCATTCGCATCTGGTTTGTGAACACTCATTACAAGTGCCTGCTCAAACCCTGTAATGTCCAGTCAGCACTGCTCCAAGTGTGAAGGGTCTTTATATGCATGCAGTGTACATCTAGATATGTATGTATAGACACATTTTATATCAGCAGCAAATGCTATCATTGACATCAGTGACACATAGGAATCTTGTTGAGTTCTTTTTCCCCCTTTTCCCTGAAATTAATGTCCTTGCATCTTTGGGAGGTGGCAGAGAAGGATGAGTACTTCTGATTTATTTGAGGGGTAAGAACTAGGGCTAAATTTGAGCTGTTTTTTACATGTCTCACTCTCAGGGCAAAATCACAATTATATAATTAAGCACAAATTACAATGCACTGTTTAACCTGTAGTCCAGCTCTTCTCCAGGTCTGTAGTTGTCACCAGAAGGAAATTCCTGAGACACTTCACATCCCTTCTACTAATCAGTGTGATGCTTTCTGGCAGACTGTCGTCAAGTTAACGATCATTGGTAAGACACTTCCCACAAGTTTTTCCAAAATTGTGTTAACAGAACAGCTGGGGCAGTATCTCATATTTTGTGTGTCATCTTACCATCATTTGGCACAAAAACCTAGAATTTGAGTCAGAACACAATTACTGAGTCAAATTTATTTCACACCCTCTTGTAGGTAGCTCTTCAGTGCGGCGGGGGTTGGGGGTACAACCCACAGGGGCCTTACCCTCCAGTTTCATGGCATGCTCAGTTTAGGGAACGTGGGCCTCCCTTCCTGCCTCAAAGGGGTAACTTATGGTCAGTGAAGCTTGTAAGCTGCTTACTGTCCTTGAAATTTGGTGTGTTATTACCATTTAAATGCTGAGATGCTACTTTTCATTCGCCCAGACTCATTTTCTGTGTGAACTGCTTTAGTCCCACCCTCGGTGTGGGGTAAGGTAACCCGTAGTTGGTGACTAGCAGCAGAATTAAGCAGATGCTTCCTAAGAATATTCCTTAAACAGCTGGGGGGTGGAGGGAGTGGTAAGGAAAAAATCACCGTCCTAATTTGGCAGTCTGGCTCATGCTAACAACTGCCCCCACAAGAACACCACTGTAATGCCCAGCTCCCGGGTTACGTAGGGGGAGGCAGGAGAGAGGCAGGCAACAAGGTCATCTTTTTAACACAAAATAAACTAAAACCAACCCTGAGCGGCTTCTCAGAATACACCACCTAAAACAAGTCCTTTGACCAACAGGAGGACAGTAACATTTCTGCAGGGACACGATGCCAGGCCCCTGTGGGCACACGGATGGCAGCAGTGACAGCACCAAGGGCAGGCACCAACTGCTTATGGCTCAGGAGGCTGCTGCCCACATGAGCTGCATCTTTTAAAATGACCTTCAGCTTAATAAGTATCTTTCTAGCAACCCAATGAAGAGACTACTCTCCTCCCCACAGTAACGTATTTGGTTTGTTTCACAGTTTATTGAAAAGAAACACTTATTTCAAAGAGTCTTCCATCAATATTATAGATACCTCACAGGCTGATTCGGAATAAGGCAACCCTCAATCACACTCTTACTCTTTACCTTTATAAAAGCCCTGTGTGTGCACTCCGCCCCCTCCGACAGGACCACTTTCATTGTGGGGTAGCAAAACCAGTTATCCCAGACCTGGGTCCGAGTCCGAGTCCCGGCGCTGCCAACGACTGGCTGCATGGCCCTGGACAAGTCAGATTCTGTTTCTTCGCCTACAAACTAGGCGCAGGAGTTATCTCCCTTGCAGGGTTGTAAGAATTTGAGATATCACATGACGTTCCCAGCACAGGAACCGGGCAAAAAGTCACTACATCACCAAGATCAACCTCATGCAAAATATATGTTTATATACCAAAATGGACAAAAGAATACTTACACATAAATATTCAAATATTATTTCTTTTAAAAAAAGACACAGAAGTCAATTGTCTTAAGATTCTGAAAACCCTATCATCTACTTTATTTCTGAAGAAGGGTATGGGGAGAGTCACTGAGATTTGAAGAGCAGCTAACTTAGAAGCGACAGGAGCAACAATTTTAGGGTTCTAGGGCCTTCTGATCTGTCAGGGGATGGATGCCGAAACAGCCTTTTTGTGGAGAGTTGAACATTTCATTTTCCCTAGAGCACGACCCTCCATTTTTACGGGGATCAAAGAATAAACAACAAACTCAGTAGCACCAAATGGGGTTTTAAAGCAGAAAATAGGGCCAGGTTTCTCCTTTTAAATGCAAATTTTACAGGAAAATAGGTTTGTGAATCATAGCTGGTTTTCCTCTTGATATAGCCCTCTTTCCTCCCCACCCAGAAGCCCCTGGAGCCCGAGGAGCGAGTGCATTACTAACCAGAGACACAATCAGCTGCCAAACTGGGATCTGGTTACAAACGGACGGCCAAGCCCAGGGCGGCCCCCAGGGACGGGAGGCAGGAACTAGGCTCTCAGGGAGAACGGATACTGAGGGTGCCACCAGTCGAAGAGGCGGACGCTGTGCACCGGGTCGAGGATGACTTGCACGCCCTGTTCACTGCGCAGCTTCCGGCCGCTGTAGATAGGAGAGTCCTGGAACACCAGCCTCACTCGATGGTGTCGCATGTCGGTGCTCACGTTGATCGTAAACTGAGAGGAAAAAGCACATTAAACCACCTTGGTTCCCCATGGCCTCACTCTGAAACGAGACAGTCTGGACATCACGGACAGTCACTAGCCCAACACCATCTTTGAAAACACACAAAAACAGAAGGGTGATGGTTGTCATGTATAAGCTCTTCTTGGCGTCAGACACTTAAACCAAAGAAAGCCTTACAGAAGCTGACTGTATGGGACACGTCCACAAACACTACTATGAACGTCTCCTTTTAAAAGCAGGGTGAGAGCTGCCGAGATGACTTTGACACTATTGAACAAGTGAGCAAGATGCATGTAGGTACAACGCAATCCCATTACAATAAAGAAACCGCAAGAGCCCCAACTACACATGTGAATACAGAGCTCTGTACAGGATTATGCGTATCGAGTGCACACACGGCACAAGAGGAACGTTAAAGTCTGTGGAGAAACAGAATAAAAAGACAACAGAATCCCCATGAACTTTTAAAGCCTCTCCTCCGTGGATATAGCGAGGCTTCATCTGGGAGGGGGGTAGCGGTGTCTACAGTAAACACAGCATGCATGGCCTCGCTCCAATTAGGCAAAAAAAAAAAGTTTAAGACTATATACTTCTACAGAGTAGCACACACACTAAGGAATACTCCCCCCAAGAGAAAGGCTTGATTACAAGTTACGGGCCAGTGGACATCTAAATCGCCTTTACTTTCTTAATACTTTTTTACCCCCATGTTTAAAACGAGCTTGTGACTAAAGACTCCAAGCCCATTTCAGTTTCCTTTTTCCTTTTTCCTAACCACTCAGAGCACTATTGAAGCAATCAGTAAGGATTGTTTCTTCTCCTGGTTTCTAAAGCAGCACATTGTGTCTAGGTACACAGCCCGTCGCAACAAATGAATCAACCATCTCTGGCCAAACCCTCCATAAATGCGGTTCTCTTGCTTTCCTCCCACCACCCCCAGCCGTCCTCCTCAAAGGCCTCCCTCTCCCTGGCTCCTCCTCGTAGTCATCAAAATCTTGGGTGACTAAACCACGTGCTTGTTTTTCTTTACAATAAAGGGGTAAGTGTTTGTGTACGACTGGCTAAGTTTGCACTGCATAGCCTCCCCTAGTGTGTCCAGGTCTTGCAGTGTTATGAGACCAGAGTTATCACTGATGCATAATATTCGAGCAAAAACGGAATGCTTAGGAAAGCCTTGACGAGTTACAACAGCACACCAAGGACAGAGGGGCCACCTTCATCTTCACGTTCCATTGATGACCCTGGGCAGGCCCAGGCCCTGGCAGACAATGCTCATGGGGAAGCCCTGTCATGACCGCTTTCCCGCTCACTGATGGGCGCACACCAAGACAGACAGGCCCACTCTCCAGAAGGAAAGGAGGTAAGACATTCTCAGGGACAAGTAACTTCTACACAAAGCTACACAAAACTGTTTGTTGCGAACAACTGTATCCACTATGTTATCATTAGTCTCCAAAGATTTCTTCCTGGGCTGTCAAACATACAAATCTCTCTCAAACCCTATATACAATGAGTCTGTAGAGAGCTGGCACCCTGGTGGCACAGAGGTTTAGCACTCAGCTGCAAACTAAGAGGCAGCAGTCACTCTGCAGGAGAAAGATGTAATAGAGACTGTGGTCTTGGAAATCCCATGGGATTACTGAGTTGGAATCCACTCAGTGGCTATGGTTTTTGTTTTGTTTTTAAATGGGGTACAAGAGCTGAGGCTGAAACTCTAAGTCACCACTTACCAGGGTAAATATCATTCCCATGACAATCGGAATAAAGATGAAATTGAGGGTGGTGACCTGCAGGAGGCAGCAGTCCTGGTCTGGGTTGGTATGAACATCTTCATATTGAATAGGCGGCTGCAAGCGTCCCATACACTTGCTCTTTAACCTGGGGGGCTGAAGAGTGCTGAGAATTAATCCAGTGGATTAAGCAAAGGAAATGTTTGTGAAAACCCCACCAATGAAAATCCTACGGCTCAACTAAAGACAGTGAGACTCTCTGGTTCTCTCTGGTCACTTTACATACATGCTATGGGCTTCTACAGCGAGAGAAGAGAAAACCCGCCTTTCAATAAAGGGGAAGCCCATTTGGAATAGCAGCTGATGCAGGATTCACATAGACGGTGTGTGCATGTCTTAAAGGCAGTGGTGGCCCACTCCCCATCACTGTGGCGTCCTAACGAGACAGGGATGCCATCCTTGATCGGACACCATGGATTTGAATTCCAAGCTGCATGCACTCTCTGCTCCAACCAGAACTAAGTGCAAGTAAAATGTCATTTTGATAAATACTACTGTAATGCGGAGTCTGGAGAACCACTGCAGAGCTATTTCCACATCCTGGCCCCTAGCCATCTTTTTTTAACTTCCATTAAATAGGCTAAACTTTAAAAATAGCTTCCATTACACTAAGATTAGACCTTACAAATCTATAGCAGTGGACTTGGGCTCCAATTAGATGGCATTCCCTGGCATCTGACAAGAAATGGGAACTTAGAGTCTCCATCAGAGACCCCAGAGAACACCTAGTGCGCTGAAGGGCTGCAAGTGACCGCCACGAGACACAGGCGCCACAAAGCCCGGCTCGGCACTCGCCTCCTCGCAGTCACTCTGGTTTCTCCTCAGTCACACTTCCCCACGTCAGGCTGCTCCTCCGTCCCTTCCCAGAAAGGACCTACCATGAATTTTCTACCAGTGTCTAGTGGGCACCACAGACTGCGGGGCTCTTAGGAAAAGCCAATTCCCAGACAAAAAAATTCTTCCCTAGGACCCTTGCCATTGTTGTTTTAAAATTTTTTAAATCAATAGAAAAATATGACATACTTTCATCACAAACTTTATTGCAACTCACCTCCATCAAGCGGGGGATAACTAGCTGCACTTGTAATATGTGTCGTCAATGGAATAATAGGTACTAGCGATGACGGGGGGGGAGGGGGGGGAGACGAGGCTGTAGAGGGCAGTTTCTCACCTCACGGCGGCCAAGGCCCAGGCCCAGCCCCAGGCAGAGGCAGAGAGCCTGGGCAGGCCCCCATCTCATGAGAAGACCTTGGGCAGTACCTCTCCTCTGGCTTCCCCTGCTCTGCACCCCACTGTAAAGCCCTGTACATGACTTGCTCACAAGCACATTTATGCCAAACCACCATACCAAAAACAGGATCAGGCAAATAACCCGAGTGCACTGTGATGCTGTGTTTCCTCCTGTTCCCTCACTCTTATGCACACACTTGGAGGACCCGCTAAGGCATCTCAAAGTGACACTGACATCCCGCATGGACAAAGCCACCTCAGTATAGGTACACCATCAGCACAGTGAAGAAAGGGCACAAGAATCCATGGCATCTTCCACCCTAGCACATGCACGTCTCCCTGACTGTCTCAGAAAGGTTCTTTGCCAGCTTAGGCCCCTGGTCCAGGGCAGCCCGGGTTTGCTCAGCATTAGACGGTGTGTCTCTGCCGTCTCTCTCTCTTGATCAGTATTAAAACAGCTCCTTTTCTTTTTATGCATTTATGTAAGCTTTGATGTGCATTATTAGATTCTAATAAGGTGATTTTGATCTCTAGTTAATTAGACCAAGGTACTACCTGAAAAACAAAAGGAAGATCATGTTTGTTAGGATATGCCCCCCCCCCCCCACCCTTTGCTAGGGCGTTTTCGTCAGAACACAGCTCCTTAGGCCTTAGCGTCATCTCACACGATGGCATCCGGTGGAATGTCTAACCCTGCCCTCCGCTCTCTCCCTGTCCTGGCTGCTGTACTATTCAGTGTTACTCCGATTATTATGTGCAGGGCGACAGGGGCTCCAAGTATCACAGCAGCCATGCTGAGGGGCTGGACTCTGGTACAAATCCATAACAGGCATCAAATCAGGCCAATGACAGGATCCTAAAGGAACCTGCCAGGGCCCCGATTCTAAGTGGCCAGTGTCAAAATGAACCAATGAGTCAGAGATGATTCTGATAGTCAAGAGAAATGGCAGGAAACTGCCACCCCCAGATTGGTGTTCAGCCTCTTAGGACCCTATAAAACCCTTGCCCACGAACTTCACTCACCTCCCTCTCTCCTCCCATCCCCCTCAAGCAGATGCAGGGGCAGTGAATTATTTAATGTGGCTTTAACAGCCAAGTCTCTGACTCCCACCAAACGACCTCTTGTTGCATGGGTCCAGTAAGATGGTGGAGGGAGACACTGATGGGATTCCCTGGAGTGCCACCCTGCTGTGTATAAACGAGCCCTCTGAGAAGCAGGAGGAGGCCTCTCATGATCAGCAAGAGCCAGGAGTGGAGCATGTCCCCTGGACCCGGGATCCCTGTGCAGAGACC
This sequence comes from Tenrec ecaudatus, assembly GCF_050624435.1. Lineage (NCBI taxonomy): Eukaryota > Metazoa > Chordata > Mammalia > Afrosoricida > Tenrecidae > Tenrec > Tenrec ecaudatus. The sequence goes on along the minus strand of NC_134530.1, from coordinate 220,737,952 downwards.
CTCCTGGGTCCAGAGGACAGCTACATCAGAGGAGCAGCAGCAAAACCAGAGCCAGAGCCTGGGGCAGAGCGGTGGACTCCCTGCCCACGGAGTGAGTACAGCGGAGTGCTTCTGTGCCAGAAGCTGGTTTTCAGAGTGGGGGCGCCTCCGGGCACCGAGTTCAGGACGCTGGGCTTGGTGAACCCACAGAAATGGAGCTGAGTGGCTTTGGGGTGAAGTTTACTGCGGTGGGGTGCCTTGGGGAGCTTGTGCTGCATGTAGCAGAGTGGTATGCCCCTTTGGGCATTTACCAGCAGACCTGAGACTTGGCAGCATGTCCTGGTACGTGTTTCTCATTGGCATCACAACTTGTTAACTTCCTAAATAAGCCCTCTCATTATGAATATGTTTATGAATTTCTGTGCAGCCACTGCAATGGCTATTAGACCCCAAAGAAGTACAACAGAGGATATTATAGCAGATATTGCTCTAACAGTACACACCGGTACATCGCATGTTAAGAACACATACCTGTTTTTTGAACTTGAAGTTGAATTCCCACATTGGTTCCTGTCTATTCCCAACAACCTTTCTGCACCAGAAAAGCAAGCACTGTGAGAAAACAAAAACAAAAATAAACCAAAAATTAAGGGGCGGAGTGGGCCAAAGACAGGAAATAAAAATAAAAATGCACCATAAGGTAACAACAAAAATAATCAGAATCTTCTGTTTAATAGTACTTAAATCCACCACAGTCCCAAAGCTAAAATTATACTCTGGCACAGACAGGACCCCCAATTTGACACGGTGCAATAGGAAAAAACATCCCGGGGCCATTTAATTAAGACAAAGGGGGCCAGTATAAGCCCCGCAGAAACTCTGGAGGCCACGCCCTATTGTTCTCATCTCTAAAGATGGAAGCGTGGTCTCTGGAGACCATTCTCTCGAATTCAGCAGGCCACTCCCCTGCATTAAAACCTAAGGGCAGCCAGTAGCCACCAGGCAAAAGGCTAACAAGTTATAGGCCAGGCAGAGAAGGCTAGTCCCAGAACAGAAGCAAGTTGCTCAGGACCTCCTGGGAGCAGACAGCAGGGGGAAACTACAGAGCTGGGCTGAATTCTGTCCAGAATAAGGCCCTTGATCCAAGAGTCAGGCTACAGCTAGCGTTAAGCACAAGAAGTGAAGTACCTCCCGGGGGATAAGGGGTGGGTCGTCCTCCGTGCCAGCTGTCCTGCCCTGCAGACATGCCCTGTACGTCCTGCTGTTCCATCAAAAATAATGGGCTTGGCTTTAAGGGGCAAACACTTCTGCTGCCATCACAACGGCTCCAGTGTCCCACACAAGCTAGGCTACTGGAAAGAGAGAGAAGGGGAATCAAACTCGAGAAGCTGGAGTCCAGGAACATAGAGCAACTTCCTTTAGGCATGCCAGCAACTCCTCCAATGCCAAGCGGTCATGGGCACATCCGTGGCAGGGCCACGCCAGGTGGGTCACCTGCTAGGACAGGGCCCGCACCTTTTCAGAAGAGCTGGGACAAAGGGACACAAACCAGCTGCCAGGTGGCCTGGGCTGACTGCATGGGGCTAGGTACCGTCACTCTTCCAGCTTAACAGATAGTGAGCAGACAGGAAGGCGTGTGCCACACCGGAGTTTAGGCAGTAGCGCTCGCATGGTGCACTGGAGCCGCGAGGATGCGTCAAGCACGAGGCATTTGCGCAATGCTGCTCTGCTCCCACACCTGGTGCGGTTACTTAGGGCCCGACCCCACCCTCACCATAGTTGGTCTGCCACTGCCAAGTGTTCCTGGGGGGAGGGATGCTCTACGTGTGAGATGACATACATTGTCCACTCCGGTGACAAGCAGAAGCAGCTGCTGGTTGAAATCCTACTCGCCCAGGATTCTACCCTTGCCCTAAATCCACCAGCCAGCCTGGTATGAAAATGAACTCAGCCAATGGCCCCTAACCTCTTAGATTTGCTACCCTTGCGGGTGGGGATGGGGGTGGGATGGATGTCATAGACTCCTATACTCGAGTAATGCTAATTCATCTTGAAAGCCACATACCATTTCAATCAATAGGTACCATATAGATCATTTTCAAAGTAGAGCTAAACTACAATCATAACTCTGAAACCATAATCATGACTGCGTACCCAGTGCGTACAAATTAGAACTGCCCCACAGGTTCGTTCTCTGGCCAGCCCCCTGGAGGGAGCAGACCGCGAGCCTTTCTCCCACAGCGCCACCACGGGAGTTCTAGCTGCCAGCCTCGACATGTGCAGCTCAAACCAGAGGCCCCGGCCAGGGCCCACAGCCACACTAAGGGAGAACAGTCACTACCCACCTCACAATCCGACAGCGCCTAAGTACGAGAGCACAGCACGGGTTATAGAAATATCAGGTTCTGGACAGTGAGTGATAACAATGATCTCCAAACTCCAGATACAAGACAGACAATGGTATTAGCTGGATGGGGAAAAGGCTGAATAAACAGTAATATCTGCAGTACTCCTGCCATGTAGCTCAGCCAAGGGGGTTTCACTAAGACTCCATGGGAATGGACCGAAGGCTAATCTAAAGGGTTTGTTTACACGTCAGACACAATGAGTGAGTCTGAAATACGGGGAATAAGGAGGTGTAAGTACTGCGCGTAGAGCACAGGGAGAAGCTTACAACTCTACGGTCAGCGAGTACGCACTGAGGGGTTACAGCAAGGCCATCCTTCAAACCCACCGGCGCCCCATGGGAGAAAGACGGACTGCCTGCGCCTGTCAAGACGTACAACCTCGGAAGCACTACGCAGTCGAGATAGATGAGTCTGCGCTCTGGCAGGCAGCTTGGTTTGGGGTTTCGGGTCTTTGAGCAGGAGTGTCTGAGATGGACAGTGGGATAGCGAAGCATCTAGACCAGGGCTTTTTAAGGTCAACAAGAAAGGGGATTCCAAGTGTCAAGGTCACATTAGGAAGAAGAAATAATGTTAAGGTTTTTTATCTTTGGATTAGGTTGAAAGCTTTTTAAATTAGTTTACATGTACCACTTGAGCTGTGCTCTTTCTAGTCCAGCCTAAAAACACCACCCTCTCTGAAGTGGCCCGATGTACAGTCTGTGAAAACAGAGAATGCAGAACACCATGGGCAAGCCTCACGTAGAGAGACTACAAACGAGCCCAGCACAGGGGGAAGGTCTTGAGAACGGGCAGCCTCTGAGCCGCGCATGTTTCCTTAGTGCCCGGGCAGCCAGAAACCCAAAGTCGGCAGCATCGAGGGAGCTGGTGCATAAGCCATGAAAGCAGACCCACCAAACCTGAGCCCATTAGTCAAACCCCCACGCTCAGTTTCACTTACTTTGGAATTCTTGAGTGTGTTGGGCGTGCTTTCTGGAATGGCAGGGTTCTTGGAGATTCGAGAAGCAAATGGCTCATACATGTGGTACAGAGACCGGATCACACACGCCCGGAGACAGCGCAGCTTCTCCATTGATTCAGGTTGCAGGCGCAAAGGCAGAGAGGCGTCCAGCGTGTAGTGCCTGAAACATGACACATGACTCCTACCAAGGTGTGACCTGTCCCTCATGGCTCCCTGTCGGTCTCCTGGTCTTTGCTCCACTTGAAAGAGCACATCTAGGAACTGATTGACAATGCACAGACGTCTGTTGCTCACAGAGCACCTGGACTGGTGAGGAACCAACTCTCCTGTGAGCTCTCTCAGCAAGTACTCGTCTGCCCTCTTGGAACACCCTCCCCTTTCGGGCAGCCAACAGCCTTCAGGAAGGTTCGCCCCGCCAGCACCAGCCTTACTGGGCCTTCCTGATCGACAACTCCCTCCCTGCTCTCTACTGTAGCTGCACACACGGCAGCACGAGGCCCAAAATGATGAGCGAGACACATTTCCAGGATGGCTAGGAGAACCTCAGCGACCACTGAGTGGAAAGATACGCAGAGTGGCATCTGAAGGTTTGTAAAACTCTGGCTAAGGTATACCGCCAGAGAAAGTGCTGCCTGGGGACCTGACGGGCACTGCTTATTCTGGAAGGATCTACTGGGGTGGGGGTGGGGTGGGGGTGCCACCACAGGGAAGACAATTACCTGGATGCATTAATAATATCAAGTTTAAATTAGAGGGGCGCAAGGAATCCAGTGCTAGGCTCATGCCCGGGCAAAGGGCAGAGAAAGTGAAAGGAGGTCACCATCCAGGGAGCAGCTCCAAACCACAACCAGCCACACAGCTAACAGCAAGCTCCCGGTGGTCGCACCTTCGGTACAACCTGGTCCAAAAGGCAGCAGTGCAAGTGACAGTCCAGGCATTCTTACAAATCAGGGAAAAATTCACAATGTCCTCAGGACGGATGTAGGAAGCCAGCAAGAGCCAGATATCCATGGGATACTCTTCTCCTCCAGCCCCGTCCAGGTCTTCTGAAACAGAGAGAGAGCCAGCCTTTGACTTTGTACAACACACAGCCCTATGGACCTCAGGTCACTCCAGTCCCCCAGCAGGTGCACGAGAAAGAAAGGGTTTGAAACAGGCTCAGGGAAGGCTCTCAAGAGCATGATTTCCCGCTTATTCAAGCCGCTGGAAACCTGCCTCCACTGCCCATGTGGACAGGCCTTGTCCTTAAAAGCTAAGGCCCTTATTTAACAGCTTGGGGAAAGACACGGCCTTCTACCCCAGGAAAGCGTCAGTCGTTTGTACTCACAGGGCGCAGTTCGTCAGCACAGGTTCAATGGCAGCGAGTTTGGTTTGGGTTTTAACATCTATTTCTGCACAAGTTTAAAGCTTTCACAGTAGCTTTGCGTGCATTCTATCATTCAACTCCAGTAATTTGCAAAAGAAATGCAGAAAATAATTGCTGCACACATTTAAGGGCAAAAATAGAACCTGGTCAACATAAATAGAACTTGACTTTGCTGACTGCACTGACCACCTTGTCCTTTGTTTCTCGGGGAGTGCACCCTGACGGTAGCATCAAACCTCCCACTGAGCTCGGCACAGCAATGCCAGGACAGCTCAGCTTTTCCATTTCCATCGTGTGCGGTTCACAACATACCTACAAGTGAAGGTTTGCTTTGTTTTATTTTGTATTGTGAATTAGGTGATGGTTTACAGAGCCGATCATCAGTTTTATATTCAACAGCTCATACTTTTATTAATAAATCATTTTATTGGGGGCTCTTATAACAATCCATACATCAGTTGTATCAAACTCATTTGTACACACGTTGCCACCATCATTTTCAAAACATTTTCTTTCTGCTTGAGTCCTTGGTATTAGCTCTTTTTCCCTCCCTTCCCACCCTCCCACACTCATGGGCCCCTGATAAATTATAAATTATTATTTTCATATCTTATACCATCCACTGTCTCCCTTCCCCCAAGTTTCTGTTGTTTGTCCCCCTGGGAGGTGGGTTATGCATCCATCATTGTAGACAGTTCCCCATTTCTCCCCCTTCACCCCACCCTCATGCTATCACTACTCCCATTGCTGCTCCTGAAGGATTTATCTGTCCTGGATTCCGTGTGTTGAGAGCTCCTTTCTGTAGCAGTGTGCATGTTCCAGTCTAGCTGGATTTGTAGGGTAGAATTGTGGTCACGGTAGTATGTATGTGGGGGCGGGGAGGGCAGTAAAAACTGGAGGAATCTTGTGTTCCACTAGTGCTATGCTGCACCCTGGCTGACTCGTTCCTTCCTTCTGTGAGGGAATGTCCAATTGTCTACGAGTAGGCTGTGATTCTCCTCTCCGACACCCATCATTTGCATCAATATATTTGTTTGGGGTCCTCTGATACCTTTCATTGATACCTCATGACCACACAGGCTGGTGTGCTTCTTCCATGTGGGCTTGCTGTTCCTCTGCTAGATGGCTGCTTTGTCTAACTTCAAGCCTTTAAGACTCCAGATGCTAAATCTTTTAATAGCTGGGCACCATCAGCTTTCTTCACCTATGCACCCACTTTGACTTCAGTGTGTGTGTCGGGAAGGTGAGCCTCACAGAACGCCAGGTTATTAGAACAGGGAGGACTTCAGTAGAGACCGGTGCCCATCTACCACCTTAATGCTGAACATTTAAATATATGTACACAGACCTAGATCCTTATTTTTATATTCACACGTTCATGCCTATATTCATGCCTCTGTCTTTTGCCTCCTAGTTCTCTCCCTTATTTCTTTTTACTTTCCTCTTGTCCCACTATCATGTTTGACCTGCACTCAACTCTCAGTACTTTCTCTCGGCTACAGTGCACTTTATCAAACCCCATCAGGCATTCAACACCCTCTTCATCACCAATTTTGGTCTCTTATTATTTCCTTGTCCCTGGGTTTGTTGGCTACCTCCTCCCTTTCTCCTACCTCCTCCTTTCCCATGTACCTCCCCCCACCCCCCACCGAGACGTCAACCACCTTGTTTTCTTCTTGGGGTTGGTTGTCCTACCTTATGTGGACAGACACAGCTCATACATTTTTCTTTAAGTCATCCATTGCAATTCCTTCAAAACAGCATCATTTATCCCATTGTCTGTGTTTCCTTTCCACCTCGACCCTCTGGACTGAGTCCTTGGAGAGTGCTGCCCTTTTCATGTGAAACTGCTGCTCCATCTGGCCCAGGGCAGAGACCAGCTCCAGTTCTTTCATGATTTTAGTGTGGGCTCACATTTGTATATCCCACTCTACCCAAACTCAGCACCAAACTCACGGTCACCGAGTCAAGTCCGACTCACGGTGACCCGGCAGGACATCGAGCTGCCCCTGCTGGCTTCTGAGACTATAAATCTTAACCTGAGTAGAAAGTTTCACCTTTCCCCTGTGGAGCGACTAGTGGCATTGAAAGACCAACTGGTGGTTAACAGCCGTGTTTAACCTTCAGTGATCCCTTGCAAAGCAGGCGGGAGGGGTGGCCAAGCACTACTGAGTTCTGGGCTCAGGGTTGTGGGAATTGATGTTTCCACGGGCTCTTTCCATGCATCTTTTGATTTTCACCTCGTCTTTCCCCAGAGCTGCACCTTAAATAGCTACTCATGTGCTTTTAAGGCCCTAGTGACTGCTCTTCAAAGTAAGGTGCAAAACACTGTAAACTATTGAAATGTCAACTGATCTTGGTGTCCCCAGAGAATGGTCCTGAGCTCCTGGGCCCTGTAACTCGTCCCGCCAAGGTATGATTATGTCTAATAGGGTTTCATCACAGTCCCTGTATGCTCCTCCACATATTTCCACTGATGGGTATGATAGTGTCCTTCTTTTTGCTCTTTGTGAACTGTGCCGGGATGAACATGGGTACACATCAATCACTGTCCAGGCCTTCATTCCTCTTGGATAGACTTAGTAGAGGGATTGATAGGTTATACAGTATCTCTATTTCAACTTTCTAAGGAGGCACCATACCACCTCCCACGATGGTCGCACCGGTCCCCCAGCACTATGCTCCAGTCTTTCTGGACCCTCGCTGGCAGGTGCCATGCACTGCTTTTTAGAACGTGGCTATGAACGCTGGCATAAGATGATCTCTCGTTATTGTCTTCATTGGAATCTCACAAATGGCCAGCATTCTTGTTTGTTGGTAACCTGAATGTCCTCTTTAGAAAATGTCTATTCATGTCCTCTGCCCAATTTTAAATTGGATTATTTGTCTTTGATTGTCGAGGTACTGAAGTTTTCTGTTAAGCTTACAGCCTTGTCCCCTGTCAGATATGTCATTGCCAAACACTTTTAGCTAGTCCTTGGGTTCTCTTTTTACTCTTTAGGAGAAACCTTTCGATGAGCCTAAGTGTCTAGTTTTCAGGTGGTCCCAGTCATCTAGTTTGTCTTCTGCTATTTGCTTTTCCGTATGTTGGACAGTGTATTTACACCACACATTAGGGCCCCCGTGCGTCTCCTATTTTGTCTGTGATGGTCTGCACAGTTCCAAGTTGTGCATCTTGGTGTCTGATCCAGTTTGAGTTCTTCTTGTATATGGCAGGAGACACGGGTCCTGTCTGTCCTGCTGAGAGCAGGTCTGCACTGCAATCCTGCCCTTGCTTTCCCTTGCCCTCTCCATCCACCGCGTTTTCTTCCGCTCAATCATTTAAAAACCAAACTGATTTTAGGAAATTCTGAACTGCAAACCACATCTAAAAACCCAGAAGTTACATATGTGCATTACCCAATACTAACTGACTGTCTACAGGTTCTTTTCCTCTAGTTCCTCAGTTCACTGCCAGGGTACCCGAGAACCCCGGCCACAGAGCGTCCTGGACACTGCATCTCTCTCTCTTCCTCCTTCAGAAATGACTAGTGTTAATTAACTCTACCTTTGGACCAGGAGGTCAACTCTCCATTTCAAATTCAAATAAAATTCTCTCTCCACGACACAGAAATGCTGACTCTGCTAAGTCCCTGGATTCACAGTAACAGAAATAGCCTAAACCAGCTTTCTCCTATCTTTGGCAAAAGAGCCTCTAAACCACCTCCCTGAAGGTGTCCCTGCTTTTCGGGCGATCTGCTTCCTTCAGCTGACTCAGTCAGGCCCAGTGTTGGGGTCTTCATACGAGGAAGCATGCATCTAATCCAACACCCTCGCTTTTTGCTTCCTGCCCTTTCTTGTCATCTCTGGTGCCCATCAAGGCTCAGACTACTCTGGTTGGCCTCTCCTTTCTCCCCAAATTAAATCTATCAAAGAAATGACTCCCAGAATATCCTCTACTGAGATAAAAAAAAAGAGCACAATTAAAATGATTCTGCCTTTGGAGATAAAATGCAAACAACAGTAGGACTTAACATGGGCGTACTTATCAAATTTCAAGATGCGGAAAAAGAAATCAGTAAAGGAAAGCTTCGGGCCTCAAAGGCCATAAAGAATTCTGACAGGCACTGGGTGGAGGCAAAGCACTGCAGAGTGGAAGGGTAACACAGAGACAGTCTGACATGATTTTGATGTTAAGAAACTGTTAGCTTGAGATGTGAAAATGGTGTCTGCTTTAAAGATGATCTTTCTGACGATAACTACAGAAATATTTCAAGATAATAACAGGTATCTAGAAATAGTTTCAAAATAATCAGCTATGTGTGGAAGGTGGAAGGTGACACAAAATGGCCATGACTGGTACCTGTGAATCTGTGTGAACGCAGCATGGGGATTCACAACACGCTTCCTTCTCTTTGTGTACGTGTCGCTTACCAAGAATGGAGGGGAGGGGGCAGACCCGGCTCATTGGAATGAGGGCGACTAAGTGGATAGCTAGTGGTGCTGTTGAGCAAATATAGCACTGTCAACAAGGTCCTGGTTCACATCCATCCCCTGCTCGCCAGGACAAAGATGAGGCTGCCTCAGAATCCCAACATAGGGTTGCTGAGTCAGAATCAACTCAGCGGCAGTGAGAAGAGGTATAGTAAGGCAAGAAAACAAAAGATGAATTATAGTTAAGAATTATGGCTATCTATCTGATAAGGGAAGGGTATCCTGAATGCACCAGGGCCTGGTGGCATAGCTTCGAACCAAAAGGTTGGCAGTTCAAATCCCTGGCCACTCAACAGGAAAAATATTTCCCAGTCTGCTCCTGTCAAGACTATCAGGTGCCTTGGAAGCCCCACAGGGCACTTCTACTCTGTCCAATAAGGTGACTGTGAATCACAATCAACTCAAACAGTGGGTTTGGATGGGTTTTGGTATCTTCAGTAGATAAAGAATTTTTACAACTCAGTAATAAAAAGACCACCTACCCCAGGTAAAAATGGGTAAAGGATTTGAATAGACATTTTTCGAAAGAAGACATACAAAGACTACTGAGTACATGAAAGGATATTCAACAGAACTGGCCATCAGGAAAATGCCCACAATTGAAAGCCACATCTATGAGCGTGGTTAGAATTGTTAAAGTCAGGCAATAAAAAGTGTGGTGCCAAGTTGAGATACTGGAATCCCCCCAGAGTGTCAACATTTTACCTTCCAGAAAAGCAGTAAATAGTCACAGAGCATGATTCACAAGTGACAAGTGGGAACAACCCAAATGTTAATCAATAAAAGAAAGGAAGGGCTGGAGTAATGACATAGACTAAAATATGGAGGAAGCCTGGAAACACACTAAGTAAGAGGAGTCATGTGAAAGACCGCATATTCTATGACCCCATTTACATTGTGTCCAGGATAGGGCATGAGTGCTGCCAAGGGCTGAGTGTGGCTGTGGTAGGGGCAAGGAACGATGCCAATGGTATAGAGCTAGTCACGAAACTGCTCAAAACTTTAAAGTCACACTGATGACTACACAACTCTGTGAACACGTGAAGGCCGCTGAATTGCACACTTTAATGGAGTGCATGCTACATGAACAAATGTTAAAATGTTTGTCACACGTGTGGAATATGTTCTAAATAAGTCTCTTAACAGAAAGGTTGGGATTATCTAAATGATTAAGGAAAAAGAAGTGGGAAATGTCAATATTAATTTAAGGGTCTTGAAGAGTGATTATCAGACAGTAACTGGTATAATTCCATGGACTGTCAGTACATTAATTTACATTTCAGTACACGTCAACAAATACACATATCTGTTATCTTATTCTCAAGCAGAGAGGAAAGTTTTGGTAGATCTGAGACCAAAACTATACATATTACTTATTAATTATGAGCCTCTCCCTAAACCTTTCTGGTCATCGAGATCAGCAGAAGAGCTTTCAGAGCAGCTCTCTGGGTTCCACTCCAAGAGGTTCTTCTCATCATTAAACCTGGGGTACACGCTGTAATCTGATTGATGATTTAGCACTTGGTATCATCCGTGTAAGTTTTCTCTCTACTAACATCTAAACATTACACTTTTCTATTTCCCTCATAAAGGCTCGAAGCTGACATTAGTAACCACAAAGAACTTCAAACCTTTTAGTCCTAATGCTGCTTCCTACACCTTCAGAAACCGAAGGACTTTTTGTTTTCATGCTACCCATAAGGGTTTTGACCCTAAATGAGTGTCTACTAAAGTCAAGTTCACAGCTCCACAAATCTACTCTTGCTGATGTCCTTCCCTCTCAAATTTTCACACAAAAAAACCCTAAGAAACCCTGGTGCAATATACCCTGTCCCACTACTAAGATCCAACTTGAGACTAGGTTCCCCGCCAAACCAGTCCTTTACTGGCATTCCCTCTTGTATGGCCCCTGGTGCTACTGGGAAGTGAACGCTTCCGCTCAACACCACAGAGAGGGCTCACGTGCCAGAAGAGCACAGCCCTGGCTGTACCTTTGTGCCTCTTGCTCTTCTTTTTTCTGGAGACTGTTCTCTCATAGATGCTCTCCTCCTGGGCATCCATCTCATCACTGCTGTTGATGATGTCACAGGGCTCACCAGTCCCAGAGAGAGCTTCCTCCGCAGGAACCTGGGAGGCTTCCAAGCCACACAGAGATTTTACTAGAAGAAAATAAGGGGGGGGGGGAGGGTTACAGGGAGAGAATGAGATGTCGGACAGTCTTGTACAGAAATGCAAACATGTCTCCATGATGGCCAGGGGTGGTCAGCGGGAAGGTCTGCCCAACTCCCCTAGAGAACGCTGGGATTCTATCAGCAGGTATGCAGGCCAGGAAGACATTCTGGATACAAAACAATGAAGAGTCACCAGCAACCTGACTCGTAGGTTGCAGAAACGGACTCCTTAAGAGACTACTTCAGACCTGCCATTCTTCCTCTCCAAACTCAGCAGGATTAAAGACAGAAGGTGGATTTTCTTCTCATTTACATAACTCCTGAGGCGTGGTGTTGGCAACAGGGGACTACTGGTCCTGGGCTAGAAAGGATGGGTTCACAAAAACCCGAACTCTAGAGGGAAACCAGCTGGAAACATGACAATAAGCAATACCGGGAAAGGAAATTAATTATTAGACATGGAAGCAAACCATAGATTACGCTGAAAATATACCAGAACTACAGGAATGGATTAATCCCCCAGGAGAAAGCAGAAGCCAAAAGACCTTATTCCTGCTACTGACAGTACTATTCTGGGCTCAGCTCTCCACTAAGTGCGTGTGTAAACACTGGGAGCAAACACGTTTATGGGAAGATGCCCGGAGGATGGCAAGAAAAGCACTGAGTCAGGATCCCAGGGAAATGAAACACGGATAGGTCTCCTCAGGCCCGAGGCTGAGACACCTGCCCAGCACCGCCTACCTTCCTGCTGAACGGCATTGGCGACGGCTTTCTTGACTCGTCCAGACTTCACGATGGCCGGATCCGAGTTGGCATAATCCGCCACGGTCACTGAAACAATGCACCAACCCTCAGTTATGTGCCCCACCAAGCCCCCCTCCTTGCTTAGCTCCCCAACCCGAGACGCCCCGCTGACCCCCGCCCCTTCCCGGCCGCTAGCCCCCGAGTCGCCCGGGGCCGTCGCCCGGGGCCCCCGCCCTCTCGCCCACCTCGACCCGAGCAGGCGTCGTGGGCCCGAAACTTGAGTCGCTTCCCTCTCTTGGGCATGGCGACCGCGTCGGGGCGAGGCCGGCCTAGCGGGCCCGGACCCCGGGCCATGTCTCCGGACGCAGGGCCGGCTCCAGGAGCCGCGGGCCAGCTCCGCCCCGCTCCCCGGCCATCCCGCCCGCCGAGGCGGCGGCTCTCGCGAGACCTTGGCCTTGGGCCCCGAGTCGCGTTGCCAGTCGACGCCACTCTTCGGCAGCCAATCAGCACTTGGGCCGAAGATCACGTCATCAGGCGGCGCCCGCTAGGTTCCGTTAGCGTGCCGTCCGGTTTACGTGTCGGTTGTCGCGGCGTCTTTGGTCGAATGGCTGGTGTCTCCTCTGCAGAACGTACAACGGCGTTAATCAAAACCGAGAGATCACGTCCTTACGCTCCCCAGTCCTCCCCGCCTCCGCTGTGCCCACGTAAGCACCCAGATGCGCAAACATTGTCGTCATCGTGGTTGCTGTGTGCCAGGCCCTGTGCAGCCGTGATCCTGGCACTGCCCTTTGCCGGTCCTGAGGGCTCACCATCGAATGGGAGAGTCTAGTAAACACGCAAGTTTAAGATAACCTGCTCATGACTTTAGAAACGGGGAAAGGTGCACATATCTTGACTAGGGGAATAAAAAGGTTTGGTCCGCGGGGATGGCATTCAGTCGGTGAGAAAAGGCATGCTAGGGCAAATTAATCTAGGACCTTAGAGTAGAATGGTCTGCTGGACCTTACATTTGAGCATGGCGGAGCTACGGTTAGAGGTATTTTGGTATGGTAGTTCAGGGAAAGTTGGAAAACTAGGTTGAGACCAAATTGTTAATGGCCTAAAATGAGAGCTCGTCCCTTAGGTATTGGGGACCCATGGAATATACCTGAGGGTATTGAGGCACCATTTTTTGAGAGTACAATAAGGAAGGAAAATATGGAGACAAGAGATACATTGGCTGGTATAGACCTGATCTAAGGTGGCAGAAGTGAAGATACAAAGGATAGGGGTGGGGGGCAGAATAAGGAGCTGATAGCACTGATGATTGTATAACCCCACTCAATGGGATTGAACAACAGATTGTATGTGAATGGATATATTGGAGATGTAAGAAATGGCCATATAGATACACTAAAAAATGGATTTTTTCAAAGCTATGTATTTTTTTAAAAATTTTTTACAAAACAACCTTAATACCTTCAGAGTACTCTCCATTATACTTAACACATTTGTCAAATCTGCAATTCCATTGTTGGGAACATATTCCAAACTCATCTGTTTGGATAACTAACATCACCTCCCTTGTTTTGTTTTTTCACTTCTTCTATGTCATCAAATTTCATGTCCCTCCTTATGCACAGAAAGAAAAAGAAGTTGCATGGAGTGGGGTCAGGTGAGTAAGGTGCCTGGGGCAAGAGAGGCGTGCTCTTTGGGGCCAAAAACTGGCACACGGGGATGGCTACATGAGCAGGTGCACTGTCGTGGTGGCAAAACCCATCCCCCTGTCTGCCACGAATCTGGCTTTTTTTGCACACTGTTACACAATCTTTTCAGAGCCTCTAAATAATACATAGCTTGAATAACAGTCTGACCTGATGGAACAAACTCCAAATGCACTATGAGTTGATGTTATTTCGTCCGTTCAGGGAGTTGATGGGCGTCCAGAACGAGGTTTGTCATCAATCATTTCACAAGTTTTTCCCATCCATATCACAACAGTGTTCTGCAGTATTTTTCCTGAGCAGGAACCAAAATTTCACAGCCACACACTGTTCTCTTAAATCAGCCATCACCAAAAAACGAGGTTCAAGCGAAACTTATTACCAAAAAAATTCACTGTGACCAGAGAAAACCTTCCCAGGCAACGCCACTGGATGCACTGACTCAGCGAGTTCCTCGGTACATGCATAGCAGGACAAATGCGTACTACAAAAATTCTTCTCCGCACAATGCAACTCTGGTTTGGGCAGGGTACACCCTCATATATAAGGGTTCCTAGGGGCATGGTGGGAGGGGGGTGGATAAAGGGGAACAGATATCAAGGGCCTTAAGAAGAAAGAAACTGTTTTGAAACTGATTGTGGTATCAGTTGTACAACACTGCTTGATGAATGTTATAGCTTTAAGGGTTCCCAATAAAATGATTAAAAAATAAAGGATGGACAGAATACAATAGAAAGATGAAGAATAATCAACCAAACATGGTCATCAGAAAGGAGGCACACAAATGAGAAGGCATCAAAAAGGTCTTCATGCTCCAGCCAGAAAAGTCAGGAGTAGCAGACATGTGCGAGGGGAAATGTTTGGGAAGGTAGAATTGACCGATGGAGGGGTAGAATAATCTGGTCTAGGTATTGCTTGAGCTGTCAGAGTCAATGAAATCTCCAAGTCAATTGATGTACTCGGTAATTTTTTATTGATCATTTAACCCAAAACCAAATCAAACTCACTGCCATCGAGTTGATGCCAATCCATAGCAACCCTATAGTGCAGGTTAGAACTGCCCCGGTGCATTTCCAAGATGGTAACTGTACAGGAGTAGAAAGCCCCACAGTGGTTAGTGGTTTCAAACAGCTGACCTTATGGTTAGCAGCCCAATGCGTAACCACTATGACACCAAGGCTCCCCTGAACACTTTAATACTATAAAAGGGAGCAAAGCTACTAGCCTAACTTTCCCACCCGCATTTGGAGAGAAGAAAATTCATCAAGGAGTCAAAGCCTGCATCGCTTCTCTATTGCAACGAAACAACTTCCCCAAATGGAGCAGCAGCAAATAGTTTATAGTTTCATCGTTTGTGCATTAAGAATTCAGGAAAGGCTTCTCTGGAAGGTTTTGGCCAACATCTCTCACGAGGCTGTAATCATAATTGGCTAGGGGGTTAGTCTCAAAGCTAGACTGGGAGAGCACCTGCTTCCAAACTCAAAGCTGTATCCATCAAGTCGACTGACCCATAGTGACAGTTCTTTCATGGCTTCTGGTCAGAGATATCAGTTCCTCGCCATGTGGGTCTTTCTTTAAACTGCCTGAGTGTCATGACCCAGCAGCTGGTTTTCCCCAGAACAAGCTCTCAAGGAAGTGAGAAAGTAACACCCAAGACGGAGTCACAGTACTTTAAACCTAATCTTAAAAGGTAGCATCCCATTGCCTCTTGCTTCATTAGAGCAAGACCAGCCCACACTTGGTGCAAGAGGATTACACAGGGAGGATGTGTGACTAACTAGAGATGAGTTTTTAGAGGCCACCTGACAGTCTGCTGGCCATAAGGCCTAAACGTTGTGAGGAGGGCCTTGTCAAAGTGCCACCAAACCCTAGAGCAGAGCGATTCCAGGAGGGAGTGATCACGGGGCTCAATCATTATATAGGCCAAAGACTGGAAAAGGGTGACTGATGGGGGTGGGTTCGATGGGGGCAGAAACCACATTACAGTGGACTTAGGAGCATCTGGGAGGTGAGGAAGGGGGTGGGCATAAAGAAATTCTTTTTCAATCAGAACATTTCCACAAGGATCTGGCCCGTTTAGTCCCAATGGTCTGTAAGTCTTCATTCTTTTTTCTTATACAACACCTATAAATCCCTCATTTCTCCAAACAGGAGGAGGGGGTCCTTGAAAGTTTTTCAAGGTCCCAAACAAAAGTGTTAGAGGGATCCCTGTACAAGAACACCATCTTCAGTTTGGGGGAGAGAAGAGCCCCGGAGAGGGAGCAAGCCTGTGGACCAGCACCACCAGGATGGATGGAAGTTACTTGGTGTCCTGAGTTCTGCCCCTGATCCTTCCAACTTCCTCGCACCTCTCAGACAGCAATAGCCCAAACTCGAAGGGAGTGAGTCTTACGCCCAGATATCCAACCTGCTTGTTCCACCAGGAAATGCTGATACGATCATTTTTAATAGCTAGCCCCCAGAAAGTCATTGAAAGCAAACCACTTATAGCCTACTAACATTTTGTAACAGGCTCACATCAGAACTTAATACAATTACTCTTTTTAATACCATGACTTAATAGACTTTAATCAATGAGGAATTATCAGTGCCGAATGTAATTATTATCATGAACCATTCCCATTTATCTAAAATTACAATAGAAAACAAAGCTGTGATGGGTTGCTAACCTAAAGAAAATAGTTTCAAGTCTATTTTCCATGTATAAATAATTCACGTTTGTGGTCAAGTCTCAAATGCAGATGGGAAGTGTTGGGTCTGCTCACTTCACAATGCTCTCCATTGCAAATTAATGAGGCTCACACGCAGGGAGACATACCCTTCTGAAGCACTGAGGCACAAGGCTCTGGGCGAAGTTGAAAGTACAAGGGCATGGGGTCAGGCGCAATTGCGCTGATGCTTGAGCCCAGCAACCCTGGGGCGGTGTGGTGGAGCACAAAACTGCTCATGGGAACTGGTTGGTGGTGCCTGCGACTGTTCCCCTCCTCCTCTTCCTGCTCCTGCTGCTCCTCCTTCTCATGACACTTGAGTTTTAATGTCTCAAAACTCTGTGACAAGTTTTTGGTCAAGTTGTTTTCCCATTTTAAAAGTACTGACTTTAAAAACTAGTAACTTTTTGGTCAGAGGGAAGAACCTCATCCCACGATAGTTTTTGTTATGTTACCTGTATTTATTAGAGTATTTGAGTATTAGGACCTTTTATTAAAAAGGTTTATTTGGACGTTTGGCCATTGAGCTGGTTTTTAGCTTCCTACAAATATGAGTTGTAGATTTTGAATTTCTTTGGGGATGTCCGTTAACTTCCATACATTGTGCTATACTGTGAACATATTATTTTGTTCTAATAAATCGGTGAACAAACATGCAAAAAACTAGTAACTTAAAACTGCCACTCAAAGACAAGACACAAAACATTCCTTCTGAACGTTTTACTGTGCATTGTTACCAGAAAGCAGTCTTTTCCCATGAGACCGTTCGTCCACCCCTGATACAGACGGGTGGCAAGTGGGATGGGTAATATGCCCTGAGCCTTCTGACAGTCATATTGACCTTGCCAGCCCCAGCAACCTTCATGATCCTGCAGCAACTGTGTCTGGTATGACCCAGATGAGCTTAGTCAGTCAGAGAAGCGCGCCACTCCCTCAGGCGTGCCAGGAACCGTGTCAACCATGGTAGCACATCCCCAGACTTCCAGAGTTTGGGGCCATCCTCCAGCTTCTTGCCAGAACTGTGATCAAGCGTCTCTTGGAGCTCAGCAAACTTGCCAGCAATGTGGGTCATGTGACAATCCCACAGGTGCATGCATGCCCAGCACTGATGTGGCCTGGGTGGTTCAGGATGACTGCCTGAGCAGGGAAGCCAGCTGCTTCCACTGGGGGGTCATCTTTGCTGTCACCAGCTACCTTGCAAACAGCTTTGACAGAGACGCTCTTGACATTGAAGCCTCCATTGTCCTCAGGCAGAGCTTCACTCAAAGCTTCATGGTGCATTTCAACAGACTTCACTTCAGTGGTAACGTTGACTGGAGCAAAGATGACCCACCAAGTCAGGTTTCAGAACTCCAGTCCCCACTCTGCCCACAGGTGTAGTGCCTAGACTGCCCATTGTGTCAGCATCCTGGAGAGGCAGGCGCAGCGGCTTGTCATTTTGGCAGTTGGTGGCAGATGCAGTCCAGAGCTTCGAGCCGCGTGGCCGCACTGGCATTGCCATCCTCCTAGGTGACCGTCCTTCCCTGACCCAGGCATGTGAGCACTTGGCTCTAGCATGCTGTCACCATTCCAACCAGACATTGGGACACATGGTACTGTGTCAGGGGTGTAGCCCACTTTCTTAATGTGGGTGCTGACTTCCTTAACAATTTCCTCCTAGATCTTCTGGCTGTAGGGTGGCTCAGTAGAATCCATCTTGTTAACACCAACAAGGAGCTCTTTCACACCCAGTATGTCAGCTGGAAGGGCAGGTCTGCCCATTCTTGGAGATGCCAGCTTCAAATTCACCAACAGTGGCAGCCCGCATGTGGACGGCGCTGTCAGCCTGGGATGTTCCTGTAATCGTGTTTTTAATGACGTCTCTCTCTGTAGCCATCGATGTGGGTCTCACATTCCCACAGGCTCTCTATGAATACCTCTCAATGGCAATACCATGCTCCCACTCCACCTTCAGCTTATCCAAGACCCAGGCAGACTTGAAGGAGCCCTTCCCCGTCTCAGCAGCTTCCCTCCTGAATTTTTCGATGGACCTTTTGTCGATCCACCACATTCGTAGATCAGGAGTGCTGGACTTGGCAGCATTGGCGTCCGATGGGGATGATGTTGATACAGGTCTTTTTCCCATTTGGCTTTTGCAGCCACTCTACCAAGCATGAGGTCTTTCTCCAGGGACTGGTCTCACCTGACAATGTGCCCAAAGTACTTTGACCAAACTTCAAGGTGGCAAATCTCTTAGTGACTGAAAGTTTCTGTTCAGTTGCTTTCCAGCCAATGAAGACTGCGTGGTCTCAGAGTAGACTGGGTTCTGTGAGAAAAACGTTACTTGATGTCAAAGCTGCAGCCTTTCAGAAGCAGATTGCATACCTTCCTTCCAGAGGGCCTGGAGATGGGTTCAAAGATACGCCTGAACCAGCAGCCTCACGGTCATTTCTGTCCAAGTGCTCTAGTTTCTTGCCTCTGTTCCTTTTCGTCTTTGTTTTAGAGAAGCCATTGCCCTTGGTCTCAGATAGATGAATTTTTTAATGGAGTGTTTTACTAAAGGATAATAGCATTTAATTATGTGTGCCAACCTATTGCAAGTGTTTTGCTAAAAGGTGCCCTCGGGGGAGTTTGGGTTGAAGATTTAAAGAGTAGCTCGGGGCAATAACCTCAAGGCGTCCTCTGGTCTCTAATGCTCCAGTCATCTAGACTTTTTTTAAGAATCTGAGTTCTGTCTCATGTTTCCTCCTGTTCCATTGGTGTCCACCATCCTGTGGCCCTGATCAGAATGGTCAGTGGTGGTAGCCGGACCCCACCAAGCTCTTCTTGTCTCGGGTCGATGAGGCCATGGCTCGTGGGGGTTCTTAGCAGACTCGCTAAATCCCTGAGACTTCGGCTTCCTTCTTTCTCTTTGCTCCTGACAGGTGAAGACCAACAGCTGTGTCTCAGATGGCTGCTACAAGCTTTTAAGACCAGATGTTGTTTGCCTCGTTGGGATACAAACCCTAAACTTTGTGATGCCTATTGAATGATGGCCCCAGCCTTCAGACACAGGAAAATGATCTTGCAATGTGTTTTGTTATGTCCAAGAAGTATCTGTAACAGTGGCTTCTATGAGCATATATGTGCGCACACATACATCTGGATACTTCTATAAGTGCATACATATATGAACATGCCTATACCTACCCATACACACATGTCTATACATATACATATGTGTCCATACTCACATATTTTGATTATTGTTGCCCAATTACATATGCCATATTCTTTAGCCCAAATACCTTTTTGTTCATGCTTGCTAGTGGTATTGTTTACTTTGGTCAAACGTGTTCATGACCCCCACATTCTGTGGTACCTTTCCCATCACCAAACATAATAAGCAGCTATTGTCTAGAGACTTAATTCCCCCATCCCTCAACGCATCCCTGATAATGACCAATGAGCATTGCTCTCTCTCTCTCTCTTCCCCCCCCCCTCTTTCCCTCCCTCCATGTGTGTGTGTGTGTGTGTGTGTGTGTGTGTGTGTGTGTATTCTTGGCTTCTTATAAAAATGAGACCATGCACTGTTTGCCCTTATGTGATTGACAAGCTCACTAAGCATTGTGTCCTGGGACGCAGTGAACTAGTTGGTGTGGCTCTTCTAGCCACAGTCTTTGCAACACCCACCACGTGACTGGATGGGACCATGCATTCCAGTGCTGGGTCTTCTTGCTTCATGGTGGTGAGAACCACAGCAGTGAGCTTCCTGGCCCATGGACCAAGCAAAGCTTTGGGCAGGAGGCACACATGCAGAGTAGGGTACCTCCAGGGACTTAATTGGGGGTGCTAGGCTTCCCAAGACGGAGCTAGAGGTGAATTTTGAGCTGAAGCTTATAGCAGAGTAGAGCACCCCCTGAGCATTTATAAAACCAAAAATCCAAACTTACTGCCGTTGAGTAGATGCTGACTCATAGTGACCCTGTAGGACAGAGTAGAATTCTGTGTCCCTGTGAGTTTCCAACACTGTAACTCTTTACAGGAGTAGAAAGTCCTGTATTTCTCCCACGGAGTGACTGGTACTTTGAACTACTGACCTTGCAGTTAGCAGCCCAACATGTAACCACTATGCCACGGGGGCTCCTCTGGGTCATTTTTAAGTAGTGTTAAAGAGTTGTGTATCATTAGTCAAGTAAGGTAGAGGCCAAGGGGCTGAGTGGCCCAGGGACCAGAGAGGATAAAGTGTAAGAATCTTCTTTTACAACCCCCACCCCCCACCCCAAGTGGCTCTTTCCAGCACGTTCCTCCCCAGGGGGCAGTATCACCTACTTTGGGCAACCCGATGGAAATCTACTCTGCCCTCTAGGGTCACTCTGAGTAGGAACCAACTTGGTGCCAGTGAACTTAAGGTGGAATCTGTGTATTCACATTAAAAATAAATACTAATAAAGCTCTTCTTTAGTGTGCAGCTTGGATATTGAGAACCACGGGTTTAGATCTGCAGCTGGCAAACTGAGCTGCAAGCTAATGTGTTGAAATCTTATCTGGTTACAAAGGAAAATGACCCTAATTGTGGCCATCTTATCTTGATGCCGCAAAGGAAGCGGACCCTAGATGTGACCATATAACCTAAAACAAGTCGTTTGACAGCTTTGAAACCCCAGGGAGCCGTTGTGTTGCTCAGGTGAAGTTGCCAAAATCTCTTCTAGAGCCTCTTCTCATTTAGTAGTTTCTAGGCAACTTATTACCACACGGGGGCAGCACAGTCTCGCTACGGGGCTGAGTCTAAATTCTTGAAAATTTGACCTGCAAAACTAGGCAGAACCGAATGAGGGAAACACACATATTTGGGCTACCTACGAACTTGTTTGGAGCAGACCTGGTGGGGCAGGTTTGATTGAAGGGCTTGGCCGCTTAACCCTGAAGCTGCTTCTCCAGAGACATAACGCAGCTGTCTGCTTCACAGCCTCGGCAACCTTCCAGGCAGTGCTGTCTGTCCTCCAGGGTCACTATGAGTTCACTCCACTCACCAGCAGTGGGTTGGATTTTTTAAGCCTTGTTTCTGTAGTGTGCAGACGTGCATGAGCCTATCCTGTCTCACAAATATTAGGCATCGCTCCCTCCTCTCTATTCACGACCAGTAAGTCGGTTTAGTTGTTAGCCCACGACTAGAGTAGCACTGCTCCGTGGGTCTTCAAGGCTGGGACCTTTAGGAAGCTGAGAGCCAGGCCTGTCTTCCAACGCATCTCTGGGTGGGTTTGAACTGCCAGCCTTTTCATCTGGTAATTAGCACTTAGACTGTGTGCGCCACCCAGGACTCCATAAGTAGCTTTACTCCCTAGCTTTCGTTTTTCAAGGAGCCCTGGTTGCATAGTGCTTACGGGTTGGGCTGCTAACCACAAGGTCAGCAGTTCCAAGCTCCCAGCCCCTCTGAGGGAGAATGATGAGGCTTTCTACTTTCCTAAAGAGTTAGGCTCTCGCTGACCCATGGCCCTACGGAGACAACACTGGAGACTCCGTGTCGATATTGGTCCAGTCTTAGGCCGCCGCACTGAGGCAAAACACTAAGGGTATACAGCAGAGCAGCAGGGGGAGCAGAGCAGCGAGGTCCCGAGGGAGTGCAAAGGATAGACTTTGGGGCCAGAGTGTGGCACCCCATCGGATTCGACTGGAGGACATTCTTAAAGGTCAACAAACAGACCTTGATCTATTTACAGATTTTTCTTTCTTTCCTTCCTTATTTGTGGTCATTGATTTTCTTTGTTGCTGTGGCTGTTGTGCTCTCTTTTGTCGCTTGTCTTGCTATGCCTTGTTTTTTGTGTGTGTGCATATTATTCTCTGCAGGTCTATCTAGATAAGATAGACTGGATGAACAGTCTGGAGGAGAAAACAGCGGACCGATGGTTCAAGGGAGACATGGGAGAGAGGGAGGTGGGGGAAAGGAGGTGGTGTTGACCAACCCAAGGAAAAGGGAACAACACGTGATCCAAAATCAGTGGCAAGGAGGGTGAGAGAGGCCTGGTAGGGATTCATCAAGGATAATGTAACTGAGAGGAATTACTGAAACCCACATGAAGGCTGAACCTGATCGTGGGACAAGAGGAAAGTAAAAGGAAATAGAGCAAAGAACTAGACTGCAAAGGGCATTTACAGATGTCTAAATACAGACATGTACATATATAAATATATTCATATAGGATGATGGGGAAATAGATCTACATGCATATATTTATAGGTTTAGTAAGGCAGCAGATGGACATTTGACCTCCACTCAAGTACTTCCTCAATGCAAGAGCACTTTGTTCTATTAAATTGGCATTCCATGATACATATCTTCCTGACATGATCACTGAAGACAAATGTGTGCATAAGCAAATGTAAATAAAGCGGATGGTGCCCAGCTATCAAAATAGATAGCGTCTGGAGGCTTCAAGGCTTGCAGGTAAACAAGCAGCCATCTAATTCAGAAGCAACAAAACCCACATGGAAGAAGCACACCAGCCTGTGTGATCATGAGGTGTCAAAGGGATCAGGTATCAGGCATCAAAGAACAAAAAACCATATCATTGTAAATGAGGGGGAGTGCAGAGTGGAGACCCAAAGCCAATCTGTAGGTAATGGGACACCCCCTTACAGAAAGGGTCTCGGGGAGGAGATGAGCCAGTCAGTGTGCAGTGTAGCAACAATGAAACATACAACTTTCCTCTAATGTTTAAATGCTTTCTCCTCCCCACTATCATGATCCCAATTCTACCTTACAAATCTGGCTAGACCAGAGGATGTACACTGGTACAGATAGGAACTGGAAACACAGGGAAGCCAGAACAGATGATCCCTTCAGGACCAGTGGTGCGAGTGGCGATACTGGGAAAGTGGAGGGAAAACGGGGTAGAAAGGGAGAATCAATTATAAGGATTTACATGTAACCTCCTCCCTGTGGGACGAACAACAGAAAAGTGGGTGAAGGGAGACATTGGACAGTGTAAGACATGACTAATAATAATTTATAATTTATCAAGGGTTCATGAGGGGAAGGGGAAGTGGAGAGGGAGGGGAGAAAATGAGGAGCTGATACCAAGGGTTTAAGTAGAGAGCAAATATTTTGAGGATGAGGCCAACGAATGTATAAATGTGCTTGACACAATTGATGTATGTATGGATTTTGATAAGAGTTGTATAAGGCCCCAATAAAATTATTTTTTTAAGTTAGTCTCAGAAACCCACGGGCAGTTCTACCCTGTCCTATAGGGTCACTGTGAGTTGACATCGACTAAAAAGAAGTGAATTTGTATTTTTGTTTTGTGTTTCTCCTTCAGTACCTAGTCCTTTCCAGGTGTCTCCAGACTCTGCCTTTCAAACTCACCTGTTAAGTGACCTCCTAATTGCATTGTATGAGGTTTGTGGGGTTGTTTTGGTTTTTTTTTTTCCTTTTCTTTTGACTGGCATCTTAACCTTTCTTGAAATGAGCTTCTCCATGAAGCTCCACATTCTTAGCCCTCTCTCTAGCTCTCTGCTCACGCTTAGGGTGAAGACACCCTGTGTTCGTTAAACTTGCTCTAGTTCGCCTGGGCATCAGTGGGTGCCCTTTGTTGCTTTTGTGAATTGTTTTTAGCCCTGAGATATCTGGTAATAAGTTCATTACTTTCAGTATGAAATGGGGCTGCTTAAGATAGAACCAACACAAATTCAAAGAGGATTGAAGATTCCTGTCTGAAGAGCCAACCAGACTAATTTGGAAGGATGGCTACAATCGTCCCTAGCTTCACGGTCCCAAACTTCATGACCCAGCCAGCTCTGCGGGGCCAGCTCAGCTCTGGCCCTAGGACCTGACACTGTCCACTCCACCAGGGAGCTTTCCACCTGCTTCTTTCCTTCCTTCGGGGGCACACAGGAATCCTGTGAGCTGGGGGACACATGGAGCCGCACTGACTGCAGCTTGCTGTAATTATCTGAGAGCACTGGGAATTATGTTTAAAAATGCCTGACGCCATCCTGGCCTGACTACTGCCACCATAACAGAAAACAATTTCCACTAAACTCCCACTGGGTAATTCTCCAGCTTTCCACAAAATGCTCGAGGTGGGGCCACTTATCCTGATGTACACAAGCATTTTAAGAGGTCACATTTCTGTTGTTGTTGTTTTGTCTTGTACTCGGCAGAAGTAGTAGAATCATTTCCCAAATCCAATACCCAGGATGGTATTGGCATTTGATGACTTTCAGCATCACATGTAGACTGGGCATGATTGGTGCAGTCTAGCATGTGAACTCATCTATAGTCATGTGGGATAAGGCTGAAGACGGGTACGAAGCTGGTTGGAGTGAGTTGGAGGACAGACCAACCTTCACCATTGATACCACTGTCTCTGCTTCGCTGCTGAGCTTCATGACTTGTTGCAACATCACACACCACTCACAGACCATAGTTTATTGGTGCTTGTGGATGACGTAAAGGTATTCCCTGTGTGGAGCACAACAGATTAAGGATGACACAGGAAGGAATGGGACTTCCAGGACACTTCACAGTGCTCGTGTAGAACCTGTACATTGAACAAGAGGCAGTCGTTTGAACAGGACAAGGGCATACTAACTGGTTGAAAATCCAGAAAGGGACAGGGTGTAGGAGGCCTGGTAGTGCGTGATCAAAGGTAATGTAACCGAGAGGAATTACCGAAACCCAAATGAAGGCTGAACATGACAGTGGGACAAGAGGAAAGCAAAAGGAAATAGAGGAAAGAGCTAGGAAGCAAAGGGCATTTATAGAGGCATGCACTAAAG
Organism: Tenrec ecaudatus; assembly: GCF_050624435.1. Lineage (NCBI taxonomy): Eukaryota > Metazoa > Chordata > Mammalia > Afrosoricida > Tenrecidae > Tenrec > Tenrec ecaudatus. Next base: position 220,712,703 of record NC_134530.1, on the reverse strand, counting down.
GCATGTACATATGTAAATATATTTATATATGAGGATGGGGAAATATATCTATGTGCATATATGTATAGGTTTAGTATTAAGGTAGCAGATGGACATTGGGCCTCCACTCAAGTACTCCCTCAATGCAAGAATACTTTCTTCTATTAACCTGGAATTCCATGATCCTCACGTTCCCGACACAATCAAAAAGCGGGTACATAAGCAAATGTGGTGAAGAAAGCTGATGGTGCCCAGCTATCAAAAGATATAGCATCTGGGGTCTTAAAGACTTGAAGGTAAACAAGCAGTCATCTAGCTCAGAAGCAGAAAGCCCACATGGAAGAAAGCACAACTGTCCACGTGATCACGAGGTGTTGAAGGGATCAGGTATCAGGCATCATCAGAACAAAATATCATATAATTATGAATGAGGGGGAGTGGAGACATCCCCCCCAGGAAGGAGACAAGCCAGTCAGGGTGCAGTGTAGCAACAATGAGACATACAACTTTCCTCTAGTTCCTAAATGCTTCCTACCTCACCACTGTCATGACCCCAATTCCACCTTACAAATCTGGCTAGACCAGAGGATGTACACTGGTACAGATAGGAACTGGAAACACAGGGAATCCAGGGCAGATGATACCTTCAGGACCAGTGGTGAAAATGGCGATACCAGGTGGGTAGAAGGACACCCTCCTTCCAAGAATACATATAGCCTCCTCCCTGTGGGACAGACAACAGAAAAGTGTATGAAGGGAGACATTGGACAGTGTAAGATATGCCAAAATAATAATTTATAAATTGTCAAGGGCTCATGAGGGAGGGGGGAGCAGAGAAGGAGGGGAAAACATGAGGACCTGATGCCAGGGGCTTGGGTTCATGAGGGAGGGGGGAGCAAAGAAGGAGGGGAAAAAATGAGGACCTAATGCCAGGGGCTTAGTGGAGAGCAAATGTTTTGAGAATGATAAAGGCAATGAATGTACAAATGTGCTTTAACACGATTGATGTATGTATGGATTGTAATGAGTTGTATGAGCCCCTAACAAAATGATTTTTTAAATAATAATAAAATAAGGCTTTGATTCTCGTGGCAAACGTGAATTTGATAGGCATAGTGGAAGTGATAGATCTGGCCTGAAGCACGAGGACAAGCGTGGAGGTAGTGGATCTCACAACTGGGGAACTGTCAAAGATGAATTAACTGACTTGGATCAATCAAATGTGACTGAGGAAACACCTGAAGGTGAAGAACATCCCGTGGCTGACACCGAGAATAAGGAGAATGAGGTTGAAGAGGTAAAGGAAGAGGGTCCAAAAGAGATGACATTGGATGAGTGGAAGGCTATTCAAAATAAGGACCGGGCGAAAGTAGAGTTTAATATCCGAAAACCAAATGAAGGTGCTGATGGGCAGTGGAAGAAGGGATTTGTTCTTCATAAGTCAAAAAGTGAAGAGGCTCATGCTGAAGATTCTGTTATGGACCATCATTTCCGGAAGCCAGCAAATGATATAACATCTCAGCTGGAGATAAATTTTGGAGACCTTGGCCGCCCAGGACGTGGTGGCAGGGGAGGAAGAGGTGGACGTGGGCGTGGTGGGCGTCCCAATCGTGGCAGCAGGACTGACAAGTCAAGTACTTCTGCTCCTGATGTAGATGACCCAGAGGCATTCCCAGCTCTGGCTTAACTGGATATGCCATAAGACAGCCCTGGTTCCTCCGTGGACCCTCCTCCGAGGCTTTGCATGCTTAAGGATCCCAAACGACTAAGAAATTTAAAAAAAAAAAAAAAGACTGTCATTCATACCATTCACACCTAAAGACTGAATTTTATCTGTTTTGAAAATGAACTTATCCTTTTCCGGTTCATAAACATGATGATCGGGTCCTCACGCGTCTGTGTGACATGTGCCTCCCATAATGCTTGTTACGACGTGGGCACATTACCCATCTGACACGAAAAAAAAAAAGAAAAAGAAAATGAACTTCTCTCGCTACACAGAAGTAACAAATATGGTAGTCAGTTTTGTATTTAGAAATGTATTGGTAGCAGGGATGTTTTCATAATTTTCAGAGATTATGCATTCTTCATGAATACTTTTGTATTGCTGCTTGCAAATATGCATTTCCAAACTTGAAATATAGGTGTGAACAGTGTGTACCAAAAAAAATAAATAAATAATAATAATAAAATAAAATCCGGAAAGGGGAATCCTCTCACTGTATTTATTCAAACTGCATGCTGAGCAAATCATCCAAGAAGAACACCCCATATTGGAGGACAACGTGTTCACAACCTTCCATATGCAAATGACTCACCCTTACTTGTGGACTGAGGCACAGTCAATTAATATGGCCCTTCTTGCCGCCATCCCTTATGTAATGGATTATAATTCTAGATTCTATGCCTGTGGCTGGAATCCCACTTTGGAAGGAACCCCCTGCTAAACTAATGGAGAGGATTAAATCCTAACCTTAGTATAGGGTGTGAACCAGTCACACCTTTGATTTCCTTGAGGATATGATCTGCTAAAAGACTAAAACCACACTCCATCAGTGCCATTCCTCTGAGCAAGAGCCATCTTGGACACAGAGAGACATCCCAGGACCGTTGGAAGGGCACACTGGGGATCTGTCTGATGTGGCAGAGGCCGAGACCAGAGGCACCAAATATTGTGGCACAGAAACTAGGGGGTAGAGCAAAGAAGCCAGCCTGAGACCAGATGGCCAACAAGGAAACAAAGAGACTGAACAGTGTCAAGACTGTGAAACAGAGGGACCGGTAGGCTTCCTGGTCCATGGAGGCAGAGGCCAAGGGATCACATGACTGAGTTGCAGAGGACCAGAGAAAGGCTTGGCTGCTGGCTAACGGCTGGTGTTGCTGTGGACCAGTGGCTATATCCTTAGTGCTTACTGATCTTGACTTACCTGTTAGCTCCTGTAATAAGCCTCCTTAATGAATTATCAAACCCCAAATAGATGTAGGGTTGGGTGGAAGGAACAGTCAGTGTCAATAATAGGAAGAGAAGGACAGAGAGTGGAATCATGATTGATTCCTGCCTCATCACAAAGGGAGAGCCAGAGGACATCAGAATATTTCACCCCTGTGCCATTGACTGCACGGTGAAGATTAGTGACCGAAGCCTTCAGATTGGATCACAACTCAAGGTAAAGAAAACCAAAATCTTCATAATTGAACCCATAGACAACATCATGGTAAAGGGAGAAAACATCAAAGTTGTCAAGGATTTCACGGTTGGATCCACAATCAAATGGCATATTGCACTGAGCAAGCTTCTTGCGTGTGCTCAGGAGCAAGGATGTCCCTTTGAGAAATAAAGTGTACTTGACCTAAGCCATGGTATTTTTAATTGTCTCCTACGCATGTGAAAATTGAAAAACGGATCAGGAAGACTGAAAAATTATTCATTTGAATTATGGTGCTGGCAAAAAAAGAAAGAAAGTACTATGGATAGCCAGAACCACAAACAAATCTGTCTCGGAGAAACCCCCTTAGAAACACGGATGGCAAGACTGTCTCACAGACTTTGGGCAAATTATCAGGAGAAAGCAGACCCTAGAAAGGGACATTGTGGTTGGTAAAATAGCAGATCAAAAAGGAAAATTCTCAAGAAGATGGATTGGCACAGTGGCTGCACCAATGAACTCTCATCACCGTGACTGAGGGTGGAGCAGCACCAGACGGTGGCTCCCTCTGTTCTCCGTACTGTTACCACCAGGCAGATCCAACTTGAAAGCACCTAACAGCAGCAACAACATACCTTTGGGCCATAGCTAGAAAAATCCATTGAAGTCCTCTAGTGACCGGTGACTGTCCCTAGGATTGATGACTGCCTCTCTGCATGACCTCCCCAAAGAAGTTATCCTTTGTCCTGGTGGGCTCTAGGGGTGAAAAGAGACCCCAACTTCCAATATCATTTATAAAGACACGTTTGTTAAGTCTTAAACCAGCGGTTCTCACTCTTACTCATGCCACGACCCTTCAATGCAGTTCCTCCTGTTGTGCTTCCCCCAACCATAAAATTATTTTCGTTGCTACTTCATAACTGTAAGTTTGCTACTGTTATGAATCATAATGTAAATATCTGATATGTAGGATGTATTGGGCAACCACTGTGAAAGTTTCAGACCCCCAAAGAGGTCGCGACCCACAGGTTGAGAATGGCTGTCTTAGATAAAGACAAGAGAAACACAGCTCATCCAGATGCGGAGACCATCAACCCAAGGAGGTCATAGGGTGTCCAAGGGTTTACAAAAACCTGACCACTTATGTGGGACATGAAATATAAAGGAAAACTGTCACGAAAGCATCCTTGGTGGCAGATCAGTGCATTGCAGTTGCGGGTGGACTACAGAAGTAGGCCTAGAACCACGGTTGGGACAAACACACTATTCTAGATGGAAAAGCTTACAAAGACCCCCTACTAAATCCACCAACGATTCATGCTCATGCAGATTCTAGTGCCCCCAATTCCTGACAAGTCCCTGAGGGCTAGGCCATCTCTCCTTGGACTGACTAAAGTAGTGGGAGTAATCCACTTTCTAATACACCCTGCCCACCCGAGGGCACCGCAGTGCACACTGCTGGAGAAAGGTCACAAAGCCAACGGAGGCCAAATCTATGTAGAGACTCAAACGTGGATTTAGGACTTCCACTGTCACGCTCATGTTCAGAACTTAATCTCGAACACAGTTGACATCCTGGTTTGTATATGTGCCCCAATTGGTCTCTCCTGATCCCCTACCCTGCCACCACACCTCTGCGGTAATTTTGAGAAAAAAAATTACATTGGAAAATGATGAGCAACATCTCCTCCTACCCAGTTGCCCACATGAAACTCAATAAGCTCTCGGGGGTCCGGAGATGGACTGTCTCTGGGTAAACAAGAATGTCCGATAATTTCCAGAGATTCCTGGATATGAAATGCGGTTCAGCCCTGATTTGTTACTTAACCCACTACCACCAACTCAAAGAGACCCTTTAGGGCGTTTCTGAGGCGCTGCAAACATCCCTCCCCACACCCCAGCCCTGCTTTCTATTTGCTGTAAAGGAATGTGCACCTTTTGCACCATTGGTTTTCAGAGAATGATCTCTTTCAGAGTAGAGCATCTAGGTTTTTTTATACATTTGGGGATACATGGAATAGTTGAATTCAACCAACTCTGCTTTCATTTGTGGACTCTAACACATGAAAGAAAAACCTACCCTATTCAGGGGCCAGCCCAGCCCTGCGAAACAGTGACAGCCTCCCAGTGACCCCCGCTCGCCCGTGCCCGTGCCCCATGCTGCGCGTCCTTCCCCTCCCCCATCAACGTCTTCGAGGCCTTTTCCTTTGGTGTAAAAATCATTTTTTTCCTTTATAATAATCATGGCAGGCAATATTTAGGAGACTGACTAACTTCGCTGAACCTATTGTCCTCCAATATTGCCCATGCCATGAGGTTTTTGACAGACTCGCCATTGTTTTTCAGAGGTGAACTGCTCCCCCTGTGTATGTGTGCACCAGAGTGTGTTTATCCATTCCTCTACAGGCGGGTTTCTGATGGCTTCCATCTTTCTACTGTTAAAGATGTGGCTGCAGTAAGCATGATGGGCATATTCTGTCCGTGACTTGTTCTTGATTTCTTTAGGGCATATAACAAGTAAAGAGATTGCAGGGTCATAAGATACCCAGATATACTCGAGTATAAACCAACCCAAATATCAGCCTAGGCACCTAATTTTACCACAAAAACTGCATTTAAAAATGTGCTGGACAACTCGGCGTATGTGGTGTTTGTGTTTGCATTTAGTTAAGGAAGCACCATGTTTTCCATAGCGATTATATAATTCTGCAATTCTGCCAGCAATGCATGAGCATTTCAATCTCTCCACGTTCTCTCCAGCATCTATTTTCTGTTTTGTTTGTTTTTCAATTTTGCAAAGAGTGTCAGTGCGAGGTGGTAGCTGGTTGGTTTCATTTGTATTTCTCTTATAGCCAACGGTTCCCCTTTTAACAAGCACTTGGGGTCCTGGTGGTTTTTCTTTTCTTTTTATTCATTTTATTGGGGGCTCATCCAACTCATCACAATCCATACATCCATCCATTGTCTCAAGCACATTTGTATATTTGTTGCCCTCATCATTCTCAAAACATTGCTTTCTGCTTGAGACTTTGATATTTTCCCCTCCCTCTCCACTGCCCCCTCCCTCATGAACCCTTGATAATTTATAAATTATTATTTTGTCATGTCTTACACTGTTCAACGTCTCCCTTCACCCACTTTTCTGTTGTCCATCTCCCAGGGAAGGGAAGACATTATATGTAGATCCTTGTAATCGGCTCCCCCTTTCCAACCCACCCTCCCTCCACCTTCCTGGTATCGCCACTCTCATCACTGGTCCTAAAGGGATCATCTGTCCTGGATTCCCTGTGTTTCTGGTTCTGATCTGTACCAGTGTACATCCTCTGGTCTAGCCAGATTTTTAAGGTAGACTTGGGATCATGATAGTTGGGGGAAGGAAGCATTTAGGAACTAGAGAAAAGTTGTATGTTTTATCGTTGCTACATTGCACCCTGACTGGCTCGTCAGATGGGTCTTGGGTCCCAAATCTGCCCTCATTCACAATGATTTGATATTTTTGTTCTTTGATGCCTGATACCTGATCCTTTCAACACCTCGTGGTCACCCAGTCTGGTGTGCTTTCTTCCATGTGGGCTTTGTTGCTTCTGAGCTAGATGGCCACTTGTTTACCTGCAAGCCTTTAAGACCCCATCTAGTGTTTTTTTCATGGCCATCTTATGACAAATCATTGGAAGACACCCTGATGACTTCTATAGATCTTCTAAACCCAGGCTTTGTTCTGTCTTGAAGAGCCAGGCTCTAGGCCTGAGGGCTCTGCTGCCCATGACAAGGCTTGTGACAAATCGTTGGAAGACACTCTGATGACTTCTATAGATCTTTCAAACCCAGGCTTTGTTCTGTCTTGAAGAGCCAGGTTCTGGGCCTGAGGGCTCTGCTGCCCATGACAAGGCAGCCACCCATACAAGCTAGATGTCTATCCCTTCAGCAGGGTTGAGTTCCTAAGCGTCCCTTCTTTATGTTCTAGAGCAGGAGTCCTCAAACTATGGCCCACGGGCCACAGCGGCCCATGGAGAACATTTATCCCGCCCGCCGGGTGTTTTCCCCCTTTTGTTTTTTTACTTCAAAATAAGATATATGCAGTGTGCATAGGAATTTGTTCATAGTTTTTTTGAAACTCTGGTCTGGCCCTCCAACAGGAGGGTCAAGGTAGCGGGGTGGTGTGCCCACTTGCTGTAGGGTTCCATGTTCAAAAAGTTTGAGGACCCCTGGTCTAGAGTAAGCAGTTCTCAACCTGTGGGTCGTGACCCTTTGGGGGTTGAACAACCCTTTCATAGGGGTTGCCCAATTCATAACAATTGCAAAATGACAGTCATGAAGTAGCCACAGAAATAATGCTATGGTTGGGGAGGGCACCACACATGAGGAACTGTATTAAAGGGTCGCGGCATTAGGAACGTTGAGAACCACTATTCCTAGAGGCTGCAAATCCTACACTTCACTTTCTGTATAGGGGTTCAGGACACTAGTACCCGCATTCTAGTTTCAGGACTCCACCTCCCAGTTTTCTGGCTGGCAGCAGGAGCTCTAGATGGGTGAGTCTTAACTGGACACCATTTTCCAATCTCCCCAAAGGGACATTTTAGCTGTATTTTTTTCCGAAACAGATGTCTTCATTCTTTGCCAGAATTTATCTACAGGGCCTAGAAGCTTTTTGCATAACAAAGACCCGCTGAAGCAAGTCTAAGCTTCTAACAGAACACAGAGCTAGAGCCCATAGCCAGGGAGATGATTTAATTTAATTTAATTTAATTATATTCTAGCTGTCCATGAGAAAAAAATTAAAAATTTAAAAAAGTTCTCTGATCTAGTAGGGCACCAGCAGTCTAGGTAGGAAAATGAGCCCCGTTTCCCTCCAAGTGATTCTACACACAGCTAGGGAGGTCCTTGCCTGTCCTGGGGCCCCACATGGGGCTGAGGGGATACCCCGACCCCACCTGCTGTAGTGCTACATGCAGCACAAGGCAGGTATACCAGGGAACTCCAGAGCTCAATCCCATGGTGGTGGAAACGGATGCCTGGCCGCTGGTGTGACCTTGCCTGCAAAAGTAATCCCACCCTGCATCTATGGAACCCTACAGCAAGTGGGCACACCACCCCGCTACCTTGAGAAAGAGTTGGATCTCCTCCAGCTCCACGGTCAGGTGATGGAGTCTCAGTTATCTCCTCATTTACCACTTTATTTCCTCTTTCTTTATTTGCTCGCCCTTCTCTTTCTCACAGTCAGTCTCAATGAGCTCAGGTTTGTTTTGTTTTCTTTCTTTCTTTTTTCTTCTTTTTCCCTCTTTTCCCTCTTCTCTCCCTCTCTTTCCTATCATCTGCCACTATTGGCTTCCAGGCCACTACCCTCTGCCTAGGGCAAGTCAACTAAATAGCAGGGGGAACTCCAATCTGCCCTCTGTGGGAGTGCTAGACACCACACAAGGCAGCTGTGACAGCCCTTTAGCAAAGTGACCAGATGTCCCGCTTTGGGGAGGACAGTCCCGATTTTTAACAATTTTTCCTGCGTCCTGCGGCATTTTGAAAAAGTCCAGATTTTTGGAAAGAATACATGACAAGCTAGGGTACACGGTTTTCGGCTGCCATGTGGCTATTTCGCCAGGATATGAGTTTTGTCAATGGTGTCCCACTTTACCAATGTTAAAATCTGGTGACCTTACTCTACAGTGCTTTGCACTGCTGAGGAAACCTCTGTTGGTCCTCTAAGGTGATCTTGCCAACTAGGGTGATTCCGTCCAGCACCACTGGGTCCCTGCAGTAAAAGGGCACACCAACCTGCCATCTTGGGTCAGGGTTTAAACCCCTCTGGCCCCACATTCAGGCAATCAGGGATCAGCTATCTCTTTATTCTTTATTTCCTACTCTCTTTCTTCCCTCTTTACCATCACAGCCAATCTTAGTGAGCACAGTTGTGTTTTTCCCCTTCCTTCTCTTTCTTTTCTTTTTCTTTCTTTCTTCTCTCTTTCTTTGTTCACTCCTCCTCTCTCTCTGCTTTTATGACTCTCTCCTCTCCCTCTCTTTCCTTCCACATGCCACTGCTGGTTTCCAGACCCCTACCCTGTGCCTAGGGCAACTCCGCCTACCAAGGGGGAAGAGCTACAGCCTGCCCCCTGCAACATTGTTGCACATGGCACAAGACAGTGCTACACACAGCATGGCACAGGGTTCAGCCATCTCTTTATCCATTTTTTTTAATTTGCTCTCCTTCACTCTTTTCTTCTTTCTTTTCTTCTTTCACTTTTTCTTCTTTTCTCCTCTCCTTCTATCTCTTCTCTCTTTCCTGCCACAGTCTCATCAGATTCAGTTTTCCCCTTTGTTTCCTTTTTTACTGTGTTTTCTTTTGTTTAGTCTGTGCTGTGTGTGTGTGTGAATGGGTGTTAGTTTGCTTGGCATTTTTGCTCCAGTCTTTGTTTTATTTCTCTTTTTCTTCTCCTCTTCCTCTATTTCCTTTCAAAGGCCACTATTGACCTCCTGGCTACTCCCCTCTGCCCAGGACAACTCTGTAGGCCTAACTAGGGGAGCTCCCACCCACTTTTGTTGACTTTACATGCATCTGGGGGATCATGCCAGTCTTTATCCAAGCAGCAGGGGGTTCTCCTCTTCAAATGGTGGGAAGAACTCTAGCCTAAACTCCGAGGCCATACAAGTGACTGGGGGAACTCCTGCCCACCACTGATGGGGCTCCATGCTGCTGCAGGAACAACAACCAAACCTCCAAGGCGACCTCTCTGACTAGGGTAATTCCTCCTGCCAGCTACGGTGCTCTACACCAAGGAGGGTACACCCACACACACCCCTCAGCACTCCAGTTGCAGAGGGAAACACCACATGCCACCCGATGTGCTGTAAGCACTGTGAGGCTTACTTAGCGATCAGCCAGTGAAGTAACACCCACATGGGCCCACAACAGCCTGACCAGCGTCACATGAGAGGACTATCCAACTCACATTCCAAAGAATGGAATACTGGTTGGCTATGGTAAGAGTGAAACCACAGGAAGATATAGTGGTAGCCTGACCTCTCAGTACAGCTACCAGCAGGTAGTTCATAAAGGAACTCATACGAGTCCCTCAAAAGAGAGCCCAGTGCTCTTCAACTCTGTAAGATGGCTCCAGGCTCCTCTAAAGCAACACTTAAACAGCAACCAGCCCTAACAGCCTCAATGAAAAAGCAGGAGAAACATAAGACAATGCTGGAAAAAGTCATGACCTAATGATGTGCATAGAAGAAGCAGATATTGAACTGACACAGAAAGAAATTTTCAGAATGCTGCTTGGAGTCATACAGGATATGAGGGAAGCAATACAGAAAAAGAATGAAATGATAGAGGAGATAAAGGCAATGCACAAAAGGGAAACACAGACTTACTGGACGAAATAACAAAATTCAGTGGCAAATTGACAGACTGCCAACAGAAAATCACACCAGTGACCGAGAGGATAGCCAAGCAGACCCAAGCAAATGGGAAAAGCAGTCAAATAAGACAATCAGAGAAAACTGAGGAAAACCTGAGAGCCATGTCTGAAGCAATGAAAAGGTACAATGTTAGAATAACTGGACCACCAGAACAAGACAAAACAAAGAAGTCAACAGCAAAAATAGCGGGGGAATTCTTAAAGGAAAACTCCCCCAGCTTAATAAATGAAAATTAGGAGTCTGAAAGAGCAGTCAGACTGAATCCCAAGAAGTCACCAAGACACATAATAGTCAAGTTATCCAACTATGAGGAAAAGGAGATCATAAAAGCAGCTAGGGAAAAGCAAATAGTCATGCATAAAGGCACCCCAATAAGAGTCTGTTCAGACCTATCAGCGGACATGATGAAGAAAAGGAAGGAATGGAGTTACATATTCCAAAAATTGAAGGAAAACAGCACAAACCCAAGAATACTATACCTGGCCAAATTATCTATTAAGATAGATGGAGAAGTAAGAGTGTTCCCAGACAAGGAAAAACTAAAGTGATACATAAAAAAAGAAACCCACCCCTACAAATGATCCTTGCCAATCCAGTATGGGCAGAAGATGAACACTCACCAAGGGCAAATAAGAGATCATCACATAGAACAACTCCACCCATAGAGCGACAAAGAGAAAACAGCCCCCAGTGTAGCATTGGCTCAATAGTGGAAAGAAGGCAAAAATAAACCACACACAACACACAAATGGATAAGCTAGGTAGGCAGGAAAATACCCAACACAAAAGATAAAAGATGACATCACAGAGTCTACAGATGGATGTAATAAAACTAAATATCAATGGCCTGAACTCGGGAATTAAAAGGCAAAGGCTAACAGACTGGCTCAGGAAACATAACTCATCAATTTGCTGCCTACAAGAGACATCTCAAGCTTGCAGACAAAAACAGGCTGATAATTAAGGACTAGAGAAAAATATACCAAGCAAATAGCAATGTAAAAAAAAAATAGGGGTAGCAATCTTAATCTCTGACAAAATTGACCTCAAGATATAGGCCATAATGAGACAAGGAGGGGCACTATATAATGCTCAAGGGAACAGTAGACCAAGAACCAGTGAGCATAATAAATATATACATGCCCAACGAGAGACCTGTGAAATCTGTAAATCAAACACTCTTAGAGATGAAAAAAGAAATCACCAGCTCAACAATTATAGTTGGTGACTTTAATACACCACTCTCTGAAAAAGATCACTGGGAGAGAAACGCAGCCAGGAGGCTACAGATCTAAAGAGTACAATAGGACAGCTTGACTTGATAGATATTTTCAGAGCTTTCCACCGAAATGCAAAAAAATTTACATTCTTTTCAAGCCCACATGGCACATATTTGAAGACTGACCACATGCTGGGACACAAGTTTAATGAGGAAATTCAAGCACATAGAGATTATGCAGATGTCTCTCTCTGATCACTGTGCCATGAGGCTGGAAATTAGCAAAAGGACGGTGAAGAAAACAAGGGCAAACAATTGGAGGATGAGTAATTCTCTATTGCAAAAGGAGTGGGTATTGACCCAGATCAGAGATGAAATCAGGAAGTTTCTAGAAACCAATGCGAACGAAAATACGACATACCAAAACCTTTGGGATACAGCAAAGACATTTATCAGAGGAAGGCTGATAGCAATAAATGCACACATGAAAAAAGAAGAGAGACTCATGGATGATATGCTGACACAAAACTTACACCAATTAGAGCAGAGTCAACAGAACAATCCTACTAAGAGCAAGAGGATAGAAATAATAAAATGTTCCTTGGACACAAGGATGGAGACACATGGTCTCACTTTGGACATGTCAGGAAATACAAATTGCTGGAACACATGATCCTGTTTGGTATAGTGGAGGATCATCGAAATTCGAGGAGAGGGAACAGGAGGCAGAGGTGCTCCGTGAGAAAGACTGGCACAGTGGTAGCAACAGTGGGCTCAAACCTACAAGGGATTCTGATGATTGCACAGGACCTGTAGGGTTTAATTGGTCTATATTGTTGTTCTAGGGGAGAAACAGCCTGCAAACGCAAATATCATTTATAAACACATTTATTAAGTCTTACACAGGTCAAAAACAAAGATCATCGGGATTAGTGAGACCATCAGCATGAGGTCAGAACAGTGTCTGAGGGAGTCCCTGGAGAGCATTGCTTAAATAGTAAATTAGGAAGAAAGTCATGTTTGGTGGCACATCAGTTCCTCACAGTTGAAAGGGGACAGTGATGGGGATACACCCTATTGCTGATAGACAAACTCATGTGATTGGCTCAGGGCCTTCTGACTCAGGCAGTCAGGGTATGACTCAAGGAGATATGACCCTAGTACTCCAATTGCCACCAAGGGCACACCCAAGCAAGTCTCCAAGGGCTAGGCTGCCCCTCCCCAAGCAGGCTAGTCTTCCCTGGGAATGGTAGTAATCCACTTTCAGATTCACCCAGTCTGAGGGCAGAATGTTTCATATCGCTGGTTGATGGTCTGAAAGAGCTCGATGGAGGCTGAATCTATGTGGAGGCTAAAAATGGATGTGGGGCTTTACTGTAAACCATAGCTTTCCACAAACCTTGTGCTCAGAACTAAAGCAGTAATACAATATAAGGTCACCACCATGAGTCAGAACGGATCCGATGGCAACTGACAACAAATCAAAGAAGTGAATCTCGAAAAGCTGCATCCTGCATGCGTTCAACTACATGACAGTATGGATAAGAATGTGTCAAAATATCTGTGGGTATCACGGGTTTAGGAGGAGGGATGGAGAGATCACTTGATGAAGCACAGGCAATTGGTTGTTGTTCATTGTTGCCTGGTTGGTTCCCGTTCAGAGTATCCCTATGTAGCACTGTGCAAAGCTCTACCCAACCCTACCCCATCCTCACATTTCCATGGCGTTTGAGCCCATTGCTGTAGTCACTGTGTCACTCTGTCTGCTTGATGGTCTTCCTCTTTTTCACTGACCTTCTACCAGGAATGGGTTAAGTGTCGGGCTGATAACTACAAGGTCAGTAGTTTGAACACATGAACCTGGAAGGAGACATTGAGGAATATGATACTGTCTACTGCCATAAAGATGTTCTCTCAGAAATCCGAGGGGGCAGTTTGACTCTGCTCTACAGAGTCACTGAGTCAGAGTGGACCCAATGACAGTGAGTGTGGGGTTTGGCAGGCCGTACACCACGCAGAAGAGAAGGCCAGGGGAAACTGAGATGTTGTCAATGATGAACTTGGGTAGGACCATGTAACCTAACTTTCTGTGTTTACTCTCATTCAGACCAGGTGTTCCCTTACCATCGTTAGCCTAATGTAAGCCTTCCCCGTACCGCAGTCTCTTCAGAATTTTTATAATTTTCTGCATTGCTCTGAAGCAAACATGATATTTTGTGAAAAAGCCTCTAGATAATTCTTACAATAAACCCAAAAGGTTAGTCAACAGAGACCATCCTGAGCCTGTCCTGTCCTAATCTCAATGTTCCTTTTGTTTGCTCATGGCCAACAATTGCATCTCACGATTATCCTGAAACCTGAGTTGCTGTCACACATCTGCACTTGCTCGTCTCCCCCAGGGTGTGGATTCTGAAGTAAAAGTCTATCATCTCTATGTATTCTGAGAACAAGTAGGACGGGCTTCCACAAGACAGCCAGCTAGCTTTACTGTCAGTGTCCCCCGCTGGTGTCACCTTCAAAGAAACCTCTCTCTTTCTCTCTAAGGTGCTCTCAGTGAATTGGCTCTGCCCCTCCAGGGCACACTCTTATGAGAGATAACAAGCAGATGATAAATATGGGCATTTTAAGGTCAAATCAAGCACACTTGTGGGGCTAGGAAAAATCTGGAGGTTTCATGCCTCATGGTTTTATTGCAGACCTACCTCTCCATAAGAGCCCTGGTGGCACAGAGTGGTTACTTGGTGGACTGCTAACTGCAACATTGGCAGTTCGAAAACACCAGCTGCTGCGCGGGAGGGAGATGGTGCTTTCTACTCCCAACATGAGTTCCAGTCTCAGAAACTCATAGGGGCAGTTCTACCCTGCCCTACAGGGTCACTAAGAGTCAGCATGGACTCAAAGGCAGGGAGTGAGTGACTTCTCAGTCGGACTTGAGCTTAGCCTGGAATGAGGGTATAGAATGTTGGTAACGAAGAACACGCCATTACCTCTCTGTAACTCTTCTTTAAAACTCTCCATGAAGATTTTATAAGTTGTTGATGATATTATTCAAAACTGTTCCTGGTGGCTTAGTGATCCAGTTGCATTCTGAACTCTTTCTAAATTGCTAGATTCAGTCAGAAGAGACATTATGCTATGGTAACAACAATCCCAAAACTCAGTGGTTTAAGACCACTCCCCCCCCCCAAAAAAAAAGTTTATTTCCCTCTCGTAGTATATGCTTGAGGGAGAGAGGCTAGCACACATATTCCACAGAGTCACCCAGGGAACTGGGATCACAGATATTCACCATCCTGGAGCTCCACTCTGTACAACACATAGCTACCTCGGTCAACAGTGTCAGCCTAGGAAGTAGAGAATCTCAAAAGATTTTCACTGTCTCACCTAGAAATGACACACACCCTTTCCACTCATTTCCCATCAGCTACGGTTAGGGGTATGGCCTCACCTGTCTGCAAAGGGAACAGATCATGACATGGAGCAAATGGATTCTTTAGGGAGCCTTGCTGTCTTGACCACAACTGGACAGCTGGCTCCAGCACTTTGTCGTGCCCCAAAACTAACCTGCACCTCAGAGAGGTCTGGTGGGAAGCTGCCTACTTTCATTCAGAGAGAACAATGGTTGTCCGGGCGTCTCCCGGGAGAGGTGAGCAGTTTGGGCCCTGTCAGGGGGACATTTGGCAGCCTTTTCCTACTAGGCAGAGTCAGAGCCTCACCTGACTCTTGCTCTTCATTTCAGAGAAATCCCTCAGCTTCTTTTTTGGTGTGTGACCCAAGAGCCATCCGACAGACACAATGGCACCAGTGAACTCACTGCTCCAGTTATGGTGAGGGCTTTCATAGGATTAACATGTCTGGTAACTTGCAGTGTTTCGTCCTACATCAGATCACTGAGTTGGAACCAACTGGATGGCAGTGAGTTTGGTTTGGTTTACTCAGTAGACTTGGTGAGCATGTGGGACACGTCCTGAAGATATGTAAGGGCTTGTACTCTAGGATCTTCTCTGGAGTCAGTTATAAAAACAAAAAAACTCACTGCCATCGAGCCAATGCCAACTCAGCAATCCTATAGGCCAGGGTAGAACTGGTGGGTTTCCAAGACGGTCTCTCTTTATGGGAGTAGAAAGCTCCAACTTTCTCCCCAGGAGTGACTGGTGGTTTTGAACTGTTGACCTTGCAGAGTAAAGCCCAACACATAATCACTATGCCACCAGGACTCCAACCACCATACAAAAACCCTACCACCATACAAACCTGAACCTGGAAGGAAACATTGAGGTGGGCCTGGTGCAGGGGTTCTCTTACCTTCCTCAGACTGCGACCCTTTCACACAGTTCCTCATGTGGTGGTGACCCCCAACCATAAAATTCTTTCATTGCTACTTCGTCACAGTAATTTTGCTAATGTTATAAATCGGGTGATCCCTGTGAAAGAGTCGTTCGACCCCTAAAGGGGTCGCTACCCCCAGGTTGAGCACCTCTGACCTGGAGGAATCAGACAGCATGGTGGCTGGGCATCAGAAAGATTTGGCAAAACCCTAGCCAAAGCGGGAGGGTTGGGGGAGAAGAGAATAATAGTTGGGCCTTTAGCTTCCTTCTTTGGTTCCCTCTCATGAGAAGCATAACCCCTCAGGTTGAATCTCTACTCCAAGAGGAGCTTTTCCTCAATGGTACGGCTCTTTCCATTTTCATTCCTCAACTTCCCTAAGAAGTAACCTGGGCTCGCAAGATAAAGAGAAGCAGCTTCTCTCAGTGTGCCTGGAAACCCAAGCCAGGGTTCCGAATGATGGGTCTAAAGCTGGTTGGCCCTTTTCTGTGTCTGGATGGTGCAAAGCCGGGGAGGAGGGTCAGTGTGCTGTAGAGAGAAAGGGGTCCGAAAGACCCTGGCAGCGATGACTTGAAGCAGAGATGGAGTGGGAAAGGCAGGGACTCAAGACCCCTCACCTTTCTCTGCAGAGCGGCACCAGTGGCGGCATGCGCCCTTGCTTGTGGGTGTGTGCTACAGCATCCTTGGTCCTCTTGAGTCTCCTCTCCTATACGAAAATCCAGGATGGTGACCGTGAGCTGCTCTCGGTGAGTCTAGACCCTGCTCGTGGAGGAAAATAGATAAGCGAACAGTTTGTGTTTCATATATGTGGAACACTCTAGAATCACTGCAAGTTTTTGGAGAAAAGAGAGGCTGATAACTGGAGGGAGGGGGTAAGACCATTAAGAAGAAGTGATATCACTTGGTCATTTATTTACCTTAAGAAAAGGCCACTGACATTTTGACGTACCCAGTCAGAAAGGGGGGAAATATTCACGTGAAATGCCTAACTGCCAGTGGTGTCAATACTGAGGCACAGAGGAGGAACAGGGAACTCGCCAGGACCAACAGTAGCATTAGAACCAGGAGACTGGGAGTTTGGGTACCGAAGTTGTAGGAATGAAGAAACCCACCTAGCAGAAGGAGTAGGATAGAGACTTCATCCCTCTCCAGAAATGTCATGATGACCCTCTAGGCTGTTGAAAGAATCATTCAAGATCAGCCCCTGCCGACTTCATTTAAAGATATTTAATAAATTATTAGGTTAAAAAGAACCTCTGATCACTTCTTGATCTTTCAGCTAAGATCAAGTGTGAAAATAACCTCTCACAATATAGATGGGCTTTAGACAGGGTCAGGGAAGAGAAAAGGGAGTTTTAGGTATAGAGAGGACAGCATGTCCTCTAGGAGCACTGGTATAGTAATGAGTTACATATTGGACTGCTACTGGAAGGTCAGCAGTTCAAAACCATCAGTCACTCCATAGGAGAAAGATGAGGCTTTAAAGATGGACGGTCTCAGAAACTCCCACAGTGGGAGTATATTCTGTTGTATAGGGTGTATAGGGTGGCCAGGAGTCATAACTGACTTAGTAAGAGTGAGTTTGGACAGCATCCCAGACCTGCAGGACCAGTACCTTTGAGGATTTCCCAGGAGCCTGACATGAGAGCACAAGCCGCCTTCTTCTTCTTCTTCTTCTTCTTCTTCTTCTTCTTCTTCTTCTTCTTCTTCTTCTCCTCCTCTTCCTCCTCCTCCTCCTCCTCCTCCTCCCCCCCCCTCCTTCTTCGTCACCTTCTTTTTAAATTAAATAGTATTTTTATTGACATATCTTACTCATTCCAACATATCCTTGCCTTCCCATATCATTCTGTTGTTCCATCCCATCTGGTGACAGGTCTTCTGGTTTCATGTAGAGAGACATTAGGATTAAGAGCCTTGAGTCAGTCTCCGAGGTGTTTGGCCTGTGCAGGTGGAGCAGCACGGCCCCCCACGAGGGTGCCGAGGGTCTTTCTAACGTGCCTGCCTGAAAGCACCCAGAGCGAAGCACACGATGGTTGTGAGAAGGGGTTCAGAAAGATGGGGCAGGTGGCAGTGGTGTCAGATTTGAACACAAGAAAGAGCTTGAGAGTTGAGGCCCACTGTACACGTTCCTATGATGATGTCTTCAACATCCCGCACAGCCCTGTCTGCCGTGACAGCACTCTGGCAGCCTGATGCGGGAGGGAGAAGCTGAGTGTGGGACATGGTGAGGCAGGCAACTTCTCATCCTACACAAGCCTAGGATTTTCCAACAGACATGTCACACACAAAACCAGGGTAGGGAAGGCACTCCCTTGCGGCAGGGCCCATTACCTCAGGGTGGGGGGGTAGGGGGGGGGGGCTGTGTGAATAGGAGGTGGGAGCAGCCATAGAGCACAGACACTCCTCCTGCCCAGAGACTGGTGGCCCGAGGCTTGCCCCTGCCCCTTCCACATAGAGGAGCTGTCACCCCATTGTTTGAGAGGACTCATGCAGCTCCTGCCCTCAGGAGGAAAAGAAGGCCAATTCCCGGCAGATGGTGGAGAAACAACTCAGCTCTGGAAGCAGGCGCCATGGGGGGATCTTCCAGGACACGCAGGACTCGCCTTCACTCCAACATGCCAGCTACAGGATCCTGGCTGGAAGCCTTCCCTCCAAAAGGAGTGAGTGCTCAGGGCAGAGGGCCGCAGCCCAGAGCAGGGGACCGTGCTCTAGGGGACATGGCTGTACGTGGTGGGGGGAGGGCATGCAGTGTCCTCTGGGTGCAGCACGCATGCTGAGGGCACCTCCCTCCCCGCCCCCTGGAGTGACCAGCAGGACAAGGAGTCTCTCTGATGACAGGCTCCCAGGGAGGACCAGTCACGATGGGGGAGGAGCCCCGGAGGAAGAGCTGGGTGACAGGGGACAGGAAGAGGGGTGTGGGCTTGTGTCACAGTGCACCAGACTGTGGGCACTCAGTTTACAGAGGGGCCTGGAGCCTGTCGACTCCTGGTCTGAGACAGCTCTTTAGGTTGAAGCCAGGCTAAGGTTAGGGGGTCATCCAGAAATTGTGCATTTGATACATGAAAGCCTTCGGTGAAGAAGCTCCTTGTCCTTCATAAAGATGGTCCCTGCAGTAAAGCAGCTCGGATTAGATAGATATTGATTTCTTATCTGGACCTTAGTCCCCCCCAGGGAAAGGAATGTTGAACTTGTTGGTGTGATGGGCAAGATCTAAGAGGACAGACCTAACCTAGGAGACTCTTCGCCACCCTCAAATGCTGACAGTCTTCCTGTCTCCCCAGAACTGCTGACAGTGGGAATTGCCTCCGGGCAGCAGCCCCAGGAAAGCGGCCTGGTGGACACCCTGCGCTCCCTGTTCCAAATGGCCTCACCGACTGAGCTGAGTGATGTGGTCGTGCTGGCCCACCTGCTAAATCCTGACCCCAAGTGGCTCAGTCAAACCCTTGCCCAAGTCTCCCACCTTTTCAAACCCCACATTGAGGCCCAGAGGCTGCTCGTGATCCAGGGTGCCCTCAACGACACTGCTCTCTCTGGGGACATGAACCGCACCACTGCCCCCTCGGCCTGTGAGGCGCTGGATTCCAGGCAGAAGACAGGTTACGCCCTCCTCATGCACTTTGCCAGCAGCCTCTCTGACTACTTCCTGCTGATAGGGGACCAGGTTCACTGCACCCCTAAATTTGTTAGTATGATTTATTGGGCATTACAGGCCTGGGAAGAGCAGCCTTGGACCACCCTGGAGTTCTCCAGCCTGAGTTTCTCTGGGAAAGTGTTCCACGCGAGTGATCTCTCCCGCCTGGCCTCGTTCCTCCTCCTCTTCCAGGGTGCTCCGACTGACCGGCTTCTCTCCAATTTTGCTTTCCTCTTGGGCCAGAGAGCTCCAATCCGCCTCTCTCCCTACCTTTTCCACTCTCCACGTGATTTCCCTTCCAAGAACATGTGTTTCAAAGAGGAAGAGGAAGACGGATTGGAAGAGAGCCTCCCTGAGAACCCTCCTGCCCAGATCTACACAAACATGATGGTGACAGGCCTTCACTCCCCCGAGGATGCCTATATTCTCAATGAAAGTTACTTCCAAACCTCTTTCTTCATCCCAGGCAGCACGTACACTGTGATTTTTGACCAGCCACACAGAGTCACCCGAGTCCAGGTGCTGACAGGAGTTGGTAAGCTGAGGCTTCATCGACTGGAACATGGGCAGGTGGAACTGGGCTATGAGCCTTCTCAGGGGAAGCGGGCCTGCACCTACTCTACCCTCCTGGGCCCACTGGTCAGAGGTCAGTTGGACCAGAAAGTGTCTGATGAAGACTCCATGGAAAAAGTGCGATGTGTACACATTCTTGCGACAGCCTATCAGCAGTCTAAATTACGGATTACACAGATCAAAATCTGGGTTCAGGAGGAGGAAACGTAAGGACAAGAGGGCCAGTGTGGATTCTAGGCTGACCGGGTTTGGAGATAGACTCAGCACAGGTAACAAGCCATTAAAGCTCTGAAATTGCGAGTTTTTCAGGTATTGTCATTTCAGGCTGTTTGGCGTTGAGGTGATACAAATTCATAAGGGGGCAAAAGAAAACATGATCCGTCTGAGCCCCAAGAATTAGAGAGGGGAGAATCCACCAAGATTTCCCCTCGAGTTCCCCTCCACAGAAGCCTCCCATCCTAGGAGCTTTCTCTGAGGGCGCGTGCTTTGTTGGTTTTAGGGAAGACTGAGCATGGGGTACCCTGGGGCTTGGCTTCGCGCATGGTCCAAACTCCTGAAACCCGCCCGATGGTTTCTCAACTCTCCTCCATTCTTTGGAAATAGATGCAAACTCCATGTTCATATTTTTCTAGAGAGAAGATTGGTAACCTGTGTCTGCATTCCACAGGGCAAAAATCTTCAGGATTTCAGAGCTGGCTTGAGAGTAGTAAACAATGTACTGTGTGTGTGTGGGGGGGGGGGGAGTCTAGGTGGACTAGAGAAACTAATCCAGAGACACTCAGGTGCATGTAAGAGACAGCTTTATATCAAAGAGCAATTGTATATTGAGAAAATATATAATTTTCAAGATGAAGTCCATAAATCTGATATTAGCCCTTCTGTCCAAGACTAGTCCTTAAATTCCTCTTCAGACTCACACAGCACATGCAATGACACCAGATCGCAGGCCGGTGGTGGAAAGTCCTGTGAACCCAATGGTGGTGGACGCATCTCCAGGGCTCTGGCTGCCATCAGCCAGGCTCTGTGTGGCTTGTCCACAGGAAAGGGAAACCGACAGAAAGAGTGTGTCCCACCTCCTGGGAGGAAGAGAGGCTGTGACTTGATTGACAGGCTAGACTCTACCCCTTTATTCTATTTATCAAGTTGACATGAAATTATATAACTACCACAGTATGAAACTACCAGGCATTTTTAGTTAGGAATTGAGAGCATACATTGATGCATGTCCACCTTTATTCCTTCAGAGATAGTTATTTTGAGAGTTTGTTGTGCCCTATTCAAGGTATTCTATTAAATGAATCAAATGTAATTGGTGTTTGAAAGAGACTATTATTACCTATTGTCTTCAAGCAGATCCAGACTCACAATGACCCTATAGGACAGCATAGAACTACCCCAGAAGGTGTCCAACGCTGCGAACTCCCAGCGGTTCCAAGGTAGAAAGACGAGGCTTTCTAACCCCTAAAAACCCATGGGGTGAGTTTCGTTTGAGTTTTGGAATCTTTATGGAAACGACTGCCACATCTTTTGCATCAGTTAGCAGTTGAACACTAACAGCAGCAACAAATGCTTCACATACAAATGATACATGTATCAAATATGAATAAACTCAATGCATTCCCAATAAAATTCCAAATGTGTTCTTTGTAGTTTCCTTGCCACTTGAATTTTATTCTAAAATTATCTATAAAAATAAACACATAATAAATAAAGCAAATGTGTGGGACTAACCAGGAATATTCTGAAAGTACAAATAAGAAGAGATTTAACTTTGCAAGGTATATATGCATCACTAACATTACCATTTACCAACCTCATTATCAGAACTAGGGACCATGTGCAATTGGGTTTTGTGCATGTATACTGTGAGTTAGGGACCGTTGTTGATTTGTTTTAGAATAAATCCAATTTACCCAACAACATTGGTCAAAAAGACTATCCTTTTCCTACTGTGCTGTATGTCCCCTTTGTCACAAGTCTGGTTGCTGCACAAAAGCGAATCAACAAGTATTGCTGGTAGGGTTCCAGTCTGTACATGCAGGGTTTGTTCCCAGCTGAGCGCGTTAGCTCGCTCCCTGTGATCAGTGGACGGCTGCAGGCAAGATCTCTGCGTCATTCACTTGTGTGCAACTCATTAGCATGCTCTCTGGGGCCTAGGAGGCTGACACTTTGTACCATGGAAAAAAACAAAATTAAGGTCCAGACTGATCAGATCAAAATTTTAAGAAGTGGACATCTTCTCAAATCCTTGAAACTTTGCAGTAAGTTTACAGAATTGCTGACCCACAAATTTTTTTAATGAATCCAGCATTTCATGGAAGGTCTAGAAGACCTCAAAGGTTAATTTAAAGCAGAGAGGTGACCGCAGAAGATGATGGCAACCATTTATTGGGATTCCAAAGAAATCATTTTGATCGATTTTCTCCAAAGACACGGGATGATCCTGGAGGGAGATTGTTTGAGACAACGACACTTAAGGAAAAGTCCAGAAAGGTTCACTGGGGAGTGTTTTCCCGTAAAGTCAAAGCACTTGCTCCTCAATGGTCTCCCCACAGTCATGAGTTCAACGCCCTTGCCAAACGACATCTGACTCATTCTCCAGGTCCTGTCTTTCCCCGGAGAAACTGACCCCTAGTTACCTATGTTAGAAGTAAACCTGAAATGTCATCATTCCTCCGGTATGTTTCTCAATGAGCCAGCCAATCTTTTTGTCTAGAAATACGTAACACTAAAAACCAGATGTTTGTTTTTAAATTTTCAATGTTTTAACTGAATAGGAGAACCTGTTCCCAGGGGTTGATTCTGACTCATGGCAACCATATAGGAGAGTAGAACAGCCCCTCGGGGTCCCCAAGGCTGCAGATGTCTAGGGAAGCATGTAGCCACATCTCTGTCCCTCAGACAAGCTAATGAGTCTGAACCACCAATTCTTAGGATGGCACCCAGGTCCTGAAGCACTGCACCACCAGGGTTCTGATATTAGGGCAGACATCATGGGAACCATTGCCAACAGTAGAGTATCTTTGAAAATTGTCTTCCAAGCCCAGCTATGCTCACCTAAGAGAGCACCCTGGATCCTCTTGCACATGGATGGGAAAGGGGGCCTGACCTTCCAGCACACACACACACACACACACACACACACACACCATGCAATCTCAGGCCTCTGTGATAACAAAGGACTCATGACAACTCTGGTCCTGAGTAAAAGCTTTATTCTGAACAGTACAGTTGTCGTTGTGTGCAGTCGAGTCAGCTCTGACCCCTAGAGACCCTATGCAGCACAACAGAACGGAACACTGCACAGCCCTGCGCATCCTCACAGGTGTTCCTAAGCCTGAGCCCACTGATGCAGCCACTGTGTCCGTCCATCTCATCCAGGGCTGCCCTCTTTGTCGCCGCCCCTCCACTGTACCTAGCATGACGTCCTTCTCCAGGAACTGGTCTCTCCTGACAACATGTTCAAAGTAGGTGAGATGAAGTCTTGTCATCCTTTGCCTCTAAGGAGCACTGTGGCCTGTACAGATCTGTTTGTCCTCTTAGCAGTCTATGGTACTGTAACGCTTCTTCGCCAACACCACAGTTCAAATGCATCTGCTCTTCTACAGTCTCCCTTATTCAACATGCGTGTGATGCAATGGAGAACATTATGGCTTGGGTCAGGCATTTGTACCCTAGTCCTCAAAGTAACATCCTTGCCCGTCTATACTCTAAAGAGGTCTTTTGCAGCAGATTTACCTAGTGCTAGATGTCTTTGGATCTCTTGACCGCTGCTTCCATGAGCATTGATTGTGGATCAAGGAAGACAAAATCCTTGACAACTTCAACCTTTTCTCCATTTATCATGATGTTACCCATTGCTCCACTTGTGAAGATGTTGGTTTTCCTTACATTTACTAATCTACATTGAAGGCTCTCCTTGATCTTCATCAGCAAGCGCGTCAAGTCCGCCTCACTTTCAGCAAGCCAGGATGTTCATCGCCTGCTGCAGTTGTTAACGAGCCTTCCTCCAATCCTGATGCCACGACTCCAGCTTCTCTGATGATTTGCTCAGCACACAAATTGAACAAATCTGGTGTGGGGATATAACCCTGATGCGCACCTTTCCTGATTTTAATCCAGGCCATATTCCCTTGTTCTATTCATGCGACTCCCTCTTGATCCATGTGCAAGTTCCAAATAAATACAATGAAGTGTTCCAGAATTCCCATTCTTCTCAACATCATCCACAGTTTATTAAGGTCCACAAATGCCTTTGCATGGTCAATGAAACACAAGCAAACATCTTTCTTGTAGTCTTTGCTTTGAGCCAAGATCCATCTGACATCAGCAATGATAGCCCTTGTTCCACGTCGTCTTCTGAATCTGGCCTGAACTTCTGGCAGCTCCCTGTCAATGTGCTGCTGCAGAAAATTACAGTAGCATGACAATAATAACAGAAACTAATGTCTACTGAGTAGTCTCAAGTCCACTCATCATGCCAGGTGCCCTGGTGGTACAGTAGTTAAAGAGCCAGCCGCCAGTTGAAGGGGTGCTGGTTCAAACTCACTAGCCAAGATGAGCCCTCTGCTTAAAAATGAGGGTTTTTTATTAAAGTATACTTTGCATGATATTAGCATAATATTCCAGATTTCTTTTGATTAGTGTTTGCGTGGTATAATTTTGTCTGTTATTTTACTTTCAGTTTATTTTATCTTATAAATTGCATATAATTTTGTCTTTTAATATTTTCTGATAATTATAATCTTTTAATTGGAGCATTTCGACTACTTCTATTTAAGGTAATTACTGATGTGGATTTTTTTTTAATTGGGGCTCATACAACTCTTATCACAATCCATACATACATCAATTGAGCAAAGCACCCTTATACATTTGTTGCCCTCATCACTCTTTTTTTTTTCTTTTTTTACATTTTATTAGGGACTCACACAACTCTTATCACAATCCATACATATACATACATCAATTGTATAAAGCACATCCATACATTCCCCGCCCCAATCATTCTCAAAGCATTCGCTCTCCACTTAAGCCCTTTGCATCAGGTCCTCTTTTTTTGTTCCCTCCCTCCCCGCTCCCCCCTCCCAATGTGCCCTTGGTAATTTATACATCGTTATTCTATCTTATCTTGCCCTATCCGGAGTCTCCCTAGCCCCCTTCTCTGCCGTCCCTCTCCCAGTGAGGAGGTCACATGTGGACCCCTGTAATCAGTTCCCCCTTTCCAACCCACTCGCCCTCCGCTCTCCCAGCATCGCCTCTCACACCCCTGGTCCTGAAGGTATCATCCACCCAGGATTCCCTGTGCCTCCAGCTCCCATATGCACCAGTGTACAACCTCTGCCCTATCCAGTCCTGCAAGGTAGAATTCAGATCATGGTAGTTGGGGGGAGGAAGCATCCAGGACCCGGGGGAAAGCTGTGTTCTTCATCAGTACTACCTCGGACCCTCATTGACCCATCTCCTCTCCTGAACCCCTCTGTGAGGGGATCTCCATTGCCCGACACTTGGGCCTTGGGTCTCCACTCTGCACTTCTGCCTTCATTCAATATGGTATATATGTGTATATATATATATGTGTGTATATATATACACATATACATATATAGACACACACATATATATACATATACACACATATATCTTTTTTTTTTTTGCATGATGCCTTTATACCTGGTCCCTTTGGCACCTCGTGATTGCACTGGCTGGTGTGCTTCTTCCATGTGGGCTTTTTTGTTTCTGAGCTAGATGGCCGCTTGTTCACCTTCAAGCCTTTAAGATCCCAGACACTCTCTTTTGATAGCCGGGCACCATCAGCTTTCTTCACTACATTTGCTTATGCACCCATTTGTCTTCAGCGATCCTATCATGGAGGTGTGCAGCCAATGATGTGATTTTTTTGTTCTTTGATGCCTGATAACTGATCCCTTTGGGACCACTCGATCACACAGGCTGGTGTGTTCTTCCATGTGGACTTTGTTGCTTCTGAGCTAGATGGCCGCTTGTTTATCTTCAAGCCTTTAAGACCCCAGTCACTATCTCTTTTGATAGCCGGGCACCATCAGCTTTCTTCACCACATTTACTTGTTCACCCATTTTGGCTCCAGACGTTGTGTCGGGAGAGTGAGCATCATAGAGTTCCAATTTAATAAAAGAAAGTATTCATGCATTGAGGGGATAGCACCGGAGACACAGTGTGGGAATTGCACCTGACCTGATCCCACCACACCAAGGCAAAGCACTGGGGGAGTGCAGCGGAACAGCAAGGGAATGGAGTGGCAAGGTCCCCAGGGAATGCTGAAAGTGGACTTTGGGGCCAGGGCATGGTACCCCAACAGTCTGGACTGGAAAATGCTCCTAAGGGCCAGCAAACGATCCCTGAACTAACTACAAGCTTTTCTCTTGGGAAGTGTTTTGTTTTGTTCTTTGTCAGTGGTTTGTTGTTGTTGTTTTGTTGTCAGGTTGTATACTGTTGCTTTGTTTTCCTCTGTCTTGTTTTCGTGCATGTTAGTGTCTCCACAGGTCTGTCTGAATAGGACAGGCTGGATGAACTATCTGGAGGAAAAACAACGGGACCGACAGTTCCAGGAGGACTTGGGGTAGGAGGTAGGGGGGGTAAGGAAGTGGTGTTAACAAACGCAGGGACAAGGGAACAACATGGGACCCCAAATGGAAGAGAGGGGAGAGTGGCAGGTCTGATGGGGAATGATCAAGGGTATGGTTGCTTACAGAAGAGGTATACTCTAGCCCAGGTGGCGACAAAGCATGGTAATAGGGCAGGAGGAAAGTCAAGGGAGATGGAGGAAAGAGCTAGGAGTCAAAGGGCATTTATGGAGGTCTAGAAAAAGACATGTACATGCAAATATATATAGGAGGATGGGGAAGTAGATCGATGTGTCTATATTTATAGGTTAAGTATTAAGGTGGCAGAAGGACCTTGGGCCTCTACTCAAACACTGATGTGGATTTTTATGTAACCATTTCCAGTGAACATCACAGTGTATTTGTTTTGACTCACTTGTTTTCAGGACCCTTTCTCTCCTTCCTCGTCTTGTTGTAGATTAATCAAATACTTTTATTATTACATTGCCTTATTAGTTATACATTCTTTTATGACGATTTTCGTCTTCATCCTACAAATTGCCATATGCATTAATGACTTACCTAGATTTTTACTTTTACTGTGGTAATGATAGATGACACTTTTGCACACACAATTAAGTGACATTGATTACATGAATTGGTTCAAGGAAGCATCAACTGTATCTGTTTGTAAATTTCCCATTCCCATTAAGGAATACAAGGAGACCGCGGTTGTCCATCGGCTCCAAGCTCGAACTGCCCACCACTCCAACAGCACAGTTCAAACAAGAAGTCTTCCTTGGCTTCATGCCCTGATGCCCTGGAATGGTGATCCAACAGAAAGTCCGACTTGAGCAGACCTGTCGTGCCGAGAGTGAATCACCGGACAGAAGGCAGGACGCTTCAGTGCGGACCCGCTCTTGCTCAGACAACGTACACCCAGTGCTTGCTTTAGTGCGTTGAAACAGTCGTCGTCATGCTTTTTCTTCTTTTGCACTTTATTTGCGTAAAATATTGTAACCATGACTCCAAAGAAAGCTCGTCATAGCAGGAAAGCTCAGAGGAAACACGAGCACCGGCACAGGGTTACAGAGCGGAATCACTGCGGAATCTGAAGCGGGTTTGCTGTGGAGGCGGAATATACAGCTTAGCTGAGCTGACATGAGCCGCATTTTGCAGGGAGCTGGAAATGCGATTAAAGCAGCTAAGGTACCCTGGGAGATGGACGGCAGAGAAGGGGGGAAGGGAGATTCCGGATGGGGCAAGATATGATAAAATAACAATCTATAAATTATCAAGGGATAGTGAGGGAGGGGGGTGTGGGGAGGGAGAGGGGAAATTTTTTTAAAAAGAGGACCTGATGCAAAGGGCTTAAGTGTAGAGCAAATGCTTTGAAAATGATTAGGGCAAAGACTGTACAGATGTGCTTTATACAATTGATGTATGTATATGTATGGATTGTGATAAGAGTTGTATGAGCCCCTAATAAAATGTTTTTTTTAAAAAGCAGCTAAGGTAGAGAAAGGGGTGAGATAATAGGGACCTGGACCATCAGGGAGGTCCAGCGACTGTTAATTTGGATAACTCAGAAACCACTCAATGGTGACAGATAGAGTATCTGAGACAGCAATATGCAAGAAGGCTAACAGCCTCCCCGTGATTCAAAGTCCTGGGCAACGGATTTATAAGTGTCATTTGTGTGCCTCACAACCAATTATTTGGTTTTCCATTATTTCTAATGGGGAAAAGATGTTCAGTTCTCAAACTTTTCAGCGTTTGAACATGAATTTGGAAGAAACTGAGTTTGACAATGGAGCTATTACTGTATTCAACGCTTCCACAGCCATGATTCTTCTTCCCCTGCCTCTCACCTGGGGTAATCGCGAACAAACTGCGGTCTCTATGCATCCGCCTGTCCCAGAGAGTTCACCCAAGTGGCTGACTTGCTTCACTCAAGATGATTTTTCAAGAGGGAATGGAAGTGATGAGATTAGCCAGAGTAGTAAGAAAGAAAAAGAAATTAAAAGTATCCAGATTGAGAAGAAAGAAACAAAACTCTTTCTACACAAACGGCAATGATCCTGTAGATAGAAAATCCCAACCAATTCACAATGAATTTTCTAGAACTAATAGAGAATTCAGTAAACTTGCAGGGTACAAGATCCACACACAAAAATCAATTTGATTTCTATATATCAGGAATGAAGTATCTGAAAAATAAATTGAAAAAATAAATCAATTTACAGTAACATATAAAAATGCTTCAGTAATCAATTTAACCAGGGACATGAAAGATTAAAAACATAATTATAAGGTATTGAAGAAAGAATTTAAGAAAATATAAATAAACAGACATTTCATGGAATAGAAGACAACATTGTTTTTCTCTTTTTTTATAAATCATTCTTTTGGGCTCTTACAAATCTTTTAACAGTACATTAGTCAGTTGTGTCCAGCACATTTGTACATTTGTTGCCATCATTTTCAAAACATTTTCTTTCTACTTGAGCCCTTGGTGTCAGTTCCTCTTCTTTTTTCTCCCTCACACCCTCATAACCCCTTGATAAATTATAAATTATTATTATTTTCACATCTTTCACCACCCACTATTTCCCTTCACCCATGCTTCTCTTGCTTGTCCCCATGGTGGGCAGAGGGGGGGGGACACAGTGATTTATAAGTCAATCATTGTAATCAGTTCCCTATTTCTTCTTTCTCCTCCCACCTCCTCCCTACCCTCATGGTATCACTACTCCCATTATTGCTCCTGAACAGTTTATCTGTCCTGAGTTCCATGTGTTGAGAGCTATTATCTGTACCAGTGTACATTTGTAATGTTCAGGACTGGGTCATGCCGGATTTATAAGGTTCGGGACAGGGGTCGTGTTAGTGAGGGGGAGGAAGCATTAAAGAACTAGAGGAATGTTGTGTATTTTACCAGTGCTGCCTGGCTTATCCTGGAAGACGGCATTCTTAAAGTGTCAATAATACCATAGTTATCTATATATTTGACACATATCTGAGAAAAATTCTAACAATCTTCTTGGCATAAGTGGAAAAGCTAGTCCTCAAATTTATATGGAATCACAAGGGGCCCTAAATAACCAAAGAAATCTTTCAAAAGAAGCAAGACCATTCAAATGTCCTGATTTCAAAATGTACTATAATTGTACTATAATGGAAATAGTTCCGGTATGGATATAATAAATTGGTATCATAATAGAGATACAGTGTGACAGCCACTTCACACATCGACCAGGGACAGGAGGAGCAGGATCACAATGACAAGGGATAGCAGAAATAAAAGAAAGAGAGGAAACAAAGTGGGGGCAGAGGGGGCTCAAGGATAAGGGACTCCAAGGCCCCGTTCTTTATTCCAGACAGGGTTTTGTTTTTAAATTTTTTTCTCCATCGGTTTTTAAAATCATTTTATTGGGAGCTTATCACAATACATATATCCATCCTTTGTGTGTCAAGCACATTTGTGCATTTGTTGCCCTCATCATTCTCAAAACATTTGCTTTCTACTCCAGACAAGTTTGTATTCAGCTTCTGTCACATACCCTGCATTATGTGACAAGTTCTCACACAAAGGGTTTGTTGACAATGTCTTTGAAGGCAAACAAGGAAACGATAATATTTTAGCCAATTTTCCTGTGGTCTGGAGGGGAAAGTAAAACCAGAAATACGGAGCGTAACTGAACATCTGCAGAGTGCTGTCTTTCAGCAGCTTCCTGGGGAACAGAGAGGACATGCCTACCGCACCTTAGGTGAAGGCCAGACCGTGCAGTGGCTCAGCTCCTTCCCCAGGCCTTGCCCAAACCGTGGATGTAGTGATCCTGAAGGAAATGAGGTTCCGACTGCCCCGTAAATGCACTCTGTTACTCGGAAGCCTGGGAATTCCTTTCCCAGAGTTCATCTTAAGACAGTCTGCTCCCACCATACAGACCATGGAATAGAATCAGGAGTTCAAAAAGAAACTCATCTATCAATAATCAAACAAATTTTGGCGCGGGAGTTAAGTCCATCTGGCAAGGGGAAAAAATCATCTCTTTCAGGGAAAAAAATTGTTTCTTTACTAAGTGGTGGTGGGCCAATTGGATGTCCACATGCAAAGAAAGAAACTGGACTGAAACTCGTAGACATGGGTCTGGCTTCCGGAAGTGGGAAGAGAGTCACTCTCCGCCTCAATCCAAAGGTGATTCCTCTGAGGCAGAAGCCAGAGAGCCCTGCTCTCTCCCCGCTCTTACCAACTCTGACACCAGCGGTAGCTTCCACACGCAGCCCTCCCTGCTTCGCTGCTGAACTCAGTCATTCTTTGGAATGGCCACACAGAGCGCGCAGCTTCACAGTGGGGAGGCGGCTGAGGAAAATGACCGGATCACAAAGCACCCAGAGTGCCTTTCTTTGGCCAGGAGAGCCTCTTCCCAAGGGTGCTGGCAGCCATGCCTCTTTCTGGCCTGGGCCCCTGGGGCTGGTCTAGCTTCTGTCCAGCTTGGGCAAGTGTTACAAAGCTCTTGGTTCTACCGAGAAATGTCCAGAGGCACCCCACTCTGCCAGCAAGTCCTGGCCAGGAAGCACTCAGCTCTCTATCCCCATGAGCCACGGCATGGTCGCCTCGTCTTCTGGGAGTTGTGCTGCTCCTGCTGTCCTTGCTGTTCCTTCTCACCTGCCCTCAGCATCTCTCTCTCTCTCCTGGGTTTAGTGGGTCTCATTGCAGGAATCCTGGGGGCAAAGGACATACTCTACTCCTAATTCTTTTTTCGTGGTGGTAGTGGTCGGCGTCTCTCTTTTGACTTCCCTCGCCTTTTATCTCTTAGAATGTAACAGGTGGGATTCAGCAAGGGGGTGGCTTCAATAAAAGTCATAAGCAGTGGTGGGATTCAAATAAGTTAGCAACCCGTTTTCTGCCCTAAATGTTGTTTTAAGTATAAAAAAAGACACACGCAAAGGAAGGCAGTTTATTATTTCCATCAGTACATAATTAATTAAGAACAATAAAAGAGGTACAGAAATTTAGATTGTAAGAAAAAATTTTAAAACCTTAATGAAAAATGTTAAATAACACCTGCCCAGCCATCCACCTTTGAGAGAACTCTGATTACAAATGCCCTTTTAACAACGGGTTAGGCAAACTCAACCAAAACTTGGCCACCGGTTCTGCCGAAACAGTGCAAGCTGGTTGCCTCCCACCACTGCTTGTAAGGGTGGTGACTAGGGAAAAGGTGGCTTGAATACACCCCACCCTAATTCTGTCTCCTTCACAGAATGGAGTCCCACACTGAACCATCACCACCCACACAGAAACTAGGACTTAAAACGCATCACCAAAGAAAAACACTAATGTCAGGCCAGAATGGAGGACAATGACACAATGAGAAGCTCTTAATAAAGACTCCAAAGTGCAGAAATTGCATTATCTTTTTATTCATATTTCTGCGGACGCGTTGAGACCTCCTTATACTGAGACCCACAGCCCAGGCATTGAGCTCACCCATGGGAACAAAGTCCCCAAGACTCCCAGAGCTCATGGTGGAATCACACCCCCCCCACCCGCCATCAGCTCTCCCTGCCACACTGAAACGATCCTCATGAAAAGGAACAAATTGCTCCTAAACCAGAAAAGGCTCGCTGCACAGAACAACATCTCCCAGAAGAAACAAAGAAGCAAACACTTAAGGCTCAGAAATAAATTAAACTTATAGTAAGAGCAGACAATAAAACTTAAACCTTTATAAGCTCAGAAAGCCTCATCTTCCGCCTAGAGAGCAGTTGGTGGGTTCAAACTGCTGACCTTGCAGTTCAGTCCAAGTTAGCAGTGAACCCACTGCACCACTGGAGCTTTTTCAGCTGAACAAAGATAGGCCTGTGAGGGGAACAAACAGTAACCCCAGTGAAGTACGCACACCTTAGAATAGATCCTTCGAGATCAAAAGAGCAGGATTTCCGCAAGGACAGAGTTCAGAAATGTTAGGAGAGGAGGAGGAATGGCAGCAGGAAGGAAGGGGAATGTAGGAGGTTACATTGTAGGGAGTGCAGTCACGGAGATTGAACCAAGTACTTATGACTTGTTGAATGGAAAACTGACCCCTCTGAAAACCTTCACCCAATTCACAAGACAAAGCTCAACCACAAAAATCCAAAGAGCCATCCTGTCTAGCCCCTTGCCTCTAAAACCTGTCTCTGGCCAGTGTTCTTAGCCTGGGCCAGGACCTGGCAGGAGGACAGCTTTCCATGCTGTTTGGACATCTCTGAGACAGCAGCAGTCAGGCACGTAGGCCCAGTCTAGAACCGTGTCCAAATCCCGATGAGCCATCTTCTCATGGATCCAGGCGACAAGCACGCATTTATTTCCTCCGGAGCAAAGGGCACTTTGAGCTCTGTTTAGTTGACAAGCAAAGACTGCTCGTTGGTTATACGTCCCCTAATCAGCATAAAGGCCCTTCTGGGGAACATCTTCATGGATTACAAAAGCCCTACAGAAGTATAATTGACTTTTATCTAAATGTAACATTCCCATAGAGATCTTACTTTACATGTGAGTCCAAGATTTTTCACTGACCTGATCAAATACCAGACTACTAGCTGTAGTCCAAGATGGGCAGAAGGTGTGACCGTTAGATTTGATGTCAACTTGATACTTGTGTGGAGATAGAGGTAGAATCCACTCAATCAGGTTGTAGCCAGGTGACGCCTTCTTGGGGATACAGCCTTTTCTGTAAAAAAATTTTTTTTAAACAGTAAGAACTTTTCTTTCCCCTCTGCCCCTTGGCCCTCTTGACTTGCTGAGATTCTGTATCTGCCTTCAGGGGCCACCCCATGTGTGCTGCTGCTCCTGAGAGCCAAGCTGACCTCCCACATTGCCACTGACTTTGGGTCCACAAGACTGCACCCAGCAGCCTGGGAGCTTCCTGCTTCACCTTTCTTTATCACGGACCTGCACTCACTGCGTTTGAAAAGAGCGCTGGCTAGCATCGGAGCCGTGGACTGAAGTTAGACTGGGCTGAGATGCCTTCTTGATGTACGATTGCTCCTCGATATGAAGTGCTTTCTTATCCACGCGTGACGGTCACGGGTTTTGTTTCTCAAGATCACCCAGCCTAACACAGTAGGCTTCTAGTCTTTCACATCCCTCACTAAGCGAACCCTAACTGCAATAACTCCTCCCAGGAATATTTATTCCCTTGACTCTTTGCTGCAGAATCCCTATCTGGTGTGTCCTTCTACCAAAAGTCACAGCCTCTCTACAAAGCTCTCTCCTTCCAGAGTCTAGTTGCTGCTCCCTTTTCTCCTTCCTTGGGCATAGGGGTGATAACAGTCTGGCAGTGGCCCACACGGACATCCTTATCCTTTGGAGTTGTCCCAGACTGCTCTCACATCTACACACAGTAAAAACCCTCGTCTTTGCAGCTAAGAAGGATCCCTGGTGGCTGCTAACAGAAAGGTCAGCACTTCGGAACCCGCTGCAGGAGAAAGATGCACCAGGCTGTTCCCATAAAGACGTACAGCCCTGGGAACCCTATGAGAGAAGGTCTACTTGGTCACATAGGGCCATGATGAAGCTGAATAAGTGCCCTGGTTGTGTAGTGAGTTACACATTGAGCTGCTAGCCTCAAGGTCAGTAGTTCAAACCCACCAGGTGCTCCGTGGGAGACAGATAAAGCTGTCTGCTCCCAAAGATATTTACAGTCTCATAAACCCCATGGGGCAGTCCTCCTCTGTCCTATAGGGTAGCTCAATGGCAATGAATGGGTGTGGCGGTCACATAATCTCCTGTCAGCTTGTGAAGGGGTAGAGTCTAGCCTGTCAATCAGGTCACAGCTTGCTGACCTCAACTGGAGGCATGACAGAGATAAATAGCTCACCGGAAGCCAGACACACTCTCTGCTACACATTCCTGTTGACAAGTCATGTGGAGCTAAGCTGATGGAGCCAGAGCCCTGGAGCTGGAGGAGCCACATGGAGCTGTCAGCGCTGAGATGCTTCCACAGCCACAGGATCCACAAGACTTATCACCCACTGGCCTGTGATCTTCCTGCATTCGGTGTCATTGCATGTGTTCATGAGTCTGAAGAGGAATTTATAGACTGCTGTTGGACATATGGACTAATATCACACTTGTGGACTTGAACTGGACAGGACTGAGATGTTTCTTAATATACAATGACTCTTTAATACAAAACTCTCTCTTGCACACATATAAATCTCCCTGGATTTGTTTCTCTAGTCAACCCGGACTAGCACTGTGGGGGGAGGCAGCATTGATTCTGCAGCCTTGGATTTGAGTTAGTTCCGTTCCACAACCAGGAAAGCCTTGTGGAGCAGCTCTTCTCAGTAAAACGTGGGCTGCCACAGGCCAGAACAACTCAACCAAAGCTTGGTTTGTTTAATAGGATGAGAAGAGAAGTATATGATATCACCTATATATACTATTCTTGCCAAAGCATTTCATATGTATCTAATCATTTAGGATAGAGGCAGCAAATGCAGATTATGGAACATTCTAGAATACAGTGCAAGTAGAAAATCCCAATGTCATGATAAGAGAAAAGGTTATATGTGGGCCCACAGCCTTTGAGAGACCCATAGAGACCCTCAGGACATAGTGGGCCTGTGCCATAGGTTGTCCTATACTGGATATCTCTCTCTCTCTCTCTCTCTCTTCTGAGAGAGAAAAAAATACATTTATTTACATATCCTAGTAAGTCAAATCATCTCAGCAAATTAGTTACTCATTTGCTTGGCAATGAACTTATTTGATTTGCCTTTGAAAGCAGTGATTTATACGACAGTGTCATAAGATTTTTCAAAATGATTGAGGCCAAGCCCTAGGGCTTGGGGCCCATATTATTGATATACTTGGCATATTTTGCATATCTTGTTAAGTTAGACTCTACTGCCAACAAATTGGTTCCAACTCATACTGACTCTAAGGAAGCAAATTGCCACATCTTCCCATAGAGTGCCTGGGTGATGTGAACTGGCGACTCTCCATTAAGAGTTCAGCACTTATGTCCCTCACTGACCCATGGTGATTCAAGAGATAACACTAGGCACAGTGTGGGAATTGTGCCCGATCTGACCCCACCACTCCAGGGCAAAACACTAAGGGTGTGCAACAGAGCAGCAAGGGGAGCAAAGCAACAAAGTGCCCGGGGAATACCAAAAATAGATTTGGGGGCCAGGGTGTGGCACCCCATCAGACTCAATTGGAAAACACTACTCAAGGTCCACAAACAGACCTAGAACTGTTTATAAACTTTTCTCTTTTTGTCATTGGGGTTTTTTTTGATGCTGTTGTTTTTATTGTTTTGTCTTCTTTTGCTGTTTTGTTTCGCTCTGTCTTTGTGTGTGTGTTTGTTTATTACTGTCTCTCTAGATAAGATAGGTGGAGAAACAATCCGGAGGAGAAAACGACGGGACCAACAGTTTGTGGAGGGGGGCGCCGGGGGACACTGGAGTAGGGAAGGCAGGGGAAAAGTGGGTGTTAACAAACCCAAGGACAAGGGAACAGCAAGTGATCTAAAATAGATGATGAGGAGGGCGTAGGATACCTGGTAGGGCTTAATCAAGGGTAATAAAACCAAGAGAAATTACTGAAACCTCAATGAAGGCTGAACATGATAATGAGACAAGAGGAAAGTAAAAGTAAATAAAGGAAAGAACTAGGAGGCAAAGGGCATTTATAGAGGTCTAAATATAGGCATGCACATATGTAAATATATTTACATATAATGATAGGGAAATAGATCTATGTACATATATTTATAGATTTAGTAGTAAGGTAGCAAATGGACACAGGGCCTCTACTCAAGTACTCCCTCAATGCAAGAACAGTTTGTTCTAATAACCTGGCATTCTGTGATGCTGGCCTTCCTGACACAATTGCTAAACACAAAGTGGGTGCATAAGCAAATGTGGTGAAGAAAGTTGATGGTACCCGGCTATCAGAAGATATAGCATCTGGGGTCTTAAAGGCTTGAAGATAAACAAGCGGCCATCTAGCTGAGAAACAACAAAATCACATGGAAGAAACACACCAGCCTGTGTGCTCAGGTGTTGACAGAATTAGGTATCAGTCATCAAAGACCCAGAACAAAAAATCATATCATTGTGAATGAGGGGGGTTGTGGAGTGGAGAACCAAAGTCTATCTGTAGGCAATTGTACATCCCCTTACAGAAGGGTCACAAGGAAGAGACAAGCAAGTCAGGGTGCAATATAGCACCGTTGAAACATACAACTTTGCTCTAGTGTCTTAATGCTTCCTCCCCCCACTATCATGATCCCAATTCTACCTTACAAATCTGGCTAGACCAGAGCATGTATACTGGTACAGATAAAAGCTGGAAACACAGGGAATCCAGGACAGCTAAATCCCTCAGGACCCATATTGAGAGTAGCGATACCAGGAGGGGAAGGTGAAGGTGGGGGGAGAGAGGGGGAAACCTATCACAATGATCTATATATATCCCCCCTCACAGGAGGACGGAGAACAGAAAAGTGGATGAAGGGAGACATTGGACAGTGTAAGACATGAAAAAATAAAAATTTATAAATTATCAAAGGTTCATGAGGAGGAAGATGGGGGAAGAGGAGGAAAAAAAATGAGGAGCTGTACAAGCCCCTAATAAAATGTTTAAAAAAATAATCCTCCTGTCTTGGAAAAAAAATTTTTTAATGAATGTATGTGTGGATTGTGATAAGAGCTATATGAGACCCAATAAAATGATTTTAAAAGGGGGGAAAAGAGTTCAGCATTTAACCACTGAGAAAACAGGGCTCATTAAGAGTGCAATGGAGTGGTTCTAAATTAAAGGAGACAAAAAGCGCATGCAGCCAAATGCAGTGTGTGGTCCTTGATTGACTCTGGAGTCAGAAAAAAAGCAAACAGCCACCCACCCACAAACCAGCAACTCTATAAAGAAGTCTTTGGGGACAATTGGAAAAATTTTAGTAAGAACTCCGGATTAGATTGTATCACTTTTAAAATGGTTGTGTGTGAACTAGTTCTGTGATTATGTAGGAAAGTTTCCTAGTTATTCGGAAATCCTAGGGTAATTCAGAAAGCATTGTTACAATATCTTAGACACTTTTGTTAGACAAAAAAAATCCCAAAATGTGAAAATTGTTTCTTGGCATATCCTCCATGTGATTCTAAGTCACTTCTGAAAGAAGTGCTCCCATCTCTCGGCCTTCCTCTAAGAAATCTGAACTCTTAGATTTACAACACATCACAATGACTATCTTGGCATCCTCAAGAGACGAAGACCGTGTTCCTTTTAAATGTCCTCTGAGCTTGGGGAACAAAAAATTCTCCAGCGACAAGGTCAGAGCAATAGTTTCCCAGTCACACTCTCCTAGGACCACCTCACAGAATGCCACCCTCAAAGAATGAGCAGGTGCATTATCAGTGCAACTTTCCTTGCATTTTTTTAACCAACACGTTTTTCAATTTTCTTAGAGCTGCTTCCTAATAAGCCCCTGCAGTAGCCCTGTTGTCCTTCTAGAAACTCTGCGAAGATCACCCCTTTGGGATCCTCTCTGTGTGAGTGTAACCGACCCAGTAGATCCTCTTGGAAGCACCCACTCTTTTGGTTGGGTCGTATTGTTGAAGGCCTCCCAACAAGTCCAAGACAGGAGGATTATTTTTTAAACGTTTTATTAGGGGCTCATACAACTCTTATCCCAATCCATACATACATCAATTATATAAAGCACATCCGTACATTCTTTGCCCTCATCATTTTCAAAGCATTTGCTCTCCGCTTAAGCCCTTTGCATCAAGTCCTCTCTTTTCCCCTCCCTCCCCGCTCCCAACAGGAGGATTATCAAGAGAGGTTTCTGCAGCCACTCGCTGATCTCAGAGACGTGCTTAAACATGCTTTGTTTGCAACAAACCCAGGCGCATGCCAACAAGAAACGGGATAGCGACACTTTGGGACTTGTCTTTGTAGGTGCTTCAGTGTTGGGGGCTGGGCTATCACGAAGCTCGCCACTTCTTTTCAGATAGCTCACGTAGGAGGTTCTGCCGCCTTTCTTGGGGCACGTGTGAGTGACTTGCCCCTTGTTGCCAGAAAGCCAAGTGCCAATCCAACCTTCTCGTTTGGATTCAGGTCTTCATCCAAAGATTCTCTCTGCCCTGTGGGATTTTGAGTAAATTTATTCGAATGTTTTGCCTTGAACATGCGTCCTAGTGATAACTAGGAAACACTACTAAAGTTAGTTTTATGCAGGGAAGAAACATGGCCCAGTTACGACCCATACTCCTGATCTAGGTCAATACCCAGAGGAGCTGATCATCAGGACTTCTTCACCACCTCCCAGAGACCTCACCCAGGAGCCACTGCTTCGTGTAGGATGAGATAGTGAGCTACCCCCATTCAGGGAGAACAATGGTTGTTAGGGGATGTCATCTGAGAGTGGTGGCCACTTCGCCTTGCCTCAGGAAGTGCACATTCTGACCCCATCCCATCCCCTAAACAGTACGTTTTCCTCTTGGCTTTGGAAGTTGTCCTGATCACCAGGGAAGTGCCACGCTCCCTTCTGTGCACCCAAAGTTCTCAGATGGAAGCACCACTCCAGTAAAGGTAAGAGCTTCCAGATACAGTGGTTTAAATGTAAAGATCAATAAATAAGAACCAATTTCTGCTTTTTATTGCTTTTTTAAAATCTCTGGGTAAGTGAAAGACCCCGATCAGAGAGATTGTCTGTTGGCCATCAGTGCCCATGTCAGCAGTTTGTTAAATGGCTCATCCAGAAGGGCAAAACCAAAAACAAGAGTTGGGAATAATGAACTTGGCGTTGTTCACAGAGCCCCTGGCAAGCAGATCCCAGATGGCAGTTTCTGGAAATGAGACAGTGCAGTGATCGGAATATCATATCTGAAAAACAGATGAAGAAATGTTAACTTGAGACTGAAATTTGGCTTCATTTGTGCTTTGATCTCATTGAAAATGCACAGAGACATCAGGAAGATAAAGACTACCACCTCTCAATCCTCCTGGATCAACATGAGCCAGATAGCAGTCGGTGGGAAGCCTAAGAATCCATGGTAGACAGAGGGGCAGTGGGCATTCGGGGAGCTTACAGGAAAGAGTTAAAATCCTCAGGCTTAGTCAAGGTTACCACATTCTAGAATAGTCTTTATTGCATAAGGTAGTGGGTACAGTTAAGCGTGACCTCTAGAAAATGTTGAGGACCTCTGCTCACTGAATCACTGGCTTTGAAATCAAATGTATTGATGATAATGTCTTTTCATTGTAAACTATAATTGCAAGAGAAGGGTCTGGTGTGTGTGTGTGTGTGTGTGTGTACTGGTCTTTGGTAACTATAAAATATTACCATCGAATGAAAACGTCTCTCCATAGGGGATAAAACAGCACACATAGAAAGAGCTCTACAGGGACTTGCTCCCCACCCGGACACCATGAAGGAGCCCCTCTGCAGATGCATCGTCGTCACAGCGGTAGTGATGGTGCCCATCATTTTACTCAGCAAAGAAAAGCCTTCTCACACGACACGTCGCCTGACTTTGGTGAGTACCACAAGCTAGACTCAGGGCAGAGTTGTAATCCTGCACTGAAGAACATGACATGATCTACGCGTGTGTGCGACGCCATCACCGGCCTAGGAAGCATGCAGAAATAAGGACCGGCAGAACACTTGAGAAGTCAAAGTACATTTTTCTTTAGTGAAGACAATGGTGGAAAAGAGAAGTCAGGGCTGGGAAGAAATGATACTCTTTCTATTATCTCTTTTCTGACTGCAATCAATGCCGTAGAAAATTCTCTCCTTGCTTTCTGTTTCCTCATTTAAGAGTTTCCCTTGTTGGAGGTTCAATGTTATGTTCCCCTCATCTGTTTTATATGGTGGGATTTTGAACCTCAGAGTGGTTAGTCATGTCTCCTAAGTACGAAAAAATCTAGAGTAGAGGCCATTTCACCAGGACCCAGAGAAGTCAAGGGACAAAAGGAAGGAGGGGGAAGAGTGGAGAGAG
Source organism: Tenrec ecaudatus (assembly GCF_050624435.1). Classification (NCBI taxonomy): domain Eukaryota; kingdom Metazoa; phylum Chordata; class Mammalia; order Afrosoricida; family Tenrecidae; genus Tenrec; species Tenrec ecaudatus. The sequence goes on along the minus strand of NC_134530.1, from coordinate 220,671,836 downwards.
TCTGGCCCAGAGCATTGAGGTGGTCAACACCTGGTCTCTGGTTCTCAAGACTAACATGCACTGTGCCCTCGTGGCATTGAAGAGCCCTGGTGGCGCTGTGGGATAAGTGTTGGGCTGCCACCCACAAGGTCCGCTCTTCAAACCCAGCAGCCACTCTGAGAAAGAAAGGCGAGACTGTCTGCTCCCATAAAGATCGACACTCTCAGAAGCCCCAGGAAGGGTCACTACAAATCCAAACCGATTTGATGGCACTGAGTCTCATGGAATTAGGTGACCCATATCAGACTGTGAGAGTAGACATGGCACTGACTGGCATCTTCGTTCTCTGCGTTTAACCCAGGAGAATTTAAGCAATCCCAACTTACTTCACCCAATGACCCATAACCTAGACAAGAGCCCCTGGGTGAGAACATTTTCACTATCAGAGAAACTTTTCAGAATATGAGGAAGAAACAGTCATGAATTGAGTTTTGGACACGCTGTCTTGTATTTCTGGGGATTATTTCCCCATTACATTCTGCAAAGGATAATTCACTGGCCATTATTTCCGAAAGGCATGGCCCATGGAGCTGACATGTACCCTTTTCTCAGGAGGAAGAGAAGATGGTAGCTTGGCAGAGAGACTGGACGGAGCTCAAGGCCAGCAATGTAAACTACCCACTGACCTTCAAAGACCTGCAGAAAAACTCAGAACCGCTCAAAGATGTGAGCTCCCAAGTCTTGAGTGGTCCGCCTCCTTTGAAAAACAGTAAGTGCCCAACAAAGGTCTAGACCATGCAGGTTCAGATGGAACTGGGGCAGAGGGGAAGGAGAGAAAGGATAATGGATCTGGGGGAGAACTCAGGGATGCTGAAACGAAGGGCCAGAACTACAGGATTTAAAGGGAACAGGCAGTCATCCCGAGTCCATTAAGTTCTCCCTGCCCCTCTGCTGACCTTAGGGAGGTGATGCTGGGATGAGAGGAGGCCAAAAGACAATGATGAGAAGGGGCTCTGGGTAGCAGAGAAATGATTGGAAGGTACCAATGCCTTGGGCAGGACTCTAGAGATCACTTAGTTCCTTGCTGCTCACAGTGTGGTGATGGGCCACCAGCAATGGCAGCTAGTTAGAAATGCTGACTCTTCGGTCTCGCCCAGACCCACAGTCAAAACGTTCATCTTAACCACACCCTTGCTTGACTGGCATACATTCAAGCTTAATGTTTGAGAAGCACTGCCTTAGCAGATGGTCCTGGAGAACAAAGTCAGAGCTATGGCAAGTCTTCATGCTGGCAAACTTGGCTGGGGGTACGGTTTTTATTGGTATTGATACATATATCATATCATTCCATAGTTCAATCACATCCAGCAGAGTTGTACATTTGCTACCACAATCAGTTTCCAAACATTCTTTTTCTATTTGGACCCCTTGACATCAGCACCCCTTCACCCCACCATCTTCTCTGTGTCCTCCTCCCTACAAAGCCCTTACTCCATTTGCTGACTCCCGAGGTTCAGCAGTCCTGGTTTTCATACCCCCCCCCCCCCACAAAACAAAAGCATACACTGCAACGTTGAGAGTGTGACCCCGGGGACATAACACTCCTGGGACACTCCCTAATATGTACAATCAAAACAACAACAAAAAAACCATACATCTCCCAAATGCATAAGATTTTAGAACCCAGATCAGGTCCAGCATGTATCCAAGGGGGAATCTGCTGACAAGCTTTCACTGTTCAAGTCAGGCTTCTGCCTTTGACCTTCTATACTCAACTCAGCAATACACTCCGTTTAGTGACCACTTTCCTCCCATCCCTCAGCTGTGGCTAGAGGGAATTCACTGCAGGTGTATTTCCTGTGGGGCTCCACCAGTGACTCTTGGACTCCCACTGTCATCCACAGCCTTCTGCAAACCAAATCCTCAAATTTTAGGCTCTGATACTAATCCCTCCCTTCCATTTCAGATTATATGCTTCACAATAATTCGGTGACTGATGATGGTGTGCCTCTTCCATGTGGACTTAGTTGACATCTCACTTAGATGGCTGCTTGTTCGGAGAAAAGCCTTTAAAAGCCCAGACACTATTTTATAGCCGGGCACCATCTCATTTCTTCACCACATTTTGCTATAGCACCGGCCTCCTCTGTGTTCCCTTCCAGAGGCGAGTCTCGAGCAGGGCCATGATGCAAGTACTACTTGTTCTTAAGCTGGAGCTGGGATTTAGTGTGAGTCCCCAGACCACACTGTGTGTTTGCGCATCTACAGCAATGGGAGTGAAGGATGTATACATATATGTATGTGTCTATGAACACGGAGGAAAAGGCAGCCTGGATTCAAGGACTTAAACAGCTTTCCAGGAGACCACACCACCAACTTCTCCCCGTGCCCGCCCTCCCCTGTCCTGGAGTGTGGAGAAACTGGGTCTGTAGCACAGGTGCTTCAACGGCCACATGAACATGCAGTTTGTGACTGCTTCTCATCCGACTGAGTGCACAGAGGAGCAGAGAGGCTACATGCTACGTGTGCATACTGCTACGAAAATCCAGCCCCAAAGAAAGCAGTGGGTGTCAGCTCTGCCATCTCACAAAACAAATCAGCTGATCATCCTGACACTGGAATAAGAGATTCAAAAACTGTCTACATGAGAAGATAAACAGGGAGGCCAGGACAGATGAACCCTTCAGGACCAGTGATGAGAGTGGTGATACTGGGAAGGTGGAGGGAGGGTGGGGTAGAAGGTGGGAACCAACTACAAGGATCTACCTATAACCCCCTCCCTGAGGGATGGACAACAGAAAAATAGGTGAAGGGAGACGTCGAACAGTGTAAGACATGACAAAATAATAATAATTTATAAATTATTATAAGATGGAAGGGAAAAATGAGGAGCTGATACCAAGGGCTCAAGTAGAAAGAAAGTGTTGTGGGAATGATGAGGGCAACAAATGTACAAATGTGCTGGACACAATGGATGTGTGGAGTGTGATAAGAGCTGTATGAGCCCCCAATAAAATTATTTTTAAAAAGGAAAAGAAAAGATAAGTTCCAGATTAAGTAGGTTTCTTGTAAGAAATCCAGAAATGTACTCATTCCCTCACTCTACTCTTACAAGATTCTAATCTTGTCCTTTCTGTTTCCAACCCCCACCCTTATCCACCTGGTGACCCCTCCCTCTGTGCCCACTGAAGCTCACGGCCAGCAGCTCTTCCTGCAGATGGATTGTCCATGCTCCCATCTGGTGGCAGCCTCCCCACTTCTTCACTAGATCCCACTCCTCCTTGGGTGGTCGATGACATCACTCACACAATGCTCTCTCTTCTGAGCCCTCGAAAACACACTGCGATTGGTTCATCTTGATAAGAAGAAAGAACCCTGATCTCATAGCAATGTCTATCTTGCCCTCACCACTTCACCATCATCGCAGCCGTCCAGGTTACCAATGGCCTCCACTGCTAAAGGCACTGGTCAACTCCATTTGCCAGTGTAGTACTAGTGCTCCTCCAACATTTTCTTCGATTGTTTTTCAGGATCCCACACTTTCCCTCCAATCTCACTGACAGGTCTTCAGTCTCCCTCCCTGCCTTATCTTCTTTCTCCAATTTCTAAACCTGGAGGTACTCCAATCCTTGTCTAAATCCACTGTCTTGGTGAGCTCTTCTTTAATTACCTCCTGGATGCTAAGTCCTCCCACAACTATGGCTCCAGCCTAGATCTACTTATGGACTCTGCAGCCATAATGTCCCATTGTCCCCTGTCACTGATGATCCTGCTCTTTTTGTTACTAACGTCAATGGCTAGAGAACACGGAGCCTTTCCCTGCTAATTCAACCAGGACCACGTGGTCAGCTGGGCTAGCCCCATCTCCTCATCCTGTTGCCTAGAGTCCTTGACCTCAGCTCTGATTCTCTCTTCGGCCCCACAATTCACACCTGGGGATGGATGTTACTACCACCAACCCATCAGTGGTCACCACGGTTCTGGGGGAAAATTATATTATTAATTATCCAGATGACGACTGGAGTCCCCACTCCCTTTGCATGTGGGCACTCTGAACCTCGAGTTTCTCTGAGGCTTTTGAAATACAGATGAAAGCATGCCACGCTTTCTTGTGCATTTGGGGGCTATGGACTCCTCTACTTATACTTCCCCACTACCTGCCCTTTAATCCATCATTCAAGAACTCTTTAAATGGCATGCTTCCCTGTGGCAACCTCGGATTTTTTTGGTGGGGTCTTGAGTGGAAGAGGGAATAGCACTGTTTGTTTGGTTTGGTGGTTGTTTGTTTGTTTGTTTGTTTTATCCACCTTAGGTTTATTCATACAAATAGCCCAGAAGGACACCAGCTCTAGGCAGATGGCAGCCTGGGGGTCACATCAGTCCCTCTCATCCTCAGGTGGAGAACTCTACTTTGTGGGAGCCTGGGCACCTTTGGGAGCTTGAATTGGAGTCAAGGCCTTGGCTGGCATTAGCCTTGCTTTGTGCCTGGGCCTGGGACCAGCAGAGCCTCAAACCCTTGGCAATGTGTGCCTGAGCCCATTTGCCAAGCTTGGATGGGCAATGTAGGCCAGTCGACTGAGCTGGTGCTTGATGCCTATTGGAATCTTAGCCGTGACCTCCGTGGGCTTCACAAGATCCTTGTTAACCTCGGCACGAGCACCCATGGCCTTGACCTTATTGGGCTGCATGTTCTTCCGGCCCTTTTTGTTGTGCTTCTTGGCAAAGCGCATGTTCCTCAGGAACTTGGGGTCCACCCCCTTAAGAGGTTCATATCATGGTGATTTGGGTTTCTTGATGCCATTTCTGGCATGGGTTGTGTTGGTGTGGTTCTTGGACGTGGCCGTGTCTGCTCCAACGCCTGCTACACTCGGAGCAGAGATGTTTAGTTGCCATCTTTATCCAACTCCCAACTACCTTTTTCAAAGGTTTTTTTTTTAAAATGACAATTCATGACCAAATTCTCTTTGTCTAGTCCAAACGGTTAAGTACAGGGCCAGTAATCAAGACCCCGGTGGTTTAAATGCAGCCATGGGCATCTCAGAAGAAAAACCTGGTGACCTGGTCACAGCCAGGAAACCCCCTGAAGCACCTGGGGTGACCAGGAGTGGGCATCGACTCAGTGGAAGCCCATTTGGCTCTTCGCTTTAATCTGGTCCATACTCAGTCCTGAGAGAGAGTGTAAAATAGCATATGGATTTTGTCCATAGAGGTGTTTCATAACTTCACTTATAGCAGCTATTTTCCTCAGTGCCCTCCATTAGGAAGGGTTCTCTCTCCCCCTCCTTCTATAACTGCTGTCCATTGGGGTTTCCTCAGTGCAGCATCCCCAAGGAAGCCCCTCATGGACACTGTGAAGTCCCTCTTCCATGCTTCTTTCCCATCTGAGCAGAAACACCTTATTGTTGTAGTGTACCTGGCAGATCCTGGCCGCACATGGATTCTTCAAATGGGCTCCAACCTCTCACTCCTCTCTCAAACTGACACCCAGGCCAGACAGCTACTAGTGATTCATACTCGTCTTAAAAGCAATCTTCCCTTAAAAGACCTTAACAAAAAGATCAACGCTCCTATCTATGTAGCCTTCCACTCTTAGGCAGAGAGCATGGACTATGCCTTCCTCATGAACGTTGCTACCCACCATTCTATTTCTTGATGGTTAGAGATGATGTAACATCTTCCCTCTGATGTATCACCCAGGCTGCTGCGCCACTGTCTGCCCGAGAATACAACCTGTGTGCTATCCCGGGGCTTCTCCCAGCTGGGCTTTCAGGGAACCCTTGCGTACCAGAGACCTTCCCCATTTTGTTCACTTCCTTCTCTTCTACCAAGAAATTCCCTGGGACTCTCTTCTTTCCCGTGTTCTTGACCTCCACGTGCAAAAAACCAAAGCCACTCCAGTTCTTCCCGTCCCACGCCAGCACAGGGGTGGCTACTTCTCCTGTGACGGCAAATGCATTCACCTCAAAGGCAAGGGTCCAGAGGAGAGTGGCCGAGGCTCTCCCAGCAACCTGCTGCCTCCGTCCACACTAGCTTACAGGCTGCCCGTGGCTCAGTTCCCATGATTGTCCGTAGCCTGGATGCGAATTTATTTACATCAGGAGGCTAAGGCTAAGAGCGATCTCGCTGTGGTTTTAGACCTCTCTGCGAATGTGATCCGGATTCAGGTGCCGGCTGGCTCTGACCGTGAAGTTCGGTTCCCAGACTGTAACCCACAGGGGTCCTAGCATGTTCCAAATCCATGTGATTTGTTAGCATCCAGGGCTAAAGCCACACTCCTACATTCACACCCAGCAACAAGGAATTAAGCCACGGGTTTATTAAAGCACAGTCACTTCAGACGGAATGAAGCAGGTCCCCTCCTCGTGGTGAGAGGGGACGATGTTTAGGGGAGTGCTTCTAGTTCGTACATTGCGCTTGTAGGTGGGAGGAGGTGGCCAGTCTGCAGATGGTCAGGCACCTGCCTAATTAGTCAGTCAGTCTCTTGAATCCCTTCCATCTTTCTGGCTGTTGCTATAGGTCGGTAGGTCTTTGGATTGTCTCTGAGTGCAGTCCTGTGTCAGGGTTTCCACTAGGGTCTGGCTTCAAGGTTAAGGTGCTTTCCAAGCCAATGCTATCCAAGACCTTTGTTCATAACTTGCTTCCCAGGGTCCTTAGTGAATTCCTTTAGCAGGCAGGACGGAGGCCCCTGTTCTGTCCAGTCACTGACCTAAGAGGAAAGACTGTTGGAAGAGGAGGAGCAAGTAGAGCTGGGCTAGGACCCTACTCACTGGGAAAAAATGTGTGTGGTGACGAGATCCTGCTGGGTAACCGGAAATGGTACCCTGAATAGGAGGGTGGGGCCCTGCAGTGTAGTGGTTACATGTTGGCTGTGATCCCCATGGTTGGCAGTTCAAAACCACCAGCTGCTCCATGGGGGAGAAAGACAGGGCTGTCTAGCCTGTAAGCAGGTATAGTCTTGGAAGCCCACGGGAGGTCACTAGGAGTCAGCCTTGGCTCGATGGCGGTGAGAGAGTTGCGAAGAAGCAGGTATTATCTGAAGTCTGGAAAGAAGGTGCCATGTGTGAGACTGCTTGTGACAGCCACTGTGCGCTCTGGGATGGTGTCCGGCACACCCACCTCTGGCGGAAGTGAAGTATAAGATAGGGAGACATCGGGGAGGGCTCTGGGAGGACTCTGCATGGAGGTAAGCCACCACCGAAGGGACGGGCATTAAAGTCAGCACATGACCAGATCCTCTGAGTTTTTTCCTACAGAACATTCAACACACTGAAAGGTAGAGTGGAGACAGTACCCTCCTGGTCTCAGAGAGCTGTGGGTCCTGGAGACTTCTAAGACCTTCCATAAAAGTCTTTTTTTCAAACAAAAAACAAAAAAAAACGTGCTTCCATCAAGTGGATGCTGACTCATAGCAACCCTACAGGACAGGGTACAACTGCCCGAGTGAGTTTGCAAGACTCCAGCTGTTACAGGTGCAGAAAGCGCCATCTTTCCTCCGAATGAGTGGCTGAGGGTTTCAAACTATTGACCTTGCAGTCAGCAGCCCAGCACGCAGCCACGATGCCACCAGGACTCCTACTCTGCCTCAGGAAGTTCTTTCCTCGGGGATGAGAATATCAGGCTTCTAGGAACAAACGGAGCATATGAGTATGTCTGATTGATGCTCATGTCCCAGAACTCTAGTGGTTGACTAGGGAAAGACAGAGGATCTTTCCACCGGCCGAGAATTCACTAAGGCCCAACTTCCTGTGTGACAGGGAGACAGATTGTCCAAGAGCATGACCATCTGTATGATTTCATTTTTAGATTATAAGGCATTCGATGATTCCATTGTTGTCCGCTGAGTGTCTTTTTTGGTTGACATCACCCAACATTCTAGATGAGTCCTTTTTAAATCGCATCAAAATAATGAGCTCATATTTCGGGTAGCGCCTGTCTTCAACAGAGTCTTTTCTCTGAGATGATGAAGTTATTTGGATGTTTGTAAAAAGACAATTGTTTGACTAACAGCTCTAAGTTCATTTGCGCTGGGAGATCTGTTCCCGGAAAAATGTGAGCCCTGAGGTGTGAGCCGAGCGAATACACTGTTTCTGGAGAGGCGTTTTCACTCCCTGGAGACCTATATCCCATGAGGTCAGGGGAGCGGAAAGAAGCACTCAGAGAATAATCGTTAGGAAGAACTCCAATCAATAACCAGGCAGAATGTGCACGTGCATTTTAATCAAAGTGGCTGAAAAGAACTGAAGAATCTGGAAACAGTAATGGGATGGAAACCTGCAGAGAGGGGCAGAGAGGGGAGTAGAGAGGAGGGGGGTCAGATGCAGGGGAATGGGGTACATGTATATGGCACCCCTGAAAGGCACTGTTCTGATCTCCTGCTGTGAGCAGCATCACTAACTGGCACTCCCACTGCCCCTCCACTGGATGCCACTGCCCCTCTGCTGGATCCCACTGCCCCTCCTCTGGATCCCACTGCCCCTCCTCTGGATCCCACTGCCCCTCCACTGGATGCCACTGCCCCTCCACTGGATGCCACTGCCCCTCTGCTGGATCCCACTGCCCCTCTGCTGGATGCCACTGCCCCTCCACTGGATGCCACTGCCCCTCCTCTGGATCCCACTGCCCCTCCGCTGGATGCCACTGCCCCTCTTCTGGATCCCACTGCCCCTCCACTGGATGCCACTGCCCCTCTGCTGGATCCCACTGCCCCTCTTCTGGATCTGCCACAATGTTGACATGCAGGTGTTGCTTCTCGTTACGTGCTGCCAAGCAGGGACAGCCCAGCAGGGCTAGCAAGGCTCCAAGAGATAGCCTTAGTTCCAAGACTGCCCACAAGCTTGCTTGGAATTGTCCTGAAGTCACACCCCAATTCTAGATTCTTCCTACCTAATCTTTTATTCTTGCTAGCCTTCCACCTGCTCCCCCCCACCCCTAGTGAATCTCCTGAATGTCTAATCCATTTTTACACCGACTTCTTGACCGGTGTAAGCTTCTTCACACGGGACTGAGAGTGGTCTGAGAAAGCAGATGGCGTCTTGGGCATAAGGGCTGCCCCGACAGCAGATAGACGGCTCTCACAAGCAGAAATTCAAGTCCAAAGTCAAAGCCCGGACTCTGAGAGAAGGCTTGCTCTCTCAGCGGACTCTGGAGGAAGGCCCTGCTGCTTTCCTTTCCTGACCATCTCCGTGTGTTTTGACATCTACCTTACGTAATCTCTCTCTCTCTCTCTCTCTCTCTCTCTCTCTCTCTCTCTCTCTCTCTCTCTCTCTCTCTCTCTCTCTCTCTCTCTCTTTGCTTGTTTAATCTCTTTTTATATCGAGAGAGAGATTGACTCAAAACATGCCTCCCGATATAAGTCTACTGACCCCGCCTCTCTCACAGAACAGAGACCATTCATTCTTAAAAGGGATTTCTCTGCGAGCACAGAGGTTAGGACTGAGCACACATACATGGGTGGGGGTGGGGGGGGTATAATTCAATCCGCAACAGACAGTGAGATGAAGCTTTGGAGCTAGATCACTCACCACCCTCGGAGAGGTGTGGGAATGCTTGACTGAGCTTGGCATTTCCTCTGTGAGACAAGAAAGAGACGCTCAGTCGGTCACACTAATTGATATCTGTAACCAAGAGAACGCGAGAGTCGGGAAGAGAAGACTCAGGGAAGCCTGAGACAATTTTCAGAGCCAGACTGATTGAATGAAGAGGTAGTCAGGTCTCCAGAAGTAGGTACTCTGCACGGTTTAATAAATCTGACTATATACTGTACTGACTCCCTGCCCTTCCCCAAAAGGACCTATAAGCATTTTTCTGAACAACTGTATAACTGGGCAAACACCAGTTCAGAGTAGATATTATAGATATTGATACCCAGTGATTCAAAGCATAATCATGGTCACCACCTAGTAGAGCAGTGGTTCTCAAACTGTGGATCGTGTTCCCTTTGGGTGTCGAACGAGCCCTTCACCGGGGTCGCCTGATCCATAGCAGCAGCAAAATGACACAGATGAAGTAGCAACAAAGATAATTCTATGGCTGCGGGGCTCATCACAGCATGGGGGTCTGTATTAAAAGGCCACGGCATGAGGAAGGTTGAGAACCGCTGTATCTGATATTACAAATGGAGTCTGTGTGCATGAATAGTTTATTTTAGGATGGTCAACATGAGCTAGTATCTGAGGTAGTTAAAGATCTCCCAGTGTCAAACTTCTCAAGACTGGTGTACTACTCAATTATCTCTCACCTCAACCACGCCTCCTCCCTTCAGAATTCTCCTTCCCATCTTAACTCCTATAATCCCCTGAAGTGTCTCATAAATCTCAATAATCATACAGTTGTATAATAAATCTCAAATCCATGGACCAGGTGTCAGTCTGGAGGCTTCTCCTGACGCACATGTTTGCAGGGACTGATTAACCCAAATCAACAGATCAGAAAACAGGCTGCTGGCTCATAAGTCTGTGGCGGCTGGTGAATAAGGTCAGGCTCAAGTTCTAGAAACCAGAGATCAGATGATGACAAGCTAGATACAGGGCCCAAAATAAGAGAACTTGGCTAGAATATTACTGGATGTTGAATAGATACCACATCTCAAGGAAACCTTATTTAAGCAGAGTGGTGTAATGCCCTGGATATTTGAAATGATACATCTTTTCAATTCTCTGTTAAGATGATCAATAAAACCCCTTCCTTTTCAATACCTGCAAAAGGCAAAAGTGAGGGTCTGGAAGCCAGGTCAGGGCTACATTAAGTCACTAAGAAGTTGGACTATAAATCCTTGAAATCTTTCCAGAAACATCAATAGCTATAGCTAGGACAAGAGATTAGGGTTGACTAGGTGTGTCTCATTATTGTCTACCAGCCCCTGAGGACCACTTTGTGCTGAGCTTCTTGCTTCCCACTTTTCCCAGATCCTACATGGGTGAAATAAAATTTAACCCACCAGCTCTTTCTTCAGAAATTGCCATCAAGCCGATTCAGATTCATAAGGAGACCTGGTGGCACTGTGATAAAAACATTTGGCTCCTAACCACAGGCTGTCCATTGGAACTCACTGTTTGGGAGAAATGTGTGCCTGCTTTTGTAAGGATTTGCAGCTGTGGGATTCTTTGGGGACAGATCTGCTCTGTCCTACAGAATCACTACGAGTCCTCGTCTGAGTGTAAGAATATCCTTAATCTCATTTCAATCCCTTGAACTTTGCAGGCTTATGAGGAAAACAATAATCATCTTTTGCCATGGGTACTTAGGACAGGAGGGTGAACAAAGCTTCTATGAGCTCAGTAGAGACGGAGCCCATACAGAAATGGAGGAAGTCAGGTAGAGGCAAACAGTGTCAAAGTGGAGTCAACCCCCTCAAACGCTACATACGGTATTGTTCCATTGATATGACATGGAATTCCTGTGATAGAAAGTTTAGAACATATATTAGTACTTGTCTACGACTAGGGTGGGAGTGAGGATTAACTGTAAAGGACCGCAAATCTCCTTTCACATTGATGTAACTATTTCATACCTTGATTGTGGTGGTGGTGATTGATGGTGGTTACCAGATATTACCAGATGTGGTACCAGGTGGTTACACATATATACATGTCAAACTCATCAAACTGAACATTTAAGTTGTTTGTAGATAATATTTCAATAAAGCTAATTTTTAAAATAAAAATAATAAGTATCTATACTAATCAAAATGATATGGTGCTATAATAGAAGTACCACAAACAAAAGGTACTGCCTCACAGTTTAGAATGCAGGGAACAAACTCTAGGGGGAGGCTTTCTTTCTGTCTCAACCCCAGGGAAACATTCTTATCTCCTTTCAATATCTGGGTGCTCCGCACCTCCATGCGTCTTGACATCAGTCTTCCTCTGCGTCTAGGAGGTTCTCAGCACATGGACCCCAGGTCCAAAGGACATACTTTACTCCCAATTCTTTCTTGGTGATACGGAAGTCTCTCAATCTTTTCTCTCTCTTTTTTTAAAATACTTTTATTGGGGGCTCTTACATCTCTTATCACAATCCATACATTCATCCAGTGTGTCAAGCACATGTGCACATATGCTGCCATCATCATTTTCAAAGCATCCTATTCCCATGTGAGCCCCTAATATCAGCTCCCCATTTTCCCCTTCCCTCCCCCACCCACCCTCCCTCACAAACCCTTGATAAGTTATAGATTATTTTTTCCAAATCTTACATTATCCTCCATCGCCCATCACCCACTATTCCGTTATTCATTCCCCTGGGATGGGGTTCTAAATTAACCTTTGTGATAGATTTCCCTTCTCTCCCCCACCCCTTCCCCTAATCCTCCTGGTCTCTACTCTCCTTGTTGGCCCTGAGGAGTTTACCTGTCCTGGATACCCTATGTTGCAGGTTCTTATCTGTAGCAGTGTGCATGCTCTGGTCAAATTTGATTTATAAGGTAAAATTGAGGTCATGATAGTGGGGTAAAGGAAGCATGCTTTTCTCATTTTTAATCCTCTTTTTTCCCTCAAAAAAGATTGAATAAAGATACAACTTAATCCTATAGATTATATCCTGCTTGTGTTGGTCTGGGTGACTAGAGAAACAAATCCAGGGAGACACTTATATGTGTGTAAGAGAGAACTTTATATCAAAGAGCAATTTTACATTAAGAAAACATCCCAGTTCAGTCCAGATCAGGTCCATAAGTCCAGTATTACCCCATATGTCGATACTAGTCCATCAATTCCTTTTAAACTCAAGCAGCCATGAAATGATGCTTAATGCAGGAAGATCACAAGCCCCAGTGGGTGGAAAGTCTTGTGGATCCAGTGGTGGTGGAAGCATCTCAGCACTGACAGGGGTCTCCATGTGGCTCCTCCAGCTCCAGAGCTCGGGTTCTATCAGTGTAGAGTCATGTGGGTTGTCAACAGGAATGTCTCGCAGAGAGTTTCTGTGTCCTGCCTCCAGAGAGCTATTTATGTTCTTTGCACCTCCAAATGAGGTCATCAAGCTGCAAACTGATTGACAGGCTAGACTCCACCCCTTAGCAAGTTGACAGAAGTCTATGTAACTGCCTCTAATCTTGCCTTATTAACATCAAGGAGGGGGGATTTACAACATGTAAGATGATTACATCAGGTCACAAACTAGAAGGTAATTCTATAGGATCACAAAATGGAGGATAGTTTTGTAAGATTGAGAATCAGAGTCTAGCCAAGCTAACACACATTAAGAGAGGGGAGGGGATTGTCACAATTCCACTGTAACACGTGGTTTAGGTCCAGTGGTAGAAAACCATCCCCCCCCCAAAAAATCTATAGAATTCTAATTTATAATAGAGATGGCACTACTGATGAGTAAGAAAAGAATGTTCCCCTTAATAGTACAGAAATAGTATTTTCATGATCACTCACATGGTGAGCATATCATTGGAACTATAATGCACTCTGCACACAGAAATACATCCTACACAGTTGCAAATAAATTGCATAGAAGATCATTATTATGGTCCAAGAATAGAGCGGGGGAGACAATGTGAGCTATTCCCAATAGTAAAGGTAGTCAAATAGAACAATGAAATTGAGTAGAGTAAAAATAGCCCCACACTTACAGTTCATTGATTTTTTTTTTTACAAGATACCAAAATAATCCAACGAGTGGAGTCTTTTTAATAAGTGGTACCCTGGTCAGCTGATATTGGTATGGGGCAGGGGGAATGGCTCTTGGCCCTCATTTCACTACATGCACAAATATTAGCTTTAGGTGAATCACAGACCTAAAGAACAAAGCTGCTAGAGAAAACCTAAGAAAGTATCCTTGCTGTGGACCCCTCCCAATCCCAACTACATGGACACCCCTACCCCCCCAGAAGAATGCACTTCAGAGGACAGCACTGAAGCCACAGCTCAGGGAGAGGGCTGCATCTGATCAGAGCACACAAGAGCAAATGAAGAGGGAGGGAAAGAGAGTGGAACACATCCTAGCCCACCAAGCCCCAAGGATGATATTCCTGCTTAGAGAAGCCAATGCACACAGGACCATAGGACCGGCCCCACCACAAGATACAATGTCCCTCACTGACCCATAGCGCTAAAAGGGATAACACTGGACACACAGTTCATTGGAATTGTGCCCAATCTGACCCCACCACACCGGGATGAAACACTAAGGGTGTGTGATAGAGCAGCAAGGGGAACAGTGTAATGAAGTCCCAGGGGAATACCAAATATCTAATTTGGGGCCAGGGAATGGCACCTCATCAGACTCCACTGGAAAACACTCCTAAAGGTCAACAAACAAACCTGGAACTAATTATAGGCTTTTTTGTGTGTGTCATTTTTCTGTTGTTACTTTGCATTTTTTGTTTCCTTTTGTTGTTTGGTTTTGCTGTGGCTTGTTTTGTGCTTATTATTGTCTCTGCATGTCTATCTAGAATAGATAGGTGGGATAAACAATCTGGAGGAGAAAACAATGGGACCAGTGGTTCCAGGGGGACATGGGAGAGGGGGAGGCCGGGGAAAGGAAGTGGGGTGTAAACCAACCAAGGGACAAGGGAACAACAAGAGATCTAAAGTAGATGGTGAGGAGGGTGTAGGAGGCCTGGTAGGGAGTGATCAAGGACAATGTAACCAAGAGGAATTACTGAAACTCAAATGAAGGCCAAACATGACAGTGGAACAAGAAGAAAGTATAAGGAAATAGAGGAAAGAACTAGGAAGTAAATGACATTTATAGAGGTCTAAACACAGGCATGTACATATGTAAATACATTTCTATATAATTATATGGAAATAGATCTATATACATATATGTATATGTTAAGTATTAAGGTAGCAGATGGACATTGGGCCTCTACTCAAGTACTCCCTCAATGCAAGAACACTTTGTTCTGTGATGCACACCTTCCTGAAACGATCGCTGAAGAAAAAATGGGTGCATAAGCAAATGTGATGAAAAAAGCTGATGGTGCCCGGCTATCAAAAGATATAGCATCTGGGGTATTAAAGCTTGAAGATAAACAAGCAGCCATCTAATGAGAAGCAGCAAAGTCCACATGGAAGAGGCACAACAGCCTGTGTGATCATGGGTGTCGATAGACCCAAAACAAAAAATCTTATCATTATGAATGAGGGGAAGTGTGGAGCGGAGACCCAAAGCCCATCTGCCAACAATTGGTCAACCCAGGAAGAGACAAGCAAGTCTATTTTGATGTCATGGATGGAAGGATGCCACCAGCAACAGCTTTGCCACCAGGCTCTCTAACATTTTTATCATTGGCCAAAAGGGCTCAATAAAAAACTTTTAATTTCATCTCAAAGACTTCATACAGGGCAACAGTGAATACTCACTGTTAATGTTAGACAAATCTATTTTATCAAACAAAGGAAAGAACTCAAACGACATTACACTGGGCAAATCTGCTGCATAAGACCTCTTTAAAATGTTGACGAGTGCACATGTCACTTTGAAGACTAAGGTGTATCTGACCCAAGAACATCTGGTATTGTCAATGGCTTCCTAGGCATGTGCACGCTGGACAATAAATTTAAAAGATCATAGAAGAATTCATGCATCTGAATCTGTGAGTTGGTGAAGAACACTTAAAATACCATGGGCTTCCAGGAGAAGAAACAAATATGTCTTGGTAGAAGTAAAGTCGAAACGCTCCTTAGCACTGAGGATTTGAAAGTTTGTCTCATGGACTTGGGACATTGTTATCAAGAGAGACCAGTCCCTGGAGAAGAACACCATGTTTAGTAAACTAGAGAGTCAGCAATAAAGAGGGAGCCCTTTGTGGAGATAGACACAGTGGCTGTGACCATGGGCTCAAGTTCAACAACAATTGTGAGGCTAGCACAGGACCAAACCCTGTTTTTCTATTGCGTTTAGTGTTGTTATGAGTCGGAGCTGGCTCCATGGTACCTAATAACAACAACCTCACTTAGAAACAGGTGCTTGGTGTAAGGCTGGAGTGGTGGGCAGTCCTCCGTTCAAGGTGAACCTTCATTGTCTGGATGACCAGATTCGCTACCTTGCATTGGGGTCCCATTGCAACAGACAGGCATAAAACCTAACAGGGAAGTTTGGTTTAAATTTGAGGCTTTGGGAAGACAATGAATTCCTAAACCCCTGGCTTCCACTTCTTGGCAATATAAGTTGCTTGGTTGGGTCTCTATTTTGAGTGGATAAATAAAGGAGCGACTTCTTTATATAAAGCTATTTATATAAATTAAGGAGGTTTCCCATCTTTCATCTGGAAATGCAGGGTGAAGAATCAAACTAAAGAGAAACAAACTCCTTGAACTTGGACTTGCTTCCGATGGCTCTAAGTAGTGGAATGGTTGAGCAGAGTAGGACAAGGCTCAGGAAATAATTGGATAATAGTCTCCAGAGGAGGGATGGGGCAGAAGGAGTAGGAAGGGGGCACTAAGGGCAAGAGGATGACGTCTCCCCCTCACATTTCCTTGCAGAGCATTTGCAGCCCCAGCACCAGGTGCAAGTGGCCCCCAACACACATCTTTATAGACATCGAGCTAATGCATCTTCACACGTCCTGAACTTCTCCCAAGACAACTACCATGTGGAGGAGAGTCCATCAGTGGTGAGTTCTAGAGCTTGAGACATGGGCCATTTTCAACCCTTGGCTAGGAAGCCATTTTAAATGTATTTTTAGTTATAGGAAATGTTCTAGTGGTGTGACGAGGAGCTGTGGCATAGTGGTTACACATTGCCCTGCTAACTACAGTCAGTGGTTCAAAACCACTAGTCGCTCATGAGAATGATGAGACTTTCTACTCTCGTAGAGAGTTACAGACTCAGAAATCCACAGGGGTGGTTCTACCCTCTCCTAGAGGGTCACTGTGAGTCAGAGTGGACCCGGGGACAGGGAGTTTGAGATTGACTAGTGACAGGGACTTTGGATATTTAATGGAGAAAGTTGAGTCCTTGGGAAAGGACATGGTATTTGGTAAATTCGAAGGTCGTTTGAAAAGAGGGAGATTGGCAATGCGATGGATTGACAAGTCGGCTGCCACATGGGCTCAAACATAACAACAGCTGTGAGGATGGTGCAGAACCAGGCGGTGTGTCGCTCTGTTGCACGCAGCAAGGGCTCGGTGAGCTGGAACCAACTCAGTGGCACCTAATAACAATGACAGTATTATCATAGAGTTCTACACAAAGGGGTATTTCAAAAATCAAGACGGTGACAGGGGAAAGATGGATACTGAACCACCCTTGGAATGTGATAGAACTTACAAAGGATTCCAGAGAAGGGGGGGGGGGGGGCGAGGATAACACACCTCATCTCTAGAGCATCACACTGATTGGCAAAACCAGCACCTTTGAGGACTTCCTAGGTGCTGACTGCTTGCCTCACTAGAGCCTGGCATTGGAAATACAAGTCTTCCCGTTGCATGCATGAAGGGATCGAGACTCAGAGCCCTGAGATAATTTCCGAAGTGTATGACATGAGCAAGCACAGAAGCGCAGTCCACCTCAGGTGTGCTGAGGCTTGAGACTGCACACACATCCATCCCATAGATGGCCCACCCAAAACTGGGAGGGACACTCCCTTGCGGCAGGGCCCATAACCTCTGGGGGGGGGGGTGGTGCTATGTGAATAGGAGGTGGGAGCAGCCATAGAGCACAGACACTCCTCCTGCCCAGAGACTGGTGGCCCGAGGCTTGCCCCTGCCCCTTCCACATAGAGGAGCTGTCACCCCATTGTTTGAGAGGACTCATGCAGCTCCTGCCCTCAGGAGGAAAAGAAGGCCAATTCTCGGCAGATGGTGGAGAAACAACTCAGCTCTGAAAGCAGGCGCCATGGGGGGATCTTCCAGGACATGCAGGACTCGCCTTCACTCCAACATGCCAGCTTCAGGATCCTGGCTGGAAGCCTTCCCTCCAAAAGGAGTGAGTGCTCAGGGCAGAGGGCCGCAGCCCAGAGCAGGGGACCGTGCTCTAGGGGACCTGGCTGCACATGGTGGGGGGAGGGCATGCAGTGTCCTCTGGGTGCAGGGCGCATGCTGAGGGCACCTCCCTCCCCTCCCCCTGGAGTGACCAGCAGGACAAGGAGTCTCTCTGATGACAGGCTCCCGAGGAGGGCCAGTCACGATGGGGGAGGAGCCCCGGAGGAAGAGCTGGGTGACAGGGGACAAGAAGAGGGGTATGGGTGTGTGTCACAGTGCACCAGACTGTGGGCACTCAGTTTACATAGGGGCCTGGAGCCTGTCGACTCCTGGTCTGAGACAGCTCTTTAGGTTGAAGCCAGGCTAAGGTTAGGGGGTCATCCAGAAATTGTGCATTTGATACATGAAAGCCTTCGGTGAAGAAGCTCTTTGTCCTTCATAAAGATGGTCCCTGCAGTAAAGCAGCTCGCATTAGATAGATATTGATATCTTCCCTGGACCTTAGTCCCCCCAGGGAAAGGAATGTTGAACTTGTTGGTGTGAAGGGCAAGATCTAAGAGGACAGACCTAACCTAGGAGACTCTTCGCCACCCTCAAATGCTGACAGTCTTCCTGTCTCCCCAGAACTGCTGACAGTGGGAATTGCCTCTGGGCAGCAGCCCCAGGAAAGCGGCCTGGTGGACACCCTGCGCTCCCTGTTCCAAATGGCCTCACCGACTGAGCTGAGTGATGTGGTCGTGCTGGCCCACCTGCTGAGCCCTGACCCCAAGTGGCTCAGTCAAACCCTTGCCCAAGTCTCCCGCCTTTTCAAACCCCACATTGAGGCCCAGAGGCTGCTCGTGATCCAGGGTGCCCTCGATGACACTGCTGTCTCTGGGGACACGAACCGCACCACTGCCCCCTCAGCCTGTGAGGCACTGGATTCCAGGCAGAAGACAGGTTACGCCCTCCTCATGCACTTTGCCAGCAGCCTCTCTGACTACTTCCTGCTGATAGGGGACCAGGTTCACTGCACCCCTAACTTTGTTACTACGATGTATGGGGCATTACAGGCCTGGGAAGAGCAGCCTTGGACCACCCTGGAGTTCTCCAGCCTGAGTTTCTCTGGGAAAGTGTTCCACGCGAGTGACCTCTCCCGCCTGGCCTCGTTCCTCCTCCTCTTCCAGGGTGCTCCGACGGACCGGCTTCTCTCTGAATTCCGCCTGCTTTCAAACCAAAATGTTCCCATCCGTTTAAGTCCCTCTCTCTTCCAGCACGTGGGTAATTTTTCACAGTTGGAGGACGCGTGCTTCTCCGTGGAGAGGGAAAAGGTCTTTGGAGACCCAGACAACCCCAGTGGCAGTGTAATTACAGACATGTTTGCTCTATTGAACACGTTGCCACAAGACGCTTACACTCTGGGTGAAGATTATTTTTTTACCTATGACCCTGTGCGAGGCAACCACTTGACGGTGGTGTTGGAAGAGCCTCAAAAAGTCACTCGAATAGAGGTGCTGACAGGCTCCGCTGAAGATGGGACGCACCACCTCCAGCTGGGACAAATCGAGCTGGGCTCTGACCCCATGGGGCAGCCCAGAGACTGCGTTCGCTATGTTCTGCTAGGGCCACTGGTGCAAGGGAATTTGGACCAAAGGGTGTTTTATGAAGAAGAAGATTCGGTGAAGAAGATGAGCTGTATACGCCTCCTGGCGTTAGGCTCCGAACAGTCCTGGCTCGTGATTCGGAAGATCAAAGTTTGGATGGAATCTGGTTAGAAGATGCGGGTCGGGATTCTGGAAGGATCCCGTTTGGGAATGGAATCAGTCATGTTGACAGGAATTAAAACTAGACATTGTTCCAGCACTGCTCATTCTTAGTAAGGTATAATGATGCTATAGTATTGATATGATTAATAAAGAAGTATGATATATATGATTCAAACTGGGATACTTTTAGGAGTGATGGAGACTGCTGGGATTGCACTGAAACAACAGATAAAACCAGATGTGTCCTGGAAAAGCTTAGCTATGCGGTCATCCTAGCTCCGGGTTGTTATTTTTAAGGCTTTAAAGATATATGACATAGTTGGTATAAAGCGGAGACAAGACGATATTCTTGTCATAGAGAGGGAAAGGGTGATTATGATTTGCCTTAGATCATGCCCACAAACTGGTATAAGAGCGTTCTGCAGTCTTTCCCTGCAGAAAGGACCGCTCAGCCTAGACTTGGTAAGTCTTGAAAATATCACGATCACAAGACCAGCGGTGAGAGCGGCGATACTGGAATGGAGGAGGGAAGGTGGGTAGACAGGGGGAACCGAGTACAAGGGTCCACATCTAACCTCCTCCCTGGGGGGTGGACAACAGAAAAGTGGTGAAGGGAGATGTCAGGTAGTGTAAGGTATGATAAAATAATAATAATTTATAAATTATCAAGGGTTTGTGAGGGAGGGAGGAGTGGGGAGGGAAGAAGGGGGAAGAAAAATGAGCTGGTTCCAAGAGCCCAAGCATAAAGCAAATGTTTTGAGAATGATGAGGGCAACGGATGTATAAGTGTGCTTTACACAATTGCCGTATGTATGGATTGTGTTAAGAGTTGTATGAGTCCCTAATAAAATGTAAAAGAAGAAAAGAGAAAAAAATGATTAGGGCAAAGACTGTACGGATGTGCTTTATACAATTGATGTATGTATATGTATGAACTGTGAAAAGAATTGTATGAGCCCCAATAAATTGTTAAAATAAAAAAAATTTTTTTAAAGAGTTGTATGAGCCCCAATAAAATGATTTTTTAAAAGAAAATAAGAATAAAATTACATGTGACATAAGTGTTGATTCTCTCTAATTAATGGATTAAATTCAGTGCAACACCAATAAAAAATAAATGAGATATTTTTATGTGTGTCTAAAGTTAGGTATTAAGGGGAAAATATTTTAATACATTCAGTTGCCTCTCCCATATCATTAGGAAAGAAGTCTGGTGAGGCTATGGGCCATGTGTTGAGTTGCTAACCATGAGGTCAGTCGCTCCAACCCTGCAGTTGCTCTCCAGGAAAAAGATGAGGCTGCCTGCTCCCATGAGAACCTTGGGAACCCTACTTGAGAGTCTACTGGATGACAGTGGGTTATTTCATTAGAAACAGCACGATCAAGGGAGGCCATATACACAGCTACTCTATACATATGTATCCCTTGTTCCTTCATTGGCCAATAAATTGAAAGTAAAAATCTTTGGATGGAGGAAAACAGTTCTATGATTCCTGAAAAAGGTAAACATGGAATTACCATATGACTCAGCCAGATATACATCCGAAAGAACTGAAAACAAGGACTAAAACAGATGGTTGTACACCAAGGTTCATAACAGCCTTATTCAAAGTATTCATAATATGGAAATAACTCAAGTGTGTGTCAACAGATGAATCGATCCACAAAATGTAGGATATGCAATGAAATGTTGTTCTACCATGAAGAGAAATGCAGTTCTGACATACGTTACAACATGGATGAACCTTGGAAGAGTTATAGTAAGTTCAATGAGCCTGGCACAAGAGGACAAGTAGGGACTGACTTCATTTATATGAAATAGCTTGATGAGGCAAATTCAGAGAGATGAGAGTAGATCGTGATTAGCCAGTGCTGGGAGAGGGAGAATGTGAAATTATTGCTTAATGGATATAGAACTTATGTTTGGGTGATGACAGTGTTTTAGAAATAGATATTGGTGATGGCTACACAACACTGTGAGTTTAATTAATACCACTGAAGTGTACACTTAAAACAATTGAAAAAAAAACAATTGAAATGGCAAATTCTATGTTCTACATATTTTCCTGCAAAAAAAAACCCAAAAAACAAAAAATGTATCTTTTAAGAAAGTTTTGGGGTCTGGTTCCCATTAAAATACTCCCATGGTGGGAAAAAATATACTCCCATGGAGGAAGATCCAGCTAGCAGGGCCCTTTTAAACCTTAGCCTGGTCATTCTTTTTCACCTTGTTAATTTGCTGCTGTCTTTAAGCAGGTTTATATTTATATATTATGTTCTGAGTTTTTGCTTGTATTTAATAGTAATGATGGTTCAAATTTCCAAATAAGAGACTTAGAAGACTGAAATTCAAAGGTAATCATAATCAGAGTTTCAAAGGAGGAGAAGTTAGGGAATAAAACAGACACACAGTTAAAAGAGCTATTATCTCAGAGCTACAGAACTGATGAAGGAAACCAACCCAACACAATTAAGGAATCCCAATGAAGCTCAAGCAAAATAGGTCTTAAAAAAATCAATGCATGCCAAAGAAAAGGACTTTTTAAAAAGTTATTTCAAGAAGTCAGAGAGAAAGAAAAGTCACTTACATAAACACAAGATAACGACCCTAACAGGTGAGTTAGTGGTGGTCACTAAAGAGAGAAAACTGTTTTCAAATTGACTTGAAAAAAAGATATATCAGTTTATATTCAACTCCCACCCCAATTAGCTTTCAACTTGAAGATATTTAAAACAAAAGCATTAAAAGCAGAAAATGTTCCACCGGGAGATCCTTCTTTATGGAATTTCAAAAGGCTATACATTGGAAAGAAAGGCTGTTATCTCAGATGCAAAGTCTAGGATACAACAAAGAATGGTGTGTAAAAAAATTAGTAAGTGTGTGGGAAACTAAACTTGTTTTAATTTACACTGGTGGAAACAGTAATTTCTCACTTGCATATTCTTACAAATACATGTAACTTTATACTGAAATATATAGTATATTTACTATATAGAGATATATTATCAATAATATAGTGTATATATTTATTTAATCAGAATTTAAAGGGTCCTAGTGACCTAGTTCATTTTTTAAATTTAAAAGAAAAGACTGAAAGCTGGGAAACTCACAGGGGCAGTTCTATCCTGCCCCATCGAGTCACTATGAGTAAGCTTTGACTTGATGGCAGTATAAGTGAAGGCCCAGGGGGATGACTGACAATGTTCTCTAACAAAATGATAGTGATGTCTCTAGGGTGAACCAAAGGCATATGTAAGCCATAGACGCACGAATGTATTTTTGGCTTGCATTTAATGCTAGCCCCATCTAAGAACACTTAGTTCTTAGGACATGGCCTACTTGGTGCTCACTCTCATGAAGAGATCACTGATGATATGGGTGCTGTAGTAAAGTATGGTAAAGAAACTAGGTGGTGTCTGGCTATCAGAAAGAATATTGTCTGGAGTATTAAAGGCTTGTTTTCAAACAAGCAGCCATCTAAATGAGGAATCAACTAAATCAACATGGAAGCAGTTCAAGGATTTTAAATAATCCAAATCTATAGGTGGGAATACTATCAGCTTAAATTGTGAATACCTGGTTTGTAGAAAGCTATGGATGACAGTTGTGATAGTTAGCCCCAAATCCATTTGCAGTGTTTATTCATGGATCAAACCCCTGGTGAATCCCCTTTGACCATGAGCCAGGGCTGTGAATAGCCTTGGTCCCATGCGGGAGGCATTGGGAAGAGGATGGGCGCAAGTGCAGGTAAGTTAAAGTCTAGCCCCCTGCCATTTGATCTCCCTTATGATCCATTGAATTTTGTTCTACTTCCTAATATTTTCTGCTTTCTATTCTATTGAGTTTCTTTCTGTTTTGCTGTATTATTCTTATTTTTGTTTTAAAAATATTTTTCTGTGTATGAGATCCAGGACGTCCATGTATAGAGACAGTCGCTGGATTAATGGTTCCTCGCGGGTATGGCAAGAGAGGTTAGTGGGGGTCAGGGAACTAATAGTTACAAGAATGAAGAAAATGTTCTAGAGCTGATTCTGGTGATGGCTGTACAACTCTTCTTTTTTGTGTGTGATTACATTTATTTGAAGGGTAGAATAAAAATTTAAATGCCATTTAGTTTATTGAACTTGTAAGTTAGCTGAAAACCAACTTATCTCAGGAAAGAATAAATTCTTGGTCACTTCTGAGTAGCAAAATGTACACAGGTTTCTCTTCAGAATGTATCCTACATTCAAGAGTCTCTTCTCCACCATGGATGGATTCTTGGTTTCAGCTAATTCTCAGCAGATGGGCAGCGTGGCACAACACCGTCACTGCGAACACAGAGCATTGGAATAATCCGTTTCATTGATTTATATATCTCTTCATCTAGCTTTCCATCAACTTCTCTGGTAGCCACAGTATCATCCACATCTCCCAGGATCATATTTAAATGCGCATCATAAGCATGCAGTCTTCCTCAGAGCTCTCGATCATTTCATATTTTCACATCAATGCTGAGCCAAATGAGATCCAGAGGCTCCCCTACTGTGTTGGTAGTTTGTTGCTGATCCACATCATCCACCATGTTTGTTCAACTCTTCTTGATATGACTGAACCATTGAATTGTATGCTAGGTGGACCATATGCCAATAATACTGTTGAGGGGGAAACAGGCACTTTGCAATTTAAAGAGTAACTCCAACTGCTAGAAATAGTGTGTACTGTCCAAACTAGTAGAGAGAAAGAAATGTTATCAGGAAAAGCTGGGGGGGTGGGCGGGGGGGGGATAACCTTCCTTCACAAAAGACAATATAAAAGGCAGGGAGAGACAAAAGGCACATGATGAGATGGGTAAATATATTCAAATATAGATTCCCTGATACATGGTTGAAATGAACTAAATCCATGAGCTGGGGAATATGAATTCTAAATATAATGTATCTATTGCTAATTATAAAAAAAACTTAAAATGTAAGAACACGAAGCTGGGAGCAGAAAACTGAAAGAGACTCGTCCTTAGTTACCTTGTGCTGTTATACCCCAGCTACCACCCGTGTGTGGCTTTACAGAACAGAAACGTGCTCCCTCCCAGTTCTGGACGGTGAGCATCCAAATGAAGCTACATCCACGTAGATTCCTTCTTCCTTAGTCGCCCTGGGCATCCCCTGGAGCCTTGGCACCCTCTAGCTAGTGGACAGCCTTTCCATGTGTCCATGGTGTCTGCCTTCCGCTGTGTCTAATCTGGCCTCTTTAGAACAACGAAGTGATGGAATGGAGGCTTCCCTTGCAGTGCTATGGCCTCATTAACATAACAGGTAAAAGGCCCAGGAATTCAACACATTAGTTTTTCTCTTTCTTTTCTTTTTTTTTTTTTTTGGAAGCAGGGTAACAAGGGGTGAGAGAAACACTCTTCAGCCCATAACAAACTCCCTGGGGGAGTTTTGCTATGAAGGATGCAAAAAGGAATGGGAAGGTGAGACTCCCATCTGCAGAGGCAGAGGCAGCACAGGCTGCAGTGCTGACACTAGCGGAGCAGAAGTCAAGGGGCCGCGTGACCTGGGGAGTAATCCAGTTGAGAGTGAAAATGCAATTGCATAGAAATAGAAAGGAAACTGCTGTACCCATATCCTTGATTAGGTGAAGGGATGGGAGCTGGGGTCCTGTGAGGGTACAGGGGTCCCCCACCCTGAAATAAGGTCCTCAGGAGCAACTGTGATTGTGGAAAATAAACAGACAGCGGGGCACAGGGGCTCCTTATCCCAATGACAGAACCAATGGTATATCTAATGGGGCTTGCAGAGAAGTCAAAAGGCATACATGTCATACATAGCAAATGGGTAATATCATAAGTGGTAGCAAAACAAACAGGCAACAAGGTGAATCGTCATCTTGACCTAGTGTTAGTTGACCTTGAACACGCCCCTGAGCCCTCCCCAGGGGAGTGATCTCTGATCAGTATCAGCAAGAGAGGCCAGAATGAGACATCTTTTATGGTAGCTCTTTTAAGACTACTCCTTAATGGAGAGCTATTGTGTGGGGGCGGGGCATATTTTCAGCCTGGAAAACATTTCTATTTGAAAACATTTCTATCTTGGAACGGTGGAGATCTTTCTCAAAATAAGATCAAACACACTCTACAAGGTCCTCAGTGTACCACAGGGTCCAACTAATGAGAATGGCTTTAGATTCATGAACAGAGGTAACCAAGCCAAATCCACTGCCATCAAGTTGATTCTGACTCAAGCAGCCCCTATAGGGCAGAAGACAACAGCTCCCTAGGGTCTCTAAGGCTGTCAAATTCCCCAGAACTGAAAGCCTCACCTTCCCTCTCGTAGACTAGCTGGTGGTTTCAAACTGCTGACCTTGCAGTTAGAAACCCCACAAGCAACCCACTGCGCTACCAGGCTCTCTTAGAAGGTACCTGTCAGGTGTAAAGCTATCTAATGGCAGTGTTATCTGACCTCTAACTTCACAAAGCAGAAGGAGAATCCTCTCTCCAACCTTTTTACCCATTCTGACATCCACTGCGCTACCAGGCTCTCTTAGAAGGTACCTGTCAGGTGTAAAGCTATCTAATGGCAGTGTTATCTGACCTCTAACTTCACAAAGCAGAAGGAGAATCCTCTCTCCAACCTTTTTACCCATTCTGACATCAGCTGTCCTTTCAAGGACACTCTACTTCTCTGCTGGATTTGAGAACCTGTTGCAATGGGCATACAGAGCTCAAAAACTGTATAAAGGTTGCAATTCAGGATCAGAACTGGCTCAGGAAATAGTGGAAAGAATTAGGAGGCAAAGGGCATTTATAGAGGTCGAAATACATACATGTACATATGTAAATATATTTATATATAACATATATTCATATGTTTAGTAGTAAGGTAGCAGATGGACATTGGGCCTCTACTTAAGTACCCCCTCAATACAAGAACACTTTGTTCTAATAACCTGACATTCTGTGATGCTGACCTTCCTGACACGATTGCTAAAGACCAAAAGGGTGCATAAGTAAATGTGGTGAAGAAAGCTGATGGTGCCTGACTAAAAGATACGGTGTCTGGGGTCTTAACCGCTTGAAGATAAGCTGAGAAGCAACAAAGCCCACATGGAAGAAGCATGCCAGGCTGTGTGATCATAAGGTGTTGATAGGATCAGGTATCAGGCATCAAAGACCCAGAACAAAAATTATATCATTGTGAATGAGGAGGGGTGTGGAGTGCAGACCCATAGCCCATCTATAGACAATTGGACATCCCCTTACAGAAGAGTCACAAGGAAGAGATGAGCCAGTCAGGGTGAAGAATAACACCGAAGAAACATACAACTTTCCTCTAGTTCTTTAATGCTTCCCCCACCGACTACATGACCTTAATTCTACCTTATAAATCCACCTAGACCAGAGCATGTACACTGGTACAGATAAGAGCTGGAAACACAGGGACTCCAGGACAGATAAGCCCCTCAGGACCAATAATGAGAGTGACCATATCAGGAGGGCAAGGGGAAGGTAGAGGGAGAAAAGGGGAACCGATCACAATGATCTACATACAACCCCCTCTCAGGAGAATGGACAATAGAAAAGTGGGTGAAGAGAGACATTGGTCAGTGTAAGACATGAAAAATTATCAAGGGTTCATGAAGGAGGAAGGGGTGGGGGAATGAGCTGATACCAAGGGCTCAAGTAGAAAGGAAATGTTTTAAAAATGATGATGGCAACAAATGTACAACTGTGCTTGACACAATGGATGGATGGACGTGATAAGAGTTGTACGAGCCCCCAATAAAATGATTTAAAAACAAACAAAAAGGAATGGGGAGGGAGGGGGAAAAAAAAGAGGACCTGATGCAAGGGGCTTAAGTGGAGAGCAAATGCCTTGAGAATGATTGGGGCAGGGAATGTATGGATGTGCTTTATACAATTGATGTATGTATATGTATGGATTGTGGTAAGAGTTGTTTGAGTCCCTAATAAAATGTAAAAGAAGAAAAGAGAAAAAAATGATTAGGGCAAAGACTGTACAGATGTGCTTTATACAATTGATGTATGTATATGTATGAACTGTGAAAAGAATTGTATCAGCCCCAATAAATTGTTTAAAAAAAAAAAACAAACAAAAAATAAATGGCTCAAGGGACCAGGTATAAGGCATCATGCAAAAAAAACAACGATATAAGTGTGTGTATGTATGTGTATATATGTGTATATGTATATGTATATATATACCATATTAAATGAAGGGGGAAGTGCAGAGTGGAGACCCAAGGCCCAAGTGTCGGCCAATGGAGATCCCCTCATAGAGGCGTTTAGGAGAGGAGATGGGTTAATTAGGGTGCGAGGTAGTACCGATGAAGAACACAGCTTTCCCCCAGATCCTGGATGCTTCCTCCCCCCAACTACCATGATCCGAACTCTACCTTGCAGGGCTGGATAGGGCAGAGGCTGTACACTGGTACATATGAGGGCTGGAGGTACAGGGAATCCAGGGTGGATGATACCTTCAGGACCAAGGGTGTGAGGGACGATGCTGGGAGAGTGGAGGGTGAGTGGGTTGGAAAGGGGGAACTGATTACAAGGATCCACATGTGACCTCTTCCCTGGGAGAGGGACAGCAGAGAAGGGGGGAAGGGAGACTCCGGATAGGGCAAGATATGACAAAATAACGAGGTATAAATTACCAAGGGCACATGAGGGAGGGGGGAAAGTGGAAGGAGGGGGAAAAAAAAAGAGGACTTGATGCAAGGGGCTTTATACAATTGATGTATGTATATGTATGGACTGTGATAAGAATTGTATGAGCCCCTAATAAATTGTTAAAATTTAAAAAAAGAAAGAAATAAAAATAAAATAAAATAAATGGCTCAGGTTACGGTTCTTTCATCAGGACAGCCTTTACTGAACCACGCTTGAAGGGAGGCCTCTCTGTCCCGTGGACCCGGTCCAGGAGGGGTTCTGCCCTACGTGGGAAGTATTACAGAGTTTTCTAGTTCCACTGATAGGTGCCCAGAGCAGTGGTTCTCAACCTTCCTAAGGCTGCCACCCTTTAATATAGTTCCTCATGTTGTGGTGACTCCAAACCATAAAATTATTTTTGTTGCTACTTCATAACTATAATTTTGCTACTGTTATGAATCGTGATGCAAATATCTGATATGTAAGATGTGTTTTCATTGCTATAAATTGAATATAATTAAAGCCTAGTGATTAATCACAAAAACAATATGTAATTATATATTGTGAAATATTTATTTCTAATGAAAAATAAATGAAATTTTGTCTTGAAACATGGCGTCATGTGGGTAACAATCTTCACATCGGGTACTCTTATGTGGACAGACCTGCATGTGGGCAGACCCGCCTAGAGACGGATAGAGGAGCAGTGTCTCGGTTCCTAAGACCATCAGAAATATGTGTTTTCCGATGGTCTTAGGCGACCCCTGTGAAAGGTCCTTCAACTCCCAAAGGGGTCACAACCCACAGGTTGAGAACAGCTGGAATAGAGGAAAGCAGTAAGGGGTAAAAGCTAGATATAGATATATATGTATGTATGTAAATATATTAATATATAAAGATAGGGGTATCGGTCTGTGTATATATATTTATATGTTAAAGTTGTTCTAATAATGTGGCATAATGTGATACTCACCTTCCTGACAGGACAGCTGAAGACAAATGGGTGCATAAGCAAATGCAGTGACAAAGGCTATTAAAAGATAGAGTGTCTACGTTCTTAAAGACTTGGAGTTAAACAAGCGGCCATCTAGCAGGGAGGCAACAAAGGCCACATGGAAGAAGCACACCAGCTGGTATGATCATGAGATGTTGACAGGATCAGGTATCAGATCAAAAACAAGTCATCATTGTTATGAGGGAGAGAGGGCAGAGTGGAGATCCAAAGCACATCTGTTGATAATCAGAAACTCCCTCACAGAAGGGATGACTCGTCCAGGGTTAACACAACATCCTTCTAGTTCCTTGATGCTTCCTCCCCACACTCTCATGGCCCCAGTTACACCTCTGAAATCCTACTAGATTGCCATATGTACATTGGTTCAGATAAGAGCTTTAGACACAAGGAATCTAGGATAGATAAGCCCCTCAGAAACAGTAATGAGAGTCGATTCCATGAGGGTATGGGGAGGGAGGGAGAGAAGTTGGGGGTGGTGGAAGGGAACTGATAGCAATGATAAATGTATAACCCCACTCGAGGGGAACAAACAGCTGAACTGTGGGTGAAGGGATACATCAGAAAGTATAAGATATGAAAATATAACATGGAACTATGCTAGAGTTCTGGAGCTGAAGGAACCACGTGGAAACCCCTGCCAGCGTGAAGATGCTTACACTGCCACTGGATCCACATGACTTTTCACCCACTGGTCTGTGATCTTCCTGATTCAGCATCATTGCATGTGGTTCGTGAGTCTGAAGAGGACTTTAGATTGGTATTGAACATATGGACTGATATCGGACTTATGGACTTGATTTGGACTGGGTTGGGATGTTTTCTCAATATTAATTTGCTCTTGTATATAAAACTCTTTTAATACTCAAAAAAAGAATATATATAATTTATTAAGGGTTCACAAGGGTGGTAGGGTGGGGGAAGGAAGGAATAAGGAGGAATTGATATCAAGGGGCTGAAGTAGAAAGAAAATGTTTTGAAAATGAGGATGTCAGCATCTGTACAAGTTAGCTTGATATAACTGATTTATAGATTGTTATATCTGTAAGAGCCCCCAATAAAATGATCAATTAAAAAAACCAAACAGACCAATATGACCTGAGGATGTTATCAACAACCAAATGGCCCTTGGCAGAAAAAAAGGTTCCCTACCGCTATAAGGGAATAGAGCCCAATTGTGCCTTAAATGGACTCCACCCTACTTTTTTGCTCCCTCACTCTAACTACTTCAGACTCTTAATTATTGCTTCTGGTGCTTGTTTCCATCCATGTTGCTAAAAAGTCTACTCATGCTAGCATTTTTCCATTTATAAGTTTTATACACAGTTCTCTGTTGTGATAGATCAGGGTTAGCCCTCTTGTGCAAATTCACAAGGGTATCTGTGTGGCACAAATGCTTTGTGCTCAACTGCTATCTGGAAAGTGGGCAGATTGAAAACCACTCAGCTGTGCCGTGGAAGAAAGACTTTGAGATTCCACTGCCTTATGATTACTGCCAAGAACGAAGCCAATCTTTTCCCCAATGCATGGCTCACGTGAGTCATGAATGACTTAGTAGCAACAAACAACAACATGCCGGGTGCTGTCACTTTGGGGCAGCTTTCAGCTACCCTCTATGACAGGGCGGATTCCCTTCTCAGGAAGGGTGATCAAGACAGCACCCCACTTCAGGGGGCGAGTTGGTTTGTTTGGTAGTGCTTGTAAGATGGGGGGGAGTTCCAAATTCAGCATGGGGGCAGTGGGGGCTCAGTGATAGAATTCCTGCCTTCCAGGCCGGAGACTCAAATTCAATTCCCGAACAACTCACCTCAGGCACAACCACAAGGCTTCTCTCAGAGGCGCCCAGGTGTCCCCAGTGCTGCCAAACAAAGGTGGTCTGATGATGATCTACTCCTCACAGCCAACCCATGAGAACCCTGTGGATAACACTGGTCCCCGACTGGTCATAAGGACAGGATTTGCGCATAGAAGCCATCCCGCGAAAATAAGACACCGTAATGAGCGTGGCTCGGCAGCACACCGGCACAGAGTGGTAGCAGAGGCGGGCAGCCTTTCTGCTCTGCCCCATGGTGACAGCTGCTATCTCGGAGGCGACCGGAGGTGCAGAGGTGTGGGCAGCCCCATCCACAAGGTCGGCTCCCCCTGTCTGGTCCCTGTCATCTGTGCGTGCTGCAAGCTGAGGTACAGAGAGAGACAGAGACAGTGAGAGTCAGTCTCCGCAGTGGAGTGAGGAGCAGGACGCCCTGCCTTAGGTATTGCGTGTCCTCAGAGGGACGAAGGAAAGCTGTGGCTGTCCTTTGACTCAGCACTGTGGGTCCATGTTCCAGAAGAAGGCGACTTAACTATATTTGAATAAATGTAGATTGTTGTACCATACTTAATTAAAAATAAGACATCCCCTGAAAATAAGCCATAGTGTGTCTTCTTGAGGAAAAATAAATGTAAGACTGTGTCTTATTTGGGGGGAAACAGAATAGATGGGGAGATTGGAATCAAGGGCATGAAGCAAAATATTCAAACAAGGGTATGAATTGTTGAACTGATTTGCTCCATAAACCTCCACACAGTTTGAAAGACAGAAAGAAAGAACAGAAAGATGGAAATAAAGAAGGAAGGCAGTGTCACTGAAGGGGGAGAAACTGGTGGAGTAGGTCTGTCATCAGGTAAGGCAGAGACAGTAGAGAAGGGCCATTTCCTTTAGGGAGGCCCTAAACGCTAGTGTTTTTTTAATTATTCTTTTTATTTTATTTTTCGCGCTAGTGTTTTTTATTCTAAGAGCCACATAGTGCTAAGAAAGGTCTTTAAAGATTGGCTCCCAAGACTGAATTCCTCCAGGGAGGGGCTGTCTTCTGAGCTCTGTGTCCTAAGTGCTCACGGAGCCTGATAACACACAGTGGGTGCTCAGCAAGTATGCAGTGTGAGTTTTCAGCCCTTATTTCTTTGAGCTCCTGGGTGAGCAAAAGACTAAGAGACCACCTACTAAAAAACTGGAATCCACCAAGAGGCACTTTGAAGAAAGGCCTGACCATCTATTTCCCAAAAGTCAGCCACTGGTGAGCTATAGATGACAGCATGGGCCCACCTGCAGATGAGGGCGCTCAGAGAAGGTGAAGCAGACTAGCAAAAGAAACTCCATTTTTGTCAGCTGCTACCTTAAGTAACTTGCCCCTTCCTCCCGCCCATCTCAGAAAGTTGACTGCTAGTTGACCTGTCCCTTCTCCTTCCCCTTACAGAAAAGTCTCTGCTGGGGATTAATTTTAGAATCTTCTCCCAGGTTCTGGACACTACCAATTAGTTTTGATTATTCTTCAATATATCGTTTGTTCTGATTCAATATTGTTCCCTTGAATGTTGTAATCTGAATGGTGTAGTTAATCCTGTCATGATAACCAAAGTGTTACAATATAATTTTGTTACGGTAACCAGGATGTTATAATCAATTTTGGTATTATTTTTTTTCTTTTATGATAAGGAATGTACCTTGTAATGCATGCTTACTCTTCTTGAAGTTACAATGAATCAGTTAAGTTTGCTTTCTGCTTCTGTTCCTGTTTGCTTGAACCCTCGACAGCTGATGAGTTTTTCAGCCTCAAAGATGCAGTTCGGTTATAACCAAATAAGGACTCTTCTAAACTATCAAGACATTATAGTGGCTGTCAGTTATTCGAATCCGCAACAAAGCTATGGAGTGATTTATCCTGCCTCACAGATCCAGGGAACCGTGAAGCCAAGGTTCTGATTCACTCCAGTGGGAAGCCCAAGCCCAAGCCGCTGAGCCGGAGGCGATGAGAAGCCGACCCAGGGAGCTGTGGAAGGATCGCGATGCCCTGCAGTCACTCAAAACCAGTATTTCGTAAGGGCACCGACAAAAGCCCCATTGACGTGGGGCCACCCCTAGTGAAGTCAACTTTTGAAGCCGACTAGAACTGCGCCCGCGGCGTTTCTAATGCTGTCTCTACGGCAGTGCGTTTGCTTTTGCTTTGGGAACCGTTAAGAAATTGCCACTGCTTTCTTCCATCCAGTGGGTCCCAACAACCACTAGCCTCTCGGTTAACACGGGCTCCGTATGTTGGGCGACAGGGACCGTGCAATGAGATCACCACGTCAGCGTGCATCCTTGAAAGAGATCCCAGCAGGCCCGTGGATCTACGCGGCGATTCCTCTCGAGCACTCCTGCTCCCCGCCGGCCACCTCTTCTTTTAGGGCTCCCGGCCGCGGGGATGTCCGGGCCTCCAATTTGGGGTGGCTCCACATTTTGCACACGTCCCAACCCGTTTGAGCACAAGCGGATCGAAGTGGCGGGGACCGGGAGGTCGGAGCGGGCGGGGTGGGGGTGCTGGAGACCTGCCCAGATCGCTCGGGCACCCCGCACCGCGGCTCCAGCGCCAGCCCCCCGCGGGGCTCGGAAAGGGAGGGAGAAGGGGCGGGGCGCATAGCGCCCCTGCCCTGCGGTCCCGCCCCCGTCGCGCTCCGCGGCGCATTGTGGGATCCGTGCGCTTGAGCTGCGGTGGAGGACGCGGCGCTCGATCATGGGGATCCAGCCGGTGAGACCCTTACTCCACGCCGCGCGCCAGGCGGCCTCGCCTCCTCTGCCTCTGGGCCCTCAGGCCCCGCGCCGGGGGCTCTCCCTGCAGACCCCGCCCCCGCAGCGCTCTGGACCCGCCCTGGATGCCCGGGGCAGGGTACCGCTCGCTCTCCTCGGGTGGGGTCCCTGCTCAGTTTACTCCTCTGACCCAGGCCGGCTCCCGCCCGGAGCTCGAGGTCCCCACCCATCGGACGGCTGGCGGAACGGGGACGGTCGCCACCCACGCCCCGAGCGCTTGACCAGCCGGGCGAGCGCGCTGCCTCTTCTACCCACAGAGCCCGGTGCTGCTGACCTCCCTGGGGGTGGGGCTGCTGTCTCTGCTCGGCCTGGCTCTGGGCTCCTACCTGATTCGGAAGTCCCGCCGGCCACGAGTCACTCTGCTGGACCCTAATGAGAAGTACCTGCTGCGACTGCTGGACAAGACGGTAAGCTGTGAGGAAGGGGTCGGGCTGGCGGGAGGCGGCAGAACTGCCCCGGTGTGAAGCAGACAGCACCCAGGACAGCATCTGAGGGGGGTGGGAAGCCCCACGAGGGGCCTGGTGGCGCCCCGTCCAGCTTGGTCATCCACGTTGTCATCCGTCCTTCAGACTGTGAGTCACAACACCAAGAGGTTTCGCTTCGCGCTGCCCACCGCCCACCACGTTCTGGGGCTGCCTGTGGGTAAGGAAGTGTGGCACTGGACTCCAGCGGGCCATTCCCCTAATGCGTGCTCTTTCCCACAGCTGGGCCCCTCGGGGTGTGGTTCCTGCGCCCCCCAACCTTCTTTGATACTCAGCAGTCTTCCATCCTCCCCGCATGATTTGCTCATACCACCCCCCTGAGTAAGCGCTGACTGGATTTCCCATTGCCCAGACCCTCAACCCATCTGCTTTTGCTGAGGTCCTGGCAGTAATGGAGAAGTGTCTCCAAGGAGGGACTCATGAGGAAGCCAGGCTCAAAGAAGTGACTCCTCCCTGCATGGTAGTTCTTGGGCTCCACGAGCTTCTTTCCCTGAAACCTCCCTGGGGGGTGGGGTGCAAGCTAGGAGGAGCACAGCAGATCCGCAGGCCACCCTCACAGAGCTCCCTGCCTGATCCCCAGGCCAACACGTGTACCTGTCTGCCCGAATCAACGGCAGCCTGGTCATCAGGCCCTACACTCCTGTCACCAGTGATGAGGACCGTGGCTACGTGGATCTTGTTATCAAGGTGAGGCAGTAGAAAGGAACCCCCAGGTCTCTTTATACCAACCTTAGTAGGATTAGTGGAAACGTCCCAGATTTATTTGATAGCAAGGGAAGCCATGTCCTTTGTTGCTCTGAAGAAAGCATGTGGTGGGGAGGGGGGGAGACAGCAGGTGTGCAGTTCGTGCTCCGGCCTCCAGCCTATGGGCTGCTCTGGCCCCAGGGCACTCAGAAACCAGCGGCATTCCAAATAAGATAGTGTCCATTATGTCTGATCAGGTCTACCTAAAGGATGTACACCCCAAATTTCCTGAGGGAGGGAAGATGTCTCAGTACCTGGATAGCCTGAAGATTGGGGATGTGGTGGAGTTCCGGGGACCAAGTGGATTGCTCACTTATGCTGGGAAAGGTAATAGCCTCTCTTCTCCTAGAGCCCTGTCTCCCATTTCTGGTGTAGTCCTGGAGAACTGTGAACTGTGTGTGTGTGTGTGTGTGTGTGTGTGTGTGTGTGTGTGTGTGTGCATGTCCTGTTACTTTTGAAAGGCCTATATGTCCAGCTCCACGTGACACACCTGGAACGGTTTGCAGCTGAATTCACCAGCTATCCCATCTGTGAAGATTACTAAAACAAACATAATGTCTCCTCCCACTCTGCTCCCCAGCCTTCAAAGTCTCACACCTTTGGATGAGCTGTGGAGCTAGCCAGAGAGCTTTCAGCCCTTCCCTTGGGGGCAGCAGGGTGCATTAGCAAGCCTCTGGGGCTCTTCCAGCCACTTGAGAACATTGATTCACACCTGGCGCTTTGCCTATCCTCCTGGAGAGGAGGTGACCTCTCTAACAGAAGCAGCTGGTGGCTCAACAGATAGCTCTGGCTTGCATTGTCCTTCAGATATAGCATTTGTCAGGGCTGGCTAGCTCAACGCCAGCCTCCACCCAGGTTCCAGAGTCAGATTTCAGTAGCAGCTGCTGAGCTGGCTTGGGACATCGGTTCACTTCTGTACTTGTTTTCTTAGTTCCCTGTATTGACTGTATCCTTCCCCCCTGCTCTTCCCTCGGCTCCGCAGGGAATTTTCACATTCAGCCCAACAAGAAATCTCCCCCAGAACTCCGAGGGGCAAACCAACTGGGAATGATTGCCGGCGGGACAGGTTGGTGTCACTTGAGGGGCCACTCTCTCCCACACTGTTGATTGTTACCATGCAGACTTACAAGTGGCATGTGCAAGGTCATTACCGCCAAGCTGTTAATCAGGGAGCCTCAGCACTGTCTAGTGCTCCCCAGTACCTGAACAAGAAAACCACAATCAGGTAGAAGATACAAAGAAAACTTGCCAAAACCAGAGAAATAAATCAAGCGGCCTCTCTCATGGATTTTAAATTGGACAGATCTAATAATTTTTACAGAAGTGTAGACGAAAGCAGGTAGAAATGGCTAGTCTAGTCGGAAAGAAAAAAATTAACATTGGGGCCCTACTGTGTACTGGACACTGTGCTAGTCACTTGACTGATGTCTCTCTGGAACAGGCATTTGTCTTCCCATTTTACAGATGAGAAAGTAGAGGTTCTGAGGGGTTCTTTGGGAACCTTCCCAGGGGAAAGATTATCCAGGGGTTATTTAATTGGTGATGAACAGAAGCAGGATTTGCATAGGAGTCTGTCTGATTCCAAAGCACTTGCAGGTCACCACTGCAAACGCAGTGACTCATCATTGGGTCAGTAGATACATGTAGCCATTCATGACCATCCTAGACTCCAAGGGACTTTTCGAAGCAGGGTCTTCGAGCAGTTCCTTAAAAGAATTTTTTTTAATGAATTTAGGTAAATATTGGAGGTAACCACAGTTCAAGCATGATTTTCAGTGAGTTTGGGGCAAATGACTTATCTGTCCAGAAGCATAGGTGGTAAGAGAATAAATACCAAGGAGAAGAGGCAGAGGATTAAGCAGTGTAGTAGATGTGCAGAATTAAATGGACAGTGGTCAGCTAGGGAGCAGAGGCAGGGGAGACAGTGTGACCACCTCATCTCACTAAGAATTATCTTTGGGCAGGGATCACCCCGATGCTACAACTGATCCGGGCCATCATGAAAGACCCTGAAGATCCAACCCAGTGTTTCCTGCTTTTTGCCAACCAGGTTCGTTTGCTCTTCTCAGTCCTGAGACTTCAGAGCTGCTCTGTGGGTAGAACTGAAATGGCCCAACGAGCCCACCTGATCCAGTGTGTTCTCTCCTCTGCCCAAAGTCTCTCCCCCCCCCCCACTCCTGTTCAAGGAGAGGACTCTAGACTCTGAATAAGGAAGAGACAGAACATTGGGTCAGATTTCTTCCCAGGTCTCCAAGGGAAGAAGAAAACATTTAAGAAAGAGTCCCAAGACAAGAAACTTGTGTCTCCTTGGGGAACACGTTGTGTGCGGTGGCACTGAGTTGATTGTGACTCATCATGACACCATGTGACAGAGTAGAAATGCCCCATAGGGTGTCCTGGGTTTCCTGGGAAGACCCTCAGTAAGATGGCATTACACAGTGGCTACTTCCACAGGCTCAAACATAACCTCTTGATATGTGGGTCCAGGAAGCAGGTGCTGCTTTGCCTTCGCGTTTTAGAGATGGTGGTACAGGACCCGACAACTTTGCTGCCTCATTGGTGCCCAACAACAATCTTCATGGAAATAGATTGCTAGATCTTTCCTCCTGCAGCGTGGCCGCTCAGTTCAAACCGCCAACCCTTTGTGAACAGCCAACAGCTTACCCATTGCACCATCAGGGGCCTCCCCCGGTTAAAGAGTATCTTTATTGCTGTAGATGGGGCCCTGGTGAGCAGTTTGAACCCACCAGCCGCTCCTTGGGAGAAAAATGAGGCTTTCTACTCTCGTGAAGATCTATGGCAGGGGTCCTCAAACTTTTTAAACAGGGGGCCAGTTCACTGTCCCTCAGACCCATTGAAGGGCCGGACTATAGTTTTTTTAAAAAAAACTATGAACAAATTCCTATGCACACTGCACATATCTTATTTGGAAGTAAGAAAACAAATGGGGCAGAAACACCCGGCGGGCCAGATAAATGTCCTCGGTGGCCCGTGGGCCGTAGTTTGAGGACACCTGCTCTATGGTCTTGGAAACCCCAGGGGCAGTTCTACCCTCACCGATAGTGTCTCTGCCAGCGGGTTCCGACTTGAGGGCAGAGGGTTGAGGACTGGGTAGATAATGTTTGTTTCTCTCCCTTCCCCGAATCTTAACTGCCTAAAAGGACTATCAGGTCTTTCCAGTTTCTTAGATCGTTGGTGTGTCTTGGTTATTCTTGGTTTCTCCTAGGTGGAAATTGGTTCTAGAAGAGAACTTTGGTGTGGGGCGGGGTTCCCAAAACTTTGTTCCCCTTTTCATTTCAGACTGAAAAGGACATAATCTTGCGGGAGGACTTGGAGGAACTACAGGCCCAACATCCCAATCGCTTTAAGCTCTGGTTTACTCTGGATCAGCCCCCAAGAGGTACCCTCCCCATTGCAGGGCATCCCATTCTCCCCTCATCACAATCAAGGCCATGCTCTTCCGCCAGTTGGCTGCCAAGTCTGAGTGCACACACACTAGTCCCCTGGACCTTTCCCTTCCTCTTCCCGTTCTCGGTCCTGGTGGGTGGCAGATATGATTGTGCTGTGCAGTCTGGGCCTGAGGCAGGCTGAGTATACCCCTCCAGGGCTTGGGGGTGGGCTTATTATACCTCTCTTGTGCTGGGGGCAGCTGAGTATATCTCTTCTGTGCTGGCAGAAGGCTGAGTATCCCCCTTCAGTTCGGGGGGATGGACTCAGTATCCCCCCAGTTCTAGGAGCAGACTGAGTACAGCCCTCCAGTTCTAGGGGTAGGCTGAGTGTACAGCTCGATGCCTCCTAGAATGCCCTCCTGGTCCATCCCCACTGGCTCATCCCCAAGGCCCCCTGGCCCCGTGCCAGTATGGATTTGGAATGCCAGTTCTCTCTTCTCCCCTATACTTTAGATTGGGCCTACAGCAAGGGCTTTGTGACTGCCAACATGATCCGGGAGCACCTGCCTGCCCCAGGAAGTGACGTGCTGATTCTGCTCTGTGGGCCGCCTCCAATGGTGCAGCTGGCCTGCCATCCCAATTTGGACAAACTGGGCTACTCACCAAAGATGCAGTTCACTTACTGAGCGCCCTCCAGCTTCCCTGGCCCCATTCCCTGCCACTGTCCCCAGTCAGGGCCCAAATGCTATCAGCCCTGGGGCCCTTATAGAATCAGCCTTTTGCATCTTACTCTGGCGCTAAAAGGAAGACACTATCTGCAGGGCCCGCATCCCTCCCGCCCATGGAAGAGAACTAAATGCAGAGTGGGTCCCTGGAAGGCCCTCCAGCTCTCCCTGTGATGAGGTCCCCGTCCCGCCCATGGCGTCAGAAAGAAGGGAGCATGTACATGTATTCCAAGACTGGCGAGTCCTTTGAAAGTGTCATAGGCTCACTTGCTCTGTGATGAAAGGCACAAGCCCTGCAGTGACTTCACTTACGATTCGGTGCTTCACTCACAGGCAGGTCCTCCACGGATAAGTGCAAGTTGAGCAAAAGATTGTAAAAGTAGTGCGCTCATAGAAGAAGAGAGAACTATTTCTTCAGATCCAGGCCTCAGGGAAAAGGAGGCTAAGATAGGTGTATCTCTCTCTCCCTCTCCCTCTCTCTGCCCCTGCCCAAGCTACAGGGAAATGGCCATCCAAAAACTGCTGGTGTGGCAGAAACCTTTGTCTATGCAGCAAAATAAACAGGGGCTTTGGCCTCTGAGTGATGCCTAAAGGCTGTTGTGTCGGGGACCTGGTTTCCTTTCATGCCCGAGGCCCTGGGGAAGAAGGGCTTCCCAGCACAGACTTGCTCCTGGGCCTTCCAAAGAGCCTTTGCGCAGCTGTTTCTGTGCTGAAATGTGAGCTGCCACCAGGCGCAGTGACCCTCTGGGCAACTGCCTCAGCCTGGCCAGAAGCTTAACCTTTCCCTGAAGGCTTTTTAGGGGGGGGGGGGGGGGAGAAGACACCTTACAGGGAATGCGTTCTGAACCCAGGTTGTGTGACCCCACCCCCACCCTCATGGTCTTTGGCGTTAGCTACCAGCTTCCTTCTCATGGGCCTACCTTCCCCCTATCTACCATCCCTAAGGATACCTGGCAAGCAAATCAAGGTATTGTCTTTCAGTTTGGAAGAGAAGCTCTCCTTTAAAAAGCAGCCTGACCTGAGCAGCCCCAGCCAAACTTGGTGCGTGGACAGAATTGCCTGTCCCCGGGCCCATCCATCCTGAGAGTCATTCTCCTCTGGACAACCTGACTCACACCACTCCCTTCTCCCAGATCCGGCTTCTTTGGAGCTGTAGGCACAAAGCAACGCATCAGGCTCAGGAGGAAGATTGAGACGGTTCTGTGTGGAGCTGTGTATTACTTCCTCGGGGGGTAGGAGGTGCCCTGAAGGAAAAGCTTGTGGGTCGCTCACAAGCACCTCACTTCATAGGAGTCCAGGGGTGGGGGTGGGGGGTGGGGGCGGGCGGGCTTGCTTCCATAAACCAGTCCAGCAAATTCTGTAAGTGGTTGGCCATCCAAATTTTCCTGGTTAGCTATTATGTGCATGACACTGTTC
Organism: Tenrec ecaudatus; assembly: GCF_050624435.1. NCBI lineage: Eukaryota > Metazoa > Chordata > Mammalia > Afrosoricida > Tenrecidae > Tenrec > Tenrec ecaudatus. Next base: position 220,631,214 of record NC_134530.1, on the reverse strand, counting down.
TTTGTGACTACCAACCTGCCAGCCATCAAGCCCATGCCAACTCATCGTGACCCTATAGGGCTGGGAAGAACTGCCCCTGTGATTTCCGAGACGGTGACTCTTTCAGGGAGTGGGAAACCCTTCTTTGTCTTTCTCCTTCGGGGCAGCTGGTGGTTTCAAACTGCTGACCTAGCGGTCAGCAGCCCAACATGTAAGCATTATGATAGGGCTCATAGCCTCAACTACAACGCCTCTCAGAAGGAAGATTTTGCTTAGGGTCGTTGGGCTCATGTCGTGGAGCTACCCACCAAAGAGAATTCCCCCACAAAGAAGCATATCCTATCGCTCTTCATTCTACATGGGTTTCTGCCTCATCTTAATAAATCTGAACATTTATTAAGGATTTTTCTTGTGCCGAAAGCTGTGAATATAATTGTGAACAGAACCAGTTTCCAAGAAGTCGCAGTCTGAGTAAAAATGGATTTTAAATTACTCATAGAGATTAAGATCAGAGCCTGACCAGGAGCATAAACCTGGCTCTGTGCTACTCCAGAGCCCATTCTTTGTAAACAGCCCCAAGAGGATTAAGTCCTACTGCCGCCTACCCATGGCAGCACTGAGGTGGTGAGCACTGGACTGTAAAACCCCAAGGTCAGTGGTTCAAATCCACCAACTGCCTTGTGGGGGGACGATGGACTAGCTGTTCTTTGAAGATTGACAGCCCTGGAAGTCAGAGCCAGTGTTTCCCAAAGTGGGCGATACCGCCCCCTGGTGGGCCTCTGAGCAATCCCAGGAGGGCTACAAAAGCAGGTCTTGACACTATCCTGGGTTTGGGGCAAAAGTTTTGAATTGCCTGGAGAGAACTAAGAAATTTATTTTCTGAAAAGGGGGTTGGTATGCCACATAAGTTTGGGGTCACTGAGACAGAATCTGGGCTGGCTGTAAAGATAAATGAGCCCTGTGGTTAAGCATTCGGCACCTAACTGAGAAGTCACCAGTTGAAATCCACCAGCTACCCCTGGGGAGAAGGATGAGGCTCACAGGCTCGGGGTCCCTAAGGAGAAGTTCATCGGGTCACTCTGAGTCAGAGTGGACTCGAGGGTGATGCGTTGGATTTGGTTTGGGTTTGTTTGGTCCGAAAAAATCCATTGTAAGTATCATAGACCCTCTTCATGCATCTAAATGACTCCTAGATTGGGTACCATCCTTGGAAGATACATAAGAACTGTCCAATTGTAATCATTTCCTGTGTTCTGTAGTGCCGATGAGGGTCACACTATTCTATAGCGCCTTCCACTCTGAGCTGGGGCAAGGAATCCGCAAGTTTCTGACTCTGAGTTAGAAAAGAGTTTATCCTTTCTGACAAATTACAGGAGCCAACCCACAAATCTAGTCTGCTGCCTGTCACATATTAGGTGATTAGTAAATATTTATGGAAGAAGGAAGGAACTATGAAATTGAAGAAGGTGACTCCCACTGCCACCCAGTCGATTCCAACACAATGTGATGGTCAGTTTCCGAAACTAAGTCTTTACAGCATTAGAGAGCCTTAGCTTTCTCTAGCATATTAGTTCGCTTACGGACCTTGACGATGAACTGCCCGTTGCTTCGTCCAAAGAGCAAAAGAGACAGTCCCTCACTGCCATCAGTCAATCCTGACACACCAAACCAAAATCAAATTTACTGCCATCTAGTTGATGCCCACTCACAGTGACCCAGGGTGAGTTTTGGAGAGCGGTAACTGTTTAAGGGCGTAGAAAGCCCCGTCTTTCTGCCGTGGAGCGGCAGCTGGTTTTGAACTGCTGACCTTGCAGTTAGTGGCCAAACAAGGCTCCATAAATGATTAGATAAAAATTTTCCAGTTTAGTAGCTAAGGGAAGGAATTCGGTAGCCCTTCTTCCCCTGAAATCCCTCCTCATTCGCAGGCCCTGGTTTGTGATTGGGGCTGCGGTTCTTGGGAAGTGGCGTGTGGAATTGGACGCTGGGAGACCGATGCCAAGGTCCGTCGGAGTTGACGATTGGAGCAGAGCGAGGAGGCGGGGCCTGCGGCGGCAGGCAGGACTCCTGGTTGGTTCAGGGGCCCTCGTCGCCATGGCACCGAGCGCGGGTGGGAGGCGGAGCCGGCGGGAGGGGCGGGGCCTCGGGCGCGGGGGCGTGGCGAAGTGGAGTGCGCCTGGGATTGGAGGTGGCCCGCGGGAGGCCGAGAGGAGGTGACGCGGCTGCGGAGGTGACGCCGAGTGGTCGCGCGCCCCTTCCGGCGCGGGGAGGGCGCTGAGGATCCCGGGCCGTTCGGCCACAGGCCGCCTCCAGAGCCGCGGGATGTAGCCAGGGGGACCGCGGCCCCCAGCAGAGCCTGCCGGCCAGAACGGCGGTGAGTGTCTCCGGGGCTGAAGGGGCGAGCAGGGGGATGCGGACTCGACCCGGGACCCTCGGCCCAGGCCTGTGGAGCGGACAGCTGTGGCGCCAGCCTGGCTCAGACTTCCCTAGCGCCCCCTTGATCGCCAGGTCCCCGCCTCGGAGCCGGCCGGCTACCCGGCGGTCGGGCTTGTAAACATTTCCGGCCCCTCCCACTGCGCGCCGCCTGCCCCGCGGTCTGGAAAGCAGTTTCGGGGCGGGTGGGCTGCCGTTCCCCGCTTCCACCCCGCTCCGAACCGTCCTGGTGAGTGTGGCGTCGGGCGCCGTGCCTGGGCAGCACCGGCCGCGGCTAAGCCGGGCCCCACGGCTGCCGCGCGCGAGAGGACGGGAACGGGCCTGACGTAGAGCGCCTTTCTTTGGTGGTCCGGGAAGCCCTGTCTTCAGCAAGTCACACCTGGCAGCACCCCCTCCGTGGTGGGCGACGAGGGAGGTCTAAGGCAAACCTAAGGGCTGAAGTGTGGGTTGGAGCTGATGTATTTGGGGGGAAGATGGATTTTTATTCCTCAGAAATCTAGGCTTGATGTCTACCATCGTATGTTCGAGATGTTCGGCCATCTAAGTTTCCATAGTCAAGAAAACATGAAGATGCTATTCTTCGGGTCTGGTGCTTCGTAGGAGAATGGGAAACTCAAGGCTGATTTCGGTCTACACGGCGGCCAGGGTACTTTACCAGACCAGCCTTAGTGTTTGCCCGAGTATTGAGAAGGCAGGCTAGAAAACAGCTTGTAGGCCACAGTCTTAAATCTGAAACTTAAATCAGACTTGAAGACCTGTCGTGGCAGGGGTTTCTTTTCTGAACCGAAGTAATGGGATCTGGTGTGTGTGTGTCTGTCTGTCTGACAATTGTGTAGCAGTAGTGATACCTTTGCTGTTACTGAGCTTTCCTGGGATCTGCTGAGTTGGAATCTGCTCTGAGGGCAGTTGAGTTTGTTGGGGTTTGGGAGTTTAGGTGGGGCGGGGCTAAGCAGATTGCCTTGTCAGGGTGGCTGTGCCCTGCTTGCAGCCACTAGATTTCTTTATTCCGGCACAACATCTGTGTACCCATCTTGTGACTTGAAGCAGCCTTAAAAAACTTGCGCCACCTGTGAAAAATGCCCATCTGAAGATGATTGAGATTGTTAGTTGTCAGTCTAGTTACCTCATCGCAACTCTCGGGGACCCTGTCTGCAAAGTAAAACTGCCCCAGAGGGTTTTCAAGCCCCTGTGGACTTTCAGAAGCAGATCACCAGGTCTGTTTCCCAAAGCTTCAGTGGTGGGTTGGCGCACTTGGCGGTCCAACGCCATTGCCATCAAGTCCATTCACATGTGCGGACCCCCGCCCCCCACCAAGCTGTGCCTCATTGCCAGGTGGAATCTGAAAGCATTCTCTTCTAAGCGATGAAGAAATTACATGGTTCCCGAAAGATTTCTGAAACGCCAGGGACCACTTTGCCTGCAAGTCTGAGAGAATCTCAGACAAGTTAACAGGAAGCAGGATTAATCCAGGAGCGTTCCCTCCTCCCCTTCGCCTATAAATAAAGTACCCCGTGTGGGCTAGGTCGTCTTCAGTCTAACTTTGTAAGAAGACTCCTTTATGGGAAATGGAGTCTCTCTTCCCCTGGAGTTTATTATGTTCTTTATGCCTTGTTCTTGCCACTGTGGAAGAACTTCCCATTGCCGGTCTTTGGGAAATCTCCCACAAAACCTTTCCTGGTCACTCCTAGCTAAGGTGGACTTTTACTTCTCAAATGGCTCTTGGCCTTATATAAAGGCAGGCTGAGAGTCTTTGACGCTTTTGGTACATTCTCCTGTCCCTTCTGTTTGTGGTGAGCTCAACTGTCCTTTAAGTCCAGAAACTTTAATGATATGGATGTTTCACCTGGTGCCGCAACTTAGGGAAGCTGTCACTTTTTTGTGCTCCGTGACTGTTTGTTCCTACTGTCACCCACCCCACTTTATCTCTCACTACACTCTAAAGTTGATGACCTCTGCCTGTTTGGTAATGCAGGGGCAAAAAGCAGGCCTGGTGGCATAATGGGTACTCAGTGGGCTGTTAGCCACAAGGTCAGGAGTTTGAAACCACCCACGAGAAAGGTGAGCCTTTCTAGCCCTCTGAAGAGTTACAGTCTCAGAAACCCATGTCGGCAGTTCTGTGTGGTCATCATGAGTTTTTGGAATGTTGGCATGATTAAAGGTTTGAAGCTCCAACCCTTGAAAATGCCCTCCAGCCAAACCAGTTCCAAGTGATTGGTTTTTATGTGTGCATCTAGCTTACTTTTGTGTCATTGGGAATGCAAGAGTGCACAGCATAAATGAGTGCTTATTGTGTAATGGTATGGCCCAAATATCATTAATGTGTTGTGTGCTTGAAAGCTGTGTATAAATGTAGGGTGAAATGAAACTCCTTTGTATGCAGCTTTGTTTGTTTGTTTAATTGATTTGGCAAGATGCTCAGAAAGCTTACCTGCCTGTGTTCAGGATGTAAAACAAAACAAATCTTCATGAGGGTAACTTTAGCTGGAAAAGAGCTGCAAAAAGTATTAGCTTGATGATTTTTCAGCTTCAGACTCTAAGTCAATGACACTTGGCATCAAATAGTGAACTAAAGCCTCATTACTACACTTTGATAATTGTCGAGCAAACCTTGACTTGTTTTTCCTCCACGGTAACACAGAACTGCATTCTCTCACAAAGGGAGTGTACAGAGAAGGCACTGCATTCTTCCTTTGTCTTTGTTGCTAGTATAGTCTTGCTTAAGAACTATCAGAATTAAGGTAGGCCTAGATAGAACCCATCTTCGACTCTGTTTTGGGGGGACAGGGACCCCAGATGAGAAACTCCTGGAAATTTGGAACCCTTGACTCCAGTGAAAGTATGTGGGACAGGCTCACAGAATAAATGTCACAGAAAGCTGGAAAGGGAATAAATCCTTCAGCAGACAGACTGGCAAAGAAGAATCCACCTTTTCCCGAGTTTGGCACTTGATTATTTTATTTGTAAGGTCACCAGCATCCCTCTGCCCCCATAGCTTTACTGGATAATATCCCAGGCTTTGTCGTCTTGGAAAGCTTCAGGGTAAAGATTTATTAGCTTGACGAATAAATCCTGTCAAAAATGTGCTCAGCGGAGTCTGGCGTGATGACAGTTTGCTACGTTGGGTGTGACAAGCTTGAGGAGAAACGTGTTTCCTTCTAAAATAAGACCTAGAAAGTTGAAGGTATATGTGCTCGCCTTTCCTTGCGGCTCCCAGAATCAGTCTTAACACCTTAGGGGGTTGTGCTGATTGTATATAATAGAAAATAAGCAAACCCCAAACCATAGAGTCAGTGCTAATCACACTGCTGCTCTGTAGGCTTCTGACGCTGTAAATCTTGGTGGGAGCAGATAGACTCATCTTCTCCCTCAGAGCGGCTGGTGGGTTTGAACTGCTGACCTTGCCATTAGCAGTCTAACACTTACCGGACCAGGGTTCCTTGGAGATTGAATGCTTGCTTGTAATTCCCAGTTAGTTTGGAGTGGTTTCCCTCCACCCCCATCAAAATGGGTCGTAAAGCCCAGGTGTTACTTATTCTTTCTTGCTAGACCTCCAATGACTCTCTCCCCGCCCTGGGTCCGTGTGACCACCATCTAGATGGCAAAACCGGACAGTGGCTTTGCCTGCTTAGTGACGCCATCGCTACTGTCCGTGCTGTACTACATGCGGTCTTGTATGACGAGCTGTTGGTGATGGCTGGCTTGTGAGACAACTAGAGCGTCTGGTGAGTCTGTCGCTAGAAAACAGCGCAGAAGGCTATTAGAACTAGTGATCGAGGGAGGTGGTTGGACTCAAAAGAATTACCAGAAAGCGATTTGGCCTCTTAGAGAGGGAAAAGACATATGATGGCCAAGGGACTCTAAAGGCAGCCTACAAAAAGAAAAGGGCTTTTCAAATCAAGTAAAGTTCGTGAGCATGCCCAGGTGGCTTCTGCGTCAGCGTCTGTTCCCACATTACCTGTGCTTGTCTCTGAGTCTCATGGTGGAAGCACTCCATGTAGCTGAACTAGGCAAAGTGTTCTTTCTCGCCCCACCCATCCCCTACCCACCAACAGTGGAGTTGCCGCCTTTGTTTTGCATCACCAAGTCTCTGAAGGCATCTCTAAAGGAAATGGCCATCCTTGCTCAACTTCATATTTCGCCAGGACCTGAGGATGGCTGCCTCCTCCGCCTGTTCACTGTTCAGGGATGGTGCTGACTGACCCGGACACACAAAAGGTGCGCACACCTTAAGCTAATGGCAAGTAGTAAGTTTATGAGCCCGGATGCTGCCCCGTTTGTTCCTTCGTTCATTTCTTGGTGAAGTATGGGGCCTCACCAACGCGAGGGCTAGCTAGGCTCCATTAGTGATCCCAGAATCTTGAGAGCAGAATTTTAGGGTGCCAGAGGTCTGCCTGGAAATGTTTGACGGTCGTATTATTGGAGTGATGCCCTTCTCCAAGAAGCCAAAGCCTTTTACTATTTCTGCTGGCAAGAGAGATTTGTTCTTAGTCACGCTGTTGCCTCGGTAGTCCTTGGCTTTGAGGAAATTCGTTTGGTGGTCAGCCTGCCGGAAAAGATTTCCTTCCATTTCTTCTCACGGGACTGCCTGTCTGAGGTTTCCAGGGGCCTCCAGCTTCCTGTTCTTGGGCTCCGTTGTTGACTGTGACCTTGTTGGCATCCGCCTTGCCAGAGGCTTGAACGTTTAAAGGAAAAGGAACTGTGGACGTGAGGACACATTAAGGCTTCACCTATAGTGAGTTCTTGGTTTCCCCTCTCTCGGACTACATTCCCCGTTTTCCTAGATCCAAGCTTACCATTCACATGACTGCAGAGACCCCAGGATGATTCCTGAAGGGGAACTTGGATGACTCCACTCGAAAAAAGCCAGGGCTTTACAAATCGTGGCTGGTTCAGAACCTGCTTCTCTGACGAAAGCCTGCCCCCTAAAGTCCAGCCCGCAGACGCGTGCTGTGGCGGAGCCTCTTCCTAGAAAACAAGGTCCTGGGTTTCTCCGTGCATGCCGTGCATGGATCAGGTTTCCACTAGGCTGCAGTGGGGTCATGGACTGCCAGGCTTGGGGACAGGCTCTTGAAGAGCAGGTTGTGTGTGTGGCAAAGGGCAAGCCTGGGTCAGCTTCCTTGTCTTCAGTTTCCTGATTGCAGGTAAGCTGTAGCTTGCTTTAACCCTTTTGTGACTCCTGGAGTAGAGTGTTCACCCTCATTTCCAGCCTCAGGGTTTAGTGGGAGGCTTTTGTCCCGCTTTTAGTGCATCTGCCACCTGGGGCGGGGCTTGTAGAACTGAGTAAAGCTGATGACAAGGCCTCACTCTACCAACCTGTCAGCCGCAGCGACCGCTCCGGATACAGGTGCCTCACTTGTCTCAAAATCCATAGTGTCGCAAAAGAATGTTTGTTTTCCTTTTTTCCTTTCATTCAAACTGCTTTCCATGACTGAAAACATACAGTGTCAAAAAAATTCAAGGAAGAAAATAATTCCATCTGAAAAGGGTTAAGGAGATGGCGATGTTGAGCTGTAGCCGCGTGTTGAGTCCTTGGGCTAATCCTATAATGGCGAATCAGTGGACTGTGGGAAAAATTCACCGCACCGGGCACCCAGCCAGCCCACAGCGCATTTGGGGAGCGGTGGGAGAGAAACCTGGTGGAAGTCAAAGTCAGCATTGGGTGCCTCTCTGAGCCTGGGTGGGCTTGGAGGAATTGCAGTCCGCATGGGCCTCAGCTCTTTGCTCCTCCGTCTCAATGCCAGCACTTCCTCGGGGTGGCTTGAGAACTTTCGGAAGGGAAGACCAGCTCTGCTCGGCTCTCCTTACTGTGCGAACTGAGTGTAGCCCCGTGGGAGAAGGGCTGGCTCTCACTGAGAAGCCACATCTCAAGAGGAGCAGCCTCCCCGCCTAACAGGTAGCTGTTTTTCTGCAGCGACCACATGGTGCGATAACCCCATATCATTGGAAGGTGAGCCACCAAGAGTTCTATTTTCAGCCTTACCTGGAGGATTAGTGAGGTTTGGGATAAAGGTGACACAAAAGTGGGAGGACAAGAAACAGATTTCATTTCTGCAGCCCACTGGCCTCTAGCATTGGGGGCAAGGAGGTAGCGTGCTTCTTCATATGTTAGCGTGGCACTGTGGGAACCAAACTGGAAAGGGAGTGGCCTAGCAGCGCCCTTCATGGTTAATGCCTCTGTTTCCTTGTAGTGTCGGCCACCACAGGGAGATCTCTGCCCCTTGGGGCCGAGAGACCCCCCGCCTTTCCTCAAGCTGAAGTGGCAAGGTATTGAGGGAGCAGCCAGATGTCTTCCCACAAAGGAGCGGTGGTGGCGCAGGGCAATGGGGCGCCTGCCGGTCACCGGGAGACGGACACGGTGGAATTGGCCGAACTGGGACCCCTGCTAGAAGAGAAGGGCAAACGAGCAGCCACCAACCCAAGCAAAGTAAGTCCCCTTCCCCGGAGCCACTTCCTTGACCCATGTGTCTCCGGTCGTCTCTGTTTCTTCAGAAGAACGCACCTCCCTCCCCAAAGGAGGGACCACACATTGTACCTTGAGAATGCCCCGATCCCAGTCCTTATCAGACTCGGTAATTATGTCTGTCTGCTTTGCCCCCTGCTAGCTTTTGTGAATCCACTCATCCCTGTGATCCCCGAGTGCTTAGCCCAGGCCTGGGATCCAGTAAAACCCACCGCCGCTGAGCCAATTCTGGCTCCTTGCGACCACGTACGTTACAGAGCTGTTCAGGGTTCTTAAGACTTGAACTCGCTATGGGAGCAGACAGCCTCATCTTTCTCCCAAGGCCCTCTGAAGTCCAGTAAGTAGTCAGCAAATATCTGACGGAATGAAGAAGCTGTCAGAGGCCTAGGGAGGTTTAGACCTGGTTTTATATCAAGTACCCTACAGCGCTTCCATTGAGATCTCACAGGCCGGAACTTAGTCACAGAGCCATGTCCCGCTGCAGAGGACATTGGGAAGTACATGGAGTGTTCTAGTTGGGCAGCAGTCGGAGCTGGACCCCAGAGAAGGACTTGATCTGCCAGGCTCGCCATCACTGTAGGGTGGAGCAAGCTGCAAGGCTCCTTTGGCCATAAGGGTCTGTGCCCAGGCTTCTCATGGGATCAGTCCTAGAACCCTGATGTCCTGGGGGCTCCGCTGTTGTAGCTGCCCCAGAACTATGAACAACATGACATTGTTAAGGGGATTTGTAAGATTCGGTGATTTGTTTTTTTGTTTTTCACTGTTTTGAGTCTCGTAGCCTGGGACAGGGAAATATTTGAGAAATGGGGAAGTTGAGAACATTCACGGCCTTAGAAGATGGCGCCATTCCAACCAACTTAAAGCCCTGTGTGCTAATCCTGTATCCCTCAGAAGCCAGGCTCAGTGAGCTTTCCTGTGTGCTGAACAAAGCCTTCTCTCCCATGTATATAGTGCTAATAAAACGCCAGCTATAGGTGCTGCTAACCACAAGGGCAGCGGTTCAAACCCCCAGCCACACTTTGAGACAAAGAGTTCTATACAGATTCCCAGTCTCAGAATCCTATATGGGACCACAGTCCCCTTGCTGGCAGTGGGTTTGTTTTTGAATACTGTTGTAAGCTCAGTCGGGTTTGGTGTCTGTTTTTTTGGAGGAAAGGCCACGGGTCGGAGAGAGCATGGCGTTGGATTTCCCTGGATCTCTCTGATCTCGGCTAGCCCAGTGTACGGGATGGCTCCCAGGGTTGGTTGGTTGTTTGTTCCTCCCGCAGACTGAAGAGGAGCAAACATGCCCAGTGCCCCAGGAAGAGGAGGAGGAGGTACGGGTACTGACGCTTCCCCTGCAAGCCCACCACGCCATGGAGAAGATGGAGGAGTTTGTGTATAAGGTGCAGCCTGAGAGCTTCTGTCCTGGAAGGGGAAGGGCAGCAGGGCACGGGGCTCCTCCCAGCAGGCGAGGCTCCCTCTATCCCATGTTCAGACAGAGTATGTGTTGCGTTGGAAAGCTCATGCACACCTGTGGGTGGGTTTGTGCTTTGCTGAAGGTGCAGGCAGGCAGGTGGGCGCTGTGCTGGGCACTGTTCAAAGGAGCCTGGACGGAAGGCTGCTGTTCACCCTGGACCCCTCTAGCGGCCGTCAAAGGCCATGTGCTATATTCATGCGTGCTCATGCATTGCGCGTGCATTTGTGCCTTTTGCGGGATCTGCAAATATGTAAGAAAGCACCTGGGTTTCATTGACATTTCCATCCAGTCCCTGGATTCTGTCTGTTCCTTGTCTGTGGCTCCCGGCTTGGAAACCTCTGCCTAAGACGATATATCCCAGCCAAGTAGGAACTCGGAAAGTAATTAAGGGGAAGGGTAGAGCAGGGGGCAAACAAAACCTCCTAGAGGAGAGGAAAAATGAGTACTCTGCCTATTTGTTTCTGAGTCTTCATTCTAAAAATCATAATTTAGAGTATGAGTCTCTAATACCCATTTCTTTATTTTCATTTACTGTGTGTACTTGGTTTTGAAATATCAAGTTGTTTAAAGGAAGCCATACTATGTTTTCCTAAAGATCCAGAATCACTTCTCGAAAGTACCTCCAGATGAACGAACATGACCCAAGGAGATTTCTTTAAAAAAAACATTTTTTTCATGTGGGTCACTCGTGCTGTTCCCTGAATGCCTCTAGGGCCAGCTGGGTTCTCCATTCTTGCCTCGCCTATCCACGGCTTGATGAACATCCAGGCCAGCTGCCCTTCACTCCTGTCCGTGGGGAGGCTTCTTTTCAGGCCCGGGCCTGGAGAGAGTGTGTCTGTTCTAGGTCTGGGAGGGACGTTGGAGAGTCATCCCGTATGATGTGCTTCCTGACTGGCTGAAGGACAATGACTACCTTCTGCATGGCCATCGCCCACCCATGCCCTCCTTTCGAGCTTGCTTCAAGAGCATCTTTCGTATCCATACTGAAACTGGCAACATCTGGACCCATCTGCTTGGTGAGTGTTGGGCATGGGAAGCATCCAATATCTTGTGTCCTTCGATGGCATGGGACTAATATTGCCTTTGCCCATGGGGAGGAGGAACAAAGGGCTCGGATGGCTTGCGAGCTGGAAGTGTGCCTTTAAATTGCCAGTGGCCTTAGTTGGCACTCGGTCACTGATCTGTAAAACCGGGGAAGGGAGGAGTAGAGACAAGAACTGGAACTCTCTGTCCTGGGTGGAATCTGAGCAGAACCACCCTAAAGGGAGGCGAGTTCCTCTCCTCCGTGATTTCCCATCGTCAGGACAAAATGCCCACGTGGCAAAAATAGACCTTTTTGTCTGAGCTCACAGGACCAGTGGCGGCATTTGCTCTAGGAATTTTAGATGACAGTTCCCATTGCTACGTTCTGTCGCTCGCTGATTTACTACTGTCAATTGTCTGATGCCATCAAAGTACACTTTTTTTTTCAACAGTTTTGTTGGCACATAATTTACATATCATTGAATAGTTGAATCATGCAGTCCTATCCAGGGAAATTGTACAATGACCACCACATCTGTCTTAGAGCACCCCTCCCCCAAGGTCGAATCGCCTTTAAAATGAGTTGTGCAGTCATGATCAGTCCCCCTTCCCTACATTATTTTTTTGTTTCACATGCTTTCTTTCTCCACCCCTCCCACCCCCACAGGTTTTGTGCTGTTCCTCTTTTTGGGAATCTTGACCATGCTCAGACCAAATATGTACTTCATGGCCCCTCTGCAGGAGAAGGTGGTCTTCGGGATGTTCTTTCTGGGCGCAGTGCTCTGCCTCAGCTTCTCCTGGCTCTTCCACACCGTCTATTGTCATTCTGAGAAAGTGTCGCGGACTTTTTCCAAGTGAGTCGAATATCATCGGTAGGACAAGACCATGCGCCACTGTGACCCCAGTGCTGACCAGGGGCTGGGTACTCCAGCGCCGACTAAAGAGTGCTTGTGACATGTGGGGGCGGTTGTCTGTTCTGTGGGGTGACTGTGCTGAAGCCTTTGCTCCTAAGTCCTTTATGGAAAACTCACTGCAGCCTTGTCAACAGATAGAATCATGGAGTATGTTTTCTCCCTACCACAGCGCAGAACTGTGACTCATCTTTTGTGAAACTTGAGGTGCCAGTGGGGCGCTTTCCAAGACCTATACCCAGTACTAGCTTACCTTCCTGTTGGCCCAGCCAACGCAGGGCGGGGTACAGTACTCTGTGCTGCTTTCTGCGTGACCCTGCCTACGCACTCAGCCAGTAAAGCTAGCCAGTAAAGCTTATCTTGGCTGCCCATGCACTGCTGGAAGCCCCAGATGTTTGAGCACCATGTTGGCCCTGATCCCCAACTCAGAACCTGGGTTCTGTTTGCTTGTAATTCTTCCCACCCCTTCACCCGAACCCCCCCTCCCCATTGCTACTGTTTGGGGTTGTGATGGTGCCCCCCCCCCATCACTCTCAACTCCACTAATACCAGTAACTAAGAAAAGTTAAAACAGAAAAAGCCAGAATACCTTTTAATAATATCCGAAATCCAGAGTTTTGTACCTGGAACTATCACAGTTGGGGAATATTCAGAGCCCCTCCCAAGTGTGATGGGAACCAACTGAATTGTCATAGAACTCCTAAATTTCTGCCCTTAGAATGTAGCTCTTCTTAACAGAGGGAAAGGGACAAGATTCTGTGCTTTGCATCTCCACTATAAATTGGAAAGGCAAAAAGACAAAGGAAAAAAAAAACAGAGAGAGACATGACCTTGTGGGATTTCAAGGCAGGTAGGTAGCTGGTATATGTGAGGACAAGAGTGGAGAAGGGGGCTAGCAATGGTCAAGTCTAGGAGCAGGTAAAGAACAGAGCCTGCAAGCTGAGCTGTGACCGTGATCGTTTCTCTCACTGATGTGTTTCATCTTTCGGCTCTTTTCTAGACTGGACTATTCAGGGATCGCTCTACTGATTATGGGGAGCTTCGTTCCCTGGCTCTATTACTCCTTCTACTGCTCCCCACAGCCACGGCTCATCTACCTCTCCATTGTGTGTGTCCTGGGCATTTCTGCCATCATTGTGGCACAGTGGGACCGGTTTGCCACTCCTAAGCACCGGCAGACAAGAGCAGGTGGGTAGGAAAACATCCTGTCAACCTCAGAAGTGTCATGGGCCCGTGGACACAAGAGACTCAACCCTGGGCCCCTAAGGTTTACCACCCAAGCCCTGATTTGTGTTTTAGAACTTTCAAACTAATACAGATTGTTGGATGCCAATTTTCCCCTAAGTTTCATACCATTTCAATAGCATGTCAATAGGACTAATCATTACCTGATTGGTCACTGGGCCTCAAGCTTAACTATGACTGCTCTTAATATAATTTGTTTAAGACCATTAAAACATGTAGCAACCCGTCATGGTAGTAAGCTAAGCCCTCAGCCAGTTGGGTCAGTAGGTTGGTGTCCACCCAGGGTGTTAAGCAACACCCACAAGCACTCCTACACCTCACCTGCCCTGGCACGGAGCCAGAGACGTTCCTTGCCATCCAGTGGCGATCACTCTGGCCTACCCACTCACGCTCTGAATGGGTCAGGGGTGCGGGTCATTTTGACATCACCTCCGCTGACAGTGTCGGCGTGTAATCCACAAGCACCTGCTGCTGCTGCCCACAGACTCCAACCAACGGCTAAAGTGAAGACACCCAGGCCTGTTGACTAAGGGATTAGAAGGCTTGGTTTGGTGAAGAGCTACTTTAATGATAAGCACTGGTCACAACGATGCCATCCCTCCAAGTGTAAACATCTTTATTTGTGTTGTCTCCTCCGGGTTCTTCCTTCCAACCTTCATTGCTTGCTGCTGCAGCACCACCAGTTACTGTTCATCTTCAGTCCATTAGGTCTCTTATAGCTGCTGTGCTTTGAACCTTCACTTCAGAGAATGAAATCCTTAGTAAACGCCAACCGTGTTCTAGCACTCTGCTTAAATAGGGGGAAAAGATCCAGTCACCCCTACCTTCTGGTTCTGTGGCCTGGAGCCGTGTGTGGTGTGGTGTCGTGTCGTCTGCCGGTGCCATCCCTCCTTCCCTTGCTGTTTGCTGCCTAGTTCGTATCCCAACAACCACAGACAACGCACCGTCTGCCTGATCGATCTACTCAAGTGGGCAGGGTCCTGGCTCCTTAAAACTTTGATGATCTTAAAGAAGAAGCTTGTCCTCCTTTTTCCTGGCTGAGAACCAGCTAGATTCTGTCCCTCGGCCATCAGGATTGACATAGCATTTTGCCTCAGAGAGTGAGACATGGCGGTGCAGTGGTTCCGTGCTCGGCTGCTAGCCACCAGCTTGTACCCACCAGCCACTCCAGGGGCGACAGACGTGGCATTGTGCTTCCGTACAGACGGACACCCTTGGCGACCACCCGGGGCTGTGGGGTTGCTGGGAGGCAGAATGGGCCCTACAGCGGGGGTGGGGGTGGGTATGGGGAGGGATAGGAGCACAATCTTCTGGAAGGGAGGGTGGCTTGGTTTGGGCTCCTTCAAAGACAGTAGCCATCTGCGGATGGTTATCCATCTGCCGGGCGTTGCCTACGTACCGCGTGGTTATACCAAACCCCAGGGAATTACCGCACAGGGCTAGATCCGAGAAGGGCGGCGGCGCCGTTCCTGGACTCACAGCCGCGCGTCTGTTTTGTGCAGGAGTGTTCCTGGGACTTGGCTTGAGCGGCGTGGTGCCCACCATGCACTTCACTATCGCCGAGGGCTTTGTCAAGGCCACCACCGTGGGCCAGATGGGCTGGTTCTTCCTCATGGCCGTGATGTACATCACCGGAGCTGGCCTTTATGCCGCTCGAATTCCCGAGCGCTTCTTTCCCGGAAAGTTTGACATATGGGTAAGGCCTTGCTCTCCCCGCTGACGGCGGGTGACCTGCACAGCGATGAAGGGCTGTGAAGGAAAGGGTGGGAAGAGGCAGAGGAGTCATCCCCGGGGGGGAGGGGGGGGGTGGCGGGGGGGGGGGGGTAAGAGGCAGAGGAGTCATCCCGGGCCGGGGGGTGGTGTGAATCTTTGGGAAGAACTATTTCTCTCAGTTCTTTGGCAACATGCCACTTTTGGGTAACCAAACGTTTCCAGAGGACCTAGACACGCAGCTGTGCGCTCCTCTTGGCTGCTAGCCCCCGGTTCCGTTGTCTGAATGCCTCCTCTTCTGTTCTGCAGTTCCAGTCCCATCAGATTTTCCACGTCCTGGTGGTGGCAGCGGCCTTTGTGCACTTCTACGGGGTCTCCAACCTCCAGGAATTCCGTTATGGCCTAGAAGGTGGCTGTACTGACGACTCCCTTCTCTAATCCTCCTCGCCAGAGGGGAGGAGGAGAAACTTCCCAAGTGCTTTGAAAAATAACTTCTTAACTGAAGTGAGAGGAAGAGTCCGAGTTGTCTTTTTCTAGAAGAGACCACTCCGAGAAAATGCCGTGCCCAGCAAACTTCGGTCCACTGTCACCCCCTGCACGGTAAATGTCCCCTTTCCCTAACTGGGAAGACAGGGGATGGTCTATCTTAGCCAAGGCACCTCGTCCCCTCACCGAGGCAGGACTTGGAAGCTCATGTTGAGATTTTTACCCCCTCTTCCAACCATTTTGGAAAAAAGTGATGAACTGGACTCTTCAGAAATCCTGTTTCTGGAAGACAATGTCCTTCCCTCACCCCCATCCGTACTTTGTACCCCGGCGTCTAACGGGCCGCCGTCTCGCAGCACACTTTTCAGAAACAATGCTAACCTGGCCCCTTCTTGCGAGGGCCTGCATCTGCCTACCCGCAGGGAGAGCAGAGCCGCCTCCTTGGGCAGAGCCCACCTAATCATGGACGTGTGTCCAGGTTCACGTAACTTGAGTTTGACTTTTTTTTTCCTTGGCAGAGTAATGTAAAATTAAAATGGGGAAAGATATTTAATATTTAATACTAAGCTTTAAAAATAAACCTGCTATCATTGCTATGTACCTTGATGCAAAGACTGTGGTGATAATAAAAGAAAGTACAGAAGACACTTGACACTGAAAAAATTCGACACGTGTGGTCTCAACTGTTTGCACACAACTGCAGAGGCCTAAAAGCAATGCTCACTTCAGGTTCTACTGAGGCAGAGATTTGAATGACAGGCACCGAGAGGTTCTATATGTTGGCTAGTCGACGAACCTGGCAGAATTTCTAACGTCTCGATACAGCTTTATTTTACTCACTGCACAGCCATTTTATTAGGAACATAAAACCATCTTGCTTAACGCTGTCTCATTGGGGCTACTCCATCCTCCATGAACTGGCATGAGTTCTGTTCACTGCAGAGTAAGCCCCAACCCTGGTCACTGCTCAGTCTTCCAGGCAGCTGGAGCGTTGTCTGGGCTAATGCACTTGGAATCACTTCAATACCCAAGTTTTGTACAACTGAGAGGGTAAGTGAGCCTTAAAAAATTAATCCAAGTAGGCCACCAGGAAAAGTTTCTCAACCTCAAGTGATAACTAAGGAATGTAAATTAAAACCATAGTAACTGGCCAACTAAGTTGGCACAATTAAAGCCTAATATTGAATGTTGGTAAAAATACAGAAGTATGCATTGGTAGAAGCTGTTTGGACTGATAAGCATATAACATGGAGATATTTCAGCAAACAATGTAATTTGAGTTATATCTGATAACTAAAGTTCCTTCATTTAAAAAAAATGCTGGTTGTGACCCACTAAATCATTTTTTTTAAGTCATGAATGGATCACAACTTTGAAAAACACTTAGCTGACAAACTTGCACCCAAATGTCTACTGACGCCATTGAAGTGTCCTTCAGAAAAAAGCATGGAGGCCACATTTGGCCTCTGGCTCACATGGCAGGGTCAGACATGTCTCCACCTTTCACCCCTTTTTATCTTATTCTAATACCCTTCCCAGGGCCCTCCTGTGATTGAGTCCAGTCACTCGTTGTGGTGGCCACGCACATCTCACGAATGGCTCACCACTGTAATAAGGTTTATTAGGGATGTCAGCAGGTGGTAATTCATGTGAGAAGTGCTCAGGATATAATTATCTTCCCTGTTGGAGGAGCAGGCCAGCGTCTCTGGCCCTTCCCCCAGCTCAGACAGTGTCTCTCAAAGTTCTAGGGCCGTCCAGAAGGCTCAGGGGCATGCCACTCCACTGTGAGCTTCAACTTGCATACACTCAGCTCCAGCCCTGTGAGTCAATCAACCAACTTCCCCCAATTAAGTGCCCACAGGCACCCAGCTCCCCAAGCTAACCTGCCCCAGCTTTACTTGTTCTGTAGGCTGGGAAGGCTCATGCTCCGCCTCCTGGTTCTGTAGTTGCTGATTCTCTGGTGTCTTTGTCTCAATCACGGAGGTTAAATTCGCAGGGATCTCTGGGTCCCAGGGACGCGCTCCACCCCTGGTGCTTCTGCTGGTAATGAGATTGCCTTTCTGAGGTGGCTCACTTTATACCCTGTTACTAATCACACAGCCACCTCATAATCCAATCCGTATTTCCACCCCCCACTTTCTTATCCAGACCCATCAGGGAAATGATGGTGTTTGCAAGGCAGGAATAACAAAGTTACATAACCCACTGCATCGCATGTCCAGACTTGAGTGGAAAAATAAACCTTGATGTCATAACGAGCCACTAACCAGCTACAACAGATGAATTTCAGAGACAAAACCTGATGGGACCTCAGAAATAGGGGAAGGAGACTGCAATATCTATTTAAATTTCAGAGATTTACAAAACTAAAGATAGTTTAAAAACCAATTTTTTTGGTAACCACTTTCAAATAAAAATTTTAAAAACCAGAAACTGTTAGATGTCACCCACTGAAGCTGAGTGGGCTCTCCAGTTCCCTGCCCAGTCCATGTCATCTTCGCGCCCCTGGATACAGCTGAATTTGCAATGATGGGAAGGAAATGGATCCAACTCAGTAGCTGAATCCTCGTGTGTGTACATGTTTATTTTTTCAGTAGTGGGACCAAGGAAAAGCATCTTAAAGATAATACTGGGCAATTGATTCAGTTTTTATTAGTCATTTTATATCCCTAAATCTGTGAATTAATAGTATTCTCAATCAAAAGGTAGGAAAAAGTATGGCCCCATATGTGTAAATAATGCTTTCCAAGATGGCAAATAAGACTGGAGCCAGTACTTTATCTGACTGCAGATCAGCTGTTGAACTTCAGTCCCTAGGCCAACGCGTCAGATGGTGCAAGAATTCTTGCGCCTGCTTTCTATCTACCCGTCTCTAGCAGCACTGTGAACTAGAAGCAAGTTGCCTTCCTTCTCTAAGTTCTACTTCCGGTTCATCCATTCACCTCTTAAAGACTTCGGGGGAGCTGCTATGTTGCAGGCACTAGACGAAAAATCACTGATAAAATGCTTAGGAGCTGTGATTTTAACTCCTCACAGTAAGGGAAAAACTAGGCAGGTGGGTGGCATAGAATCTATATGCTACCCATTTTAAATAGATGTAGAACTTTTGGCGTCTTAATACTTAGATGTGTCTATAAGAGCTAGAGGAATTCTGGAGTGCATTCTGTGTTAGTCTGGGTGCCCGGAGACGCATAAATGTATAAGGATTGAGTCAGAGTCAATAACTTAATGTGAAGAAAGATCGGGAGCAGCTCAAGAGTGACCGGACATCAGAGCGATACCAAGTTGACCCCCAAGAAGGGATTCAATGGAGGTTGGACAAGCACCCTAGACTGCCCTGCAATCCACAGAAAGTTCAGTACAGCCCTTTGCTTCGTGGATGCCCTAGATCAGACTGAAGACAAAAGGGCCCCTTGCTATCACAAGGGTTCCTAGTACGGGCCGGGAACCAGCTCTGAGGAGGTATCGCCTCAGCCATCGCAGGAATTCATCCATGAATTTCAGAGCAGTAGTTTGGGCCCTCAGATCATTACCCACTGCATAAAAGAAAGTTCTCCACACAAATCACAATGTAAAAATGCAAATATTCTGCCTAACGTTTATATATCGGACCTAAACTCTCATCTACTCAATCCTGAGTTTTAACACAAAACCTTTCGTAAGGGCCGGCCCCGATCCCAACTACGTGGACAGCCTCCCCTTCCCCCAGAATAATTTACTTCAGAGGACAGCACTGAAGCTACAGCTCAGGGAGAGGGACATGTCTGATCAGAGCACATGGGAGCAAATGAAGGGGGTGGGGTAGAGTGGAGCGCATCCTGCTCCACCAGGCCTTTACAAAGAGATTCCCACTCAGCAGCCAATCCCCAGAGAAAACCCTAAGGCCGGCCCCACTATGAGACATGACATCCCTCACTGACCCATAACCCTATGGGGAACAACACTGGGAATTGCACCCGATCTGACCCCACCACACTGAGGCAAAACACTAATGAATAGGCAACAGAACAGCAAGGGGAGCAGAGCAAGAAAGTCCTGAGGGAATACCAAAAATAGATTTTGGGGCGAAGGCATGGCACCCCATCAGATTTGACTGGAAAACACTCCTAAAGGTCAACAGACAGATCTGAACTATTTACAGACTTCTGTCGTTCTTTTTTCTTTTGTTGCTTTGTTTTGCTCTGTCTTGTTTTTGTGAATATTTTCTCTGCAGGTCTGTCTAGCTAAGATGGGTTGTATAAACAATCTGGAGGAGAAAACAACAGGACCAATGGTTCCAGGGGAACATAGGAGAGTGGGTGGTGGTGGAAAGGAAGTGGTGTTAACAGACTCGGACAAGGGAACAACAAGTGATCCAAAATTGGTGGTGAGGAGGGTGTAAGAGGCTTGGTAGGGCATGATCAAGGGCAATGTAGCCGGGAGGAATTACTGAAACCCAAATGAATGCTGAGCATGATAGTGGGACAAGAAGAAAGTAAAAGGAAATAAAGGGGGAGGAGAGAGTAGAGCATATCCTGGCCCACCAGGCCTTGAGGACAATGTTCCTGATTAGAGCAGCCAGTCCACAGAGAGGATCACATGGCCGGCCCCACTATGAGACATGACGTCCCTCACTGACCCATACATAGCCCTACGGGGGACACCAGAGACACAGTGTTGGAATTGCACCCGATCTGATTCCGCCACACAGAGGCAAAACACCAAGGGCTACAATAGAACAGCAAGGGAATGGAGCAGCGAGGTACCCAGGGAATGCTGAAGGTGGACTTTGGGTCCAGGGTGTGGTGCCCCAACAGACTGGACTGGAAAACACTCCTAAAGGCCAACAAACAGTCCTTGAACTAACTACAAGCTTTTCTTATTGTGTTTTGTTGTCATTGATTTGTTTTGTTGTATATTGTTGCTTGGTTTTGCTCTGTCTTATTTTTGTGCATGTTATTTCCTCTGCAGGTCTGTGTAAATAAGATAGGCTGGATGAACAATCTGGAGGAGAAAACAACGGGACCGACAGTTCCGGGGGGACATGGGAGAAGGGGAGTGGGGGGAGAGGTAGTTGTATTAAACCAAGGGACAAGGGAACAAGTGATCCAAATTGGTGGTGAGGAGGGTGTGGGAGGTCTGGTAGGGCATGATCAAGGGTAATGTAACCAAGAGGAATTGCTGAAACCCAGGTGGGGAATGAGTATGATAGTGGGACAGGAGGAAAGTCAAAGGAAATAGAGGAAAGAACTGGAAGGCAAAGGGTATTAATAGAGGTCTAGATAAAGACATGTACGTAAGCAAATGTATTTATATATGAGGATGGAGTGATAGATCTATGTGCATATATTTATAGGTTTAGTATTAAAGTAACAGATGGACAGTGGGCCTCCACTCAAGCACTCCCTCAATGCAAGAATACTTTCTTCTATTAAATTGGCATTCTATGATGCTCACCTTCCCGACATAACCGCTGAAGACAAAGCGGGTGAATAAGCAAATGTGATGAAGAAAGCTGATGGTGCCCAGCTATCAAAAGAGATAGTGTCTGGGGTCTTAAAGTCTTGAAGGTGAACAAGCGGTCATTTAGCTCAGAAGCAACAAAGCCCACATGGATGAAGCACACCAGCCTGTGCAACCATGAGGTGTCGAAGGGATCAGGTATCAGCAGGCATCATCAGAACAAAAAAATCTATCATAGTGAATGAGGAGGGGAGTGGAAACCCAAAGCCCATTTGTAGGCCACTGGACATCCCCTGGGGGGGAAAAAAGATTAGATAGGGAGTTTAAGGAGGGGTGTGTTATGCTAATGGTGGGTGAGGAACTCAGCAAAGGAGGGTAAGAACGGTTCCGAGGCTGGAATGAATGTCACTGAATCGTACCTGCCGAAGCTGCTGAAGGGGTGTGCTGGATATTCCCAGCAACCAAGGAAACATTCACACCAAAACCCAAACCTGATGGCGTGCAGTTCTCGGGCACATGGGGTTTGTAGAGTCAGAATCAATTCTCTGGCCACTAGCAAATACGAAGATTCTGTATTTTCCCACCTTTGGACAGAATGAGTAGACTATATACACTGCTCACAGGTATATGATTTTGGATTATGTGGATATACCACACTTTATTGACCTTGTCCCCAACTAATGGACGGTTATGGTTGTTTCTAGTCAATCTACAAATAATCCTGCAACATACATGATGTATGTACATTTTACAGGTGTATGAGCATATATGAGGGATAGATTTACATAGCTGAAATCGTTCAGTTAAAAGATTTAAGTATATATAATCTTGATAAATATTAGGAAGTATTGGGTGGAAAGTTCAAGGAAATACAGAATGAAAAAATAATGGCATTTTCCCACAAACTTTTTACAGTCCCCTCATATTGCCATAATACCCCCCCTTAGAACTTGTACCAATTTTGTATTCTCCAAAATGTGTACAACAGAGATGTGATTTAAAAGATGGAAATACTACTGTAAAACAAGAATACTGATTTTCTATGGCTTTATCACCTAAGGGATCAAAAGTCCTAAAAAGGAAAACAGTATAATTAACTATAATTAGTTTGTATTTAATACACCTTGGTGGTATAGTGGGCTACACATTGGGCTGCTAATTACAAGGTCAGCACTTCAAAACCATCAGCAGCTCAGTAAGAAAAACAAGGCTTTCGCCTCCCATAAATATATGCCATCTCAGAACCCACAGGAGCAGGTCTACGTTATCCGGTAGAAGTGACTCAGAATTACTATGAATCAGAATCGACTGGATGGCAGTGAGTCTTACGGACTTTGTATTTAGTTAACTCAAGTTATTCTCTTCTCATCCACTGTAGTGAGTTCCAACTCATAGTTGGACATACTGAGATGCAAATATTTTACCCTGGGATGGTGCCGCCAATTTACTCACTCCAAGTCAGAGCAGGAACTTGAACTTTTTACAGAAGGTGTGTGCCAATGAGGAAGCCAACAGTGAAGCAAGCTGTCTTTGTGGTGCCCTCTTTGAAATCGGAATAGATGGAGATATATTTACATATTGCAGTGTCATGTATTGAAGCTTTACATTAACTGGGGTTTCAGGGTAACCACAGGAAACTTTTTTTTAATTTATTAGGGGCTCATACAACTCTTATCACAGTTCATACATATACATACATCAATTGTATAAAGCACATCTGTACAGTCTTTGCCCTAATCATTTTTTTTCTCTTTTCTTTTTTTACATTTTATTAGGGACTCATACAACTCATCACAATCCATACATATACATACATCAATTGTATAAAGCACATCCGTACATTCCCTGCCCCAATCATTCTCAAAGCATTTGCTCTCGACTTCACAGGAAACTATTGACCAGAAGTAAGCAAACAGAGCAATGCGGTTTTCTACTCTTACACGTCAGTCTCAGGATGTCTTTGTTGAATAACTAGTTATCAGTGCCAGCTTTTAATCACCAACAGGCAGGTAAATAAGAAAAGACTCTTAGAGTTATTTGGCCCCTCTAGGTGACATCTGCATCCAACCTGTTTTTCTCAGAAATTTCTAAAAATTCCCTAAGAGACTGCATTCAGAACCTTGGACTAACTGCATTGAATCAGTGGGATTTCTCTAGCTGCATTAAGTAAAACAACATAGGTTACGCGGCGACAGGAACCCTGTTTGGACTGAGCTGAAGCAGGTCCGGGCCCTGCACGTGCTTCCCTGCACATCCCAAAGGTCGGCAGCAGACGGCGCCAGATAAGATAACAGTGAAACCAGATGTGGGGGGGTGGGGGTTGAAGAAAGCCGCTGCAAGAAATCAACAATTCTCTGAGTTTCCAGACCCCATATGCTAATTGCCATACATTCCTCAGCACCCCTTTAAAAACCCACGCCCCCAGATGCTGAGCACAACTTCCCTGATCTGCGGGAGCTCCCCTAATAAAGCTATGTCTGTTTCTGCTCTCCCTTTTCCTGCCAGTATGTCTGTCTGGCTCCCTGTACCTCAGTTTCACCTTTATAGTTTGAACCTCCGACTACTGTGGTTAGCCGTCCACAGCACCCCTAGGCTCCCATAAGGGCTCCGAATGTAACTGAAAGCACAATTCTTAACGTGCAGCCTCGCTCCCCGTGACCTGGTGAGAGCCCAGCAGAAGAGCAGTAAGCAAGAAAGCCTACTGGGACACCGGTTTCTTTCCTGGTATCTCGTACGTCAGTGCAGCAGAGAGTTAGTGTCCAGCTTCCTTCCAGTGACCACAAGCTCCTTCCACTCGAGGGTCCTGGGGCGGAGGAAGCAGAAGACTCGCTCCTAGGGAGATGACAGGTCCCATTATGATGCAGGGAACGTTGAGGGCTGAATAACAGGGCTCGGAGATTCTCCTCGCTGCACTCACAGCCGTCGTGGGCAATGGCCTTGAAGACAGTGGACGCTGGCGGGTTTTCTCCGTGTGACGCTGCAGAATACCTGGCAGGTAAATAGGATCCTTGCAAGCAAATCCTTGGGGTCCTTCCCGTCGGCCCCACTTGGGGAGCCCAGGGGAGACGAGGCGCCCCTACGGGGACCCGGGCCGGGCCGGAGAGTCGACGCGGGCCACGTGACACGGCTGCTCACGTGACGCAGAGCCGGGGCGTGGAGGTGAGCGAGCCCTTCGCGATGCGTCATCACGTCGCGCGGCCGCGGCAACGAGAGCCGCGACCACCGAGGGGCCGGCCCCGGAGCCTGTGGGTCGGGGCGGCGGCGGCGGCTCGGCTCCCGCGCCCCACCCGGCCGCCCCCGGGGGACGGGCCCGGGAGCCAGGTGAGTTGCCGCAGGTGCCGGCCGTCACCTGGCCTGCCCTTCCTCGCCCTGGGCGCCCGCCCCCGCCGCGCCGCGGCCCAAGGGCGGAGGTGGCCGCAGAGGAGCTGGACCAGGGGCCTGGGGCAGCGGGCGCCCTCGGCCCTGCGCCGCCCCGAACGACCCCGCCCCTGTCCTTCCCCTCCCCCCCCACCCCACCCCCGGCCGGGCCGGCCCGGTGACCGCCGCGCCTGTCGGGGGAAGGGCACCTCCTTTCCACCGCGTGCGCAGAACCTTCGGCCCTGCCCGCCCGATTTCCCACGGTGGAACCCCCCTCTGTTGAGCCGCTGAGAATGGAAGTTCTAGAATAGGCCGCCGGAGCGGGGTGGCCGATGGCACCTGCCGGGAGGGCCCGCGGGGGAAGGCCACGCTGCGTTAGGATTCGTGTCATTTTGACACGGAAACAATAGGCCTCCCCAAGAAAGTCTGCGGTGTAAACGCGCATTTGTTCTGCCCTTCCCGAGGCCCCCCTCCTTCCCCCCCCGGGTTGAAGTTAGAGGTGACTTCGTGAACCGCCTCTGGAAAAGCGTCACCTAGGTTTGGACTCCCCTCCTCCTTTGCTGTAAAACGGGTCTTGCGGCTAGCGTACTCACTGAGGAGCAAGCATGCTGGCTAAAAACGATGAGGACTTAGGGAGGAGCGAGGAGCTCATTTTGCTGTTCAAAGGTAATGGTCGTGAGTAGTGGAGTCCACAAGACAACAGCTTGATATGATGCATATATCAATATATTTTTATCAGAAAGTTTTGGCTTCCAAATCGGATAAACACTCACCTCATTTCATTCCCCAGACATTGCGTTAGAAGAAAAGTGTGAGTTAAAACCTGTTAACAATGAAAGTGCTACGAAAGTTGTTTTTTTTCCAGTGAGTAATATGTTAGTGAATTTATTTTACTGATGTATGCAGGTAGACTCTGCAGGTGACTAGCTTTGACTGTAAAGTAAGTGGAGTTCTCTCATAGGTTGATAATTCTAGTGAGACTCTGAGTGTAGGAAAATACCTACAAATATCCATCTTTTAATGGTGATAGACATTGGCTCATAACTTGGAGTGGGAAGCCCCTTCTGTCCAGGAGCTTCAGGTGCTTAATCAAGTGAAAGTCTATAGGGAGCTTGATGTGTTTCACTCAGTGTAGACGCTGGATTCTCATTTGGAGTTTCATTATAAGAAGAAATCCAGGTAGATTTGAAGATCATATAAGTAATTTTTTATGTACGCTGTAGAAAAAAGTTCATTTCCTCTGGCTTTTCTTGATGTAAGTTGAGCACACAATTTTTCTTATATTCGATTAACATTTATTGTGCCCTTGTGAGGATAGAAAGACATTTTTTAAAAGACATATTTAATAAAACAAGATCCCTCGCCCCCTCACCTCTGAATCCTTAGCAACCTATGGATATTAGATAGTCATGTTTCTCACCTTGAAGGAATCTTACCGTTTGAGAGAGCAAACTTGTAAAGAACTGCAGGACATGTATAACGTCTTTCTCCTCAAACAGTGTAATTTTGTATTGATCGCAATAAAAGTCGGGTGGGAGGGACACTCAGTGACACTGGCATTCGGAGAAAGACGAGGTCACTTACTTAGGAGAGTTGTCATTCTGTGTGGCAGGGATGCCGATACCAGGAGGAACTATGTTCTCTGCTTCCGGACACTTGGGTTTGAGGAAACTCTTAGTTCCTTAAGGTTAGGTTCCTTAAATTGTAAAGTTACTTGTGTACTATTTCCTCTTGTTTTTCACATCGCTTTATTTTCCCCCTTTCAGTTTCAGGATCCAACGACTCCCTTTTTCCTTTCTCCATATTGCTTACTGGGAGACATTATGGCCCCCAAAGACATAATGACAAACACTCATGCTAAATCCATCCTCAACTCAATGAACTCCCTCCGCAAGAGCAATACCCTCTGCGATGTGACATTGAGAGTGGAGCAAAAGGACTTCCCTGCCCACCGCATTGTGCTGGCTGCCTGTAGCGATTACTTTTGTGCCATGTTCACTAGTGAGGTAAGTGGGGACGAGACTCGGACAGCTCCCGTGCAGCTGCTTCTCTGCTCAATGAAAGGAAGTTGACTAGAATAGGACTCAGGTGGCACAGTGGGTTACACGGTGAACTGCTGGGGGCAAGCTGATGGTTCAAACCCACCAGCCTCTCGGTGGGTGGAAGATGAAGCTCTCTGCGCCTGTAAAAAGTTACTGCCATCATAATCCAAAGCCGAAGCAGGGAATAGAATCAGAGCTTACGACTGTGAGATTTTGGTGTGCAGAAGGCTATGGAAGACAGCGGAAGCCCAACATACATGTGCAGGAACGACACAGGGAATAAGCCGCCAATGATGTTTCTCTAACCATAATTGAGGGATGGGAATAACCTGGTTATCAGACGGAGTATTGGAGAGAAGACTATCGTAGATTAAAACGATAGATCTGACTTGAATGATTGAAACCTGTCGCTTCATCTCCCTTCTGATACACTTTGGGCTTCACCTGGTTTTCAGTATTTTCTGTGGCTTTTTGTTTTGTTTTTCATAATTGGGGTTTATCTCTGTGTATCTTGTCGTTGTTGGTTGCCTTCTTGACTCTTTGTTGTGTGTTTTGTTTTTCTGTGTTTTGCAGTTTGTGAAACCCAGGATGGGGCAATCTATAGAGACAACAGCTAGAATAAAGGGTTTTTTTTGGGGGGGGGTAGGTTAAGGAAGAACTGATATCAAGAAGTTCAAGAAGAAAGAAAATGTCCTGAAACTGATTTTGGTAGCATTTATACACACTGCTTGATGTGATTTAACGATGGAATGGTAGGATGTCTGCATTAGTTGCTATTAAAGTGGTTTGCGGAAAAAAGACAGCTTCACAGACTCAGGGGCTGCTCTCACTTGCCCTGTGGTATCACTATACGCCAGAATTGACTTGATGGCCATGGGGTTTTGTTGATATGACCATGAATTTCTATAGTGTGGCAGTAAATAAGAGAGTGTGGAAAAGATCCGCCACTTCACCTGACTGTGAGCTGATTTCTCTAAACGAGGTAATCGTAATTATGCACAATAACATAGAATCTACAAATTCCATGATCAGTCATTAAGACAGTGTCTAGCATATAGGAAAAAAGCTCAGATCGACTATTGGGTTTTACTTTATTTCTTTGAAAGTTCTGTGCTTATTTTTCTCCTTCTAAACTTGAACATGACTCAGGTAGAGAGAAGGGATGGAAAGAGGAGGAATGGGATTCAGTTCACATCGCATTCCTCCTACCGCTGTGAAGGAAATCTGTATTCATTCTGTCAACACAGATGCAGAGTGATGCCCAGTGAGGGGAACAAGTGGTCCAGTCTATGGAGTCGAGCTTGGAAAAGAAACTGTGGGTGGAGTATAAGCAGTTCACATGAAAGAACTGGGAAAAGGTTGGCTTGACAAGGAAAACGATAATGTTCACAAAGGACTAAGAAAGACTTTAACAATTGCCTGGACAACAGAAGAGTGGGTGAAGAGAGACGTCAGACAGTGTAAGATAGGATAAAATAATAATTTATAAATTATCAAGGGTTCATGAGGGAGGGAGGAGCAGGAAGGGAGGGGGGAAAATGAGCTGATGCCAAGGGCTTAAGTGGAAAGCAAATGTTTTGAGAATGATGAGGGCAATGAATGTACAAATGTGCTTGACACAATGGATGGATGGATGGATTGTGATAAGAGTTGTATGAGCTCCCAATAAAATGATTTTTAAAAAAAATAAATAAAAGGACAATAGGGCTAAATAAGTTATCTTGATTTTTTTAAGCTGAGTGCATAGTGTACCAATGTTTATTATATCATTATGAATGCCCAAAATGTTTCATCATAATAACACTTTTTAAGAAATCTTATTGCATATCAGTATTTAGTTAATCTCCTTACCTTAATGAAGATGTTGCTGCTGGATCTGAATAGGAGAGGTGGTATCATAGTGATAATAAGTTCCTACTGCGGGCCACACTCTGGCAGGTGATTAAATGAAGGAATAATGCTGTATGGCTTATGAATGGTAGAGGTAAGATATAATCCTAATTTTTATGCTAATGCTCAAATAATTTTTAACTACTGAATTAAAAACCAGAATAATTGATGGTGCTATGAGCCAATGCTCTTGTCACGTGGCTGTTAGGAAAACCATAGGAACCTAACAAGTCCTTCTAGTTAATCCAGGCAAATTTCTAAATGGTGGTGTGTAATGTGGTGTTACAGATCTATGTCCTATACAGCCTTCATGATGATCTGCCCGAGCGTATCAAAGCAGTTGGCGTTTAACTGGGAAGGAAAGTGTGTCAGCACCTGCTTAGCATGAGGTCCCAGTGTGCTAGGACGACTGACTGCTAATATATGGCGCCTCCTGTCAGCTTGAAGAAAATTAGTCTGCTTCCCCCTCTGTTCTACACACTTAACAATGAGAGTTATGTCAGAGACTTCTCGTTTCTCGTCAGTAATGATTGTCTAGTCTTCCTTTAAAAGTGACATCAGGCAAAAAGATGCCAAATGATTCTGTTTTCATTGTTGATTTAAAGGAGTGGATCCAGAGACCTGGACTGTAGGTTCTGTGATCGTAGCAGTTCTGTATGAACCCCCAACCACACCCATCTGATCACTGAAATACTGCGATGTACTCAGCTTTTTGAGAGTTCTAGCTCAGCTCTGATATGCTCTTCACGTGAGGCCCATTTAACAGATCACATGCTGGAAGGGAAAAAACTTGGGTTTTATCTCTTATCGCTGATTAGTTAATTTTAGGTACGTGACCTTGGTCGAGTTATAAACTTTGAAGTTATTATGATAATCAAATGAAATAATAAATAATAAACATTCTGGAAAATATAAACATGAAATGATATAATTACTTAAAATTATTGCATAATAAAAACATTTCCATATGCGAACAGTTTTGTTGGTGGAAATACAACTTAAGTGCACCCGTATACTTGAGTCTAAGATCATTAGTAACGACTATATTTCATAATAATCTGATTTTATTTCTCCAAAATTAATATACTAGTGGCTTTTTCCAATATTAGGGATTGGTTTTATTCTTGGCTTTGGTAGAGAATTTTTTTTAACTATTACTCTGTGCTAATTGGAAGAATCAAAGGTAATAAAGGCATTTTATAATGGAAATGCAATGGAATTTTGTGAGCATAAGAATTTCTGGGAACTTTACTCAATTGATGTATGTATGGATTGTGATAAGAGTTGTATGAGTGCCAGTAAAAAGATATTTTTTAAATAAAAGAGGATGTCCAATTGTCAAAAAAAAAAGAATTTCTAGACTAGGTTAAGATCTAGTAACATTTTCTTAAGATAATCAGTTTGCAAATAGTTTACTATCTTATAAAATTGAAGATTTTCTCCCTGAGCTAAACGATGTTTATCTGACCTTGTCAATACTTTTAACTGTAAGGAGATACTCTAGGCTAACTATATCACCTGTAGTTCCTAATCACTTATGTTTGGATAGTGGATCAGAAGGCTCCTTAAACTGCCCTGGATATGCCTTCTTTATTACCAAGCATAGTCTAAGGACAGGTGGGGGGGCCGGGGCCCTCCTGGGGGGTCACAGGGTGCACCTGTTGTTAGGTACGGTCAAGTGGGCCCCACTCAGAGCAACCATATGGACAACATAACAAAACACTGTTCAGTCCTGCACCACCATCGCCGTGTATGATGCTGGAGCCCATTGTTGCAGCTGCTGTGTCCATCCGTCTTGTTGAAGGTCTTCCTATCGCTGCCCCTCACTCTTAAAATCATTGTACTGGGGGCTCGTACAGCTCTTACCACAGTCCTTACATCCATCCAGTGTGTCAAGCACATTTGTACAGATGCTGTCATCATTTTCAAAACACTTTCTTTCTACTCGAGCCCTTGGCATCAGCTCAGTTTCCCCGCTTCCCCATCCTCCCTCCCTCATGAATCCTTGATAATTTATAAATTATTGTTTTATGTCTTACACCGACCACTGTCTCCCTTCACCCACTTTCCTGTTATCCATCCCCCTGGGAGGGTGCTCTATGTCCATCCTTGCGATTGGGACCCCCTCTCCTTTACCAAGCATGCTGGCCTTCTCCAGGGAGTGGTCTCGACCTGCTAGTAATGTGTGCAAAGTACAGGAGATGAAGCCTCACCATCCTCACTGTCAAGGAGCAGTGTACAAGCATGAAATTTCTTTTGTTTTTCTTAAATATTGATGAACCTTAGTTTTTAGTTGTGAATTCATGGGATTTCTATAGTACATCTATGTTTATTTTGATATGAAAGCCATTTTTTTAGTTATTTTATTTTATTTGTAAACAATTTATTAGGGGCTCATACAATTCTTATCACAGTCCATACATATACATAGCCATTTTTTAACTTATGAGAAAAATTGGTATTTCAAGAAGGTTCTAACACCATTCCTCTGCACACCCCAATTTAAGACTACCTCCCCATAATTTAAAAAGCTAGATAATCACAAAATAATGCAAATATATGCCATGTATGCTTTATGCAAATCAAATGAAATTGATCATAATTTTGTTTTTTAAAACTTTTATTTATTTATTTTGGCAGTTTTATTGGCATGTAATTCATGTGCCATACAATTTGATGGTTTGAATATATGAAAAAGTTGTGCATTCATCACCACAATCCATTTTAAAACATTTCTTTTTTTCTCATTAATTTTTAATATATCAATTTAAAACTGCAATAGAAATTGCTATAAAATATATGTTCATCTATGGTGAAAGGAATCGTGGTGGTTCAGGAGTACCTTAAGGCTCATTTGCTAACCTGCTACCTTTTTCTCTTCTGAATTTTTCTTTTTTTTAAATAATTTTATTGGGGGCTCATACAACTTGTATCACAATCCATACAAACATCCATTGTGTGAAGCACTTTTGTACATTTGTTGCCATCATCATTCTCAAAACATTTGCTTTCTACTTAAGCACTTGGTATCAGCTCCTCATTCTTTCTCTCCCTCCCAACCCCCTCCCTTATGAACCCTTGATAATTTATAAATTATTATTATTTTGTCATTTCTTACACTGTCCGGTGTCTCCCTTCACCCACTTTCCTGTTGTCCGTCCCCCAGGGAGGAAGTTATATGTAAATCCTTATAATCGGTTCCCCTTAAAACATTTTTATACTTATGATTATCGGTTCCCCATTTCTCCCTAACCTACCCTGCCATAACCCTAAAAAATTGTTAATCCAGTTACTACTCTAGATTTTATATAAAGAAAATCAGACTAAACCTCCCCCCCCCACCAATAACAGAACAGTAAAACCTCAATCCAAAAACAAGCAGAAAATACTAAAAGCTAGAACAAATTAAAATAAGGTGAGGGAAAACAAACACCAAGATGGCAAATTTTAACCTGTTTACATATCAGTTCACTTTCTGATGCGCTCGATCTGCGGGCAAGCTCTTCATATCCCTGGTTGTGGTCCATGAGAATTTGATGGAGACGTCATCCCTACGGAGACTGCCCATCTGGCTTTGGGGCTTGGTTATTTTCCATAGCTTTCTGCAAACCTGGTGAGCAGAATCTAAGCTCAAATTCAATTCTTTCCTCTGATCTTGAATTACATACTTATAATCCGCGGATCACTCGGGTTGCTGTGCTGCTGCTTCTCTATAGGATTAGCTGGCACCCAGTTAGATGCCTGCTTGTTTTAAGACAAGCCTGTAGCCTGCCACCCCCACCCCCACCCTCCGATGCTAGTCTTTCTTTTTTTAATCATTTTATTAGGGGCTCATACAACTCTTATCACAATCCATACATCCATCCATTGTGTAAAGCACATTTGTATATTCATTGCCCTCATCATTCTCAAAACATTTGCTCTCCACTTAAGCCCCTGGCATCAGCTCCTCATCCCCCTCCCCCTCCCCAGGTGCTATTCTTTCTGCTACCTAGACACCATCTGATTTCTTCGCCCTACTTTGTTGTGGCAGCCATCTCTTCTGCGATCCCTTCATGAGAGTATCAAGCAGGGCCACAGCATCAGAACTGCTTGTTCTTGGGTTAAGGCTTTAAGACCATAATTTTTAAAAGACATTTAACTAATAATATGTCTTCAAACTCTTAGATATGAGATTTGACCTTTATCATTTGAAATCACATTCCAGTTATTTTATATCATTTGAATTTTCAGCTTTCTGAGAAGGGGAAACCTTATGTTGATATCCAAGGTTTAACGGCTTCTACCATGGAAATTCTGCTGGACTTTGTGTACACGGAAACAGTGCACGTAACAGTGGAGAATGTGCAAGAGCTGCTCCCTGCAGCCTGTCTGCTTCAACTGAAAGGTACAGACATCACAAGTCGTTATTGTTCCTGCCAAATTGCCCTGCAAGTCTTTAACATTAATAATGTAAACTTAACCATGAAAATTATGGAGACAGACCTGGGTACGCACACTTCCCCTGAAGATCAGATGTGCAGCAAAGTAAGGAAACCTCTCTAAATTTGAATATTTGGATCTTTACAAGAAGGCATTTATACTTCCTGTGTATGCTTGTTTCTTCTAATGGAGTTGAAGCTAATGTGTGCATTTTCTCATATACATATATATGTTTCATTAGACAACACACACAAACTATAGCCCTGGAAGGAAACAAAAGAAGCCGGTAACTAGCGACATGGATGGAAACTAGGTAGATGGGGGAGATAAGCAAGCTATAGGTATACTGTTCATGGTAAACTCACTTAGATTGCTTAAAACTTGAAACATGTAAGTCATCTCTACAAAAATATTCACATTGACATAACAGTTTTCATAGGTTTAGAGATGGTCCCCACCTCCAGTCTCCAGTCCCCCCTCTCCCTCTCTTTCAATCATTGTATTGAGGGCTCGTACAACTCATCACAATCCATACATATATTCATTGTGTCAAGTACATGTACATTTGTTGCCATCATCACTCTCAAAACATTTTTATTTCTACTTGAGCCCTTGGTATCAGGTCCTCATTTTCCCCCTCCCTCTCTCCCTCCCTTCCTCAGGAACCCTTGATAATTTATAAAGTGCTGTATTATTATTTTTTTATGTCTTACACTGTCCGATGTCTCTCTTCAGCCACTCTTTTTTGTCCATCCTTCAGGGAGGGGCTATATATAGATCATTGTGATTGATTCCCCCCGTACTCCCACACCTTCCCCTTATTCTCCTGGTATCGCTACTCTCAATATTGGTCCTGAGGGGTTTATCTGTCCTGGATTCCCTGTGTTTCCAGCTCTGATCTGTACCAGTGTATAGTCTCTGGTCTAGCCAGATTTGGGTTCATGATAGTGGGGGGAGGAAGCATTAAAGAACTAGAGGAAAGTTGTATACATTTGTATTCATGTACATTTAGGAAATTGTTTATACCCTAAAATTTTCTATTAGAGAAACATGAGATGATTAGTACCTTCTTTTTTCCTTTACTAAAGTCTTAGGTCAATTTTCCACATAGAGTAAGATTAGGTACTTTATGCTGAATTAGTAATTGGGTTTTTAAGCTTGATTCCCAGGAGGGAATAGGCTGTTTTGCTTAGTTGTGCACACAGCCAAATCCATAATTGTCAAGTTGATTCCAACTCTTAGTGGCCTTGAAGGACAGAGTGGACTTGCCCATAGGGTTCCCAGACTGTCATCTTGATGGAGGCATACCGCCATCTTTCTCCAGAGCACCCACTGGTTTCCAGCACGGGCCCTGTGATTGCCAGTGGCACGAAGGCTCTCTATTAACTGTGCTGGTGTCCTTGAAAGAGCAATAGGTCTTGCTGTAGTCATTTTATACAGAAAGCAAAGGCCAAACGTACAGGCCTTGCTAAAGATCATGCAGCAAATAAAACAGGAAAAGGATTTGAATTCCTTAAGCATAAGATTTCTACCCTGGTTCACAGGTGTTCAGGCAGGCTTCCTTTGATATGATACAAGTGTCGGGAAAATGCTGGGATCTGAGACTATGGACCAGTTCAATACCTGACATGCATCCTGAAGTAGTCGCTATGTGTGTTTGTCCTAGGTGTGAAGCAAGCCTGTTGTGAGTTCTTAGAAAGTCAGTTGGACCCTTCGAACTGCCTGGGCATCAGGGATTTTGCCGAAACGCACAACTGTGTTGACCTGATGCAAGCTGCTGAGCTCTTCAGCCAGAAGCACTTCCCGGAAGTGGTGCAGCACGAAGAATTCATTCTTCTGAGTCAAGGAGAAGTGGAAAAGCTAATCAAGTGTGATGAAATTCAGGTACAGATTGGGCTTTTCAACTGAAGGGCCATTAACAACTTTGAAAAGCCCCGGGTGCAGTTGCTACATCTCTAGCAGGGCTTCTTCTTTCCTTTATCTTTCTAACCTTACCATTTTTATTGGCATATAATTCACATACCATGCAAGTGATTTAAAGCAGTTCATGGTTTAAACATATTTAAGAGATTGTTCAATCCTCACTGTAATCAATTTAAACGTTTTTCTTTATTCTTGTACTCATTATTATTAACTCCCCATTTCCCGAAACCACTCTTGCCGTGACTCTAAGAAACTATTCATCCACTCACTGTCTCTATAGATTTACCTCTCCAGAAGTTCATGTAAAGAAAAACATACCCCCAAACCATCACTCGGGGCACTCGGGGCATGTGGAAGTGCTTCCTGAAGAGCCAATGAGGTTCTAAGTCATGTGGTGGCTGCTTTGCAGGGGAAGCGTGTCTGAGGCTGCCCCTGAAGTGGCAGCAGAGTGTCCCCGGGGGTGAAAACCCAGGAGTGGAGTGGGGTTCACTATGGCGGACGACCTAAAAAGATTGCTGTAAAACAATTTACCAAGTTGAAGGACGCCATGCTGTCGTGTCTGATCAAGATGGGGTAGCCGTTATTAACGTGGTCAGAGCACGCTCTGAGGCCTGTCTTCTCCCTGCTTTTGCTCTCGCAACAGACCAAGGCACAACAAGTATCATCTGTTACTATAACCCCTACCAGGTGGTTCGAGTTAATCGCTTTCCTTGGGCGGTGAGTTTCACAGCAAGCAGCAGTGCCAATAAAGGACTAATTGTCAGCCCAGAACAGGACCATCTTCCATGATTTGAAGCATCGAGGCAAGTGTGGGGGTTTCTTAAGCAGATCGCGGTCTGGACGTCTCCCCTGTCTCATTATACAGACACATCTCTAGACCCCAAGGATACTTGTATCTGCATATCCAAGAAAGGGCCCTCTTTCTTACCTGCTACCAAAAGAAAGCGCCTATACATATAATTTCTGGACAGATTGATTGTATATTTCCTTGTTTACGGTAGGTATTATTTTGTGAGATCTGGGAACACCATAAAAAATGGTTCTGTCTGCCACCGTTCCCATGGAGTTCAGTTCTATCACCAAGTGCACAGGCGAGTCTCTTCACTGAATCAGAATCGAAGTGAAATGGTGAGCCACGTGAAGCCCTAAGTGCTCCCTTTTGTTGAATATGCAAAAGGAAGCAGACCCTTTTTAGGTTTTTTCGTATTATGTTTTCTTTGCATTGAGTTTGAGGAAAATACAATGGCTTAGCAATAGTAAAGTCAGTATGACCAACTTTTTCTATGTGTTCATGCTGTTTTACATTATGGATAACTTGCTAATTGATGTGGTTCCTCTTAGAGGGTGCTGCTCCATCCCCAAAATTCAAATGATTGCTACTGATCCCCCCACTCTGCTGTCTGCACATAACCAATCAGTGTGATGTTGATGTGTTCTTTATGAAATGTACATATGCTTCATTATCAACTGTTTTGTATATTGGTGTGTCTGTAAACATAATCATACAGCCATATTTCATACTTGAGGATAAGTAAAATAGTATTAAAAAGCCAAAACATTAAAAAATAACAAAATAAAAGAGAAAACAGTCAAAAAGTAGAAAGTTATAAAAACTAGAACAAATTTAAAATGGGTAAAAGGGAGAACAAATAAGATGTTAAATTTTAACTATAACTTCTAGCGGGGCTTCTTAATCAAGGGTCCATATTGGTTCCAAAAGTTTCACTAACTCTGCTGAAGTTGAATGCCAAATTGTTTATTTACAGGGAAGGCATAGCCACTTTCATCATGAAACATTTGATCCCAGTGGTTAAGGAGCACTTTTTACAAATGTGGAATAAGCAGGGGGAAATGAGAATGGAAGGAGATGGATTTTAAAATGAGTAAGATGGCTTGTTTCAAGAGTTCACGCTGTAGCAGTAGAGACAGACAGATGAGGGTGCTTCCAAAGCTCGTGGAAAAATTGATGAAAGGATCATGGAATTTTCCCACAAACTTTAGGAAGCCTCCTCATGTAAGTAAAACATTATAATAGATTCTGCTGAGGGTCATGGCGACGGCTGCGCTAGGTAAGGAGGTATGAGAAGAAAGCAAAGTAAACCCCTGGAAGGGGATCAAAAGGGAGAGGATCTGTGTCAGCTGAGCCAGCTGGGAAGTGCTGGCTGGGTGGAAGGAGGGTGGGAAGACTGCATGCGACTGGATAGTAGAGGCGGAGCCCTTCCCCCAGCAGAGGGGAACCACCCGTGCCCAAGCAAGCGTACAGTGACTCAGCCAGCCAGAGCTTCACCCTGCAAAAGCACTGGGTCTGGTTTGACGACTGCTTTCATGTGTATGATTAATGCTTTATTTTGAAGTTCTCTTAATGGATATCTAGATGTGCCTCTAGCTAATGGGCAGGCATCAGCTTAGTAACTATCGCCTAAACACAGCTGAGTGCAGATAGCTATGACTGAAAAGGGGTTAGTTTCTCTCAAATTTTGAATATACAGTATTGAGTGGTGCCAGAACGTCAAAAGAAATTGAAAGAAACACACAGGGTCACTGAACCAAAAAGAACCGTTCATCAGTCAGCCATTTCAAGTGGTAGCATATGATCAAGAAGGACGAAGTCCAAGCTGCACTGGGTGCATTAGCAAACGAAGAAGGCTCCAGGAATCGGCAGAATGCCAATTGAAATGTTTCATCAGCAAGCTGATAAGCGACAGAAACACTCGTCTATGCCAAGATATTTGGCATACTGGTCAACTGACTAGAAGAGCCGTTTGTTCCCATTCCAAAGAAGGGGGCCAACAGAATGTGAAAATTATAGAGCACTAGCATTAGTTTCCCATGCAAGTAAGATTTTGCTAAAGATCATCCAACAAAAATTGTAGCAGTACAGTGACAGGGAGCTGCCAGGAAGTCAGGCTGGATTCAGGGGTGGATGGTGGAAGAAGAGATCGTTGCTGACATTAGATGAATCTTGGCAGAAAGCAAGTAAACAGAAAGATGTCTACTTGTATTTAACAGACTATGGATAAAATTGTAAAGAATGGGAATTCCAGGACACTAAAAGTTGGAATGGACTTAACAGCACTTACCTAACAACCACAATAGCTCTCAAATGTTCACAACTTTATTTTCAGATTATTATTTTTTTAAATGTTGAAAAGTTTGACTTTGAAACCCCATGTAATTCTAGGCTTCCATGCATTATTTCATCATTTCAGGTAGTTTTATTATGTTTACGTATTTTCATATTTGGTGTTTGCGATTTAATTTGTTAAAACTTGAATTGTTTGGTAATTCTTTTTTAAGTACGAATCCTTCTGAATCATACTACCATTAGTGTGGCAGGATTTTTATTGCCTTGGACACTGTAAATTAGACTAAGAAATGTAGTGAGAAGTCCAATATAGGCCTGTCATTTGCTTTTGATCTCTAGCGCCCCAATTAGTTAATTAGTAGTTTGTAGGAGCTACCTAGTAGAGCCAAGTGTTGGGTTTTAATTCCCCGTTAGGGAACATATGATTTTCTAAGACTAGGAATTTGCTGTTTTTCTCTCTCCTCAATAATAAAGAAAATATTATAAATTAGTGAATTTCTAGAGGCATATGTGTTCCTCAATTTAGACAAGGGATATAATGGAAAGCAGCAAAACTTTGATTAATATGCTGTCTTTGAGGAGGAATTTAAAGAAATCCTATCATATAAATATACTCTTGTAAATCAAATTATTTATTTTGCAGAAACTAGATATTATTAGTAGATTTAACCAAACCCAGCCCTCTGCTGTCAAGTCAATTCCATTTCATAGAAACTTTATATTGGACTTAGGAAACTAAAAATCTTTATGAGAGTAAACAGACTCATTTTTCTCCTATGATGTGACTGATAGGTTTGAACTGCTAACCTGTGCTTAGCAGTCCAACACCTAGCACACAATACCACCATTACTAGTAGATAACAGGTCTGAAATACATTTTATATATATCTAAATTCTCATTCATCTCGCCATATTTGAGCCAAATTTCTCTTTACACCCTTCCTTAGTGGCTTTTCTGAGGGAAGATTTATTGGAGCCTGTCGATGACATTGTTTCCAATTAGAAAGGAATGTATCCTCTAGCTTGGGAAGCAGTTTCACATCAACTCAGAGAAGCTGCTTTTTCAAATGGTGCTGAGTCAAGTATTCTATTTCTGGTCTTGGTCTAAGCTCACCATCTGGGCCACTGTGTCTGTCATGAACCGCAGGCCCAGCCAGAGTACACAGTCTTTACATTTGAAAACTGGTGATTCATAAGAATACCTTGATTTTTCTTGATTAGCCCACATACTGAAAAATACTGTGAATAAAATGTATACTATGACTTGAAGTTCATTGTCCATAATTTTAAAATAGCTAGCACTTAACTCGGCACTTACTGGTAATTCATTTATCAATTATATATTGAGTACTTACTATGTGCCCAAACATGTCCAGGGTGGAGTTAAAATTATGATCAAAACATACTTTTAAATCCTTGTACCTGGAACTTACACTCCAGTGGCACCATTTTGGGTATTTTGTAGTTTCGTTTGT
This sequence comes from Tenrec ecaudatus, assembly GCF_050624435.1. Lineage (NCBI taxonomy): Eukaryota > Metazoa > Chordata > Mammalia > Afrosoricida > Tenrecidae > Tenrec > Tenrec ecaudatus. The sequence goes on along the minus strand of NC_134530.1, from coordinate 220,591,875 downwards.
TTGTTTTTCGAATTCTCACAACTGTCTGACTCTGTCAGAGAAAGAAAGTGAGGCTTACAAGTTAACCGCGGAGCCGCAGCTAGTTATGATAGAGCCAGGCTCCCAGTTAAAGAGGCAGCCATCCCGGCTTCACAATATTCTCCTTATCCCGAAACGCTGAGCTGATCACTGTACTCACTTAGTTTCTGACTGGCCAATAAGGAGATGGCCAACAGAAGTCATTGCAGACTAATGTATAACAAAGTCAAAGGGAACAGGGAGAACCCTTAATGAACTGCCTTATTGAGAAGCCCTAAGAACTCTTGTATGGTCTCCTGCCAGTATCTGTCAAAACGGGCCTCTTTTTCCCTGGGGAAAACAGTAAATGACACTTTTTCCTGCTCTACAATCCTGCTATAAAAAAGGAGCAGAGACCTGTCCCACGTGCTAACTAAAGCTGCTGCTTATGTAAAACAATGGGACGCAGTATGTTACATTATTAATGTGTGCTCTGTGTCTTGGCTGTGTAACATTGGATAAGATACCTAACCACTAATGCTCAGCTGCTACGCCTGTAAATGCATACAGTACTAGGGGGCTTCAAAAATTCACCAGCCCAGGCATCTAAGGTCCAGAACAAAATCATACCCAAGGTGAATGGCGGGGAGGGGGGTGATGGAGTGGGGCATGGAGTAGACACCCAATTCCCATCTTTAGACAATTGGACATCCCCTTACAGAGGGGTCACAGGGAAGAAATGAGCCAATCAGGGTGTAGCATAACACCAATGAAACACAACTTTCCTCTAGTTCTTTGGTGCTTCCTTCCCCCCACTATCAGGAACTCAAATCAGGACTTACAAAGCCGATTAGACCAGAACATGCACACTGCTACAGACAAGAGCCCACAACACAGGGAATCCAGGATAGATAAAACCCTCAGGGCCAACAAGGAGAGTAGAGATACCAGGAGGATTAGGGGAGGTTAGGGGGACAAAGGGGAAATTGATCACAAGGATCAACCTAGAACCCCCTTTCAGGAGAATGAACAGAAAAGTGGGTGAGAGGTGATGGAGGACAATGAAAAATGTGAAAATAATAATCTCTAACTTATCAAGGGTTCATAAGGGAGGATGGTGGGGGAAGAAATGGGAAGCTGATATCAGGAGCTCAAGTGGGAACAGAATGGTTTGAAAATGATGGCAGCATTTGTGCAAATGTGCTTAACATATTGGATAAATGTATGGATTGTGATAAGAGATATAAGGCCCCACCAATAAAAGTATTTAATAAAAAAGAAAAGAAAAATAGGTATAGAAAGGAAATTTCTCAACATAATAAAAGCCATAAATGTAATAAAAAAGTAGGAAGGATGCTTTGTTTAGAAAAGTAATTTAAATTTTAAATTCAGTTTTTTAAATGTAGCTTTTAAACTTTTCCCTTAAAAATTCACAAGCCGTCAGAATGAAAAGATAGTGGAATTGTTCCACAAGCTTTTTGAAGTGCCCTGGTATTAGTACTTAGTACATAGAAATGTTCTGAGTATTAAATCCATGAGTAAATTCACCCTGGGATTTTGGTATGGAAAAAAATCATTTTTCCCATAATTACACGTATTATAGATTTTTCCATCTGAGTCTAGCTTGTTTCTCTGCAATTATAACTTATTCTGTCTTCAGTTAGCTCAAGGGCCCCTGATCACAATTTTAACCCTGATTTTTAAGTTGATATATTAAGTTTACAGCTAGAAGACAATAGAGTCTAGTGTGCAGGTGCTTAGAACTTACAGCCTGTCATCCTTTGAAAGAAACTATTGAAAATACCGTGGGTTCCTTTCTGCCCCTCCCCTGCACCCGAGCCGTCATTAAGGAAGGTTAGTTTTACTTCTCCAGTGCATCTACTCCTCTGTCTCCCCACCGCCAGAGCTGAGCCAAGCTCCATCACCGCCTGCCTGGTGTGCCCAAGTGTCCTCCTAACTGCCCCGCTGTGCCCTTCCAGACTGTTCCAGCTATGACGGGGGTCTGGGCAAAACAAGATCCTGTCCCTGCCACTAGCCTGCTGGAAATCTTGTCATGGTAGTCAGTGCCCACTGGAGTAAACCCTGGCCTCGGGCTGCCCTCTGTAAGCTGACCGTTGCTTGCTCCCTCCCCTCTCGTCCATTGCGCTATGCTTGCCTTCTCTCACTGTTTTCAAGCTGCCCTTCTTCTTGCTGTATGGCAGTGCTAGCCAGCAGGACACTTCCGTGAAGATGGAAATGGTCTACTCCGACCTTGCCCAATTTGGTAGCTCTTGAGCACTAGAAATGCAGCTAGAGCTAGTGATCAGTGGCACTGGCAGGTACTTTGATGGTAACTCGCTGCATGGGACCGATGGCTGCCACTCTGCACTGTGCAGCCCTCGGGCCTCAGCGTGCTCTCCCTGGCCTCCTGCTGCCCACCTAGCACCTGCCAGTTTACTGCTTCTTCAGGAAGACCCTTCACCGACCCACCAGCCTAAATGCAAATCTCATGAGTTTCTGCTCTTGTCTCTATAATATGTGTGTGTAGATTGAGACAGTGGGATTGTTTTTTCTGATTTTATAATTACGTACCTCTTAAAAGCAAGTATTCTGTTTGAGTTCTTCACCGTTGTATAAGCCTAGCACTTGGTAGGTAAATCAGTAAATCTGTGGAATAGGAAGATAGTTTCTTTCTCTAGTTAAAACCGGACACTAAAATGACCTCTCAAAAAAGAGGAGGAAGGGGAAATAAGCTGATACCAAGGGTTGAAGGTAGAAAGCAAATGTTTTAAGAATGATGATGGCAACAAATGTACAAATGTGCTTGACCCAATGGATAGATGTATGGATTTGTGATAAGAATTGTATGAGTGCCCAATAAAATTATTTAAAATAAATAAATATGCTAAAAATTAAAAAAAAACAAAACAGGCTCTATGAACTGGTTGACGGAACACAGGACCCTGACTGAGGTATGTGTCTTGGGCAGGGCCTAAGTATTACTACATATTGTCTCCTCTCGGTGATATAAAGAAACCAAACCAAACTCAATGCCACTGAGTCTGGTCCGACTTATTGTGACCTATTGAGCAGGGTAGAACTGCCCCTGTGGGTTTCCAAGACTGACTTTGTGGGAGTAGAAAGCCGCCTCTTTCTCCCAAGGAGCCACTCACGGTTTCAGACGCTGACCTTGGGGTCTGCAGCTTAGCGAATAACCACTACACTGCCGGGGCGCCTTCCCCATGTGTCAAGTCAGCGTCTTAGGGAGGGTCTGACCTTTCCCAGTGTCTTGCATGTACGCTGAGACCTAAGATCCCCCCTTCAAGAAGGCTTCCAAAAGTTCACGGGAAAAAAGGGAATTAAAAGACAATGACATTTTTCCACAGACTTTTTGAAGCCCTCCTGTATAGTGCTTCAGATATGGCAGTTGCTTAAATGCTAACTGATTAGAGTTTGAAAATAGCAGCATTCCAAAAAAAATAAAATTAAAAAAAATAAAATAGCAGCATTCCATGGACTATAAGAGATGCTTCTGCTTCGCAGACTTGGGTGAAGAGGATGGCTGACGGTGATTAGACAGTACTTAAGAGTAAGACTTATTTCAACATCCAGGTTTGAACAGAGCAACAAGTTCCCAAGGGGGGGGGATTCATGCATGAGAAAAGATTTTAAAGTAAAGCATAATATATGACAGGTATTATCTGTTTTAGGAATCATTTTTACCCGCTAATTCTTTTCTTGAACTACTCTAAACAAAATGTCTGAAAAGACCATTTCCCCAAGAGCCTACATCTGTTTCTAGAAGACTGGAAATGATGGCCGTGGGAGTGAGGTGCGAGAAGGGCCGGAAGCACGGACTGCCTTTGAGAACGAGCTTGCTGGAAAGCAGAGCCCCATGTGCCCCTCTCCGTTCACAGGTGGACTCTGAAGAGCCTGTGTTTGAGGCGGTCATCAGCTGGGTGAAGCATGCCAAGAAGGAGCGAGAAGAGTCTCTGCCTGACCTGCTCCAGTATGTGCGGATGCCCCTCCTGACCCCTAGGTACATCACGGATGTTATAGATGCTGAGGTAAGTCACGCAGCACACCCGGGGCCTGATGCTGTTTGAGGGTTTGGAGCTTAGTACTGTGTTCCGGAAAGTGTGTTCATGTAGTAGGGACTGCACAGTGTCTCCAGGAATCTCCCAGAGGGGTGTACTTGATAATCCTCAGACATATGTCCAGGAAAAGTTAATTCCTCGATAAACTGACACAGATGTAAATTTATGATTTAATTTACCTTTTTTTAAAAAAAACATGCTCCTAAGTATTTTCCATAGCCAACATCAGACAGTGAAATTTGTTCCTTCTCCAGTAAATGTAAAGTGTGATGAATGCCACAAAACACACACAAGACAACAGTGCGTTGCTTAGCAACAAACCTTCCTTGTGGTTGAACCTTTGGTGAAATCAGCATGGAAACCACTTAATGCATTTTAATGCCAATTTTGATTATACAATTTTGAGGGGTTTTTTTAAAGCACTTTTCTAACTGAAGTTGTTACTGGTGTATTTTCACATTTTATTTTTATTTGACCTAAATTACCTGGACCATGTTTGATTACCTGCACTGTACTTTGAGGCAACACTAATAGCATGTAGATAAGGTTCAAACTTATAAATAATTTTTTCCTGGGAGCTGAACTCCAGATCTCTTTGGGAGTTACGATAAACACAGGTTTTTGGTTAGTGTAACATCTTAAGCTCCCTTGCTTCTTATCTGTAGCTTCATTCTGGTAACCCCTCCACTTCTATGTTATGTCTAACTCTGTATGTAGTTGTTAAGAGTACAGACTCTGGAGTCGAACTCAGGAACTAAAACCCCGGATTCAGCACTTAAAACTGTAAGAACGCTAGGTAGGTTACTTAATTTACTTGTGCCTCAGCCACCTTATCTATAAACTGAATGTAATACGAGTTGCCCATCTTATAAGTTGTTTTAAATAAGTTAATGTCTTTTAAGGTTAATGTACAAGTTGTACATAGGTATTTGCTACTACCATTGTTTATTTTCCTTTTGATGCGTAGTGGAAACTTCTGGGGTTAGGACAATAGATGTACTTGGTCATTAGAGCTTTTATCAGTCCTGTCCAAGATGGTGTACCCCAAAACAGTTCAAGGAGTGATTATATAGACAGGAGCTGTTTACAAAACTGAAAGTGAGGGGAACAGTAAAAGACTGTAAAGTAACCTGGAGCTAGTACCACCAAACTGTTAGCCACACCAAAATCTGAAGGGACCAAGGTCAAGGTCTGGTTCCCAGAACATGGGAGGAAAGTAAGTTCAGTTGAGTCACAACCTTTTGAGGAGCTGTGGCCTTGGGTTGAAGGATACAGCCAGTTCTGCAGTGAGAGAGACAGGAATAAAGACCTGACATCAGTCTCTTCCCAAGGGCTGAGCCCAACAAGGAGCTAGAGGTGTGGGACATAGTTATTGTCATTGGTATCCTTTATTGAGTTCATACAAGGTTGTCTTTTGATCAAGAGAGTGATACAGGAAAGGGTGCAGAGTGAAATTAGGGGTAAGTGCAGGATACACAAACAGACTTCTATCAGGAATACACAAAGGGCTTATGGTACTGCCATAATCCTTGGAGAAAATATTCCATCATCATCATCTCAGAAAATAACAGAAACCTATTGATTACCCTCTTAAAGTTCTTAATTGTTATTATATCCTTCTGTTTGCACACTTGGCAGAAGGATGTTTAAACAAACTGATAAACTGTGATTACCTGTAAGCAGGAGTGAAACATCTTACATTTATCTTCTATACCATTTTATATTTGAACTATGTAAAATATTTTTTAATTAAAAATCAATTTTGAAACTATTTTGGGGGGACATGGGGAAGGGGGAGAAAGGAACCCATCACAGGGTTGGATATACAGCACCCCCCTTTCCAAGGGGGATGAATAACAGAAATGTGGGTGAGGGGAGACAACAGACAGTGTAGGACATGAAATAACAACAATAATATTTAACTGATCAAGAATTCACAAGGGTGGAAGGGGGGTGGGATGGGAAAAAAGGAGCTGATACCAAGGGCTCAAGTAATAAGAAAATGTTTTTGAAATGTTGATGGTGACATAGGTACAAGTCTGCTTAATTCAGTTGAGCAGTGGGTCGTGATAAGATTTGTAAGAGCCCTCCAGTAAAATTATTAATAATTTTTTAAAATCTAAAAAATAAAATAAAACTATTTCTGGAAGGGCAGCCATTATTACCAGCAGCCCTCCTGAGACCACAGGGTTTTAGGAACTAGTTTTATATATTATATTAAGAAGTGAATTATAGTGTCATTGCCCTCTAGTTAGCATTAGAGGAGGCTCCTTGGTTCACTCTGTTATCTGCTGTGTTTCAGCCTTTCATCCGCTGTAGTTTACAATGCAGGGACCTAGTTGATGAAGCAAAGAAGTTTCATCTGCGGCCTGAATTGCGGAGTCAGATGCAGGGACCCAGGACAAGGGCTCGTCTAGGTAAGCTGGCATTTTGGCAGGATGCTGCCCTTGGAGGTGGCATGCTACCAATGAACACTACACAACCTTGCTTCAAACCTGTTTTTAATCATCTCCATATGGGGTCATCTGTGAAAACAGTGATACGTTGTTGAGTATTATGGGATATATTATTTATATACAATATAATTAGTGATGATTTGGAGTGCCATGTCCCACCCGCTGCCCGCCTTCTCCCTCTGTGCTTGTTTTCCATTCTAGGACGCAAAGGGATAGGAAAGGCAGGTCAGTGTAGTCAAAGGTATAGGGGTTTGGGACAGCGGTGTGCAGTAGTGAAGATGCTGATCCCAGTTGACCACTTACGAGGGGTTTGGGGCAGGAAACTGAACCTCTCTATGCTTTAGTTCCTTGTTTTAAAACTGGGATTCATAAATACTACTTGTTCTAAGGTCATTATGAAGAGTAAATGAAGTAGTCTTTATATTAAAGGCATATGACAATAAGTTCAAATTCCAACTCCAGCAGCGACTGATTGCATGAGCTGTGCAAGATATTGATCTGTCTCCACCTATGCTTAATCTCTGAAATCACAGTAGCAATGTACTATGATAGTAATTACATCTATTTTTTTTAATTTATTATTATTTTTTTAGCAATTTATTGGGGCTCATACAATTCTTATCACAGTTCATACATATACATACATCAATTGTATAGAGCACATCTGTACAGTCTTTGCCCTAATCATTTTTTTCTCCTCTTTTCTTTTTTTACATTTTATTAGGGACTCATACAACTCTTATCACAATCCATACATTTACATACATCAATTGTATAAAGCACATCCATACATTTCCTGCCCCAATCATTCGCAAGGCATTTGCTCTCCACTTAAGCCCCTTGCATCAGGTCCTCTTTTTTTTTTTCCCCCTCCCTCCCCTTTCCCCCTTCCCTCATGTGCCCTTGGTAATTTATACATCGTTATTTTGTCATATCTTGCCCTATCCGGAGTCTCCCTTCCCCCCCTTCTCTGCTGTCCCTCTCCCAGGGAAGAGGTCACATGTGGATCCTTGTAATCAGTTCCCCCTTTCCAACCCACTCACCCTCCACTCTCCCAGCATCGTCCCTCACACCCTTGGTCTTGCAGGTATCATCCACCCTGGATTCCCTGTACCTCCAGCCCTCATATGTACCAGTATACAGCCTCTGTCCTATCCAGCCCTGCAAGGTAGAATTCGGATCATGGTAGTTGGGGGGAGGAAGCATCCAGGACCCGGGGGAAAGCTGTGTTCTTCATCGGTACTACCTCGCACCCTAATTAACCCATCTCCTCTCCTAAACCCCTCTATGAGGGGATCTCCATTGGCCGACACTTGGGCCTTGGGTCTCCACTCTGCACTTCCCCCTTCATTTAATATGGTATATATACATATATACATATACATATATACATATACACACATATACACATACATACACACACTTACATCTCTTTTTTTTTTTGCATGATGCCTTAATACCTGGTTCCTTGGCACCTCGTGATCGCACTGGCCGCTGTGCTTCTTCCATGTGGGCTTTTTTGCTTCTGAGCTAGATGGCCGCTTGTCCACCTTCAAGCCTTTAAGACCCCAGACACTATCTCTTTTGATAGCCGGGCACCATCAGCTTTCTTCACATTTGCTTATGCACCCATTTGTCTTCAGCGATCCTATCATGGAGGTGTGCAGTCAATGATATGATTTTTTGTTCTTTGATGCCTGGTAACTGATCCCTTTGGGACCACTCGATCACACAGGCTGGTGTGTTCTTCCATGTGGACTTTGTTGCTTCTGAGCTAGATGGCCGCTTGTTTATCTTCAAGCCTTTAAGACCCCAGTCACTATCTCTTTTGATAGCCGGGCACCATCAGCTTTCTTCACCACATTTACTTGTTCACCCACTTTGGCTCCAGCTGTTGTGTCGGGAGATTGAGCATCATAGAGTTCCAATTTAATAAAAGAAGGTATTCATGCATTGAGGGAGTGTTTGAGTAGAGGCCCAAGGTCCTTCCGCCACCTTAATACTTGACCTATAAATATAGACACATAGATCTATTTCCCCATCCTCCCATATATATTTGCATGTACATGTCTTGTCTAGACCTCCATGAATGCCCTTTGACTCCTAGCTCTTTCCTCCATCTCCCTTGACTTTCCTCCTGCCCTACTACCATGCTTCGTTGCCACCTGGGCTAGAGTATACCTCTTCTCTAAGCAACCTTACCCTTGATCATTTCCTACCAGGCCTGCCACTCCCCCTTCTCTACTATTTGGGGTCCCATGTTTTTCCCTTGTCCCTGGGTTTGTTAACACCACTTCCTTACCCTCCCTACCCCCCCACCCCAAGTCCCCCCGGAACTGTCGGTCCCGTTGTTTTTCCTCCAGATAGTTCATCCAGCCTGTCCTATTCAGACAGACCTGTGGCGACACTAACATGCACGAAAACAAGACAGAGGAAAACAAAGCAACAGTATACAACCAGACAACAAAACAACAAAAACAAACCACTGACAAAGAACAGAACAAAACAGTTCACAAGAGAAAAGCTTGTAGTTAGTTCAGGGATCATTTGCTGGCCCTTAGGAGCGTTTTCCAGTCCAGTCTGTTGGGGCACCACGCCCTGGCCCCAAAGTCTACTTTCAGCATTCCCTGGGGAGGACCTTGCCACTCCATTCCCTTGCTGTTCCGCTGCACTCCCCCAGTGATTTGCCTCGGTGTGGTGGGATCAGGTCAGGTGCAATTCCCACACTGTGTCTCCGGTGCAGTCCCCTGTATCTCCCTTAGTCACTGATTGGCATCATTTCTCATAGTGGGGCCAGCCATGTTGTTCTCTCTGTGGACTGGCTGCTCTACTCAGGAACATCATCATCACGGCCTGGTGGGCCAGGCTGTGCTCCACTCTCTCCTCCTGCCCCTTCATCTTCTCCCGTGTGCTCTGATCAGATATGTTCATCTCCCGGAGCTGCAGAGTCAATGTCATCCTTTGGAACAAATTCTTTTCGGGGGAGGGGCAGGAATCCACTTAATTTATGGTGCTGGGGCCAGCCTCCCAGACCTCTCCACTGGTTCCCTACTCGTAATTACATCTATTAATAGCATCAAGTCACATATATATGAGGGGGTACCCCCCAAAAAAACAGATTTTTTTCCCCAAAATGATGTACTTAAATTTTTTACAAAACAACTTTATCACCTTCAAAATACTCTCCATTACATATAATACATTTGTCAAATCTTCCATTCCATTCTTGGAAACATTTTTCAAACTCATGTTTGGATGGCTGACAGCACCTCCCTTGTTTTTTTCTTTACTTCTTCTATGTCGTCAAAACAAAAAGAAGTCGCATGGAGCAAGGTCAGATGAGTAAGGTGCATGGGCAAGAGAGGCTTGCTGTTTTTTGCCCAAAACTGACACACTGAGGTGGCTGTGTGAGCCAGTGCATTCTCATGATGGCAAAACCAGTCCCCGGTCTGCCACAAATCAGGCCTTTTTTGTCACACAGTTATGCAATCTTTTCAGAACCTCTAAATAGAAAGCTTAATTAACAGTCTGACCTGGTGGAACAAACAACAAATGCACTATCCCCCGCACATCAAAAAAACAAATGACATGGGTTTTCTGGGGAGTACCCCCTTCTGTGTAGCTGTGTAGATGGAGAACTACAGTGATACCTCGGTTGTGGAATGGTTCCAATCTCGGAACTTTCCACTATTCCAATAGCAAAGTTAAAAAAAAAAAATCTCAGATTTTGTAACCTTACTTGGTAGTAGAACCAAAAATCTAACTTGAGAAAACCTGTGTGAGCTCAGAGTGAGTCAGGAGTTGAGTCAAGTCTTGCCAGGGACACAAAGAGGTGACACTTCAGTCTAAGCTCTGCTCTTGCTCAGACAACTTACTGTGCTTGTGTGAGTGCACAAAAATATTTGTAATTATGCTTTTCGTGTTCTTTATTTGCATAAAATATCACAACCATGGCTCTTAAGAAAGTTAGAGGTACCCACAGTAAAGCTAAGAAGAGAACTGTGAGAGCCACATAGAGTTAAGGAAAAAAACCATTGTGACATTTGAATAAGGTTGCCACTTGTCTGATTTGGTGGGTGAATACCCCAGGGCTAAGTCAACATTATCAACGTTGTGTGTGTGTGTGGGGGGGGGGGGGGTGTTATTAAATCAGCCAATGGAGTGAAAGGTGTGCAATCATTAACCAGAAACAACTCAGATCATGGAAGAGGTTGAAAGTTACTATTAATTTGGATAAACCAGAAACAACTAGGTGGTTACAGCATACCCGAGACAATGACATGAGAATGTGAGAAGGCTAAAAGCCTCCATACTGAATTTATCAGTGTAACTTTGGGACCTCAGAGTCAATTATTTGGTTTTCCATTGCTTCTTACGGGAAAAATATGTTCAGTTCTTAAGCTTTTTTGTGTTCAAACACAAATTTGGAATAGAGTTCTACAGCTGAGATATCACTATACTAGCCCAAGTGAGGGATGCAACTCCCCTTTTTAAATTAATTAGGTATTTTATATGTATGTTTACATGAGCATAAACAAAAGTATGCAAGATTCTACACTAACACTTTAACAAGGTTACCCCATGGAAATGGGGTTGCAGGGGAATATTCAAATATTTTAATATAGCATTACCCTAAATATGTGGTTACTCGTGTTATTTTAAAAATTACAAAGGCCAAAGGCGCATGTAGGAGCAAATGAAGGGGGAAGAAGAGAGAGTGGAGCACACCAAGGGCAATATCCCTGCTTAGAGCAGCCAATGCACATAAGGACCATATGGTTGAAGACAAAGTAGATGCATTAGCAAATGTGGTGAAGGAAGCTGTTGGTGCCTGGCTATCAAAAGATGTAGTGTCTGGGGTCTTAAAGGCTTGAAGGTAAACAAGCTGAGAAGCAACAAAATCCACATGAAAGCACACCAGCCTGTGATCATGAAGTGTTGAAGGGATCAGGTATCAGGCATCAAAGAAAAAAAATCATATCACTGAGAATGAGGGGCAGTGCAGAGTGGGGACCGAAAGCTCATCTGTAGACAACTGGACATCCCCTTACAGAAGAGTCGTGGGGAGGATATGAGCCAATCAGGGTGCAGGGTAGCAACAATGAAACATAACTTTCCTCTAATTCTTAAATGCTTCCTCTCCCTACTATCATGATCCTAATTCTACTTTACAAATACAGCTAGACCAGAGAATGTACACTGGTACAGATAGGAACTGGAAACAGGAAATCCAGGACAGATGAACCCTTTGGGACCAGTGGTGAGAGTGGCAATACTGGGAAGGTGGAGGAAAGGTGGGATAGAAGGGGAAACCAATTACAAGGATCTACATATAACCCCTTCCCTGGGAGACAGACAACAGAAGAGTGGGTGAAGGGAGATGTCAGACAGTGTAAGACATGACAGAATAATAATTTATAAATTATCAAGGGTTCATGAAGGGGTGGGGGATGGGGAGGGAGAGGAAAAATGAGGAGCTGATACCAAGGGCTCAAATAAAAAGCAAATGTTTTGATATTGATGATGGCAACAAATGTACAAATGCGCTTGACAGAATGGATGGATGTATGGATTGTGATAAGAATTGTCCGAGCCCTCAATAAAATGATTTTTTAAAAAGAATTCACCCAGTATAACTCTATTAATTTTAGAATATATTCTAAAAATTATTGAGTTATAGACTTTTAAACAGGTGAACAATACACATGGGGTCATCAAAAGCCAATATCACCTTTTTAATATGGTGTGTAAACTATATCTCAATAAAGCTATATTTTTTAATTACAAAGGCATGGTTTTAAATCTCACATGATGCCTTGAGAGTGTAGAAAGAGCTTGACCAAAAGAGAAAACGCATTTTGCTTACCTTGGTCTCTCCTGCCGGTTTTGTCACTCAGTCTGCTCACTTGCTAACTTAATTTGGACAAGTTCTCTCCTTCTCTAGGTTACCATTTCTTCATCTCGACATCAAATTCAGTTCAATCACTAAGGTTCTTTCTGATAAAGAAGATAAAGGGTTGTTTTTGTTTTTTTTTCAATAGAGCCACAGGTTGCCTAGAGAGCATGATAGCACTCAATAAATGCTTGTTAAATTGAATTAACAAAAACACCAAACCCACTGCCATTGACTTGATTCTGACTCATAGCAACCCCATAGAACTAAGTAGGACTGCTCCTTTGGGCTTCTGAGACTGTAGATCAAGCAGGAGAGCAAGCAGTCTCATCTTTCGCCAAAGAAGTGGCTGGTGGTTTTGAACCACCAACCTTGCAGTTAACATCTCAACACTTACCTATGGTACCTCCATGAAAGGTTTTATGAATTAACAATCCCAGAAGATTCTTTAGATTTATTTTTTATTTATTTGAACTGGCAACAGAAAGAGCTCTTGCTTTCTCAAATAACTTGCTATTGCCTTGAAGGATTAGATTATGGTTCTAAACACCTTTGCAGGTGTGAAGTGCATTTTTCAGGGGTTCTGAAAGAGCAGTTCTGAAGTTAGCACCAACTGGGTAGCATGGCCTTCTTAGGTCGACTGTGTCTGCCGCTTGGAGGTGGCGTGTTAGTTCCCACCGTGGCCTGCTGTGCTCTCACGGAGTGTGTGATGCCAGGGAACAGTCCTCGTCCTCCTGAGCCACAGATCACGGCAGGCGGGAACCCAGGTCTCTGAACTCTGCGACTTTAACCCAGCCGCTGTCTCCCTGCCGCACACATTCACAACGCCACCCGCCAAACCAAATGACCCTGGCACTGCCAACTTGTCTGTTTTCATAATATACTTTTCCAAACTGTTCTTGTCAGATTTTTTGTAATGCATTTTTCACGTCATAAAGATAAAACCCCAAAGACTGTACAGATGTGCTTTATACAATTGATGTATGTATATGTATGAACTGTGAAAAGAATTGTATGAGCCCCAATAAATTGTTAAAATCAAAAAATAAAAATAAAGATAAAACCCTAAATTAACAAATACCTCACTTATTGGCAAAGAAGAGAGGCTTTTGTTTGGCTTTCAATTTTGAGCGTTAGACCAGTAAGGGTTATGGTTCCAACCTCCGGTCCCAGAGAGAGACCTCATAGGTACAAAAGCTGTGGAGAAGTCACAAAGAAAGATAAATCAATGCAATGTCATACAAAAACATTTTATACCTCAAAATATGTATGCAATTAGAAGACAAGGGAAGAAAATAGATCTGCTACAGTCAAAGCAAAGGGTTAAAATCATGTATGTGTAAAGTGCCTGACAGAAACACGGAAGATCCAAGCACACATTTCACAGAAGGAGCACAGCGGCCACTCAGTGTAAGAGGAGACCAGATGTTAGTAATAAGATCCTATGGGGAATAAAAGCATGAACACAACCTCTTTATCTAAGATTTAAAAGACAGTATGTAGTGCCACAGAGTCAAATGCCCTGGACACCTGTATGTAAGTGTTGGTGGGCATACATGTAATCTATGTCAGAGTATGTCATGTTCTTTACTCCAGCAACCCCCTCATTTCCACATTAAGAAAATAACCTGGAAAAGCTTCATGCTCAAGAATATTTGTCACAGGACTGTATGTGATTGTTTACAACCCCAAATTGTGAACCATTGAAATGCCTAAAAATATTAAGCACATAGAAGATTTAGTTAATGCCTTGAAGAAATGAAATAAAAACAGCAGGATACAGCACATTATGGTCCTATTTATGTTTCTAGATATATTTAGAAACAGGTCTGGAAGAAACTACTTCATTTTAGTGTGTCTGGCTTATGGAATTATCAGTAGATTTTATGAAAATCATTTTTGTATTCCATGGCCTAAACAAAGACATTCGATTTTACTAAAATTACTTCCATTCAGCGTGAGAACACTTGTGGGAACAACAGCTCTGTTGGTGGCTGCCAGCAGGCATGGGGAGGTAATTCCTCAAATTCCGTTTGGCGGGGATCTGTCAGGAGAACGGAATGAAAAGAGCCCTTTGTGTCAAAAGAAGTTTGGGAGCCAGTGATCTAGGGTCTCAGCCACTAGAGCATGGCCCCAGCAGCTCTCCACCTCGCTCCCAGCCCGGCCATGGGCACAGGCATTTAACTGCCAAAGTGTTACCCAAGGACTGTTGCAGTACTGTCAATAAACTAAGGGGCGTTTTTGTTTTTTAGCATGATCTAGATAATTCCTTATCAAGTTCTATGCCCTCATCCTGCAAAACATGGTCAGCTGCAATTGTGTTATAAAAGAAAAGGGTTGTTCCCCCTAGTCTATTTATCGATCAACAGAAATTACAACTGAAAATCAATGTGTAGAAGAAGATTGTCATTCTCTTTTTTTCTAAACATTTTATTGGGGGATCTTACAGCTCTTGCCATAATCCATACATCAGTTGTATCAAGCGCATTTGTACGTATGTTGCCATCGTTATTTTCTAGACATTTACTGAGCTTTTGTTGTCAGCTCCTGTCCACCCCTCCCCCGGTTGTCATTCATTTATCCATGGCGAGGTCACCCGCTAGCATCATGTTTATGTATTTGAGGAAGTACATTAGGATAAAAGGATTGCTCTTCCCTTCTCTGCTCAGGTCAGAGAGGTCAATGGGGAGGGAATAGTTTTGGGCAGGAGGAAACAAACAGCTTGTGCCCTGGCCTCTCCCAGCCTGAAAGGATTTTCTGCACGTATAAAATTGTCTTAACATGAAAGAGCCCTTGTTCAACTGCTTTGATTCCCTAAGAGGCCAAATGGCTCCTGGCTCACTCTGAAGAAGAGCCCATTAGCTTTACTGCAAGGTTAGGGAGGCGGCTGCGCTGGTGGCAGAGGAGCTGCAACTCCACCCTTGATAAATTGTGTGTAGAGCAAAACCACTCCAAACGTAATACAAGCAGCATAACATGTCCTCTACTTCTTTTATTTTTGTAGGATAACTTTTTCTATTTTTAAAAAAATTTTATTGAGGACTCATACAATCTTTACATATATCCATTGTATGTCAAGCACATTTGTACATTTGTTGCCCTCATCATTCTTAAAACATTTGCTCTCTACTTGAGCCCTTGGTATCAGCTCATTTTTCCTCTCCCTCCTCGCTCTCACCTTCCTCCCTCAAGTACTTCCTCTATTACCCATCTCCTACTTCCAACAGTTATCAACACAAAGCTGAATGCATTTCATCTGTTCTGAAATGAATCCCAAACAAAAAAGAATACATTTATGGATTGTGATAAGAGCTGTAAAAGCCCCCCATAAAATGATTTTTTTAAAAACATTCTAATTTAAAATATTCAAAAGACCATTACCATGTTTTTAAGAGGAAGGAAAAAAACTTCTAATTTCTTGTCGTCATGGGGTATCAAGCAAACGCCCACAGTCCTCATAATTCGTGTCACTTATTTCTAAACTGTTAGGTTGTTACAATCAGAACGAAGACAGTATTTTTACACTGCATTGGATCCTCTCCTTAGTTTCTTTTAATCCATACTTTTCATCTCTTTCTTTGGTTTTTCCTTGCAGTTTATATGACCAAAAAATTCAGGTGGTGCGACCTGCAGAGTTTGCACATGCTGAATTTCCTGCTTCCATCCACATAGTGACAGCTAAGTAAACCCTCTGAACTGGTAGTCAGACTAGAGGCTTGCTAAGACTCAGGTTTCCCCCCCCCCCCCCCAACTATCATGATCCCAATTCCACCTTACAAACCCGGCTAGACCAGAGGATGTACACTGGTACAGAATGGAGCTGGAAACACAGGGAATCCAGGAGAGATGATCCCTTCAGGACCAGTGGTGAGAGTGGCGATACCGGGAGGATAGAGGGTAGGTGGGGTAGAAAGAGGGAACCGATTACAGGGATCTACATGTTACCTCCTCCCAGGGGGATGGACAACCGAAAAGTGGGTAAAGGGAGATGTCAGACAGTGTAAGATATGACAAAATAATAATAACTTATAAATTATAAAGGGTTCATGAGAGAGGGGGGAGTGGGGAGGAAAATGAGCTGATGCCAGGGGCTTACGTGGAGAGCAAATATTTGGAGAATGATGAGGATAATTAATGTTCAAATGTGCTTTATACAATTGATGTACGTGTGGATTGTGATAAGAGTTTTATGAGGCCCCAATGAAATGATTTAAAAAAAACTCAGGTTCAATATTTTGGAAAGAATACATCATAAGTGGTGATGGTGTATTTCCTATTGGATCACATCACACAATGTCTGATTACCTATCCATTATAGGGTAGCATACCAGATTTCCACCTATCAATTTTAGCAGCCATGGGTTATCATTGGTGTCATCAATTACTTCTTTAACGCTGTATCCGTTTCTTGTCAGCCTGAAGTTGCTAGTTACTCCTTCCAGTACAAGTTAGTCCTAAGATAGCTGTAGTCATCCAAATGCCCTCCTAAAACTCCGTAGTCTAAAAGGCTCCAGCAAACCTTTCTCTGCATTGCTTCCTGTAGAGCAGACACACAGGATTTCCTCCAAGGGAAGAGAGGGTAGCGATGTTCTATTCCATAAGGTCTGAGAGAGTAGCTCACAGCTGACAAACAGCCTCTTGGGGAACATGGTGGAGAAAGAGCCTTTCTTGCTTTCAAGCGTCCCTGCGGCCGCCTGGTAGCCGTGAAGACCGGGCAAGGAACTTGGGCATGTGTATAGTTGGCTTCAGTGGAAGAGTCCATGTCCATCGGGAAGAGGTTTTATGTCAACTCTCATCTTGTTAGAGACAAGGTGTTCTAAGAAAGAGAGCCAGGTGGTCAAAGTGCTGCCACGGTGTGCTGTTTGTCCCATTCGGGAAGTGCACTTCAGAGTCAGGTCCTCAGGAACAAGGGCCTCACGCAGAATCAGTTTCCTCTTAAGCAGTCTGACAACACGTCTTCTATTTCAGATGACTTTTCGGGGCCATGTAAACTAAAATATCCTAGAGCTACTGCTACTTACACTGTCCTGGACTTAGTTGCCCAGGCAGGATAGTGAAGTAACCTGTTGGTTTCTCTTTAGGAGCCAATGAAGTGCTTCTGGTGGTTGGGGGCTTCGGAAGCCAGCAATCTCCCATCGATGTGGTGGAGAAATACGACCCCAAGACTCAGGAGTGGAGCTTTCTGCCGGTAAGCCGTAGTGGGGCTCATTGTAGGCCGAGAACACACATGTCATTCCTTGACTCTAGCGCCTAGCTCATGCAGACAGAGTAGAAAAGCCTCGTCACAGCACGGCCTTCGTAAAGCCGTGCTGGCCCACAGTGGGTGTGCTAACACGGTAGCCGTGTGAGGATTGGACTTGTGATCAGCCCCATGTCAAGTTACGTTCATCTGGCCACGCTGTTTGGGCACCTGCATAACCCTCTCATGCCCCACACTGTGCTAAATTGAACTTAATGTTAGAGTGAAGCAATGGGTGTTTTCCCTGGCACGGTGCTATATCCGTACGATGACAGACAAAACAGGATGCCTAGCAACAGGTAATGGTCAGAGATGGGCCTCCCATCAATGCTCTGTTCCTCTGTCTTCAAAATCCATAGAGCATCACTCGTAAGAGACGTTATGTGGCCTCGGTCTCCCTGCATGACCGGATCTACGTCATCGGTGGCTATGATGGCCGTTCCCGCCTCAGTTCGGTGGAATGTCTGGACTACACAGCAGAGGAAGACGGGGTCTGGTATTCAGTGGCTCCTATGAATGTGCGACGGGGCCTTGCAGGAGCCACTGCCCTGGGAGGTAGGCTGGGTGCTCAGGTTAAAGCTTGCATGTCTCCGTGCCTGCGTCAGTTCATGCTTCCCCTGCTAGCTGGCAGGGACAAGAAAAGAGCCTGTATGTGGCTAAGGCCACATACTCCTTTTTGGTTTCGGAGATGTTAATGCTACAAAGCTATTCATTGTCCATGGCTGTTTCAGTACTGGCGACGGAGTTGTAAGATCTTGTGTGCTGGTGGCAGTCTGGCACTAATTCTTGTATTTTTATAAACTTCATCTAGTCTTCAGATGCTCCTGGGGATGATTCCATCTTGTCCTCTTCTTTTTAGACTCATGGATTTATCCCATAAGAAACACTTTGATTTTTGCTCCTAGACATTTGCGGAGAATTTGTAGAAGAAAATCATTAGAAGTTTTTCAATCTCTAATAGTCTTATTTCTTTGCTCTGAGCAGATATGATCTATGTCTCTGGAGGCTTTGATGGAAGCAGGCGTCATACCAGTATGGAGCGATATGACCCCAACATCGATCAGTGGAGCATGCTGGGAGATATGCAGACAGCCCGGGAAGGCGCTGGACTGGTGGTGGCCAGTGGGGTGATCTACTGTCTTGGTATTCAGCCTGGGAGAGATAAGAGTGGGAGAGAACTCAGTGGGAAGCAGGCTAAGGGTGGGAATCCTTTTTACCAGAGTTAGGTTCATAGACTCCCTTCAAGTAAACTACAGTGGCCTCGTTCAGTGTGTTTTCCTTTCATGAGGATTATGTATAGTTTGTAAACAGAACATAGGGTGCTGTCAGTCTCTCTTCAGGTTAATGGAATGCCTGTGGGAGAACCAAGACAATAATTAGTAGGAGCGCTCAGAGAAAAGCTTACTGAGATTGGACATAGGATTTACCTTCCTCTGTGCAACGATTTCTACTTTGTGTTCTCAGGAGGATATGATGGCTTGAATATCTTAAATTCTGTTGAGAAATATGACCCTCATACAGGACACTGGACTAACGTCACACCGATGGCCACCAAGCGCTCTGGTAAGATTTCCAGTCAGAGTTACAGAAGGGTCAAGGAACAGTGCTGTCACATCTTGACCTGTGTAGTGATGGCGCAGTCCCAGGACAGGCTATCAGGAAGTCATTCACTGTCGCAGTGTGAAGCAATCAGATTCTAGTACCCTCATTACCTCTGTTCTTTCCGAATATTGTTAGGTGGCATTGAGTTAGTTCCGACCCATGGACACGCTATGCACACCAGAAGGAACCCCTGCCCAGCCCCGTGCCATCCTCACCTGTGTGCCTGTGCTGGTTGCAGCCACTGTGCCCGTCGTCTTTGTTGGTTTACCCTCTACCCCAGCGAGCTTAGAAGAGAGTCTCACTGCCTCTGCCTCTAAGGAGCACTCTAGCCCCACTTCCCTAGGACAGACGCGTTTGCCCTGCAGCGGGCCGTGGTACCTTCAGCACGCAGCACCAGCACAACTCAAACACGTCTGACTCTGCGGTCCTCCTTCTCTAGGGCCCGACTTTCACAGCATATGAGGTGATTGACAATACCAGGGTTTAGATCAGGCCCTCCTTAGTTCTCGAGCTAACCGCCCTGATTTTCAACACTGATCTCTTGACTGCTGCTTCCATGAGCACTGATTGTGGATCTAAGCAAGACAAAGTCCTTGGCAACTTTTCTCTATTTATCATCATGTTGCCTATTGGTCCCGTTAGGGGATTTTTATTTTCTTTTCATTGAGTTGTAATCCATACTGGAAGGCTGCAGTCCTTAATCTCTGGAATATTAGTGAGCATAAAGACAGCTTAAACTTTCGGTTTAATTGTAAATATAAAGGAAAAAGTCTTGTTTGTTTGCTTGTTTTCAGAGGTGTTAACAGGCTACCGCAGGTTAGAATCTGACAACATAAGGGATATATATAGCCTTCGTGTCCACAGCAATGCCTTTTCCCAGCCAGGCTGTTGGAAACCGCCCTCAGCCACGCAGCCCCTTGACCTCTGCCTTGTTCTGTGAGCTGGGAAGCCCAACTGCTCTGCCTCGGGGTCTCAGTGCTGCTCCTGTTCTTCCTCATGGCCCTTGCTGCAACCTCTGCTTCCTCGGTCACTTCAGGCTGGATCTCCCACGATCCACTGGTGGCTCCTCCTCCTCTTCTTAGGCACCATCAATCTGGTCCGTGCCCGTCGCATTGCTCTGTCCAGTAGACGAAACATCATCTGGTCCTGTGCCATCCTCACAGTTGTCATGCTTGAGCCCGTTGCTGCAGCTACTATGCCAATCCATTTTTTTAAGTCATTTTACTGGGGGCTCGTACAACTCTTAGCACATCCATACGGAAAAAAGTCTTTTTAAATTCACCTTTATGACCTTTTTTGTTTTCCTACATCCTACAGTATCTAGTACAATTTAGTATGTGTTGTTGCTGTCAAGTGCCGTCAAGTCTGTTTTGACTCATAGAAACTGTGTACAACAGAAGCATACTCTGCTCGGTCCTCTGTCGGCCTCTCAATCGTTGTATTTGAATCCATTGTTGCAGCCACTGTGTTAATCATCTCCTCAAGGGTCCTCCTGTTTGTTACTGACTCGCGACTCCACCAGCATCATGTCTTCTCCAGCGGCGGGTTCCACTTGGTAGCTGTCCAAAGTCTTGCCATTTTCACTTCTCAGGAGCATTCTGCTCTACTTCTTCCAAGACAGACTTGTCTGTTCCTCTGGCACTCCACGGTATCTTGTGTTCATCGTCAACATCCTAATTGAAAGGCCTCAGTGGCCATGTTTTGTTTCTGGAATTCAGACTCTGTAGCATTTATTCTCCATACCCTCTTTCCCCAGGTGCAGGAGTAGCCCTGCTAAATGACCACATTTATGTGATGGGGGGATTTGACGGTACAGCCCACCTCTCTTCTGTTGAAGCGTACCACATTCGCACGGATTCCTGGACAACTGTCACCAGTATGACCACCCCACGATGCTACGTAGGGGCCACAGTGCTGCGGGGGAGACTCCATGCAATTGCGGGGTAAGGATTTAGAAGCCAGGCGAGAGCCACCGTGTGTCTAGTGCAAGAGTGCATGTGACCCACTGCTCTTTCTTGGCTGGAGACAGGGTTTGGTCGGGTGGGGGAAACGTCTCCACTAGTGGCCTTGAAGGACTTGTGTGGGAAAGAATCAAAAGCTGTTTCTTCGTTTTGTCTCCCCCCCACTTAGATACGATGGGAACTCCCTGCTGAGCAGCATTGAATGCTACGACCCTGTCATCGACAGTTGGGAAGTCGTGACATCCATGGGAACCCAGCGCTGTGATGCTGGGGTGTGTGTTCTCCGAGAGAAGTGACCGTTGGAGCATCATCCACAGCTAGTGACCAGTCCCAGGGGCAGTGTGGGGGACAATGGCGGATCCTTTCCAGAATGGCTCTCTCTCCCGGTGAGGGAAAGGGCGATTACAAGCACCCATGCAACGATGGCTGTACTTCTTTGACCCCACTCCCCTGCGCCAGGGCACTTTCCCCGGGGAAGGGTGGTACAGCCGCTCGAGGAAAGCGTGCACACTGAATGGATGTGGAGACCCGACAGCTCTCCTTCGTGGTCGGGGGCACTTTCCTCTCTCGTGTGCTTGGGAGACTGTCTACACGGTGTGCCTCGGGTGGCGCACGGAGCTCAGGTGACCGACCTGTTCAACTGCAAGGATACCAATTTGAACTAAGCTTAGTACATGCTCTTTAAGACCTTTTTTTATCCCCTCTGGGAACAAACACCTTTTGTAGTCCCCAGGCAGCTAAGGGCACCACATGTCCCTTCTGGAGGAGAACAAAGGGGGCATCTCCTATTAAAACTTTGGGTGTTGTGAGGAGGTTCATCTGGCACTCACTCAGGGGGAAAGGGTTGATATCTGAAGTTAGAGAGGAAGTGAAGTGTTAACTGAGTGAACCCAGAACACCACTGATACACCACCTGGGAGACTGAGAAGGGTGTTTTATTAGAAGGAGCACCTATTTCCCCAAGGTTTTTCCAAAGTAAGGTACTACTATCTTGACACTAAGAGCCCATCTGAGAATAACCGAGTTGAACAAATGGGGGATGAGAGGAGATAGCGTACATGGGAGCGTTATATACCTAGGGATAAATTAGAAGTAGCTGTGATTTTACAGTCATCTTACTCCCAGCCAGGCTTCATCTAGCCAGGGCAAGGCTTACCTGGAATGGGTGAGAGACTGTCTTACTTTGTTGAATCAAACACTATGACACTGTTACATTTCTGTACTATTTTGTTTTCAGATGGGATGCTGTGGCAGCAGCTCGTAGTGCAGCCACCTGATTGAGGCCCCATTCTTTTAAGGGCACACGCCCACTAAGGAGTGGTCTTCACGGCTGTGTTTGGTACAATTCCTTCTTTGCTCCTGTAAGGTTCCCTTCCCTGGCCTGAGAGAGGGTTTATTCATCCTGGTACAATTAGTTATTATCCCAGAACAATCGAGGAGAACCAAAGCTCTTGTGCTAGTCCCAGGACCTCTGTTGTCACCATTTCTGAGCGACCCTTTAAAGCTGCTGTGTGGGGGAGTGAGATTTTTGCTTTATGGGTATTGGATGTGAGGGATAATAACCTAAACAAGGATGCACTTTCCCTTCTTTGCTCTGAAACTCCACCCCCCACCCCCTTCTGCAAGTTGTGTTGACCCACAGAGTTAATTTCCTTTGTATTTTTTTAAGAAAATATTAAAAATCACCTGACTCAATTTTCTGGAGGAGTTTGTAACAATCCAGCACTGCCATCAGATGACTTTGGGGTACAGCGGGGAGGCAAGGCAGATATGATCAGCTGCCAGCCCAGCTCTTCAATCCTGTCATCCTGCATGTTTGCCCACTAACCCTGTCTCTCTCTCATCTTCACCGTCATGGACACTCAGCAGTAAAATGTTTCAGGGAGTGCCACTTTTATTGCCCTTCTGACACTTGTTTACCTAAAAACCAGAGTAAAGAAGAAGCCATGCTGAGCACACTTAGGACCCCACTTGAATTGTAGGATTCTAGTCACCTTAGCCCTTTTGATTACGGCACGTGCTGTAAACAGTGATGCAAAAATCTGACCAAAACTTCAAAAAAATCCTATTCCCAGAGCAAAGGGGTAGAGCCCTAAGTAGAAGTTGTGACTAGTAAAGGCACCTGGTAGCCTATTTATAAATGTTCTTTAAAGAGTGGACTAGATATACCAGTGTCTGGAACTTGCAGCCCATGCTGTCTCAGGAAGAGCCTTGGGTTCGTTTGAAGGGAAAGCCAAGCAGTGGTTGGGTGAAAAATGGTTCCTAGACATGATGAGTAGGCTGTTGTCGGTGCTGAGACCTCTCATTCTGCGCTTTAGAATAAAACTCCCAGTATTTCAGATAGCATCCCCATTTGAATATTTTTAAGACTAATCAGTGTGTAAAACGCATTGCTGTGTCCATACCTTTCTTAGTTTTACATACTTCACATGCTCACCCACACATTCAGAAGTACCCCTGTATATGCTGCTCCTAGTTTTCCTAACTAGAAACCAGGCACGCAGTTACCCAGCTAGGAAATTTTAGCGTCTGACAACCTTCACAAAACATAACACCTAATTAATCTTTTAGTTATACACAAGATTGTTCACATTCATTCTCATGTTCATTTCCTCTGCCATCAGATAGTTCAGAATAAGGTCATCGGTGCCCTTGAGTCAGTTCTAGGTCACAGCACTGCCTGGGCCCCTGACGTACGTCGTTGCTGTTGGGAGCCCAGTGCTGCAGCAATTGGGTCAATTCATCTTGAGGGTGTTCCTCTTTTTTGCTGACCCTTTACATTTACCAAGCACGGTGTCTGTGACCCCGGACTGGTCCTCCCTCATGTCCACGGTGTATAAGAATGAAGTCTCACCATCCTCTCTATAGGGAGCATTCTGGTGAGACTTCTTCCAAGACAGACTTGGTTCTGGCAGTCCACAGTATATACGGTATATTGTATTCGTCACCGACACCATAATTCAAAGACACCAATTTTCAGGCTTCCTTAGTCATTGTCCAGGGGATACACATCTATGAGGCAGTTGAAACTATCATAGTTTCAACTATGATCATCAGGTGCTCCTTCGGCCTCAGAATGGCATCTTCTCTTTTTTAACAGTTTAAACATGTCAAAAAAACAATCAGTTTAAACATCTTTTGCAGCAGTTGCTCAATGCTGCCATTTGGTCTTTTTTTTACTGGCACACCTTACTTTATTGCTCTTCTCGTTAAAAATTAATAAATCATTTTATTGGGGACTCTTACAGTTCTTATCATAACAATCCCTACATCCATGGTAGGCCATTTGGTTTCTTGACTGCTGCTTCCAGTGGTATTGATTATGGAGCCAAGTAAAATTAAATCTTGGGTAACTTCACCATTTCCTCTTAACAGGATGCTGTGTATTGATCTACTTGTGAGGAATTTTGTTCTCTGTATGTTGACGGTGTAATCCATGCTGAAAACTAGAGCCTTTGCTTTTCTAATAGAGTCCTACCGTTTTATCATCCGTTGTCTTTCTAAAGCATAGAGAATCCATACAGTATTGGTAGACTGTAACAGATTTCCAACAAGTGTTAGTTCCTTGTATCTGCATTAATTTTCAGTTCCCTAACAGGACACCAAGACCCACAGTGATCTGGGCCCATTCTACCTCTCTGATGTAACTACCTCCTTTAACTCCCTCTCCTGCCCAGGTACAATGGACTGAGCTGCACTCGTTTATTTGTATCCCTTTTCATGTATTACACTGTTTGCTCTCTATCAAACAACTCCTGGTTTCCTAACAAAATCCTCTCCCCAAACTCACTGCCATCAGATGATGTCAACTCACAGGAATTCAACAGGACAGAGTAGAACTATGTGTAACCCTCTATACCACCAGGGCTCCTTAACAAATCCTAGTCACCTCTGAACACCTATTTCTAATGTAACCAAGGTCAAGTTTACTCCGTGCTTCCATTGAAGGAATTCTTGGGACACTTTATCACTTGAGTCTGGTCCATTATGTTCTCAAATACACCTTGCCTGAGTGATTTTCCCCAAATGGCTCAATACTCACACACCCCAACCATAGAGGTCAAAAGGGTCAAATCTGCAAGTCCATTTTAAGAACCCCCAGGAAACTGCTGAGGTCAAGGGTATGCATATCTGGAAAGCCACCCCATGTCTGAAAGACCTCACTGCAGCAGTGTGTGCTGGTTCCGACGTTACAGTGGTGGAGTTGGTAGGTGTGCCCAAGCCAAACACAGGATGAACACAGGGTCAGTGGCCAAAAAGTGCTTAATTTTTGTTGCACAGGCTTAAAAATGCAGAGGGTCATGCTGAACTTAAGGGTTAGAATCGGGTTCTCTGTTCATTGAGCACATCCAGGTGGGCAAAGCCCCCAAGATGAGTCTCCCAGACCCAAAAGAGCTCAAGGCCAGTTAACCCTGACATGAGTTCCCCCTGCCACACTGAAATGATCCTTTCAAGGACCAAATTGTTCCTAAACCAGAAGAGGTCGGCTGCATGGAAAAAGACACCCCAGAAGAAACCGGAGCAGCAAAAATTTAGAGCTCAGGAATAAGGCTTAAAGTAAACAAGTGCCTATCATTATATCCATGTTATACGACGGACTTCAAACGTGTAGGGGGGAAAATCCATTGCCTTTACATTCAATTTTTCCAGATATCTTGAAACCCTACTCTACTGATTTAAGAATGAAGAGAAAGAAAAGTATAGATGTAGTAGTGGGCAGACCAGAAATTTCAGGTGGTTTCCTGCCTCATAGTCTGCTTTTCTCACTCATTTCAAGAGACAGATGGCCAGTTGAAATTTTTTAAAAGGTAGCAATTTTAACGCTAATCAGGATGCAAGCCTGCAGTGGAACGATTAAGAGCAGTGGCTGTCGTCGAGTCAGGTCTGGGCCTGGAGCTCACAGAATGGAACCTTGTACACTAGGGGCAAGGGTCGCAACTCCATAGCAAGGTAGTGAGGTAATGGGTACTTCAGGCATTCTCACACCACAACGGTCGCCATGAAAGCTTCAGGCATCCTTTCCCAGCACCAAGATGATCCGTACTCCCCTAGCCGAAACGAATCAGACCCGGCTCCCTGAGTCTCCTACCTCCTCCGTAAGCTCCACTCAGAACACATTCGAATCTCAGGGAAAGGACATCTTTAACGGCTTGGTTTTGAGGCCTTACTCAGCATTAAGCAAAGTCCAGAGACTACGTTTGTATGGCGAGAACTGATTTGTCACAGGTGCCAGGAGGTAAGCTTGTCACAAAGCCAAGCAGCCACCTAGTCGCGCTGGTCCGGCAACGCGTGAGGGCGCGTGCGCAGTAGTCCCGAGCAAGGGGCGCGCACGCCTGCGCAGAGGGGGAGCGGTCGTGCCCTCCCCGCCCCGTCGGTGCCCAGCCGCGCCCGCGCAGTGGAGACGGAGCGGAAGACGACGCGTGCGCCGTGGCGACCAGGAGGCTGTGGCGGTAGCGGCCATGGAGCCAGCGGAACAGCTGAACGAGTTGGTGTCGGCCGAGGGCCGAAACCGGAAGGCGGTGCTGTGCCAGCGTTGTGGCTCCCGGGTGCTGCAGCCGGGGACCGCTCTCTTCTCTCGCCGACAGGTAGGGGGGCCGAGAGCGGCCCTTAGCAACCCGGGCGCTCTCCCCGAAGGGGCCGCGAAGGCTGGCGTCCGTCCGCGTTCCTCAATTTCCGGAGACCGCGCCCCACCTCGCCCGGCCCTCGGCCACGCCCCCAGAGCGGGGCCACGCCCCCAGAGCGGGGCCACGCCCCCGCGGCGCCCCGCGCCGAGGCTCCTCCTCCTCGGAGGCGGGCGCGGCAGGGCTGGAGCGATCGGGGTGCAGGTTTTCGGAACCAGCCCCTGTAGGGAAGCTCTCCGCGGGCCCTTCTGCGTGGCTTTTGGCACCGCACATATCCCTGCGAGCTCTTTCCAGACCCCGGGGGCCTGAGTAGCCCCAGGCCACGTCCAGGGTCGGCCCTCGGGGCAGGGGCTCCTGTGCTTGGCGCTACTCTGGGACTCAGTTTCACGCGAAGGAGTGGAAGGAGTGCACCACAAACTTCTGGTTTCCCAGCGCCGCCCGAACTTGTGGGACCTGGCGGGTTTCGATGTTACCAAACTGGCGCTTGATGTGGCTCGGTTTGTGCCCCACGTCAATCCGCTACCACTGAGCCCCTTTCGGGCAGGCCCGGAGCCGCTCCACCAAGGCGCTCCAGAACAACCCACTATGATGAAATAACTGCTGTAACCTAAGTATTGCAGTAGCCCAAGGTTTCCCTGATGGCCCGTGGGGGAGAAATCAGAAGTCCCGGAAATATATTTTAAAGAAGGCTTAAATGGTCTTTATTCAGGTTAGGATCGATTCCCTTCGTATGGCATCACCCCAAGTGAGAAAGTTGCCATGTTTTAAAATCCGGGGTAAACTTTTAATTGAAATAGGCCATCACCTTTCCCCGCCCCTACCCCCTCTGCCATGGAGTCACTTAAAACTCGTAGGTGCAAGATAAGACAAAATAATAATTTATAAATTATCAAGGGCTCATGGGGGAGGGGGAAAATGAGGACCTGATGCCAGGGGCTTAAGTGGAAAGC
Organism: Tenrec ecaudatus; assembly: GCF_050624435.1. NCBI lineage: Eukaryota > Metazoa > Chordata > Mammalia > Afrosoricida > Tenrecidae > Tenrec > Tenrec ecaudatus. The sequence goes on along the minus strand of NC_134530.1, from coordinate 220,564,080 downwards.
AAATGTTTTGAGAATGACAAGGGCAATAAATGTACAGATGTGCTTTACACAATTGATGTATGTATGGATTGTGATAAGAGTTGTATGAGCCCGTAATAAAACGATTTTAAAAAGGAAGTACTTTACATACGTAAATGAAATCTAAAAGCTATAGATAGGGCATGTAGTAAGAAACCATGATGTTGATTAAATTATGATTTGAGGGACTAATAAAACAAAGTTAAATCATTAAAAAAACCTCTTAGGTAAGGTTCCGGAGACCACACTGCATCTTCATAGAAGCAGACAGCCAGCCTCATCTTTTACCCGAGGACAGCAGAGGACAAGGTATCATTTGCTTTCAAGCAGATACATAGACTAAATTCAAATTATTTCTAAATTTATGCAGGAACTAAAACCGAACTCACTGCCATTGAACGACTCATAGCCCCTCTAGGTTCCCAAGACTGTAACTCTGGATGGGAGTAGAAAGCCTCATCTCTCTCCCAAGGAATGGCTGGTGGTTTCAAACTGCTGACTTTGAGTTTAGCAGCCCTACATGGAAATGCTGTGTCACCAGGGATCCCCCCTTAGCCACCACCCCCCAAGAAAGCATTAGATCATTTTATTATTTCATGGGGTTAAATAGATGGTGAAGGGTACTCTTCAACATACAGTAAAACCTGAGGAAACTGGAACCAGTGTGAGGCAGGGGAAAAAAAGTGACTCGTGTTTAAAAAAAACTAAGTGGTAAGAATGCACCTTGTCAAAGGCAGAAAACTGTGAAGACCCAGGAAAACAAAACAACCCCCATCAAGTTCTAGCACTTGAAGTTTCATTCACTTTCCCAGCAAGAAGCTCCTCTCCTCCAAAAGCAAACCCTGTTTCATAACACAAAAGAGAATTCCCCAATGTCTGTTTTGTGTCTCAGACTAGGTGGGATGCCCCCAGGCCTTTGGTGAGGCTTCCAAGGAAGGAGAGACTAGAGGTCCAGTTAGTGGCTTTATGAGGTGGTTAGATGTACATGGTGTGTTAGCCCGGGTTGACTAGAGAAACAAATCCGGTGACCCACATATATGTGTGAGAGAGCTTTCTATCAAGCAGTAGTTATAGACCAAGAAAACACCCCAGCCCAGTCCAGATCAAGTCCATAAGTCCAATACTAGACCATAAGTCTGATACTAGTCCATAAACCCCTCTTCAGACTCATGCAGCCACAGCAATGATGCAAAATGCAGGAAGATGCCAGTGGGTGAAAAGCATTATGGATCCAATGGTGGTGTAAGCATCACAGGGCTGGCGCAGGTCTCCAAGTGGCTTGCCAGCAGGAAGGTGAAGCAGAGAGAGTGGCCCTCCTCCAAAGAGCCATTTATCTCGGTGACACCCACAAATGAGGTGATCAAGCTGTGACTTGATTGACAGGCTAAGTAAGCTCCACCCATATCCTCTTATGGGCGCCATGTTGGCACAAAAAAAGCTAACTCACCCCGGGATCTTGGGGTTGAAACACGTGGAGCTGACTTCTGACCTTATGGGCACTGGCACTGGGAGCACTACTGAGCCGGCAGCAGCTTGCTCATTGTGTAAAATGAAGAGGCTCTAGAGCAGGCTTGCTGACAGCACATGCCTGGCATTTCATTCACACTCCTTTCACTTGGCCAATTGTTTCTGTTTTATTTTTCGCAAAGATAGGTTTAACTTGGTAAGTATACGCTTTATTTATTTTTTATTTGTTTGGATAAACTGACAGGAAATATGACACTCTTTAAAGGAGTTTACAGCCTTTCATTTTTTTTCTTTTTTTTAATAAATCATTTTACTGGGGCTCATACAACTCTTATCACAATCAATACATACATTAATTGAGTAAAGCACACTTATACATTTGTTGCCCTCCATCATTAGTCTCAAAATTCGCCTTCCACTTGGGTGCCTGGAATCAGCTCATTTTCCTTTTTTCTCTCCCCCTCCCTCCCCGCTCCCCTCTCCCTCATGAACTCTTAATAATATATAAATTATTATTTTATCTTACACTGCCCGGCGTCTCCTTTCACCCACTTTCCTGTTGCCCATCCCCCAGAGAGGAAGTTATATGTAGATCCCCGAGATGGTTCCCCCTTTCTACACCCTCTTCCCTCCAGGTATCGCCACTCTGATCCATTGGTCCTTAGGGGTTCATCTGTCCTAGATTCCCTGTGTTTCCAGATCCCTACTGTACCGCTTTGCAGCCTCTGGTCTAACCAGGTTTGCAAGGTAGAATTAGGATCATGATAATTGGGAGGGGAGGAAGCGTTTAAGAACTAGAGGAAGGTTTTGAGTTTCATTATTGCTACACTGAACCCTGAGTGACTCATCTCCTCCCCATTACCCCTCTGCAAGAGATGTCCAGTTGTCTACAGATGGGCATTGGGTCCCCATCACGCACTCCCCTCATTCACGATGATATGATTTTTTTCCCCTGCCTTTGTTGCTTGAAACCTGGTCCCCTCAGCCCTTCATGATCACACATGTTGGTGTGCTGCTTCCATGTGTGCTTTGTTGCTTCTGGGCTAGATGACCGCTTGTTTACGTTCAAGCCTTTAAGGTCCCAGATGCTATATTTCTCAATAGCTGGGCACCATCAGCCTTCTTCACCACACTTACTTATGCACACATTCGTCTTCAGTGTTTATGTGGGGAAGGTGATCACACAATAATGGTTTTTGTTCTTTGATGTCTGCTACCTGATCCCTTCAACACCTCGTATTCACTTAGGCTTGTGTGCTTCTTCTCTGTGGGCTTTGTTGCTTTCAAGCTAGATGGCCGCTTGTTTGCCTTCAAGCCTTTAAGACCCCAGATGCTGCATTTTTTTGATAGCCAGGCACCATCAGCTTTCTTCACCACGTTTGCTTATGCACACGTCTGTCTTCAGCGATCATGTCAGGAAGGTGGGTATCATGGAATGACCGTTTAGCTGAACAAGGTGCTATTGTATTGAGGGAGTCTGCTCGAGAAGGCCCAGTGTCCACCTGATACCCTACTACTGAACCTATAAATATATGCACCTAGGTCTATTTCCCCCATAATCATAAATATATTTACATATGTACATGTCTGTATTTAGGCTTCTATGTATGCCTTTGCCTCCTACTCCTTTCCTCTATTTCCTTATACTTTCCTCCTGTCCCACTACCATGTTCAGCCTTCATTCTGGTTTCAGTAATTCCTCTCAGTTACCTTGCCCTTGGTCACTCCCTACCAGTCCTCCCATCCCCTTCATTTTTCTTAGCACTGATTCAACAATGTCTCCATGTACAGTTGACACCCAGTGAGCTATGCACCCTTTCTCACCCTCCCTGGTGAGTCCTCTCTCCCTTATTAGCATAAGCTCCCCACCCATTCCTAGTCTTAGTTTTTCACTTCTCAGTTCGATCCAGAGTCATTCTGAAAAGAGGATAATGCTCAAGGGACGGCACCCTTTTACTAGCTAAGCTAACTGCTGCTGGGTTTTACGGTGACTCACAGGTTATTTTTGCTGCCAGTTTAAAGCTTACCTCAGGGCTTCAGCCACCCTGCATGGTTCCAGAAAGTCTAGAATCCGTGAGGATTTGACATTCTAGTCTACAGTTCCCACCCTCCGGTCGGGATTCCCCTATGGCATCTTTGAATCAAATGCTCAGTGATGATAGGTGGGCACCCATCAGTTTGTTAGGTCTCAAGGCAAAGGAGACCGTTGTGCCTGGAGGCAATTAGCCACACATTTCAGGTTCTCGCCTATGCCCGACTCTCCTCTGCTGTTCCAGATACAGACAGACCAGTTGTACTTGGATGGCCACTGGCAAACTGACGACCCCAAGTAGTATGCAGTGAACTTGAAGGTTGAACCAAACTCACTACCATTAAATTGCTTCAGACTTGAGCAACTCTCTAAGACAGAGTAGGACTGCCCCTTAGGATTTCTTCCTCAGAGTGGCTTTTGGTTTCAAACTGCTGACGTTCAGGTTAGTGGCCCAAATCATAACCCACTACACCACCAGCAGTCTTGGAAGTAGAAAAAGCACTAAGTATGTTGTTAGGCCATTTTAACTGGTATATCCATGCAACCAGGACCCTAAATCCACAAAACAAGAAAATAAATCTCTTGAGGTGTTGGGTTGTACATAAGCCAGCCATCTCAGTCACTTTTTAAAACTTTGTTGTTGCTACTGGAAATATGTACAACTTTTGCTGATTCATGTGTTCAAAATACTGACACCAATTACAGTAACAGCTGTACAACCCTATACTTGATCTCTGCAATTTGTCCATCTCTGTTAACCCTTTTCTCCCACTCCTTCCAACCTCTGTTAACCTACTGTTAAACCCTGGTCTCTGTATGTACCTTTTCTTGTCTCTTTATATATGTGCTATCATGTAACAGTTGTCCTTTTGTGACTGGCTTATTTTGCTCAGTATAATATCTCAAGCTCCATCATGATAAATGGAGAGAATATTGAGGTTGTCAAGGATTTTATCTTACATGGATCCATAGTTAATGCCCATGGAAGCAGCAGTCAAGAGATCAAAGCAAATCTGATGCACAGACTTCTTTTAAGTGGTCAAGATGTCACTTCCTGAACTAAGGTGCCCCTGATCCAAGCCATGGGCTTTTCATTTGCCTCATACGCATGACAAAGGTGGGCATTGAATAAGGAAGACCAAAGAAGAATCTATGCATTTGAATTGTGCTGGTGGGGAATATTCAAAGTGTCATGGAGTACCAAAAGAACCAGCAATGCCTCTGAAAGGTATGGAGAGGCTTTGAACATGTTGTCAGGAGAGTCTAGCTGCTGGAACAGGGCATCCTGGTTGGTAAAGTGAAGAGGCAGCAAAGAAAAGGCAGACTCGGTCAGATGGATTGATCCAGTAGCTCAAGCAGAGCGTTGCTGAGGTTGGCGAAAGACTGGGCAGTACTTTGTTTTGTTGTGCATTCTCACTGTGAGTTAGAACCAACTTGTCAGCATCTAACAACAAAGATAATTTCTAGTACTTGGTAAGCATTGGTATGCCACCCGTAAGGTTGGCAGTTCAGTCATCAGCTACTCCTCTGAAGACAGATGAGGCCGTCTGCACCTGTACAGACTTACAAGTTCTGAAAGCCTACACAGGATAACTCTGAGTTGGAATTGACTCAATGGCACTGGGGATTTGGGGGTTTTTCTGGTTTGTTTCTTTTTCTTGTATTCTAGATTAGAAGCTACTTTGTTAGTTGAGAAATATTTTCAAAAATAGGACTGTAACATGTAAAACTTAATTTGCTCACTACAACTTTTGGCAAGATCAGTTTTAAGTAAAATATATTAAATAGGAATTAAAGACTAGAAAACACACAGACAATGGGGTAGAATTGAGAGTTCCGAAGTAAACCCACGAGCCGCTGATTCTGGACCAGGCTGCCCGCTCCACTGGCTGCAGAAAGAAGGACGGTGTTGGGAGAATTAGATGTCCATATGCAGAAAATTGGATAGAGGCAGTCCCTGGCTTATAAGTGGGTTCCTTCTTAATCTCTCTTGAGGTTAAATCTGTACGTAGAGTGGAACAGTTAGGGAGCCTTCCTACGTAACGTTCCTGAGGCAAATGCTCATCTGACTACACAGTAGGGAGTGTACCTTCCTATAAGGAACCACGGTGGTGTAGCGGTCAGGTGATGGGGTACTAACCGGTCACTCTGCAAGAGAAGGAAGGGGCTTTCTGCTCCCATAAAGAGGCGCCTGTCTGGAGAATTCGCAGGGGCCAGTTCTGCCCTGCCCCATCGGGTCCCTATGAGCTGGCATAGGCTCAGTGGCTGTGAGTTGTTATTGTTGTATCTTTCTGTGCTTAAAAGGCACTAGAGGAAACACTTCCAGAAAACACTAAAACATTCTTACATTAACAATACATGATCAGGAGCTATGTTTTTGATGTAGATTACAAGTGCTTGTTGGTTATTATGAACTGCTGAATTCTTAAATATAATAGGCTTTACATGGGTTGGTTTAAAACCAGATATTCATAACCCTGGACTTCCAGCTTCTGATAAGAATCTAGTAATCAAACCAAACTTCAAGAACGTAACCACAAAAAGACAACTACATCATAAAATGGGCAAAGGACTTAAACAGATACTTCACCAGATGAGCAATCAAATGACTACTGTGTAACTCACTGCCCTGACATTTAATGTGGTGATTCACTATAACTCCTGCCCACAGAGGAGAACAGCCAGACAGGTTTCCAGGACTGTCAGTCCTTATAGAAGCAGACTGCCCCGGCTTGTTCCTGTGAAGCAGATAATGGGGTGGAGCCACCAGCATTAGGTTGTCAACCAAGTGCTTTAACGGCTGTGCCACCAAACCCAAAACTCTACAGAGTCCATGCTGACTCGTAGGGACCTCCTAGGTCAGGGTAGAACTGCCCCTGTGAGTTTCTGAGACCAGTTCTTTACAGAAGTCGAAAGCCCTTTCTTTTCCCCTCGGAGCTCCTGGGGTTAGCAGCCCAGTGTGTATCCACTACACCTCCAGGTTTCCTAAAAGCTCTTCCTCCTTAGCCACCAGAGAGAGAGAGAGGAGAAAGAGAGAGAGAGAGAGAGATCCGGAGCTTCATGGCATTCTCACCAGGATGTCAGAGATGAAAGTCAATATTAACGAGGATGTGGGGCACTTGGAGCTCTTCCCCATGGTTGATGGGGATGCAAAATAGTGCAGCCCTTGTGGGAAAGTGTGGAGGTGTACGTGGACACTGTGTTCATAATAGCCATGAGTAGAAACCACCAGAATGCCCACCCACAGGCGAATGGATCAGCAGGATCGGGAATACTCCTCAGGAGAGAACAATGACGTCTTGGCATATTTCAGCTGTTTGATCTCTTGATCCCAGCAAGATGAAATCCTTCCATCTTTTTTCCGTTTATCATGTTACCTGTTGATCTGCGTGTTATAATGTTGGTTTTATTTACTTTGAGTTGCAGTCTATATTGAAGGCTATAGTCCTTGATCATCAGCAAGTGCTTCAAGTCCTCCTCGCTTTCAGCAAGCAAGGTTGAGAGTCTTCCTCCAACCCCCATGCCAAATTGTCTCCATAGAATCCAAAAGTTATCTTCATGTGTTTTTAACTGTTTTTCAAAGGACATAGATGCTTTTGTTTGTTTACATAGCTTCACTTTTTCTGAAGATTTCCTTCGTGAGAACGAAGTTTTAAAAAGATCCTGTCCATTCCCTGGACATTAGTACATCCCAGTCAACCCTGATCCAACCTAACTCCTCCCTCTTTCCAGCACTAATTATTGTTTCTCCTTCCTGTCCACAAATGCTGACATCAGCACAGATGTCATTTGTAGGCCATGGAGTTAACAAAGTTGCAAAATAAAATCCTGCGGGAGATGCTAACCAGTTTTTGTTCCTTCCCTCTGCGTGTACCACATGCTTAAAGAGAACACGACCCTAGTCTTAGCAGAGACACGCAGTGTGCAACTTCAGGGGCACCAACCACCTCAACGGGTGCCTCCTCAAGCTTTGCGGTAACTCTTGTCCTCATAACCCTGAAATGCTGCCGAGAAGCCTCCGTCACGGCAGTTGTGAGTACAAGAAAGTGAGTACAGGTCACATCACCACTGGCCCAGAACATTCTTTGTTCCTCTGCCCAGTGGAAATTCCCAATGTAGCCTCTAGATGGAACAATTTTGAGAACTAGATTTCTCCAGTCCTCCCATTGACATGGTCTAGGGCAGTGGTTCTCAACCTTCCTAATGCTGCACAGCCCTTCAATACAGTTCCTCTTGTTGTGGTGACCCCTCCAACCATAAAATTATTTTCGTGGCTACTTCTTCGCTGTCATTTTGCTACTATTAGGAATCGGGCAACCCCTGTGAAAGGGCCGTTGGATCCCCCAAAGGGGTCGTGACCCACAGGTTGAGAACCACTGGTCTAGGGCCCGTGGTTAGGTGCTTGTTAGTCCAGGAGTGAGGATTTGTGTTCTTGATGTGGTGGAATCAGCTATACTGAAAACTGTAGCCTTGGTTCTTCTCGGGAAGTGCTTCATACCTCTCTGCTTTCACCGAGCAAGGCTGTGTCACCTGCGTATTGGAATGTGCTCCTGAGACGTTCTCTACCCCTGGTGCCACATTATTCTCTGTGTAGGCCACCCTCTTGGATGACTTGCTCAGCACCTAGATGGAGTAAGTAGTCATTAGACCTAATGATTCTATTCCACAGTTCCTTCACCTAAAGCAATATTTCTCTCCTGGAGGGGAAGACGTTTTGGAGGCTCCTGGACAGTGGCTGGAGCTATATTCCATTGGCACCATAGGGAATTACTGGCATCCAGGAGGTAGAAGTTAAGGCTGCTGCTGAGTGTCCTCACTACACAGGACATCCTCCCATAACGAAGCCTTCTTCCAGCCCCAAATGGCACTAGTGCTCAGGCTGAGACACCTGGACCTAACGACCTCAGAACACTCTGACATCTGTAATCCCATTCAGCCTGCCCATTGTCTTTACCACTAGATCTATGAGCTCCTATGTCCTACCACTTTGGGGTCTCCTCCACCTGTCACTGTTGTTGTTAGGTGCCATTGAGTTGGTTCCGACCCATGGCAACCCTGAGCACCACAAAATAAAACACTGCCCGGTACTGTGCCATTCTCACAATCGTTCCCATGCCTGAGCCCATACTGTGCCCACAAGTAGGAGTTTAGTAAATCAAGGATTAAAACCCAAACCTGCTTACTGCCGTTGAGTCAATTCCAATTCAAAGTGACCAGAAAGACGGTCACCTCAGCTTTCCCCTGGGGAGCAGCTGGGAGTTTATCCACGGCCTTGGAGCTGCCCACCGCGCTGCCAGGGCTCCTAAGCACCCAGACACCGACTCCCGCCTGCACTGCCACTGATTTACAGGGCCACTTCAGGATAGAGCAGAACTGCCCCCGGGGTTTCCAAGGCTGCCAATCTTTATAGAAACAGAAAACCTCGGGGAACTGATTACAAGGATCCACATGTGACCTCTTCCCTGGGGGAGGGACAGCAGAGAAGGGGGGGAAGGGAGACTCCGGATAGGGCAAGATATGACAAAATAACGATGTATAAATTACCAAGGGCACATGAGGGAGCGGGGGAAGGGGAGGGAGGGGAAAAAAAAAGAGGACCTGATGCAAAGGGCTTAAGTGGAGAGCAAAAGCTTTGAGAATGATTGGGACAGGGAATGTATGGATGTGCTTTATACAATTGATGTATGTATATGTATGGATTGTGATAAGAGTTGTATGAGTCCCTAATAAAATGTAAAAAAAGAAAAGAGAAAAGAAATGATTAGGGCAAAGAATGTACAGATGTGCTTTATACAATTGATGTATGTATATGTATGAACTGTGATAAGAGTTGTATGAGCCCCTAATAAATTGTTTTAAAAAAATCAGGAAAAAAAAAGAAACAGAAAACCTCAGCTTTCTCCTGGGAGCTACGGGTGGTTTTTGAACTGCTGACCCTGCAGTTAGCAGTGCAGCATGTTACCCACTGCGCCACCAGGGCCCTTTTAAAGAATTAAAAGTCTGTATAAATAAAGTGGTGGCAAAGATGGAATGGCTCAGCATGCTTAGCTGGCACCCTTGAACCCAATAATTCAAACACTTACGTAAAGCTGCGGCAGAGGAAAGAGTGAAGCCTCGGGGGTGGGGGTGGGGGTGGGGTCAGAGAGAACCTCCGTGTGGCATGGCTGCCTCGTGAGAAGAAGGGCTGTTTGAAACACTGAGACGTTTGACTTGGCCAGAACCCAGACTGTCGCTCAAGTGCAAGGAGAAGACAGCATGATAAAATGGCAAGAAGCGGAGTGGCGTTGGAGGTTAGTTGACTGGAGTGGAGGAGGTGAGGTTGCTGTGGGGCTGAGCCATTCCCACGGAACTCAGAGCCGACCAAAATGGAAATCAGACATGGTATCAGAAAGAAAGCAGAGCCAGGAGCCAGTCGGCAGTACATGGGAAGAGTGATCAGAGACGACTGCTAGGGCCGCAGGGTGGCAGGGACTTTAAAGAAGAGAATTGTTCACGTGAGGGCGTAGGAGCATCACCTGGAAGCTGCACCGGGGAGCAAGAAAGGCATTGACCTCATTTCCCTCTCCAGAGACCGAATGTGGGCGTGTTAGAGAATGGGGGGCACTCGTGCCATGGAATGAACTCGCCACCAAACTCCCTGCCATCGACTCAGTGCCAACTCAAGCTGGCCCTGTAGGACAGAACTGCCCTTGTGGCTTGCTGAGCCTTTAACTTCATGAGAGTAGAAAGCCTCCTCTTTCTTCCAAGGAGCCAGCTAGTGGTGTTGAACCTCTGACCCTGAAATTAGTAGCTCAGCATGTAACCCACAACACCACCAAGGTTCCTCTAACTGTGGAATACTTCTCAACAAGACATTAAAAAAAGCTAGCGATAAACACAGCAACTTAGGCGAGCTCCCAGGGAGTTGGACTACAGGATTCCATTTCTAACCAGTCCTCGGCTTAACGATGCCTTTTGAGTTAGGACGCATCCCACTTCCAACCTCTACTCTGTTCTTATGTGTTGACAACTTATTCTCAGGAACGTGTGCTACAGACTATGTTGCAGCGTATAACTTGCTTTTACCATCATTCTCATACCAGTCCCCGAAGGCAGAGCAGAGGTTGTATTTATAAAAACACTGATGACAAGAGGCAATAATAATGAACACTTTAAAAAATGAAGTATTCAACTTTTGGCAGAACCTACTTAACGATGGACTCATTGGAATGTAACCCCATTAGTTACATTGAAATGTAAGTCAGACTGTGTTTTTAACAGTTTTCAAATGATAAGGAAAACAGATTAGGTGTCTGGAATCTTAAAGGCTTGAATTCAAACAAGCAGCCATCTAAGTGAAGCTTAAGAACATGGGCTCCCAAACTGCCGCCCCCTTTTCAGAAGAAAATTACTCAGTGCCCCCTTGGCAACTAAAAACCTTTGCACTGTACCCCATAATCTGCTTTTGCAGCTCCCTGGATCTCACAACACACCCTGCCCACCCACTCCCCACCCCCGGGGTGCAGTATCGTCCACTGTGGGAATCACTGACTTAGAAGATGGTGGGTAGAAGTGTTTTGGATCACTGCCCCCCAGGGACTACTTCTAGCCGAGTGTTTGGAGATGCACGCTCCAGGGTATTGAATGGGCACAAGTGGTGCTGTAAGTAGCACCGGTGGCGCTGTGGGTTAGGCATTCGGCTGCTAATTGCAAGGTCAGCAGTTCTCACCGACTAGTCATTCCAAGGGGGACAGATGAGGCTGTCTGTTTCACATTCACCCTGCTCTGTTTAACAGCATTGGGGAACCTTGTTCCAGCCATAGGTCGTTTGGGTAGTTATAACATCATTCACGAGCCATACACCATCAATTTTAAAATTAGCCTGCTATATTTGGTCACACATTCCATTAACTCACCCCTAATGTGATGGCTGGAACTGCCTCTCTTTGGTGAGGCACGTGATCTTAGCTGATACTGATTTCTCGGGCCTCGGAGGGCCCTCAGACCAGATGTTCCCCACCCCTCCCATACAGGGGTGCTTGAATCAGACTCGACTGCGGTGAGGCTGGTTTGGGAGCCCTGGTGGTATGGTGCCTACACGGTGGCTGTGATCCATCCCCATGGTCAGCAGGTCAGCAGTTCAAAGCCACCAGCAGCTCCAAGGGAGAGAGACTACAGTCGTGGAGACACACATGGAATTGCTAGGAGTAGTCGGCATTGGCTCGATGGCCGTGAGGGCGCAGGCTTCCTAACTGCAGTTTGAGAGGCGCTTCTCTCTCCCAAAGCATTGACCTTGAGCTGACTGGTGGAAGTTCTCCTTGGCTTCATTTCCCTTTGCTTTCATTCTGATTGCCAGGCACACAGATGCCTTCCTAGTTTGTGAGGAGTTTAGACATGCATTAGGCGCGATCGCAGGGTGAGCCCTAAGAATCTGATGGACAGTAGCCCTAAGGGCGAGGAGCAGAGGGGCAACCAGCCTTTCTGGCTGCGTGTTTTGCCGGCGTTGGGGACAGGTACCAGAGTGTGGACTAGCCACATGGACTGTGTATGCACTGGAAGCGATCGCCTGTTGGTTGGAAAGTCATAGAGAGAACTTGAGGGAGGGAGTGATGGGGCAGCAATCAAGTGCGAAGGGCACGGGAAGCACTGGAGGTGATGCACTGGTACCCCTAGTCCAAAACAGACCGAGTTAGACACTTTAAAATCTGTGCCATCTGTGTGTCACGAGGACCTCAGTGCAGCTGTTTCTGAACATGAATCTTCCCTGGGTAGTGCCCGAGGCCAATTCTGATGGTCTGATGAGGAAAGACCTCCTGAGGAGAGCACACCTGAGCTGACTAACCCTTTTGAAGAAGGGCCCCAGGCTGAATGGGCTGGGAAGCTGTCGACTGGACTGTGTAGGCTCTGTTAGCCACAGTCAGTCAGGGATGAGCAAGGAAGCTGTCACCACAGCAACCAGTGGAAGCTGCTCTTTAGAATCAGGGCCTGGGGCAGATGCAGCCCAGGAGCCAGCAGGTGACCTCGCTGGAGTGCAGAACGGTGATACCGCTCCCTGCCTCCTCCTCCTTCCAGGAAGCAGCTGGCAGCCTCCTGGGAGCAGAGTGGGGGCGGTGACGTGGGTGACATGGGTGACGTGGGTGACGGGGCCACGCGAGCACTGACATCCTCCTCCTTCTCTTACCCTGCAGCTTTTCCTCCCCTCCATGAGAAAGAAGCCGGCGCTGGCGGATGGCAGCAACCCCGATGGCGACCTCCTGCAGGAACACTGGCTGGTTGACGACATGTTCATCTTCGAGAACGTGGGCTTCACCAAGGACGTGGGCAACATCAAGTTTCTGGTGTGCGCAGACTGTGAAATTGGACCGATTGGCTGGCACTGCCTAGATGACAAGAACAGTTTCTACGTGGCCTTGGAACGGGTTTCCCATAAGTGACTGAAGGGAGGGGACCTCAGCTCTACCCCCAACTATAAAAACTACTCCCCACAAGAACTGGCATGTAAGCTGATAGAATTGTCCCTCAGCCTCCTGTGTCCATTAGGAGTCCCAGCAGGTCCCCCGGTACAAGCACAGGACCAAGTCCCGAGTGCATGCCTCTCTCTTGGCTTGCTTCCTTCCCATTTCCTCACCTTCCTTCCCCACAGATGTGGGACACCGGAACGTCTCTCCTCCTCCTTGCTCCCTCGCTCTGCTGCTTAGGCTCCATTTTGCCCCAGCACCTGGCCAGGTGCTCTAGAAGAGCAGTAGCAGCCTTTGAGCCACAGCACGTGACAAATGATGCTCCTGAGCTGATGTTTGACGTGCTGTGATTTCCTCTCTCAAGATTGCGCTGCGTGCCTGTGTCTCAGAGGGGCTGCAATCTAGCTACCCCCGGTGCTCAGCATTTACATCACTAATCAGAAACACATTGCTCTGGGATACCTCTCGCCCTGGGCTGGAGAGCCTCTTCTGAAGGCTGGTAGTGACATTTGATTGTTCAGATGAACCCTGCCCCTTTCCTTTCAAATCTGGATGAGGTTTTTCTCTAGCAACTTCTTACTGCTGTAGCCCAGAAGTTGAAAATCGGGTTTGCAAGCCTATCGGGCAACTGATCCAAATGACACATGCGTCTGTAGTTCTGTCTCGTCTGCACAGGTAACTGTTTTCCCCTCTTGTTCGGGAAGACGTCTTGAAAGGGCAGGATCATCAGTTACATAACCCACTGGCTAGGAGGGTTTCCCCTGGTGATTACAGGCTATGAGCAATCCATGCGATTGCCTCCCCCCTGTGACTCCAACAATGTGATGTTCTCCTGATCACTTGCTTAATGATTTCCAGCAATTCTGTCAATTATCTCCTGAAATGACTCAGCATCTTAAGGAATCTCCAAAACCACGTTTCAATGATCCCGTCTCTGAGGGTTGGAGAGCTCTAGACTTGCTGTGAGGACTGAGTAAGGCCCACATCTTCCGTCCTTTCCTTTGAATTGGCTTGCTGCTGCCTCCTTCAGTTGTAAGCCAAGGGCCCCGCTGTCAATAAAGTGAGAGCCTTGGACACAGTTCTGCGGCCATCCTCGTTAGCTGGCATGGCGTCGATTGTGATGCATGGTGCCCCACGGGTGCAGAGTGGAGCTGCTCCACAGGGCTTTCTGAAGCAGAGTATCAGACCTGTCTAACAAGGTGCCTCCGGGTAGACCCGACCTGCCAACCTTCCGGCTAGGTGCTTAATCCTTTGCAGCACCCAGGGACTCCACAACTAGCCAGCTCCCTTAGAAAAGTGGCTTCCTTCCATGTCGGGGAGGGGGGCCTGAATGACCTCTAGCCATTCCATCTAGAGGTGAGAAAACTGTTCTTTCCAGAAAAACAGCCAGATGCCCTTTAGTGTGGCATTTAAAGGACTTCAACTGAGAATGGTCCACTCAAGTCTGCAGTAGTAAAGTGAAGGAGTAAGCCTAAGTAGACAGCCTCCAGGGGCGTCACACAGTAAAAGGGTCCATGATGGCGTTGTGGGTTTCGTGTTCAAGGCCACCAGCCACTCGGTGGGAGAAAGATGAGGCTTTTCACTCCTGTAAAGACTTACAGTCTCAGAAACCCATGGGGCAGTTCCGCGCTGCCCTAGACGGTTCCTCTGGGTCAGAATCCACTCAACCTGCAGTAAGTCCAAGTGAAGGCCATTGAAGCTCTTCTCACAAGCCAAGTCTACGCAAGTAATTTTTTATATACATAATTAGGCTTTTAACTTTTAGTTTGTTTAATCACAAAATACTACATGAATCCAAAAAATCCACGGGGTTTTTGGCTGGTGGTCATGTGTGTGTCCTCCGTGTTTCAGTGTGTGCGCGGGTGCGCTTGCGTGCCTGTGACTGGACTGTGAATCGGTGCTTCCTTCTGAGATACACAGCGTTGCTTGACAAGCAGCCACTTAGGGACAACTAACAGCAACAACGGTGTGGTGGTGTCAAATAGGGGCTCATACTGTGCTCTTTGATAACTCGCTTTTGTTCCTTTATCAAAATAGGGTGAGCGCCATCCCATGTCAGTGGAGACCCATCTGTGTCTACTGCTGTCTTTCGTACCCCCTTGGCTTGCTGTACCATAATTCGCTCGTGCCGTCCACCATTGGGTTGTTTCCCAGGTTCTGACTCTCAGAAACATTGATGCAGCATGTCACCTACCTGATTAGGAACGGAACTACAGAGGATGGGTAGTTGTTACCGTGTTGACACAAACCTACCCCGAAGCTGTACTGATTGGCCCTCCTCCTGCAGTGTAGCAGGGCAGTCCTTTCCCTGAGTCCTTACTAACACTGGGTATTTATTATGATAAAAATACTTTATCTCTTTAATAGAAGAAAAATAGTATCTCATTTCCATTTGCATTTATTTGTAATGAAATTTTTATCTCCTTTAAAAAAATTTTTTATATCCTTACTGGTTGTCTATTTATCGTTTCTTTTTTGTTCTTTTTTTGAGGATCGTCAAACCTTGTTGCCTCAGGAGTCACAACTGTCGAGTTAGCGATTCTGCCTTTTTCAGTTTGATGTGGACGAAATAAAGGCATTTCAACAGTGGCGGTTAGAGTTGTGTGTGTCCGGGGAAGAGTATATAATTAGAGGGAACAGAGGGGTGCTGAACCCCGAGCTTTAGGTTTTATCTTGAAGTCTGTCAACTAGTTACCCCATCTCTTAGTGCCTGGTGTACACGAGAATGCCAACTTTCCATTCTTTCAGTGGACGTTCGGTAAATGCGTGTCAGGTAGCTGCTGTGCACCCTGGGTAGATGGAGGGAGGTAAAGAAAGCTGTCTCTGTTGGGGAAGCCATTGATTTTGGCCAAGGCCTATTTGTTTCTATTGCTTTTTTTTTTTAATAGAGGTAAAGATGGACAGTGGTGGGTTAAGATTACTCTAATGGGGGAATCCTACCCAGTCCTTAAACTGAGATTCTTCCTGCCATCGAATTGCTGCTGACCCATGGTGACCCTATTGCACAGGACAGAACTGCTCCTGCCTGCGAGACTGAGACTGGTAGCTCTTCATCGGAGGAGAAAGCCTCATCTTTCTTCCAAGAAGCAGCTGGTGGTTTCAGACTGCTGACCTCACTGCTTACAACCCAATGTGTAATCACTATGCCACCAGGAGGTGGCATCAAATGAGATTAGGGGGATTTAGTCAGGAAAAAGAACAAGAAAAAAGTAACACTTGACCGCAAGAAGACACAGCCCCAGTGAGCCAGAACTAACGACAGGGATGGAAAGCTGCTAAACAACAGATGGAGACTGTCGGCGGAACAAAGAAGTGCTAGTCTTTGGCTGAGGTCACAAGGAGGATGGGTTAGGGGTAGGGGGTTGGCTTCTCTTGAACACCTGGGTCCAGTGACTTGATTTTAGGGAGTAATTTCACGGGTTTTCTATCGTAGTTCTGTTTCCTTGCGGGGGGTGGGCCATAGAAACAGTGCTTGACAGAAACAGCTCTAACCAGATGGCTTAGGAATTCACGATCATTTGTCTTTCTGCACTGTCTGTCCCAGGAACTCCTGTTAAAACAAGATACTTTAGATAGTCTGGGAAACTTCAAATGCAAAAACTGGCTTCAAGACCCTTTTAAAGATTGCTTAGGCCCATTTCACACAAAAAGGTCCCTATAACTCTTCTCAGAGTGCTTCTCTTCCGCATCCTGGCTTGACCACCAAAAAAGCAGCACTCTGTTGGTCTTCATGGCTTCTAGTAGTGATAAAGACCAGTGAAAAGTTTAAGATAACTGGTCAGTACAGCTAAGCAAACGTATTTACCTCCCAGGCAGACATGTGGAAAGGCCAGTTAGACTCGCCAAAAACGGAACTTCACCTCAAATCAGCCCTGACCAAAAGGCTTCTAGAGCTTCTGCCAGCATTTTATATGTTGCTAGCCTGTGGGGACCACCGGACTCCAGTAACTAGCGAGGAGGACTTCTGTTCCTGGGAAGGGTGAAGAGGTGGCTCGTCTGACCACCCGACTGAGGGCCACTAGAGAGACGAGACACATGATTTCAGAAACCTGTTTTTATGCATCAGAGAGCTAGCGTGACTGCAGGATCACTCAGGAGTACTGGGAAGGTGGAGGCCCGGAGGTGAGCTCAGTGGTAGCAACCACTTAGTATTCTGGGGTATTTGCTAAAAGTGGAGGAGGTTCCTCAGCAGCTAAGCAGTGATTCTGATAGCTTTCTAAAAAGAATAAAAATGAGTCTACCAAAGGGTGCTTGACCTGGTGAATGTCCCTCACTTTGCGCTGACAGCTCATACCTTTGCTCCCTGAGACTAAGCATGGAGCAGCAGTAGAACATAGAATGCCCTTCCCAGGGGGGGACTACAGTTCAGCTCCCAGTGGGCTCAGACCTTGAAATTAGATTCGGGTGTCCCAGAGTGGTAGGAGCTCCCCAGACTTTGACATCGCCAACACAGACTCCCTACCGCAAGCCGTCATCCCCATCCCGTAACTCAAATTATTTCTACCTTCAAATGGGCTAGTTCAATGTCCTGAATGCAATACAATGGGACAGAGGAGGCAGGACAATAAATGGAACGGGCCCGTGGTGACGCAAGGATTTTGAGCAATCCGACTTTACGAGAACTGCCTGCCATGCATGAAGCCCGGATGGCGGGACTTCATCTCCCACGGTTTGCAGCTGTTACCAGGAGAGGCCAGTTCCTGGAAAAGTACATCATGCCGGATAAAGTAGGTCATTGAGAGAGGAAGACACTTCCGGAGATGGACAGACCGTGCCTATGACAGTGAGCTCAAGCAGCAACCCTTGTAAGGAGGCAGCAGGCCAGGTTTACGTCTGTCGGACACAGGTGGCTATGGGTTGGGAACTGCTCCTAACATGTTCAAGGAGGTTCACAAGTTTGAGTCTGTCAGCAGATTGCTGGACATTTTTTTAAAAAACATTGAATTCTAGAAAAAGTTGGGGTTTTTTTTAATCCATTTCCTAAAATTAGGAATCCAGTGGGAACCCCCAAGGATATAGCCAACCACCCTTCGAGTCTGGTGCGGACGCATTTCCAGAAGTCACGCCTCAGCTAAACAACAGACAAGCCTACAAAGTGAACTCTAATACGAAGGACGGACTCCTCAACCATAAGGGAGAGAAGGGCCGCATCTGCCGAAATGCAAGGCCCAGAAGGCTGAATGGAAGTGGGGGACCCGGGGGGAGGGGGAGTGGGGAGAATACCATTACGCTGAGGGGTTGCAACTCATGCAGGAGACAATGTGTAGAAATTGTGGATGGAAAACTAACTTGCTCTATACACATCCACCCAAACCACAGTATTTCACAGAAAGCAAAGAGCAGCCAGTTGGAGGTTCTAGCTGAAGGGAGAAGGGGAAAACTGGGAGATGGGGGTTCACAGCACATGCAAGACAGCCTACAGGCAAAATCCATCAGCCTGCCTTTCTGGTTGATGAAGGTTGGGGAGCCTGTATGCTAGGAAGTGCTTTTCATGTTTTTAGTGGTTCTGCCGGTACCTACCTCCCTCAGTTCCGTGGAGTTGATGTGACTCATGGTGACCCTGTAGGTAGAAGCACCTTTGGGGGTTTCTGAGACCGGCACTTGATGGGAGGAGAAAGCCCCATCTTTCACTCAGGTGCTTACGTAATACCCCCATTTTGTGTCTCAGCCCACAGCCCATGATGTTTACTTTCCACCCCTTAAAAATAAGCGTATTCCTGACAAGCTGATAGAACCAATAAAATCCCCACCAAAATATCAGCAGGTTTTTGCGTGTGAAGCTCAACACACTGACTCTGAAAGTCAAATGCAAGTGCAGAGGACCAGCAATAGCCAAGACTCGCGGGTGCAGGAAGCACAAGAACAAGGAGGCATTTCTCTTGGGGCTGGTGTTCCTGCTGGAGAGACAATCCAGCATTCCCTGTGCTCGGCCCTCCTTTGTCTCCACTTGTGATTCTGTTAGAACTCTGGTGAATTGCCAACCCTTTGCCGTTTCCTCCTAGAAGCTCCACATGAACCCACTGCCCTTTGCAGGACTGAACTGGCTAATGGTCCCTGCAGCTGAGATGTGGCTAAGCCCTGCACGCCAGAGCAGTCCGAACCACACCACCTGTCTCGAACCCAGCCACAGGGACCCCTTCCACTGAGATTGCTGGTTTTTTCATTAACTCTCCTGAAGCCCCTCCACCCCCACCCGTTTCTTAAGGAGGCAGGTTTTGTCAGACAAGATCCACTCTATCTTCTTGAATACCGTTACTCAAATACTGTCATTCTCCCGAGATGTTTCATGAATTGACTTACTAGCTGCAGGCTGCCCTGTTCACCTGTGTAGCATGACCAGTTTGTCGCAAGGACAGAGACTTATGGGATACATGGCTCAGAAATAGGCCCATGCACTTGGGCACGATATGGGGGCTAATGATTTGGAAGGGGTGCAAGGGGGGCTTCAGTGAGACTTAGAGTATTGGGGGCTTTGTGATCTTGGTGTTGGATGTACATAAATTTCGAGCTGTATGTCCATGTCTTGTACACTTTGCTGAATGTGTTATAATCACAATACAAAGAGTTTAAAAAGCTCTGGGGGTTAAGGTAACATGTCCCTCAAGAAAGCTCAGCTTCCTAAACCTGTTGTTGGCATCAAAATTGATGGCATCTCATCTCCATGACCTCCTAGCCTGCAAAGTCTCAGAAGCAAGCCCTCCATCTGACTTCCTCCACCACCACCCCTCAAGGAAGGTCCGTTCCACGAGGTTGGAAGTGAGAGCACTTTACTTTTGCAGCCTTGGTGCCTGGCTCAAGGGCTGCTACGTTTTAATAGTGCAGGAAATATTTGCTAAAGGAATTTAAAGCAAACTCTGCATAATGCTCCATTATTTTGCTAAGGCTGATTTAAAAGAGTCCGTGCCCAGTTTTAAAAATGGAGCTCTGGGTCTGAGTGCACCGTGTGGGCACGATAAGTTCAACTTGAAGGTCGCCTCGCACTTTTCCCAGCGTTGTTTGACAGAGACAATCAGGTGGGCAGGCAGCCATTGTGGCCTTGACCGTGGTTGCTTCTCCAGGGATATAAAGAAATAAAGGGTTAACTTCAGTTGTGCCCATCTTTCAGCTGTGACCAAGGGTTTGGTTTTTCTGTTTACAGAATGATCCTCTTGGAATCTCTCTCCCTCACACTCTGACTGCCATCAAGTCAAGGTGACCCCGTGAGGCAGAACTGCCTGTGAGTGTCTGATCCTGTAGCTCTTTACCAGAACAGTCAGCCTCATCGGTCTCTGGCAATAAGACAGGCTTCCCTTGACCAGGAATCAAATCCAGGCCGTGGCAGTGAAAGCCACAAACTCAAACCACTTGATTCCTGGAGTAGGGCTCGAAGTGGCAGAATTTAAGAGTTAAGTGATTACAGGGTCCACTGAATTCATTTGAAATCAATTGAGATGTAAGAGTGCATTTTTTCCTCAAGTAGAAACAATGTTGAACATGAGTAGTTTGTAACTTGTGACAGAGAACTATATAGGTTTCTGAAACATAGTATTACAGATGCCAGGAATGTTTCCGCTGTGGTAACTGAAGGCACAGGGGCCCTCCAAAATACAAGTTTAGTGATCTCAGAGAGTCCACTTCAAGCTGAGTGATCTGTGGCCCGGGTAATCGCAGAGGGCTAGTGAAGAGAGAGACAAGATGTAGGCTGAGAACACTAAGAGCCCCATGGAGGTGAGGGTGAGAGCCAGCACCTTCCATGGCTCATCCTTCATCCCTCCCCCTGCCCTAATGGGCCCTGAGCCCAGGGAGCAGGTGTTCCAGTCAAAACTCCCCGCCATCAGGTTGATTTCGTCCCATAGTGACTTCACAAGGCTGTTAATTCTTTATGGGTACAGACAAGCTCATCTTTCCCCCAGGGAGTGGCTGCTGGATTCAAATGCCTGACCTTGTGGTTAGCAGCCCAATGCATAAGCTCCGACGATGCCACCAGGGCTCCGGTTCCCACAGAGAGGTAAACGTCTGGCTGAGATGGCAGGGAAAGGTGAGCTCATGCAGGCACCTGGCAGCTATTGTTAGGGGACCATCACTTTTCAGTAGTACAGCCATTGGAATGCCAGGTCCTGCCTGTACAGTTTGGGCTCTGGCTCAAGAATGAACACACAGGCATGGCCCTGCCGTCTCCCCGGCTATCTAGAATCCTCGCCACTCCAGGAACGGGATGTTCTGGTTCCCACACAGCCAGCCTCCTCCTCATCTGCCCCTCCCTTGCTCAGTTCCCAGTGTCACTCCCGGACTCCGTAGTGGGGAAGGCTACGGAGAGAGATCATAGATAGGGAGGCATACAGAGGCAAAGGAGGCGGTCCTATCGGAACCATTTGAATGGCTTGAAAACTAGAGCTGACCATGGATGGACCGAACTCTGGAAATCACTTAAGTTCCTGAGGAGAGGTGTGAAGAAATGATCTGCAACACGCCCCCTCCCTCACCCCTGAGAGCAAGACGGAGGTGGAGGAAGGGCCAGAGATTAAAAATCTACAGTATCCAGGTGCCTCCTAAAAGGATGAGTTGTAAGTGATGAGCTATAAAGAAGCAGGCGGCCACGAGAGAATTGTGTCCTTGACAAAACTTAAACACCCCACTGATCACCCTTTCAAACATCGATCGCCTCTCCCAGGTTCATGTAAGGATCCCTGGTGCCTCAGTGGTTAAGATATTTATTTGCCTGCTAACCACAAGGTAAGCGGTTTGCATTCACCACCTACTCCCTGAGGAGGGTGTGACAATCTGCTGGTGTCACGTGTCACCTTGGGAAGCCCACTCTGATAAGGCCACACTGAGTTAGAATTGACTTGATGGCAGGCTTGCTTTGGGGTTAGATTCTACTCGACAGAGGGGCCAAACCAAAAGCCAAACTCTGCCTGCTCGTCAGTTGAGTCCTGGGAGACAGAGGGCAGCTGCCCTTCTAGGATTCTGAGGGTGGACATCTTCACAGTAGCAAGCCCCCTCTTTCTCTCATCAACACCTGCTGCTTTAAACTGCCGACCTTGAGGTTAGCAGCCCCGTGCCTAAGGACCACGCAGCCGGGGCTCCTAGTAGAGGGCCACGTGCACATTTTCAGCAGGCTGATTCTACATCAGGCGGGATAACTCGAGGCAAAGAAGAGATGGGGTTTGTGGCTCAACTCACTCTGCACAGGATAGAACTGCCCCTGTGGGTTTCTGAGACTAATTCTTTATAGGAATAGAAAGCCTCATCTTTCTTCAGAGGAGTAGCTGGTGGTTTTGAACTGCTGACCTTGCAGTGATCATGATGAAGATGGCACAGGGCCAAAGTTTCATCCTGCTATACATAAAGTCATTTTATATATGTATAAGGAACTTCCAAAAGTTCATGGAAAAATCCACTTAGTTAACTGCATTTTTCCATTTTTGAGGTCCCCTCATACATGTGTACATACATACAACACACACACACATACAGCATATATACATAAAGCTGAAACCACAAGAGTAATTTATTTTCGCCCCTTGATAGGCCCACCTCCATTAGATGCCACACTTGAGCTATTAGACTGGGACAGTGGCAAGTGAAGGGTAACTGGCTTAGCATAGTTTGTATACAGGGTGGCATCATGGTGACATGTTGGGCTGTGAACAGCAAGGTCCATGGTGTGTAGGCATCAGCTGCTCTGAGCAAAAGATGAGGCTTTCTACTCCCATAAAGAGTTCCAGTCTCAGGAACCCGGAGGCGCAGCTCCACTCTGTCCTATAGGGGCACTGAGAGCTGGCATGGACTCGATGGCAGAGAGTGTGTCTTCCAGTAGTGTTGGGCTCATGGGCATCCAAAGCACCTCTCCCCATGTTCACCCACACGCTCTCCCCTCCTCCCCGACCAGGGCCATCACACCAGTGCTGGCAGCCTCTTTAGACCCCAATCCCAGAGCAGAGACCAGGGAATACTTTTCAGAACTCAAACTTCACCTTTGCACTTTAGACTCAGACCTACCTTGTCACCTGAACAGCATTGGGTTTCAACAGGTGTTAAGAGAGTTTAGAAGGCTAGGGCTCTGTGAAGAAATGGGTTCAGAATCCCAGGGCTCATATGACCCCACTCGAGGAGCGCAAACAACTGAACTGTATGTGAATGGATATCTTTGATGGTGTAAGATACAATAATAATAATAAAAATAATAAGGGTTCCTGGGGGTGGGGGAGAAAAGGGAGCTGATATCAAGGAGTTCAAGAAGAAAAAATAGGGGAACCGATCGTACTGATTGACATTTAACCACACCCACCACTGCCTGCCAGGTGAGACAGCAGACTGTGTACAATATGAAAATAATAATTTATAATTTATCAAGGGTTCATGAGGGTAGGAGGGTGGAGAAGGGTGGGAAAACAATGAGTTGATACCAAGGGCTCAAAATAGAAAATGTTTTGAAAAGGATGAAGGCAACATATGTACAAGAGTGCTTGACCCAACGGATGGGTGGATTGTGAACAGAGCTGTACGAGCTCCAATAAAATGATTTTGAAAAAGACGACTCAGGCATCAAAAAACAAAAAATCATATCCTTGTGAATGAGGGGGAGAGTGCAGATTGGGGACCCAAAGCCCATCTGTAGGCAACTGGACATCCCCTTACAGAAGGGTCGCAGGGAGAAGATGAGCCAGTCAGGGTGCACTGTAGCAACGATGAAACATACAACTTTACTTCCTAAATGCTTGCGCCCCCCCCCCCCCATCATGATCCCAATTCCACCTTACAAAACTGGCTAGACCAGAGGATGTACTCTGGTACAGATAGGAACTGGAAACACTGGGAATCCAGGGCAGATGATCCCTTCAGGACCTTGGTGAGAGTGGCGATACTGGAAGGATAGAGGGAAGGTGAAGTAGAAAGGGGAAAGCAATTACAAGGATCTGCATATACCTCCTCCCTGAGGGATAGACAACAGAAAAGTTGGTGAAGGGAGACATCAGACAGTGTAAGATGACAAAATAATAATTCATAAATTATCAAGGGTTCATGAGGAAGGGGAAAGCGGGGAGGGAAGGGGAAAAAATGAGTTGATACCAAGGGCTCAAGCAGAAAGCAAATGTTTTGATGATGGTGGCAACAAATGTACACATGTGCTTGATACAATATATGCATGGATTGTGATAAGAGTTCTATGAGTCCTCCATAAAATGATTTCTTAAAAAATAATGGAATCACAGATTTGACAAATGTGTTGAGTGTAATGGCGAGTACTTTGAAGGTGATAAGTTGTTTTGTAAAAAAAAAACATTTTAAAATACATCGCTTTGGGGGAAAATGTTTTGAAACTGAATGTGATAGCGATTGTGCAATACTGCTTGATGTGATTGAACTATGGAATGTTATGATATCTGTAAGAGAGCTCCTAATAAAATGATTTTTTAATTAAAAAAAGAATTCCAGGGGTCAGCAGGTTTGATGTCACAGTGGTCAATGGCAAAGTAACCTGTGATTTCCCAGGCTCCATCTGCAGACGGTCTTTACAGCTACAAAGTTTCTTGGGCGCAAGAATTCAAGTCTCCCTGAATAAACTAGGTGTAGGCACTAGGAGCCAGAACCAATGGAAGAGGCCAGATGTTTTGGGTTTCTCTGGGGGTGCTACCACATACTTCATGCGGGGTAGTTACATAGTTTCATATCTACTTGATATATAAAAGTGTAGGGTCAGACCTAAACTTCTTTCAATCAGGTCACTGCCTGATGGTGCCTCCTTATGGGTGTGGCCTTCTTATAAGGAGGGTCCTGGAAACCACCTCCCCGCCCAATCCTCAACCTCTCTTTCTGCCTTCACCTTCCTGTTAATAAGCCAGTCAGACCTGCCAGGGCCACCGCTATTGGATCCATATGACATAATCATCGTGGGGTGTCCAATCATTTGATTAAACCAAACTGCAATTAACTCTCCCAAACTAGGAACAGAGCTCATTGGCTACTTGTGGGGACGTAAAGACTTCATCTCAGCAGACATTTTGGGGAGAGGGAAAAATGTGTATTAGCAGACCATGATATGAAGCCAGCACCGGACACCCACACAAGCACAACATCTGTGTGCCGTGTGGCTCAATGACAGAAGTCTCACCTTCCTTGTGGGAGATCCTGGGTTCGAGTCCGGATCAGTGCACCTGATGCACAGCTACCACCCACTGTCTGTCTGTCTGTCTGTCAGTCGGGAGGCCTGTCGCGATGATGCTGAACGGGCATTAGTGGAATTTTCAGACGAAGCCAGAGCATGAGGAATGAAATGAAGACGGCCAAGGGATGTGCTCATGAATAGCCAGTCAGTGGGGCCACCCTGCTGGGCAAGGGGTCTCCATGAATGGACCCCATGGAAAGGTAGTAACAAGATCAATGCGGCGCACGCTCGGTCGCGCCCAATGATAACCCCTGGAATTCAGGCTTGCACTCCCGACCCCGCCCACCGTCTCCATCTCCATCCCACAAGCTGCCCTCACACTGCGGGGTCCAGCGCGCCCCGCTCGCTGTTCCGGAGCACCTGCACCGAACCAACAAAACCAGACACAACCTCTTCCAGAACCAAGCCCACCGTTAATCAGTTCTCGCCGACGCCGAGACCCTACATATAGGACCGAGTGGAACCGCTTCGTGGGGTTTCCAAGGCTGTCACTTTTTATGGAAGCCGACGGCCACACCTTCCTTTCCTTCCATCTTTTTGGTGGTTGCACCTGAGCGCCGAACTGCGCCGCCAGAATCCAATGATCTGCACTTGCGGCGCTTACCTGCGCCACCTGTGTCCAGTTAGCGGCCCCCGCGACGCTCGCGCCCACACCTGCCCGCCCGCCCACCCCGGCTGTGCTTCGCTGCGTCTTCGCAGCCCCCAGCACAAGTTTTCTTCCCTACTGCGACTGCCCGATTCAAGTCAGCACCAGCCTGCGAGCGAAGCTGCTGCCTTCCAAGCAGGTCCGCGGTGTGACCAGAGCCACGACCGACGACAGAGACGGGCATGAAGTGACCTCCCCGGAGCGCACAACTCGGCCGCACACCGAGGGGCCGGCGGGGCTGACCGGGAGGACCAGACCGCGGAGGGGCTCTCTCCTTCGGGCTTTACAAACTGCCCAATGTCCGGCTGCGGCGAGACCGTATTCAAGAGCCGTGGCCCAATCGTGGGGCGGGGAGGGGCCTTGGCGGGGCCCTGCTCCAATCAGAGGCGCGGGAGAGGCGGCACCCCGGCCGCCCGCCGCCCAATGGGGGCCGCGCCGGAGGCATGGCCGGCGGCTCCGCGGGGATATATAGGCTCCGGCCGGGCATCCCGCGCCGGGATTTCTGGTGTTACTGGAGACTCGTAACCTGTCTGTAGTCACCGAGCTCTGCCATTCGGAAAAACCATGGTGAGGGGGAGCCGGGGGTACAGCGCAGGGCTGGGGGCCGGGGCCGCCGGGCAATGCATGGGAAGGTCAGGCTGCGCGGGAACGCCGGGCGGTCCCGGGTGTGGGTGAGGGGCGGGGGTGCTGCGGTGTTAGGGAAGGTCCGCGGAGGGCTGGGAGCGCGCGGGGCGGGGAGGCCCCTCACTGTTTTTCTCCGAGAGGCGGGAGAGCCTATGGAAAAGTTGGGAGCACTTCGGGTGCGCCCGGGACCGTGGAGAACGAGTGGCCAGAGCGTGTCCGGGGCGTCCCTGCGCAGGGCGCGAGCTGAGGGCGCACAGTCGCTGGACAGCCTGCAGGGGACCCGGACCCACCCTCTGTTTCACTCTCCGCGATCCGGGACAAAGAGGCGCCCGCCTCCCTTGCAGACCCCGCCTCCCTCTGAGGTCACACTCCCGCGCTTGAGACTGGACTTGGGAGAGTTAGCAGAGGCCAACAGGTTCCTCCTGTTCTGAGCCCGTTCCTTTACATGCCTGAGTCCCAAACCGGACCAGGGGTTTCAGTAGAGCCCGGCTTTCTCCCTTCTTTAGGGGTTCAAGGACTTGGGAGGTGCGTCCAGGCCCCCCCAACCCATAAGAATCTATCAGTTCCCCCATCTCTGTTCTGAGCCCCTTTAAAGGAACTGAGCCCATCTTGAGGGATAGTTTGTTTCTTCAGACCCTTGCTGTCTGAGAAGACCCTCCTTGCATCTGGGAGGTGAACCTTCCAGCTGGACCTGTAAGAACGAATGCTGAGAGGAGAGTGGACCACACGGAGGTCTTCTACCTCCACTGTGACCTTGGGTCAGTCAGTCAGTTCTGCAGGGAACAGGGACAGCTGTGTAGACAGGTGGTGGGTAGACTTTCAGGCTAAGTCCAGACCTGAACTAACAGTGTGCTTACAGGTACCTGTGCCTAGGAAGTCCTAGTCTTGGAGAGTAGGACTGTCAGTTTCCCTGGGGAGGCCCCGGATGGGATGCACATTTACCAGGAGGTTAGTAGAGGCACCTCAGAAGAAAGGCCTGGAGATCTACTTCCTACAAATCAGCCACAGAAAACCGCTAGTGCGCACAGTTCTCAGCTGCTGCCTTTGCGGCATGCATGGGTGGAATCTCCTCCATGGCCCCTAGATCCTTTTTGGATTTGTTTCTGAGTTTTCCCAAGCTGCCCCAGGCAGCAGAGGGCACACCATGTAGTGGAATTCCGCTCCATGCCTTCTGGTTTCCTTTGGTTCCCTAGTTCCTCACCTGGAAAACCTTGGCACAGCCACCTGTGTGCTTCAGGTCTGGGGAAAGGAGGCCCTGGCAGTGCTTTGGCTTAGAGTCTGGAAAGGCCTGCAAAGAGAACCCAGTTTTGTCTGTGGCGGTGTTAGTTTGGTTGATGTTTTGAATTTTGGCCTAGGTAACATTGTCAGGCCTCCAGGCAGGCAATCCAAGTTCCCCAGTGTCCACACACCCCTCATGGCTCATCCACTGCTCTGCTTCCTCTGCCAGCGTGAGTGTATTTCCATTCATGTGGGCCAGGCCGGGGTGCAGATGGGCAACGCCTGCTGGGAGCTCTACTGTCTGGAGCACAGCATCGAGCCCAATGGCACCATGTGCAGCAACAAGACCCTGGGGAGCGGGGATGACTCCTTCAACACCTTCTTCAGCGAGACGGGTGCCGGCAAGCACGTGCCACGGGCTGTCTTTGTGGACCTGGAGCCTGCTGTCATAGGTAAGTGGGGGTGGGGTGACGTAGGATCAGGTTTCCCTCTCCTGGCCACGCCCAGATTTCCTCCCAAGGCCACCCAGTGGAAGGACATGGAATGCTGGGAGCAGTGCCTGCCAAGGACTACACCGGGCCACTGCTTTTGTTTAGATTCGTCTTCAGGAGGGGTCCTGGGGACATCCTGTGAGAGGGGAGGTGATTCATCAAACCGCTCTGCAGGGTCTGGAGTCGGAGTGGAGGCTGCAGAGAGGGCCTGTCAGGGACAAAACGTCAGACTTCCCCCTCCCTGTCCCCAGGCCCTGAGGGTGACATGGCCTAAGGACCTGGGGGCTGTGCATAATGGCCCCTGCTCGGGCTTCACGCAGGGAGGCGCCCTGATAGGCTGTGAGCTTGGCCTTCCATTCCTGGCTCCCAGGGGGCGTTTCTTCCCTTCTGCCACTGGCTGGTCTCAGTTTTCGGCCTTCTGAAATGGCTGCCCCTCCCCAATCTTTCTAAAGCCCTGGTTGTAATGGGGAAAGAATGGGTTGAATTTGCCATTTTCTAACTCCATTTGAATTTGCTGAGTTCTAACTCCAGTCAACAGCTGCTGCGATTATCTTGGTCTTCCACTCCGATACTTCCACTAAGCAGAATGAGAAGGTTTTCCCCCTGACCTTGCCCCTCCCACCCAGGCCGAGGGGGAAGGGGACCAGACTTTCCACTGGGGCCTTTGAATGTCCCGTGTCCACGTGGGGAGGCTTGGCACTGATGATGCCTTGGGTCCCCTGGGGTGGGGAGACCAGCCTCGCTTACCTCTGCCTTCTTCTTTCCCCTCAAGATGGGGTGAGAACGGGCATTTATAGGCAGCTCTTCCACCCCGAGCAGCTGATCAATGGCAAGGAAGACGCTGCCAACAACTATGCCCGTGGCCACTACACTGTGGGGAAGGAGATCATCGACCTGGTGCTGGAGCGGATCCGAAAACTGGTGAGCAGGACCAGGTGATCTTGGCACCTGCACAAGGCCCTAACCTCCCTCCCTGCCTGGCTTGGGTGGCTCAACGCAGCTGCCTAGAAAGGGAAAGCACCGCCCTTGCTGACCCAGTTGTTGCAGGCGCTTCCTCTAGGGGGCGCTGTGTGTCCTGGGTGTGAGTTAGACATCCCAGTGACCTGACCCAACCCGCAGCTTATGGGCTCTTGAGACATCGGCACTACCTGATCCTCATGTTTTGTCAAGCCTGACAGTCCAAAGCAGGCCACCTCTCTAACTTTTATCCATCTCTGATCTCAGCGAGTAGTAGGCAAGCTGCCTTGGCAGAACTTTCCAGCTGAGTGAGCTTCCTGCTTAGCTCTTCAGGTTTCTCCAGTGTAGCCCGAGGCCCTAAGAGCCAGGAAAGTGGCCAAGCAGGAGAGAGGGCTTTGGCATTGCTCCTCCAGGATTGCCCAGAGCAAGTAAACACTCTGAGCACCCACGAGGGGCCCTTGGAGTGGGATTCAGTGCTCCTCACCTCAAGGATAAAAGGAGGATCCCGTAGGGCTAGACCGAAATCAAACGCACTGCCATCGAGTCAATTCTGACTCACTAGGACCCTGGAGGACAGGGTGGAATGAACCCTGTGAGTTTCCGAGACTGTGACTCTTCTGGGGAGTAGAAATCCTCATCTTCCTCCCAAAGAGCAGCTGGTGGTTTCAAACTGCCAACCTTGTAGTAGGCAGACCACTTCGTAACCCATGACCCTTGAGACCAGGGCCCCTTTGAGACAGGGTTTGGGTCCATGTGTTGGAGTGTGCCTTGAGGCACTTCTGAGCCAAGGCACAGCTAGAGAAGACTGGGGTGCTGGTTGGACCCATAGTTTCTAAGGATCCAACCTGAGTTGGACCTGACGTTCTGGAGGTTCAAGAGGACACCGCCACCATTCCTGCCACTAAGTAACAAACCAGGAGAGCTGGGAGGGCCCAGTCTGTGCCCATTGGTGCAGTCGCACCCCAATCAGTCACTTCCCACATTGTCGAAAACCATCACACTATGCCTAAGATGAATTGTACTTATTCATCCAGTGAGTTACACTTCAGAGTGTGTTTTTGTTTTAATGCCAAGGTGAATACAATGAGAGTGAAGTCACGTGCTTAACGCTGTGTGTCACCTCCCACCACAGACAGACCAGTGCACCGGGCTTCAGGGCTTCCTGATCTTCCACAGCTTTGGGGGCGGCACTGGCTCAGGCTTCACATCCCTGCTGATGGAGCGGCTCTCGGTGGACTACGGCAAGAAGTCCAAGCTGGAGTTTGCCATCTACCCCGCCCCGCAAGTGTCCACAGCCGTGGTCGAGCCCTACAACTCCATCCTGACCACCCACACCACCCTGGAGCACTCGGACTGCGCCTTCATGGTGGACAACGAGGCCATCTATGACATCTGCCGGCGCAACCTGGACATCGAGCGCCCCACGTACACCAACCTCAACCGGCTCATCGGCCAGATCGTGTCCTCCATCACCGCCTCCCTGCGCTTCGATGGCGCGCTCAACGTGGACCTGACCGAGTTCCAGACCAACCTGGTGCCCTACCCGCGCATCCACTTCCCCTTGGTGACCTACTCGCCCATCGTCTCGGCCGAGAAGGCCTACCACGAGCAGCTCTCCGTGGCCGAGATCACCAATGCCTGCTTTGAACCTGCCAACCAGATGGTCAAGTGTGACCCTCGCCACGGCAAGTACATGGCCTGCTGCATGCTCTACCGTGGAGATGTGGTGCCCAAGGACGTGAACGCGGCCATCGCCACCATCAAGAACAAGCGCACCATCCAGTTTGTGGACTGGTGCCCCACAGGTTTCAAGGCAAGTTGTGGCAAGGGGGAGGGATCCACCTGTGGCTTGTGCCCTTGTTAAGAAGGTGGGGGGAAGAACAAGCGGGCTGTGGGGTGGGGGAGCAGCTTTGCTACTGTCCATTGCTGCCAGCTCCGACTTGTGACAGAACAAATGGTCGCCCAGTCCTGTGTCACCCTTTGTGGCAGTTGGTGTGCTCTGCATGCATCGTCATCCTTGTGGCTGGTGTGGCAGGCCATCTCTCGGAGTCTCCTGCCACCAAACATCATGTCCTGCTCTAGCGCTTGTCTTCCCTGAGCTGGAGCCATGGTGGTGCACGGGGGGCAAGAGGGGCGTCTGACCTCATGGTCAGCAGTTTGAGACCACCAGCTGCTCGTGGGGAGAAAGACAAGGCTTGCTTCTCCTGTGAAGAGTGACCGCCTCAGAAACCCACAGGGGCCGTTCGGCCCGGTCCTGTAGGCCGCCACCCGTCGCTATTGACTCCAGGGCAGGCAGGGCATTGGTGGTTCGATTTTGGTGGTGCATCTCCCGAGGACGACATACCTAGGCGGTCTCACCCACCTCTCTCCTGAGGAGCGCCCTGGTTGTGCCTCCTCTACGACTTCGCAGGCTTGCTGTCAGTGTTCTGTGCCAGCGCCATCCACTCTTCTTGGAGGCTGTAGGAGATTTCAGAGGTTTCTAACTGGGTAGATCTGAGCCTGTCTAGACTGCTGGCTCTCTGCCAGGGTTCTTTCTACTTGAAAGCTTGCCTTTCTGAAAGAGAAAGCGTCCGGGCCATGTCACTTCGCCTGGCAAACAGGCATTCCTGGACTTGCCAGTCAAGTGAGGGGCCGGGCGGGGAGATCCAATGCACGTGTGCCAAGGGCTCCTGGGCACAGTAGGACTCCATCCCACAGTAGGACTCCTCCTCAGAAAGGAGGACTGTGGGGAGCACGGTGGGCTGCATGCCCCGCCCACTCGGATAATGGAGGAAGCATTCAGGTCCGGGACTCCTTGTGTGGGTGTCTCTCTGAATGCAGTCTCTCCCTTGTGAAGTCCTGCGGAAGACCCGGCCGCCCCCACCCTTTTACCCGCCCGCCTGCTTTCCCAGAGGGTGCTGGCGGCCGATCTCTTGCTTTAGGTTTTATGGGTTTTCTTCCAGGCCAAGACTCGGGAAGATGAAAGGTGATTGTGGTGGCATTTAGGAACCCTCTGGCTTCTCTTGCCTTGTTAGCCGGCCGTGGATGAGTGGCCACAAAGGGAGGGGAAGCAGGGACGCCTGTGGTCTGAAAGATAATAGCCGCTTGCTGGTATTGAGTTGTCCGCCGGGAGCCAGGGACACCCGCTCGCTTCCTTCTCCATATTAGGAGAGTTTCGCTGGCCCACCAGTAGGGCCTCTCCTCTCAGGCGGTAGTCAGCTTGCCTTCTCTCCCTTGAGGCGGTAGGACGCAGCAGGATGGTATTTTTTTTTAAATCACAAACCACTGACACTAAAGTGCATTCTGGTTTTCTTTGATGCTGGCTGGATTAAGGTTGATAGTGGGTGGGATTTTGATCCGGTTGAAGTTCTTCACCAGAAGTTTGATCATTGTTTACATGATTGCTTTTCTAAACCAGCGCAGGGTAGGGAGGGAGACCTTGCTGGGGTCCCCGTCACCTGTGGATTGAAGTTATTTCTACCGATTTTTCCTGCACTTTTGTTTTTCCAGTTCATTTCAGCTCACAAATAGCTCCCATGTCCCTGACATCTGAATGTCTCCCGGGGTGGGGGGGTGGGCCCTCTTCTCCAAGACAGACAGACACACACACACAGACACACCCTTCGTCCTGTTTAAAACTCTTTGTTGTGATGTGAGTGCACAATCAAGTGTGCATGCCTGAAAGCTTAGTGTTGCTGTCGAGTGACTCACAGCAGCCGTATGTGAGAACAGGAGGGGCATGGCCGGTCCTGCCTTCCCCAGAGTGAGCACACCTCCTCCTCCTCAGTCTTCAAGGAGCCCTGGTGGTGTCGGGGTTACGCGCCAGGCTGCTAACTTCAAGGTCAGCAGTTCAAACTCAGGAGGGGAAAAACTGAAGCCTTTCGGTCCTGTGAAGACGGACGGCCTTAGCAACCCAGAGGCCCCTTCTCCCATCCTGTCCTGTAGGGCCGCCAGACCTTGGTGGGTGTGCGTCACAGTTCAAACGGTCTCACTTGCCCCATGGGTTTTTTTATCCCCGAATCTAATCAAGGACCAGGCGTTTTACAAAGAGGCTCCAGAAAGTCTGTGGAAAGTGGAATGAAAGATAATGGATTTTTTCCCCACGACCATTTTGAAGCCCCATAGTATTTGTCTCTGAAGTCTCTAGTCTCTTCACGGAAAGCAGCCCCCCTTTCCTTGAGAGGTACGTTTTCTTAAGGTACAAACATGAATATTTATTTGGAACGAGAAAAAGTGTCACTGGAGAAATTCCAGCTATTTGAACAGCCAACATTCCCAGCCAACCTGATTCTGGGCTTGTTGAAGGGGGATCCAGTCTTCTGTGTCCTGGAAGGGCTGAGTTCTGGCTTCCTCTGTCTCCATGTGGTGGTTTACATGTTTGTGCCTGGGCTTCTTAGAGGGGAGCAAATGCCTTCCCAAGGTGACTGCCCCTTCTCCGGTGATGAGGGTCCTCCGCACCGGAACAGAGGACCGGGTGCCAACATTACTTTCTGTGTCTCCTCAGGTGGGCATCAACTACCAGCCCCCGACAGTGGTACCAGGGGGAGACCTGGCCAAGGTGCAGCGGGCCGTCTGCATGCTAAGCAATACCACCGCCATCGCCGAGGCCTGGGCCCGCCTCGACCACAAGTTTGACTTGATGTATGCCAAACGGGCATTTGTGCACTGGTACGTGGGCGAGGGCATGGAGGAAGGAGAGTTCTCCGAGGCCCGAGAGGACCTGGCCGCCCTTGAGAAGGATTACGAAGAAGTGGGCACAGAGTCTGTAGACGGCGAGGATGAGAGTGAGGAGTTCTAGGGGTCCCGGTCTGGGGTCCCCCCCAGTTGCGGGCCTGTCATCCCTGTGTCCTCACCCTTGCTCCACAAATACAGTCGCTGTGAAAAGCAATATGGGACTCTGTGTGTGTGTGTGGCCCAGGCAGGGCCTTCTCTAACCTTCTCAACTCCATTTCTACTGAGTTCAGGGCCAGGGTGGCTTCTGTCCCTTGCCTTTCCGGCTTCAGGGGTGGGGTGGGTTGCTTAGTGGAGGGTGGACCCTGCTGTCCTTGTGTGTTGTTGTGCAGTCTCCATGGACCCTCTTATCCCCAGGACACCTCCAGGAAAGATAAGCCTTCTGGGGGTTGCCCTGAAGGCCAAGCTGCCCCTGACAGCTAGACCAGGAAGTCTGTCTCAGCTGCAGAGCCTGAAAACTGGGCGGGGCCACTTGACCCACTGCTGAAAGCACTTCTGTCCCAGCTGTGTGAGGTCCAGATCTATCATTTGGGGATCCCATCACAGTGCAGTTAGATTGCTTCCACTTAGAATGGAAATACAAGAGCTCCGAAAGGGTTGTGGGCAGAATGGACGGGTAAGAAGCCCTGCCTGGAAGAATGGAGCATGTTTAGGTCCCGGCCAACAGAGGGTGCTGGAGGCTGAGGTCCCAGGTCCCCCTGCAGCAGCCATCTTACAGTGTGGACCCCCTGAGAAAGGCACGGGGCCTAAGAACTAGGGTTCCCTTGGGCGGGGTCTTTCTCCTGGGGCAGTGAAGAGCTGAAATTACTTTCCAAGGTACACATGTGCCGTTGGGGATTCGAATGAGAACGTTCTCAGAACCGGCCACCGACATCTTAGAGATCAGTGTATTAGCAAAATGTCCTGGCCATCCGTAACTAAGTGCTAAACAATGCCCCTTTTAGCTTAACTTGGGTTCTTTTAAAGCTCTTGGAAGGGCTCCTCAGTCGGGCAAGAGTGGCAGGTTTGTGGTCTCTGAAGAGAAGGGAAACCAACACAGGACCAGGTCCTGCCCCGGCAAGGCGTTGTAGCAGCCCGCCCGCCCGCCCAGCCCAGTGTGTCGCCCTCCTCCGGAAGCCAGCAGGCTGCAGTGACTTTTCCTCTCCTCCTTTCCTTCAGCCTCGCAGTTCAGCCTCTAGGTCGAGAAGCAATGCCTCCCTCACAGGTGCACGTTCCAAACAGGAAGAAGAAGACTGTCCAGTGAGGGTTGGGGCATCGTCTTGTCCCCACGCCCGGGACCCTCTCCTCTACTTAGATACTTAATACAGCGGATCAGTTACAAATGGGGGAACAGGGCAAGTCGTTTGTTAGGCCGTGGTAGCAATCTTCTTTCCCGTAGCCCCCAACAAAAGCAGGATGTAGGTCCCGTCACACACTCCAGTTTGGCATCCCCCCTGGCTGTTGACAAAATGGAGGAAGCCCAGAGGAGCGCTCGCCGTGCTGTTCTGGTCTGACACTGGAGCCCCCGGAGTCTGGACAAGTGTCCGACTTAGCAGTGAGCACAAAGCCAGCGTTGTGGGCCATTTCTGGGCTGGGATCCTTTTGCAGATGAAGTTACTGCAGCTGGCAGCAGATGGACTCACGTTCCAGCCCCCGTCTGAACCTAAATGACTCCAGCAGGACACCATCCTCCTCCTATTTATAACCACCGAGGACCCAGTAGCCCGGGGAAGCAAGCTCCGGACCTTGGTCACAGCCTCTACCCGCCGATGACAGGCTTAGATTATTTATAGGCAGAGGGGTTCTCAGGCTGGTAATCCGGGGAGGGACGCAGAAGGGAGTGGCCTAATGAGGGAGCGCTAGAGTCTTTCTGAGGAGTTGGCCTGTGTTAAAGGTGCACTGCCATCATGTCAGTCCCAGCTTATTTTAACCCCTTATGCCAGAGGGGGCCAGCCTCCCCACAACCGAGTGGGTCTTTGGGGCGGTTTTGTAATTGAGGGGCAAATTAAAGAAACATCAGACAAGGGAAAGCACGCAAGGGCTTTCCTCTCAGTCATGACTTCAAGAGCCAGTCCCGAGCAGCAAGAGAGGCCGTAATGTAATCTCAAGTTTCTGTGATCTGGAGCACGCAGGCCACGCTAAGTACATACGTAACAGGAAGGGGTTGTACAATAGGCATGCTCGCAACAGGAACGCACATACGTGTCAGGACAGGCGCTCATTAGAGTCAAGCTGGCAGCCTAAACTTGGGCCTCTGCGTTGGCTTGACCTTAGGTGTCTGAGCTCTGTCCTCCAGGGGAACAAGCCATGATCTTTATCAGAAGGGAGTGGGCCCTACTTAGGGTGGGACAGAATAGGGTCTGATTGCCTTGGATGGCTGACTAACTTCAGATAGATCATCTTCAAGTTATTGTCAGTGACCATGTGTTTGCAAATAGCACCTCAGAGATGGCACTACTGTGGGGGGACATCGAGGGGAACACATTTTACTTAGGAGAATGTGAGTGGGACCTATCTCCAACCCACTAACGTGAAGGTTTCCTGCACGGGAGTCTTGGCCTCCCAGACTCCTTAACGGATTAATGTTGAGAGTTTTTCCCCATACGCTCTTCCCGGTTCTGTTTTCCATACGCTGTAGGATTTTCATTGGCTAGTTTCCAGCAGTGGGTTACCAGGCTGCTCTTCTGAGGCACAAGTGGGTGGTATTGAACTGCAAGCCTCTTGGCTAGTGTCTGAGTGCTTTGACCATTTGTATCATCCAGGGGTTTCTATCTGGTCTGTATCAGAATCCACGGGCACTTTGGGGGAAACCTTAATTGTCCCCTTCTCTTTATGGTGCGGGCCTCCCACTGGTGCCCGGTTTTCAGCCTGGTTCCTCACCTGCACTCTGAGCTGTGCACCACAGACCAGATTTGCTCTGCTCTAGAGACTGAACCTCTTTAGAGATATCTCTGTCAGTTATGTTTGGTTGTCTGCCTCTTTAAGGTCAAAGTTAGGCTCTTGGGCTTTAACTTATCTTTCCTGAAGATTTTTAGTGAATCATCCTGTTCGCAGTTTTACCTCCCAGACTTCCAAGACTTCCATTCCCTCAGTCTGTTGGAGATTCTAAGATACGGACCCCTTGTGCTCGTAGGCGAGTCTTGGCTTGCGGGTGCAAGGAACCCGTCTGCTCTCCAGCTTCCAACGCCTCCCTTGTCGCTAATCTGCCATCTCCTCCTCCTCCTCTGCCGACCTTCATCCTTACTGGAGGGGGGCAGGCACTTGGTGTGACACAGAGGAAACCCCAGCTGGGGGTTTCCAGAAGGACGGGCACATGCACCAAATCCAGATGGTGGGTAGGGTAAGGACAGGACGCCTGGGTAGAGTCTGGTACAGGCAAAGGTATGGAAACTATGGGTACCGTCACCACACTATGGGTCGTCCGTAGAGCCCCTGGGGAGGCCAACAGTTTATGTGCTCCATTGCTAACTAAAAGGTTGGAGGTTTGAGCCCACTGATGCCTGGAGCCCTGGTGTTGTACTGGTTGTCCATTGTGCTACTAACTGCAGGGTCGGCAGTTAGAAACCACCACCCACTCTGTGGGAGAAAGATGAGGCTCTACTCCCCAAAAGAATGACTCTTGGAAGCCCACAGGGCAGTTCTACTCTGTCTGATAGAGTCGCTGTGAGTCAGCATCCACTGGCTTGATGGCAATGAGCGTAAAGCATGGTGCCTAAGAAGAATGGCCTGGTGGCAGTCAGCTTTTGTAAACTGGGCCACAGAAAGCATGTGGCGCCCCGTTCTCACCTGACGCACATGGAACACCATGCCTCAATTGACCTGAGTGGCTGTGAGTTGCTTACAGCTGAAATTTAGGAGCAGGGAATGAGAGAAAATTACAACATTGAATAACCTTGGTTTCTCATTTCTTCTTCAACTATTTATTGAGCGCTCCTGTGTTCCATGGATTATTGTAGCTGCTAGGGAGTCCATGGGGAGCCAGGCGTTGAACTTCCTCCTGCATAAAATCCTCGTGCCTCTATTCAGAGAGTAAGCTGTACCGAAAGCAGTGGTTCTCAAGCTGTGAGTGCTGGGGAACTTCGGGGATCATAAGCAAAGTGGCGAGGCTACCATCAGGGAAGGGGTTGAGACCAGGCCTCCTCAGCATCCTGCACAAGACCCCCAAAACCAAACTCTCAGCCACCGAGTCGATGCCGGCTCATAGCAACCCTGTAAAACTGGGGGGCTGCCCTGTGAGTTCCTGAGGCTGTGGGAGTAGAGAGCTCTGTCTTTCACTTCGGAGGGGCTGCTGGTTTTGACCTTCAGACCTTGCTCATCTCCCAGGCCAACTCTTAACCACGGAGCCACCTCACAATAAGGAAATGTCCCACCCAAGAATGTACTGGTGCTGAGTTTGAGGAACTTTGCCCTCAGGAGGGCATGATAGTTGCTAGAAGGGTAGGTTTGGGAGTAGGGGCGGAGTCTAGTAGAGAGGTAGAGGGTATTGGAGGATGCCAGGTGAGGAGCAGTCTTAAGCTGATGGCTTTCTGGTGTGATGGTTGGTTAGATCAGTCAGTCACAGTATTGACCTCTTTAACAAATGATCATGTCCTCAATTCTCTGGTGAACATTTTAGAACATGTCCTTAGTTTATACAAACAATTTCTAAGTCTCCCACACTTTTACTTTCATTTTGCTCAGTTCATCTCTTTTCTCTCCCATTTACTATAATAACCAGGGGAAAACACGCGCTCCTTTACGATCTTGCTTGGGCATCTCAGCCACATCACAAATCCTTCCAGGAAGCTTTTGGACATAGTCAGAAAGGTTCATTGCCACTGCATCGAACGTGGCGCCTTTCCTCCCCTGCCCATTTGTACGGTCATCATTTTCTTTTAAAGGAATTGCCAGAAGCACATTTAATGTCCACATTTCTAGCAAGCTTCTCGTGCTGGGGCCATAAGGAGTCTTTAAGAGAGTGGATCTCAACCTTCCTAATGCCTCCACCCTTTAATACAGCTCCTCATGTCACCACCAACCATAAAATTGTTTTTGTTGCTACTTCATAACTAATTTTTCTACTGTTTTGAATTGGGCAACCCCCAAAGGGGTCGCAACCCACAGGTTGGGAACCACTGGTTTAAGGCAATAGTTTCTCTAACTCCTTTTTGAGCCCCCACTGGGATTTCTTTGGATGGCCATAATTCTATCAAGAGCCTCTCCAGGGCAATTTAGGCTATTTCTGTCGGGCACCCGAACACGATTCCATCCTCCATCCATCTCGCAGTTCCAGATGGTTTCCACGTTTTGAGGTGTCTGTTAGAGCTGGCCCCCTGCTGCTCTGCACCAAGGACCCCCTCAGTTATCCAGGCTACTTGGACATGAGAGCCATGAGTGAATGGCTTTAACGAACAAGTCAATTTTCTTACGTGCAGGAGGCTAGAAGTCCAAATTCATGCTGTCGGCTCAAGGCCATGGCCAAGGTTATAGGTCTGCTAGCACGGCAGGGAAAGTCTTTCCTGCTCCTGGGTGCTGTCTTCATGTAGCCCGGCACCTCTTGCCCCATCTCTGCTCGGTTGCTTAAGCTCATTCTGTTTCTAAAGAGTTTGTCTCAGGATACACTTTGTACTGATCCTGCCTCATTAGCATAACG
Organism: Tenrec ecaudatus; assembly: GCF_050624435.1. Taxonomy (NCBI): domain Eukaryota; kingdom Metazoa; phylum Chordata; class Mammalia; order Afrosoricida; family Tenrecidae; genus Tenrec; species Tenrec ecaudatus. The sequence continues at coordinate 220,524,721 of NC_134530.1, read as the reverse complement.
TGTCCATACTATTCCCAAATTGGATTTTAACCACAGGCATAAAGGTTAGGGTTTACCGCACTGTTGGGGAGTGCACAGTTCAGTCAACAAGTACCTGCCTCAGGACTGGTGAGGCGTGGACCCATGGTCCTTAGGCTAACGGCTGGCGTACACTGTGAGTGCTCGTTAGCGTTAGGCGTTGCCATCCCCATTTTCACCATATGTGCCACCTTACCAATATCATTACCGTACCCCACCATTGAGGGGGAGGGCTTTCTGTAGTGAGCGGTTTGCTCTGCACGGCTGTTCTCCCAATAATCGTCCTCTGTTTTTCTCCTAAGTAATCACTTCTCTGTATTTCCCTGTAGCTCTTGGTGTCCTCAAAATTACACAAGCTCTTTGGAAGATAACTCGTTCTCCGTAGTTAAGGATTCCAATTTTACCCTCAGCCAAGGCCTCTCGCTCCTTGGGCTCCTCCTCCCCACCCACCCCCACCCCCAAGTCCCCAGTATTTTGGAACCCACACAATTGGCTCGGAGCACCCGCCCTCTGGCAGGACGCCCACCGGCACAAAGCGCCCCTCAGTACCTCTCACCGACTCCCCTGCTCGCAGCTGCTCGCAGCCAGAGCCTCAGCTTCGCACCCGCTGGCTCCGAAGCTTCTAGGTAGGTCAGAGGGTGTCATTCATTACATGCAAGCCACTCAGCCGGCAGGGAGGCCCAAGTGTTTGAGTGACAGCCAGGCATGGCGCGCTGGCAGAGACACTCCCCGCCGAAAGATCTTTCGGGGGCTAATTGTGAAGGCCATGGGGGGCGGGAGGCTTGCGTCAGTTCATCCATTGCTCCGTAACTGCCAGCTGTGTCCAGTTGCCGTGCAGCGGATTCCCGGCTCCTGGAAGCCCACGGTCTCCGGGTAGCGAACTGCCCCAGAGGGCTTCCAGTGCCTTCGTTCTCGGACGCAGGTCACCAGCTGGACCCAGGGACTCTGCGTCGGAAGCAAGCGGCCCAGACTTCCTGGCTTGAAACTAGCTTGTCATCTGCCCCTTGGGCAGAGCTTTGGGAGGTGGACTTCACACACACAGCTCACCCCCCAGCTGGGCTCCTGGAGAGCCCGGGAGCGGCTGGGCCCCCCTGCCTGGTCTCTCATCCCCAGTTGTGCAGTGGGCCTTCTTCATCTGTACATACTGGTCGGACGCAAGTCTGTGAGGCCCCTTCATGCCCAGATTCAATGGGAAGAGGAAAGAAGCCACCTCGACGGGAAGGCCACAGCGTGCTTGCGCAAGGGCGCGAGGAATTGTTGGTGGCTGTCCACGCTGGCCATCTCTCCAGGGCCACCCAAGAGTGGCCAGGACAGCAGAGAGGAGAGAACTAGGACCAGGAAGGCAGAACCCAGGTTCTAGGCCGTTTGAGGCTCCCTCCATTTCCCAAGACACAGAAGGATAAGTGAAGTGTCTGTCCAGGTAAGCACACTGGAAAGGCTTGTCGGCAGATTCTGGAGTAACCGGGAGAAGGAGCCTTTCCAACAAGCTGTGAGAGGAGCCCTGTGCTGTAATGGGTTCTCTGTTGGGCTCCTAAGGTCAGCAAATTGAACCCACCAGTCCCTCCATGGGAGAAAGATGGAGACCTTCTGTTCCCATACATGTACAGCTTCAGCAACCCACAAGAACAGTTCTGCCCTGTCCTAAAAGGTCGCTGTGAGTTGGGATCAACTTGATGGTGGTAAGCTTAGTTTGCTTTGGTTAGAACAAGTTCCAAAGTGCTGCTGCTACCGCCAGCGGGTCAAGACTGCTTTGTGAAAGCACTGGTGGTAGGGCAATGTTCTCCAGCTTGCCTGCACATTAGAATTACAAGGTATCCAAATTGCTCTAGGGTGTCAAGCTATTTTATTTTTTAAGATAATTTTCTTGGGGGATTCTCATAGCTCTTGTAACAATCCCTACATCAATTGTATCGAGCATCTTTGTACATATGTTGCCATCATTATTTTCTAAACATTTACTTTCTATTTGAGCCCTTGGTATCAGTTTCTCTTTTTACCCTACCTCTCCCCCTCTCCCCCTCTCTCCCTCTCCCCCTCTCTCCCTCTCCCCCTCATGACCCCTTGATAGACTACAAATAATTATTATTTTCATAGTTTACACCCACCATTGCCTCCCTTCCCCCATGTTTTCTTCCCCTGTCCTCTCCCCACCTTCCCCCGCCCTCCTGGTATCGCTACTCCCATTTCTGTTCCTGACCTGGATTCCATGTGTCCTGCGCTTTATTTATTTATTCATTTAAACATTTTACTGGGAACTCTAACAGTTCTTATAACAATCCATATTTATCAATTGTGTCAAGCACATTTTTACATTCGTTGCCATCATTTTCAAAACATTTTCTTTACATCCATTTCAGTTAACTTTTTTTTTTAACTGGTCTTTTTTAAGATCGTTTTATTGGGGCTCTTATAACAATCCATCAATTGTATTAAGCATATTTGTACATATGTTACCATCGTTATTTCCTGAGATCTGTTATTTTTTTGTTTCTTAATCTCCCTCTTGGAATGAAATGTACTGTCAGAGTTGAGAAATCACCACTGTAGGGACATTTGAAGATAAAACTATACTGCTCCATTCTTTAAAAGAAACTGCCCACCCCCATCCCCACCCCCATCCTCAAATAACAAACAACAACAAAAAAACAACTTTAAAAAGTTTGTAGGAGGAATGGAACTTTTTTAAGCACCCCCCACCATAGCTTTAAAAGACAAACAAACCAAAAACACAGTGTTCTCTAACTTGATGTCGGGTACACTGAGCCTTTCAGCTTCTAGTCATTCTGTGGTCACTTTGTAATTGTTTCCCTTGTCCCTGTCACTGTGCACAAAGACTGCCCTGGAAAGAGGTGGCAATCACCCCTTAAAAGGAGGGGAATGCAGATCTAATGCTTTTAGGTCTCTCGGACATTGTCACAGACTTGAACAAGCACTACGAGACACAGCTCCCCAGCTGCCTCCCCCAGCTTGGTGGGTTTGGCATTGGCCACCCCTGAGCACCTGGTCTGCATCTGACATTAGTTTTCCGAGCGAGATGGCAGTTAGGAAAGAGTCCAAACCACTTGTGGTTTGTCAGCCAGGCCTCTGTGGACGCCTGTGCTTCACCAGCCCTCGGTCAAGGCCTGCAGAGTTCTCAGCTGTGTCTGATGCAGTCATGTGGATGCCTCACAGATGCAGCACCACCAGGGCTGCACCCTGTGAGCCGTCTCCCTATCTGATAGATGAGAAAGCTGGTGCCCAAGTGGTGTGTCCCATGTGGCAAGGGCTTGGGCAGGACCCAGCAGAGGATACACACTTGAGTCTGCTTGCTGTGTGCAAGGCTCTGCTCCTTGGTTAGCAGGGCGGGGGGGGGGGGGTGGGGGGGGAGGAGCAGTCTTAGGAGGGCCAAGGAGGGAAGAGGCCACAGAACAGCCCCAAACCAGCACCGAAGGAGCGGATCAGCAGAGTGCTTTTCTGGGGCCATGGGCAGGAGTAGAGAGAAAATGCCAAGTGACCCGGATTTCGCGTTTGGGCCAGAGTGGGGTGAAAGGGCAGCCCTTGCAAAGGCAGACTGCCAACAAGGGGCAGGCGCCCGGAGCTGGGGGGAGGGGCGAGGGGCAGGGGCGGCTGGTTATTCTTCCTTCAGGCTGCTGGAAAGGGGATGGGAAGTTGCCTTCTGACTCGTTTTTCTTGTTGGCATTTCTTCCACAAAGCATCAGGTGCCTTCTATGTGCCAGGTCCCCTGGCCAGGTGAACCAAACAGGTAGGCATAGTGCCTGCCCTTGGGAAAGGTACGTTCCAGTTGGGGTGACAGACCTCAAAGCAGTTGCACAACTCCTTAGCTTGTGTTGTGCAAAGGAGACGAAGAGAGTGTGGCAGGAGCAAGCAACAACCAGGAGGCAGAAGTGCTCGGGGCAGGCTGGTTGACTTCACTCAGGAGGGTAGGCCAGAGTGTGCCCTGGGCCAGAAACAGCATGGGCCAAAGCCCCAGTCTAAAGTGAAGATGGCCCAGTCCCCCTGGGAAGATCGCAGGAGCCGTGTGTCTGGGGTGGAAGGGGGTGCGGTTACCAGGTGGGGTTGCTAGCGGCTCGTTCCAACTCCTGGTGTCCAGATGTGCTTCATGTTGCGCAGTTCTGAGCTCCAACGTGGTCATCTCCATGTGATGCCCGCAGCCACCTGTGAAGACTCCTCCTGCAGCTGTGACTTTGACACATGACAGCACCCGGAGTCACAGGTGCTTGGTTTTCCAGATTCCCAAGTCTAGACCACAAACCCAGCCCCCTGCACACATGAGTGGAGGGAGGGAAAGGCAGGAGCTCAGCTCAACCTCATCCATCTTCTCGCAGTCCCCATGGTGAGTCTCTGGGGATGCCCGAGGCTCTTGAAGCAGCTCAACCAGAAAGTGGAGTGTCTCCACCTGGGAGAATTTGGGGTGAGAGAATCTGCCCCTCCCACCCACCTGGGGGAGGGCTGGGAACTCTGTGGAAGGGCCTACCTGCCTGGGCCTGCCCAAGGCTCCCTTGGAAAGAAGACAGCGGGCGGGTGCTCAGGCTCTGGGTGAGGCTGCTGGGCTGTCGGCTTCAAAGGCAGAGCCCTGCGGAGGGGGCCAGCCTGCCCTCCTCCAAGGGTTGGCCGGATGGGCTGCAGCCCATGCTCCTCCACAGGTGGGGTGGGATGGGTAGACTTGCCAGGCCCCTCCATGTCCTGAAGAGAGGGGAGTGAGGGGCTGGTGTACTGTCCCTGCAACTAATGTGTGTGATTTCATTCGACCTACATGCCAGCCCTGTGTGGGCGATGGACTCATTGTGGGGGTACAGGTTCAGAGAGAAACAGCATTCCAGGTCTCAGCTGGGGGTGAGACTCAAACCCAGGCGTGATTGAGACCAGCAGTTACAAACTTGGAACAGGGTGGGGGGACACAAGTGTTACTGTCTTGGAATTTGGGTCCGTTTACTCCCTGAGAATCTCTGAGGCTTCAGGGGAAGGTGACTTTGACACTGAGATACTCTGCTCACAGTGCTTAGAACTCAGGAGGGACTTAGTAAAGGTGGGAGCGATTGATGGCTGCTGGGGGGCCCTGGCACCGGGGGCTGGAGAAGCACTTCAGCAGTGGCATCCCTGTGGACTTTCCCCCAACTCCACAGGGGTGATGGGCTGACAGAACCGCTCCAGCCCCATCTGGGAAGCCAGCCCCTGTTTCACCGGGTGAGGGTCAAGAGACTTAAATGCCAGTGTGCCAAGAGGCAGTCGAGGACAACACAAAGCAGCTGCTTGTAAGGATAGGTGTGGCTGCATCCAGCGGAGGGGATCAGGGCCAGGCTCCCACCACCCCACCACCCACTGTTTCCTCTTCCCCCCAGTGAGGCCCCTGCTCTCTACTCTCACCAAACTGAGACCTGGCATCCCCTGAAGGGCAGGTCTAGGGACACGCTGGGTGAGAGTCCAGTGATTTGTTTTCTCTGGTTCCTGGGCTGGGGGGCACCGCCCATGAGGACTGCTAGGGGTGCAGCCTGCTGCTTCCTGGTGACTTCAGTGAGGTTTCTCAGCAGCCACCTCCGCTGGCAGACACCTCCCTTCCCCATGGCACCCGCATTTGACTAAAGGGTAGTGCCAGGAGACCTGGGGGTGTGGCAACCTCTTCTATACATATAAGATTTACTTAAACATACTGTGTTTTACAAATCTGATCTGTAGACCAGACCAAGGATCTCCTTAGCAGGGTCCTTCTGAGGAGTAAATTGGATCAGGTGCTCCTGTGAGCTTTACAGCAAGCAGGGGATTGTTTCCTCATGGGACAACCATCCACTGAGTCTGGGCAATGGAGTTCAGGGTAAAAGAGGAACCCACTGTCCAGACATCCAGTTCCACATGTCCTGAGAGCTCCGAGGAGCTGCCGTGGAGCTGGATCGGACAGAAGGCACAGGAGTGGCGACACTGTAAAGAGCCAGCAGGTTCTTGCCAGGGTGAGGAGGAAGTGGAAAGAGAGGTGGGTGGGTGTCAGAGCCATGACACCCTTGATGGGAATAACATCTTTTCCCTTTATTATTACTGTTAAGGGTGGTGGCTAACATTTAGTAAGGGCTCTACATTTTCACCAGCATCCGGTACTGTTACCCCCATTTTACCTGAGGTCCAGAGGGTTAAAGTTACCTTCCAAGGCCACTCTGGTAATAAATGACGGCTTTGAACCCTGCACCTGATTCTCAGAGCCAAAGTTTTAGCAACACGCCCTATGCCCGCTGTCCCTTGTTAGAAAGTGTCCATCCTTTTGTTCAACTGTCCCAAGCCCTCCTCCTAAAGTAAAACAAGGTTGTCTTCAATAAGGCCATCTCTCGGCTGTCAATCAAAATCCCAGTCCCTTTAGCTTTCTTTAAAAGTGTCTGACTTGACAGGGTGCGGTGTAGCACCGTTGAAACATACAACTTTCCTCTAGTTCTTAATGCTTCCTCTCCCCACCACCCCACTATCAGGATCCCAATTCTACCTTACAAATCCGGCTAGACCAGAACTTGTACATGGGTACAGATCAGAGCTGGAAACACAGGGAACTCAGGACAGATAATGTGAGACCAGGAGGGGAAAGGGAAAGGTGGGGGCAGAAAGGGGGCACCAATAACAATGACTTACCTATAACCCCCTCCCAGGTGGACAGACAACAGAGAAGTGGGTGAGGGGAGACATCGGTCAGTGTAAGACATGAAAAAATAATTTATAAGTTATCAAGGGTTCATGAGGTGGGGAGGGAGGGAAAAAATGAGAAGCTGATACCAAGGGCTCAAGTAGAAAATGTTTTGAAAATGATGGCAACAAATGTACAAATGTGCTTGACACAATGGATGGATTGTGATAAGAGCTGTACAAGCCCCCAATAAAATGATTAAATAAAAGACAAACCTTTAAATAGAAAGTGTCTGACCTGAAAGGACATTACGGTCAGCAGGGCATGAAAAGATATGGGGCATTGGAGATGGGGTGTTTATGAAAGGACCCTAGAAAGAGGGAACTGGAAAATTGACCAGAGGCCCCTGATCTCTATCTCAATGGACAAAGGATTGGAGAGGTCAAGAGGAGAATCTGTATTCAGAAAAGCCTCTTATGCCCTGATAGCCAAGGCTGCTCTTGTAGGATTCACTCCCCACAGGAAAATTAAGGCAACTTTTCATCAAACCATGACTTGTCTATCTTTTCATTGGCCCTCATCTGGAACAGGGCAAGATATCCACTTCAGAGGACAAGAGGAGGAGGTTGTGGCTCAGGTAGACCAGTCAGGACCAGTCTGTCCCTTGGTAAAGACTCTGGACCTGTCGCCATAAGCCCCTTCCCCTGGGCTTCACCTGTCTCGAGAAGAGGTGTCACTACTGGTTATCACAGTCACTGTCACCCTCCTTCTGTAATGACCTGGCTCACTAACTGCCAACCCCGAATCTGACCTCACTGTCAGCCATTCAGCTGCTTCTTCCAGGTGAGACTCTGGCTCACATGGCAGGAGACCAGCCAGCCTGCTGTGTGTATCAGCCTCTGTTCTGATTTCCATACTGCCCTCCGCAGGAGGCTGGAGTTCTCTCTTTGACCTGAGTTCCATCCTACATACTGAACTTCAATCATCTCTTTCAGGCCCTGTGAGGGATTGAAATGTGTTCCCTGCCTAATTTATCATTTTTTTAATTCCTTTTTAAAAAAAATGTATTTTAACTCCTCTCTCTGTCTTGTCGTTATAATCCCCGTTGGGGAGGGGCTGTCTTTGTTCTGTAGAAAGAGGCAAGATATGTGTAAGGTGTATCCCAAGTCAGTCTCTGGAGAGATAAGCGAGATCAAAACAAGGGTATCGAGGAGACCTGGTGTGAAATGAATGCCCACATGCATGGATCTCTCCAGAACCTGGAAACAGGAGCCTTCCCTGCAAAGCTAGAACTTGAATACAAACTCTGACCTGGGGGGGGGGAGGGGATAAGTTTCTGTCGGTGAAAGGCACCTGCTTGTAGTGTTTCTGTGAGCGCAGCCCTGGTGATACAGTGGTGACGTGCTCAGGGTCTGCAATTCTAAACCACCAGCCACTCCGGGGAGAAAGACTAGGCATTCGACTCCTATAAAGTTTGTCTTGAGAGCCCACAGGGGCAGCTCTAGCCTGGCCTATACGGTCGGCCATGAGTCAGAACACACCTAGCAGCAGAGAGTGAGTTAAGATAGACCCCTTAACCTTCAGTAATACACCCCAACCCACAGTGGCAGGGCATTCATGAATCACAGCATCCGCTGTCCGTGATTCGAGAATTAAACAGCTCAGAGGAACCAGTTCTCTAGGGAGACACTGAGCCCGCTGAGGAAGAGGAAGACCTTTAAGGAGCTGGGATGGCAACCAGGGTGTCAGGCACTGTTGCGGTGTCTGCACCGGTGGCTTCAACTGGGGAGGGTGGCACAGGATAGGCAGCGTTTATTGTTGCACTTGGGTGGCTGTGCGTCAGACCCCACTGGGAGGCACGCGACCAGACCAGCCCCTCAGCGGGTAGCTCCATAACAGGAAAGTGTAAGCACAATGGGTAGCGTCCACAACAAACTGTCCCAGCACCTGCTGAGACTTCCCTGTTCAGGAAAGGTTTGTGTTTGTGTTACCGACACAGGGTGTGTCCCAGTAATCCAGCGGAGTGACCAGGACTTCTGACGCTAAAAATGGTTGCCTGCAAGTGTCTCCAGGAAGTTTTAGCCTGAGCTAGGACTCGGTGGAATCCACGATAAAACTATCAACTTGGAAGGCCTACCCCGGCAGAGCAGCACCCGTCTCGAGCCCCAACCTGGGCAAATGTGTTTTTAAGCAGTGTGTTTGCTTTTTGTTGTGTTTTTTACACCAAGTTAGTGGTTGGTTTCAGAAAGTTGGGAGCGTGAACATAAAAACTGGGATTGTCAACTTCTCTTGGAAAACCTACAGATCTGGCCGTAGGCTCCAGCATGGCCACCATCCAGGAAAGCTGAGTGCAGCTGTGCCCGTACGACAGGGAAGCCTGCTACTAGGCTCCAACAGCAGCGGGCGTGGTTTACTCGCCGGTGTTACCTGCTGTAGGGTACAAAAGAGACCCCAAACCTCAAATGTAATTTACAGAGAACACTCATTAAGTCTTAAACAGGACAAAGATATGCAGATGAGCAAGATATGACCATGAGCAAGAGGTCATAATGGCAGCCAAGGACTGACAGAGAACCCAAGGCTTGAATACGACATCAAAGAACAGAGAGCCCATGGACATATGATTGGTGGCAGATCAATACATCAGAATTGTGGGCAGGACTATAGGAATGGGACATGATTGGGACAGAAGATTGACAAGATTGACCCCATGTCTTCTGACCTAGACTGATAAGACAGTGTCCATCAAAGACACGCCCAGGCAAGCCCCTGAAGGAGATTGCCACTCCCTGGGCTGCTTAGGGGAGTGGTGATTCTCCACTTCCTAATGAACTGAGGGCCATTTCCTATGCCTAGTTCATGGTCAGAAGGAATTCAATAAGATTTTTTTTTCAATATGTATTTTCTTTTTTATTAATTGGGAGTTAATACATATATCATTCTATTGTTCAATCACGTCGAACAGAATTGTACAATTGCTACCAAAATTAGTTTCCAAACATCCTTTTTCTTCCTGGACCCCTTGACATCGTCTCCATTTTACCCCACTACCCCCACTCCTTTAGTCCCCACCCCAAAACTCTTGTTCTATCTGCTGCCCCTCAAGGTTCTCAATCCTGGGTTTCACATACAGAAACACAGAAAAACATACAACACAGCTTCATGAAGGTGACCTCCAATGACAACACCTCTGAGATACACCCTAGGAATTCAGTAGGATTTAATCCATGTGGGAGACTCATAAATGGATTTTGGCTTTCGCAGTAAATGAGAGCCCTCTTCAAACTCAGTGCTCAGAAATGTAAACTAACCCATACGCCAGGGCCTCTATAGACACGTGAACCAAGTCTCCATGCTGGCCTACCGTAGAGGAGACGCTGATGGGACCTCAGTGTCCACACCTGCACTGTTTGCTCACACTTTGCCTGGAATCCTCTTCCCTGCCAGATTTCTACTTTGAGAGCATGTGTGTTGACTATCAAACATGTGAGGAGGTAAAGCCTGCCCTGCGACTCTGGACACCTCCTCCCTCTTCTCAACCAAAAACCCGAAGCCAATTCACTGCCCTCCAGTTGCTGCTGACTGCACATTACCTTATAGGACAGAAACTCCTTAGGGTTCCCTTTATTCCAGGGAGCAACTGGGGGGTTTGAACTGCTGACCTTGAGGTTAGCAGCCCAATGCCTAACCCACTAAGCCACCAGAGCTCTGAGCCCAAGAGGCCTATCTGTATGAAAATCCAGTGGAAATCCGAGCAGATGAAACCTTGATTATTGAGTGAGCAAGATGTAGCCAAAGCATTTTAAACAAGCATTTCCAAGGAACTCTGTTGCAAGTGCTTCACAGACTACTCTAAAAAATGTCAAGATCCTCCTCCCCCGAAAAGAATTTGTTCCAAAGGACGACATTGACTCTGCAGCTATGGGAGATGGACATATTTGATCAGAGCACACGGGAGCAGATGAAGGGGCAGGAGGAGAGAGTGGAGCACAGCCTGGCCCACCAGGCCGTGATGATGATGTTCCTGAGTAGAGCAGCCAGTCCACAGAGAGAACAACATGACTGGCCCTACTATGAGACATGATGCCCCTCAGTGACTAAGGGCGATACAGGGGACAGCACCGGAGACACAGTGTGGGAATTGCACCTCACCTGATCCCACCACACCGAGGCAAATCACTGGGGGAGTGCAGCGGAACAGCAAGGGAATGGAGTGGTAAGGTCCCCAGGGAATGCTGAAAGTGGACTTTGGGGCCAGGGCATGGTGCCCCAACAGACTGGACTGGAAAACGCTCCTAAGGGCCAGCAAATGATCCCTGAACTAACTACAAGCTTTTCTCTTGTGAACAAAAAAAAAAAAAATGTCAAGATCTTGAGTTCATGGCCGAGATCCAAAAGGTTAGCAGTTCAAAAGCACCAGCCTGATCCGTGGGAGAAAGATGGGGCGTTCTGCCCCCGTAAATAGCGAGTCTCGGAAACCCACTGGGGCAGCTCTACCCTGTCCTGTAGGGTCGCTGCGATCACCTTGGCATCAACTTGGGCTTATCTGACAGAAGCAGACCCTTTAACTGGCTCTTTTAGTGCTGTGGGTGCGTGATTCAAGCCCTCCAGCTACTCTGAAGGAGAATGATGAGGCAATTTGCTCCCATAAAGATTTACAGCCCGAGAAGCCCTACCTGAGGTGGCCGTGAGAGAGAATGGACTTGACAGTGAGTTTCCCATTTGCGCTGTGGAGATATCATGTACACGCCACAACATTCGCTCAAAGTGTTCAAGTCAAGGGTGTATAAGTACATTCACAAAGTTGTACAAACACCACAATTCATTTTACAGCAGTGGTTCTCAACCTGTGGGTCGTGACTCCTTTGGGGGCTGGAAAAACTTTTTCACAGGGGTCGCCCGATTCATAACAGTAACAAAATTACAGTGATGAAGTAGCAACAAAAATATTATGGTTGGGGGGTACGGTCACCACACCATGAGGCACTGTGCTCAGGGGTCGCGGCCTGAGGAAGGTTGAGAACCGCTGGTTTAGTGTCCATCCATTTCGAGATGGACCCGGCACCCATTAGCAGTCACTGTTCTCCCTTCCCCCATGCCCTTGGCCACTATTTCTGTGGCAAAGCCAGTTTTCCAAAGGGGCTAGACCATTTTACAATTCTACCCTGTGTGAGACAAGATCCAATTCTCCACATCCTCACTTACTGCCTCCCCACCCCCTGCCCCTGCCCCACCGTTTTAGATAGCCTATGTGGTAGTTAGATAATTTCGTGTCAGCATAATAAAGTGAAGGGGTGGAGTCTAGCCTGTCAATCAGGTGCCAGCTTGGTGACCTCATTTGGAGGTGCAACCCAGGTAAATGGCTTGCTGGAGGCTGGCCCCTCTCTTTCCTCACCCCTCCCACCTGCCTGCCTTGACCTTCCTGCTGTCGAGTAATTGGAGAGCTGCCCAAGCCACTGCCATTGCACCCATGGGACTCTGAGGCCACTGGCCAGTGGTGTTCCTGCATTCTGCATCATTGCGTGTGGCTTCGTGAGTCTGAAGAGGGACTTAGAGGCTGGTATCGGATATAGGGGCTAATATTGGACTTACAGAGTTGAGTTGGTCTGGGCTGGGATGTTTTCCTGATATACAATTACTTCTTGGTATAAAGCTCTTTCTTTTTTTTATTATATGACTATATTTTTATTGACAAGAATATTTTAAAGGCCTATGAGAAGGCTTACAATGTCCATGATATTGATCTATTGGTGATGGTACCCTCCACGGACGATCATCACTATCTAGATCCGTTATTTCATTTAGGGAGTTCATGAGATGATTCAGGAACCAGTAGGGTGGTTCAATAGGGTAATTGTATTAGGGCTCGTATTTTTTTTTCTCAACTATTTTTTTTAACAATTTATTGGGGCTTAGACAATTCTTATCACAGTTCATACATATACATACATCAATTTTATAAAGCACATCTGTACAGTCTTTGCCCTAATCATTTTTTTCTCCTATAAAGCTCTTTCTTACACACAGATGAGTGTCTCTGATTTGTTTCCCTGGTCAACCCGGCCTAACACAGCCTAGTTGGTTTGCAGTAGCTTTTGTGGTTTCGATTGTATTTCCCTGATGACTAATGCTGAGCATCCGCTTCTGGGCCCCGTGGTCAGTTGAATGTCTTCTTTGGAGAAATGTCTACCTGCTCAAAGTCTCTGTCCTTTTAAAAATATATATTTATATTAAAAGATCATTTTATTGGGGACTCCTATACCTCTTAACATTCCATACACCAATTATATTAACCATATTTGTACATAGGTTGCCGTCATTCTTTTCTAAACATTTGCTTTCTATTTGAGCCCTAGCTATCAGCTCCTCCTTTTCCCCTCCCTCCCCTCCTCTTACCCTTGTGACCCTTTGATAAATTATAAATTTTTTTTTGGCCTTTTAAAAAGAGATTATTTGTCTTTTTATTATTGAGCTTTAAGAGCTCTGTAAGTATTCTGGGCACCAGTCCCTTGTATTTCCAGATTCCTGTGAGGTATCACTATGCTTTCTTGATATTCTCTGACTTCTCTTTCTTGATCATGTCCCTTGAAGCACAAATGCTGTAAAACTTTAAGTTCAGTTTATCTTTTATAACTTTTGATATGATATGTAAGAAACCATTGCCTAATCTAAGATCATGATGATTAGCTCTTATATTTAGACTCGTGATCTATTTGGAGGTTAATTTTTACATAGGATGAAGGCCCAACTTTATTCTTTTTTTGTTTGTTTGTATTTATTTATTTAAAAACAATTTATTAGGGGCTCATACAACTCTTATCACAGTCCATACATATACATACATCAATTGTATAAAGCACATCTGTACATTCTTTGCCCTGATCATTTTCTTTTTTTTCCTCCTCTCTTCTTTTTTTACATTTTATTAGGGACTCATACAACTCTTATCACAATCCATACATATACATACATCAATTGTATAAAGCACATCCATACATTCCCTGCCCCAATCATTCTCAAAGCATTTGCTCTCCACTTAAGCCCTTTGCATTAGGTCCTCTTTTTTTTCCCCCTCCCTTCCCGCTCCCCCCTCCCTCATGTGCCCTTGGTAATTTATACCTCGTTATTTTGTCATATCTTGCCCTATCTGGAGTCTTCCTTCCCCCCCTTCTCCGCCGTCCCTCCCCCAGGGAGGAGGTCACATGTGGATCCTTATAATCAGTTCCCCCTTTCTAACCCACTCGCCCTCCACTCTCCCAGCATCACCCCTCACACCCTTGGTCCTGAAGGTATCATCTACCCTGGATTGCCTGTGCCTCCAGCCCTCATATGTACCAGTGTGCAACCTCTGCCCTATCCAGCCCTGCAAGGTAGAATTCGGATCATGGTAGTTGGGGGGAGGAAGCATCCAGGATCTGGGGGGAAGCTGTGTTCTTCATCGGTACTACCTCGCACCCTAATTAACTCATCTCCTCTCCTAAACCCCTCTATGAGGGGATCTCCATTGGCCAACACTTGGGCCTTGGGTCTCCACTCTGCACTTCCCTCTTCATTCAATATGGTATATATACATATATATATACACTCACACACATATATACATATACACACATATATCTTTTTTTTTTTTTTTGCATGATGCCTTATACCTGGTCCCTTTGGCACCTCGTGATCGCACTGGCCGGTGTGCTTCTTCCATGTGGGCTTTTTTGCTTCTGAGCTAGATGGCCGCTTGTTCACCTTCAAGCCTTTAAGACCCCAGACACTATCTCTTTTGATAGCCGGGCACCGTCAGCTTTCTTCGCCACATTTGCTTATGCACCCATTTGTTTTCAGCGATCCTATCATGGAGTGTGCAGTCAATGATATGATTTTTTGTTCTTTGATGCCTGGTAACTGATTCCTTCAGGACCACTCATCACACAGGCTGGTGTGTTCTTCCATGTGGACTTTGTTGCTTCTGAGCCCAACTTTATTCTTTTAGCATGTGGTTCTCCAGTTGTCATCGTACCATTTTTTTAAAAAAGGTTATTCTTTCTTTCATTAGATTGTCTATAGCCTTTCTTTTTTTGTCTATAGCCTTTCATAACCCAGTTCTTTGACCTGTGACTTCATCTTCTGTCCTACCCCCTCTCTAGCTTACCCTCCCCTGTAAAGGACTTGTGCTTTCCCATCTATGTTCTTTCTCTCTCTGCCCTCCTTCTCTGCATGTTTCTTCTACGAAACCTCTCCTCTCTCTTCCCACATCACCTGGATAGGTTCTCTAAGTACTTGACCGCAATCTAGACTTCATGTCACATCAGCCAAAATGTTTTCCATACGTCCCCCCAAATGGGTTGGGACCAGCATCTCCGTGTTCCCAAAGGACTGTGTGCTTCACCTCAACATGATGCTTAAGACTCACTTGCCTGCATCCCCCCCACAGAGCATCTTCCAGGAGAGGGGTTTTTGTGGCTAGTACATTATAGGCACAAAGTAACTCTCTAATGACTGAATGAATTGCAGAAGTCAAGGAAGACAGTAGTTTCCAGAAGGGAGACATCCATGTGCATTGCAGAAAGAGAATTGAGAATGCATCTAGGATTAGGCCGTGGGTTTTGACTATTTTTGTCATTACAGTGAAAATATATTAATACAGTAGTCCTGTGGGTATAGAAGCCAGAGGCGGAGTTGTGGCATGGATGGCTGATAAGAAAATGAGACGTCGTTGGCCACTCTTTAATCCCCAGTTGGTTGGTTGAGGAAGGAAAGAAGGAGATCAGCACTGGGAAAGGCTCAGAAGGAGAAAGTTCAGAGTTGGTTTTATGGCTATTGGTCTATCTGCTACTTCCTTCAACTTCAGGGAGTTGAACTCAGTGGCAGTTGGATGATTTTAGGTCAAGTAAACGCTCAGGGCTAAGGGTGGGATCAAACCTGTCAATCAAGTGGCAGCTTGATGACACCCCTTTGGGGGTGGGGCCTCTCCTATGCCTCTCTTTCTGTCACGTCCTCCTCATGGGACTCTGTGTCTGTCTCCAAGGCACCCCTGTGGGCTGCCCAACCCGACAGCTATCAGCACCCTGCCACATTTCCACCAACCTTGCATCCACACGACTGCCTGTGATCCTCCTGCTTCCTGCGTCGCCTTTCTGTGTCACCAGCCTGCAGCCAAATGCATCTGAAGAGGCTTACAGACTAGCCTGGGACTCATGGATCCCAGCTGGAAGGCTGGGATGCCTTCTTGATATATAGTTATTTCCTGGTATAAAGTTCTTTCTTACATATATATGACTGGATTGGTTTCTCTGGACAACTCGGCCTAATACAACGCCTAATGTCAACTCTAGGTACTTTCCCAATTCTCTTAAAGCCTAGTCATGCATTTTGGTAAAAATAAAGTATCCTCCCCCTCCTGCTACTCCATTACACGTAGCCCCCATCCCTTTGTAAACACACACGCACACACGCGCGCGCGCACACACACACACACACACACACACACACCCTGAATGTATGCTCATTCCAGGAATCTAAACTTGAGGGAATGACTGAGGCGTTTCCCCACCTTGGGCTAAGTTATGTGGCCCCAGCTAAGGTCCGCCGAGGAGAGGAGTCTGTTTGGGGAGAGAGAGATGGAACGGTCCCCTACTGTCATGGAGGCACCCAAAGAATCATGAATGGCTGTCCTTCTTTCCCTCCTCCCCGTGTCGCTCCCCATCACACACTCAGATAGGCTGGAATGAAATGGATTTGACATTTACTTTTCCCCACCCTTACCGGTTTATCTTTGCCTCTCTTCCATCTGTGCCTTTTCCTCCCAGAGATAGATATGCCGGATCATGAGCCCACCCACCTGACTAGCTTTCACCACCAGCCTCACACAGTTCACGTCTTGCCTCATCGTTTTTGGAAACACTTCCTGATCCAACTGCCCTTCCAAGAGTTGGCCCAGCAAGATGAACTTGCTACAGTACTGTGGCACCCCCTCAAGGCCATAGCCCAACTCTACTTGCCCTCTCTCTAAGGCCCCTTCTCCATCCACCGTGGAACCTGTCAGCACCTGCACTCTCCTCAGGTTCACAGACCGGCTCAAAAGCACAGTCAGGTGGTTCCCTACACTGACATTGCTTGTCCAGAAGAACGACTCCTCCAGACTGTAGGCCTGCCAGGGGAAATGAACATCAGAAACACTCATATCCGTGAAAATGGTTCCAGGTGGATTGTCAGGGCCGTGAGAGTCCTTTGCCTTAACTGCTGAGCTCTCGTTGCCATCTGAGGCCATGTAAGAGGCCCTCGGGTGGAAGAGGAACGGCCGGCAGAGGATCGGTTTCTTCGGAACGGAAAGGGCACAGAAGTGAGGGATCAACCTTTCCAGGGGCTTCTCCGCGTGGAAGAGGAGGAGGAACTGGGCGAGCAGCGGGAGGTCTCTGCTGTGAAAGAGTTTGCCCAGGAAGCCCATGTTAGAGAACTCCAGTAGAACCCAGGGGCGGGACTTCATTTTGGTCACCTCCCACTGAATGTGGTCGACAAACTTGGGGCCACAAAACACGTTGTCAGCTAGTAAGAGGAAGTAATCAGAAAGGTTTGCAGCGTAGCTCATGAGGAAGGCATGATCCACGTTCTGCTTGGAGTAGAATTCCCGAGGAACGTCATCCTCCCTGGTGCCAGCCACAGTGGGGTAGACGTCAGGTGGAGCATGGATCAGCAGCAACTGCCTTGCCAAGATCTGTGAGCTGAAGAGGTTTAAAATACTATCGACGGTTTTGTTGAGCCAGGTGAGGTCAGAATCGGCCAGGTGGACCAGCACTGTGAAGTGTTCCTGGTCAGCCTCGGAGGAAGCACGGAACAGGGAGTCCAATGTAGCCAACAGGTTGCTTCCCTCGGCCCATGACCCTGAGGAGATCCCCACCGTCAGCCACTCTAGAAAGAAGTCAGATAGAGGACCGTTGTCAGTATGCAGTGTGGTGATGGTTGTCAACAGAGTGGGGGGGACCTGGAAGGGAATGCTCCTTGGGGCCTTCTTCCTTCCTTTCTACACGCTCCTGTTTGCTTCCCCATCGGTTCTCTCCTTGGATGGCGAGCTTGTTTGAGGCCTGGCTATTCAGAACATCAGCCTTATCTGGAAACTTATTAGAAATGTAGATTCTCAGGTCCCATCTCCAAAAAAACAACCAGACTAAACACTCACCACATCAGTTCTGAATCACAGCGACCCTCTACAGAGTCTCCGTGGCTGTAAGTCTTGACAGAAGCAGACCGCTTGATCTTTCTTCTTTATGTTGGGTGCGGGTTTGAACTGCTGGCCTTGAGTTAATAGCCCAGCACCCAACCCACAGCGCCACCATGGCTCCTTAGCACTCCACCCCATCCAGACCTGTGCAATCACAATCTGTATTTTGAAAATACCACCAGGTGATTTGCATCCAGGCTAAAGTATGAGAAATACTAAGCTAAGTAGTTCTGAGTCTGTAGAGCAGCAGTTCTCATCCTGTGGGTCGCGACCCCTTTGGGTGTCCAAAGACCCTTTCACAGGGGTTGCTCGATTCATAACAGTAGCAAAGTTACAGCTATGCAGTGGCAACAAAAATAATTATATGGTTGGAGGGTCACCATAACATGAGGAACTGTGTTAAAGGGTCGTGGCATTAGGAAGGTTGAGAACCACTGCGTTATACTAACAAAAAGAACTCTGAAGAAGAACCTAAAAAGTACAATAACACTTATAATAGCCAAACAAAAGATGAAGTACTTAGGAGTAAGTCTAACCAGAGAAACAAAGGCCTGTACAGAGAAAACGACTAACCACTACTACAAGAGATCAAAAGGGATCTACATAAGTGGAATGTACCATAACCATGGATAGGAAGACTTAACTTTGCAAACATGTCAGTGCTACACGAACCAATCTACAGATATAATGAAGTCCTTATCCAGATTCCAACATCATTCTTTAAGGAATGGTAAAACTTGTCAATTTCTATGTAAAAGACAGGGACTCTGGGTAAACAAAGCACCACTAAAGAAAGACAAAGTAGCACCCCTCACACCTCCTGATGTCAAAGCCTACAACTACAGTGTCACAACAGTCTGGTTACTGGTACAAGGAGAGGCACATAGACCAATGGAACAGAACTGAGAATCCAGAAATAAGTCTATCACCAATTGTCAGCTGACCTTTGACCAAGGGTCAAAAGTCATTAAGTGAGGAAAAGATAGTCTCTTTAAACAGGACCTGTATTTCATGTCATAAAAAATGAACTCAAGATCGATCAAACATCTAAATGTAAAGCTTAAAACTATAAATATCAATGAAAAATATGGACAAACTTAGGGGTGCTAATACATGGCATAAATATACACCCAAACATAACTGGAAACATACAAACAATAGAAAACCAATTAGATAATGGGACATCCCCAAATTAAAATGCTTACATACAGTAAAAGATTTCAACAAGAGTCAAAAGAGGGTAATTTGGGGGGACAATGACATGCAATAAGGGACTAATCTCTCAAACTCACAGAAAAACTTCAAAGCTGCAACAAAAAGTCAAATAATCCAATTAATAAATGAATAGGGACAAAATCCACCTGTAAGATGGACAGTCCCTCACAGAAGGGCCACACGGAAGGAATGATATATCCAGCATGCAGCATAGCACTGATGAAGCACATAAATAGCCTCTAGTTCTTTAATATTTCCTCTCCTTACTATTACGGTCTTAGTTTCACCTCATTAATCTTCTGAGACATTTGAATGTTAATTTGTATAATTAAGTCATTTGATGCATGAAATCCAAGATAGATAAACCCTTCAGAAATAGTAATGAGAGCAATGATTCCATGAGGTTACAGAATGATGGGGATGGGGAGAGGGGAAATCAATAACATTGATTATAACCTCATTACAGTAGAACACATAACAGAATTGTAGGTGAACAGATACATTGGAAGGTGTAAGATATGGCAAAATTATAATAATATAAGAATAAGGGTTCCGGGGGGAGGGTTGGGGAGGGAGGGGATAGAGGGGAACTGATATCAAAGAGTTCAAGAAGAAAGAAAATTTTTTAAAAATGATTGTGGCAGCAATTGTACAATTATGCTCAATCTAATTCTAATTGAATTGTGGATTGTTATAATATCTGTAAGAGCTCCCAATTAAAAAGAAGAACAAAGAAATGGTTAGGGAATTGAAAAACAATTAACCAGAGAAGACATTCAGATGGCCAACAAACAAAGCAATGCTCTCAATCATTAGCCATTCAAGGGATGCAGATCAAAACAATGAGATACAAACCTATCACCTCGCCTCAGCATTGATAGCAAGGTTCCAGAAAGCAGAGAGCAACAAATGCTGGTGAGGACACAAAGAGGACACTTTCACACACTGCTGGCAGGGCTGTAAAATGGTGCAGGAAAGCGTGGACCCTTCCTCAAAAAACTGGGAATAGCAACACCATATGATCCATAAGACCCCACTCGACATATATCCCAGAGACCAACCAAAACCAAACCCACAGCCATCAGAAGTTATTCCAACTCATCGTGATCATATATAGCATTACCAAGACTTTGCAAAAAATTTTCCAGACTATAAATCTTTACAGGAGAAGACAACTTCATTTCCCCACCAAGGAACAGCTGGTAGGTTTGAACCACTGGCCTTGCAATTAGCAGCCTAATACCTAACCCTCTGCAAAATTTGCTAACTGAGGGGAGATACATATGAACTTGGGTGAAACTCAAAACTCACTGACATCAAGAATCAATTCCAACTCAGAGTGGAATTGCCCCTGTGGGTTTCTGAAATTGTAAATCTTTATTTATTTATTATTTTTTATTCTAGCTTCAAAATTGTAAATCTTTACAATAGAAAGTCTCATGTTTCTCCCACAGAGTGGCTGATGATTGTGAACTGCTGGCCTTGGGTTGAGCAGTCCAAAGCATCCCCTCTATATAATGCCAGGAGCTCCTTGTTACTGGGATAAAGAGGAAGGTGATTCCACCCAATCTGATCCCACCACACCGAGGCAAAACACTATGGGCATGGAACAGAACAGCATGGGGAACAGAGCAATGAAGTCCCCAGGGAATACCAAAAAACAGACTTTGGGGCCAGGGCTTGGCGCCCCAACAGACTCAACTGGAAAACACTCCTAAAGGCCAACAAATAGTCCTTGAACTAGCTACAAGTTTTTCTTTCTTGTTGCTGTGTTTTGTTTTGTTTATTGTCATTGGCTTGTTTTGTTTTATTTTGTTGCTTGGTTTTGATCTGTCTTGTTTTAGTGCATGTTATTATCTCTGCAGGTCTGTCTGAATAAGATATGCTGGATGAATAATCTGGAGAAAACTGCGGGACCGACGTTCTTGGGGGGCATGGGAGAGGCAGAGGTGGGGGAAAAGGAAGTGATGTTAACAAACCCAGGGACAAGGGACCAACAAGTGATCCAAATCGGTGGTATGGAGGGTGTAGGAGGCCTGGTAGGATGTGACCAAGGGTAATGTAACCAAGAGGAATTACTGAAACCCAAATAAAGACTGAACATGATAGTGGGACAAGAGGAAAGTCAAAGGAAATAGAGGAAAGAGCTACGAGGTAAAGGGCATTTATAGAGGTCTAAATACAGACATGTACATATGTAAATACATTTTTATGTGATGATGTGAAAGTAGATTTATGTGCATATATTTATAGGTTTAGTATTAAGGTAGCAGATGGACATGGGCCTCCATACAAATACTCCCTCAATGCAAGAATACTTTGTTCTGTTAAACTGACATTCCATGATGCTCACCCCCCTGATATGATCGCTGAAGACAAAGTGGGTACATAAGCAAATGTGGTGAAGAAAGCTGATGGTGCCTGGCTATCAAAAGATATAGCATCTAAAGGTCTTAAAGGCTTAAAGGTAAACAAGTGGCCATGTAGCTCAGAAGCAACAATGCCCACATGGAAGAAGCACACCAGCCTGCATGATCAGGAGGTGCCAAAGGGATCAGGTATCAGGCATCAAAGAACAAAAAATGATATAATTGTGAATGAGGGGGAGTGCAGAGTGGAGACTCAAAGCCCATCCTGTAGGCAATTGGCAGGGTCTCAGGGAGGAGACGAGCCAGTCAGGGTGCAGTGTAGCAATGATAAAACATACAACTTTCCTCCAGTTCCTAAGTGCTTCCTTCCCACCCCCCACTATCATGATTCCAATTCTACTTGACAAATTTGGCTAGACCTAAGGATGTACACTGGTACAGATAGGAATTCGGAATCCAGAACGGATGATCCCTTCAGGACCAGTGGTGAGAGTGGTGATACTGGGAGGGTGGGGTGGAGAGGGGGAACCAATTACAAGGATCTCCATATAAGCTCCTCCCTGGGGGATGGACAACAGAAAAGTGGGTGAAGGGAGATGTCTGACAGTGTAAGATATGACAAATTAATAATTTATAAATTATCAAGGGTTCATGAGCGGCTGTCTAAGGTGTAACTACTGGTCTCTCTCCACATCTAGAACAAAGAATAATCAAGAGAATTGAAGACATGTGATACCAACTGGTCCAATGAATGAATGGACCATGTGGTAGTTACATAATGTCATGAAATTATATACAAGTATGTATACACACACACACAAGTGTAGAGGTGGTATTGCAACCTGTCAATCAGGTCCCAGATTGATGGTACCTCCTTATGGGCATGGCCTTCTCATAAGTAGGGTCCTGGGAATCTCCCCTGTCTCTACCTTCTCCTTCCTGTTGGCTGACTCTGGTTGCTGCTGTGTGCTCACTGTCATTGGATCCACACACGATTCCACCAACCTGTGATCTTCCTGCATTCTGCATCATTTCATGTGGCTGCGGGAGTCTGAAGAGGGACTGATGGACTACTACCCGACTTATGGGCTTGATCTGGACTGGGCTGAGATGTTTTCTTTATCAATAATTACTTCTTGATATAAAGCTCTTTCTTATACATATGAGTGTCTCTGGATCTGTTTCTTTGGTCAATCCGGCCTCACCCAGACCACAAGAACATCAGCCTCCATGAGCCTGAGACCAGAAAAAGTAGATGGTGCCCAGCTCCCACCATCAACTGCTCTGAAGGAATCCCAGTAGAAGATCCTGGATAGCGTGGGAGGGGAGCATGCAACAAAACAAAAACAAACAGGTGTATTGGTCTGATAGAAACAGGTAGGCTCTCCTGGTAGGCCCTAGTTACATTTCAGGCTTGGAACTCAACTCACTCCCGTGGCTTAGTTTTCAGCCAAACAGTAGGCAGGTCTATAAATGCAACAATGGCAAGAGGATAGGTAAGCGCACCTTAGAACAACCTACCACGTGAGATCAAAATGGTAGCATTTACCCAAGGACAAAGTTCAAAAGGGATAAGAACGAAGGAATGAAAAAGGTAGCAGTGAGGAAGTTGGATAAATGACGTTATCTTGAGGGGATATGGTGAAGTAGCTACAAGGACAAAAACGTATGAATTGATGAATGGAAAACTGATGATCTGCTCTGTAAACCTTCCCCCAATTCACAATAAAATAGTTCAATGAATAAATGTGTAACTCAGCCTACATGCGTGTTCATAGCCACCCAATTAAAAATAACCAAAAGGTGGAAACAGCTAATGCGTCTATCAACGGATGCATGGATACACAAATGGTAGTTTAAGGAAGAAGAAAGAAAGCAAAGGAGACGGACCATGTCATTCTAAATTCTCTTGTCATCCTAACATTCTCTAACCGGGAGATTTCGTTTTCCAGCGACAACTAACCTTAGCCTTATTTTCTCCCACCTTTCCCTCCTACCGCTGATGTGTAGATGTCTTCCTGAGGGAACATTGCCTGCCAAACCCAAATGTTCCCTGGGAACCATCCTGACTCTTCTCCCTCTCGTCTTTCCTTCTGAGCTACATCACCTCTCTCCTTGCCTCTTGGTCCCCTGGGGTACTCCACCCCCTTCCTTGACACTTACTCCTGTCACTCTGTGCAGCATTTTTCGTATGTTTGCTAAGGAGATCGTTCCAGTTTTCTAGTGCTGTCTGGTCCGTGGATCCTTTAGACCTGGACACCTGGGGCATTGGGAAGGCAAAATATGGATCACTGTGAGTAAAAAGAACTGAAGTTGGCCTCAGGGACTCTACAGGGGAAGAGGTAAGTTAGACTCTTCCTCGAAGAAGCTGGCCACTGACCAGTGGAAGCCAGAGTGCAAGCAATACGTGTTCTGGTCCGTATGTTAGCCACACCCAAGAGTGGCCCCGGGTGCGAGGCTCAGCTTTCGAGAATGTCCCTGTCTCCACCCCCCGCCCCCACAATGTCCGCCATCCCCAAATGAGAATAAAAGTGACTACTTGGCCTTTGATGGCCATAATATCCGGATCATCTTCAATTTCCCTGGGGAATTTCAAAGTGAAGAAGAGCCACAGGGACACCATGCACACAGAGGTCATGGAGAAGCGCCTGATGGAGCACCGCATGGTAGCTGCCTCGGGATACGGCTTCTAGAGCAAAAATCAAATAAATATAGGTGAACTTCCTCTATCCCCGCCAGGCCGAGACTTCCCTTTAGTCCTCCGGAAACCTCCCCAGCCCTCAAATGGGCTTCTGCGCCCTCGTGCGCAGTGTTAGCTTATTTTCCCAGTCCGCTAGTCTTTTCGTGGGTTGGGAACCCTATGCAAGAGCCTCATTCTTTTCCTAACTGGCGAAGGCGGAGATGTCTGTGCTGGCCACCCTGGTTGTCCTTACTTTCAACGTGTCTGTTGGGGCTTCACCTTGCCACGTTTCCCTGACTCAGAATGATGAGGGGCCACTCAGGCTTTAACGAGGGATCTGGTTTATCTGAGCACACAGTCGGTCACATTTTTCCACCACCACCTTTAAACAAAAATCAAACTATGTATGAAAATAACTGACCTGGAAATGCAACAGACTGTTTTAGATGCAAACTGGTATCTTCCTTACTCATTTGTAAAGAATTTTTTTTTAATGTTTCTGCTCTTTAATCCTATTGGACTTTGATGAGAATGTGATTCTTCTTTAAAAATCGTTTATTGGTGTTGTGCTTTAATTGTGGATTAAGTGGGGATTTACATTTCAGATCATTAGATTTTTATTCAACAGTTTAAACTAGTTATCACACCTCCAAGTAGCTTAGCCTACCATGCCCTTTGACTCCGCTTCCCCCTCTTAGAGATGCCTATCCCCCTTCTCCCAAGTTACCACCTGACAGCCCTCTCCTCCATGGCTCCATCCTCCCTCTCCTCCCCTCCCAAAGTCGGTTGTTCCCTTTGCTATGAAAGTCTTTATCTCAGCTTTTTTCTTTCTTCATAACAGAGATCTCGTACAATATCTGCCCCTTTGTGATTGACTAGTCACAGTCTGCCTACTGTTTGTTGGTCTATCCATACCCTGAACTGCTCTGTGGTTTCTTCATGGATTTTCAGAATGCTATTGTGTGCATGTACCAAAGTTTCTTTATCCATTCGTCTACTGATGGGCATTTGGGTTGTTTCCGTCTTCCCACTTTTGAGAACATGGGTGTGTATATGGATGAGAACATGATTCTGTGGACATGGATTAAAAAAGAAACTTTGTGTGAGTTTTGGGCTTGTGGCTGTTAGGTTTTATGTCAACCTGAATTAGTATGCAAGTGTAGGAGTGGAGCCTAACCTACCAATCAGGGCACAGCCTGATGATGCCCCCCGAGGGGTGTGGCCTTTTCTACAGGAGAGGCACTGAGGATGTCTCCTTCCCCTCTTTGCCCTTCCGCCTCCCTACTTGATGGGATTCTGTGTCTGTTTCCAGGATGGTCCAGTGGGCAACCTACCCTGGAGCCAACCTGGGAGCTGTTAGCACCCCGCCTTATGTCCACCAACCTTGGAGCCCCACAACTCTGCACCCACTGGCCTGCATCCACTTCATCTCTCAGTCATGGGCCTGCAGCTACTGCGTCTGAAGACATCGGACCAATGGACTTGAGTTGGTCTGGACTAGGATGCCTTCTTGATATAAAGTTACTTCTTGATATAAAGTTCTCCCTTATACATAGCTGAGTGTCCCTGGTTTTGTTTCTCGGAGAACCCAGCCTAACACAAGCCTACTGGAATCCAGACTGGTTTAGCATCAAACACCTCGCTGGCCTTGCTGATAGTAACTCTTCTCTAGCAACAATGTGTTTCTCTGACGGTTTCTAGATTTTTCAGGGGGAAGAGTGGGTCATCCACGCTTGACTCCATTCAGACAGCACAGAAACAAAGGGTCGCAGAACCTGTAATACTTAAGCTCCCCAGGCCATAACATCCTCTCTTCAATCTTTTCATGGAGCCTTGTGCTTCAGGATTTGGGTGGAGGTTAACATGTTTTCTCTTATCTCCCTTTCCTTCCACTTAATCCCCACCCCCCTTTCTTATCAGGGTGAATATATTTACACCAAAACAAGCATAGGCCAGCACAACTTCCATGTTTACAGTTGCTCTGCTTACATTCTTCATGTTGTGCCATCATTACCCATTATCTCTGTCCTTTCCCAGAATAGTTCATCATGATTAACAGAAACTTAATGGCCCCCAAACAAAAACTCCCCTTTCTCCCCTTCCTTCCTTCCATAAACCAAAAACACACACTCACTGCTATTGAGTCAATTCTGACTCATAGCGACCTTGTATAGGGTTTATAGATGTTATTATAGATCTACATGGGAGCAGAGAGCCTCCATTTCCCCCCACAAAGCAACTGGTAGATTTGAAGTCCTGACCTTGCTGTTGGTAGCTTGATGCCTAATCTATAGCACTATCAGCCCCCACCACCTCCCACCCCCTCCCTAGCAGCCATTAATAATCTTTGGATATATTGATTTCATGTGAGTAGATCATACAGTATTTGTCCTTTAGCAACTGATTTCACTCAGCATAATTTTTTTTAACAATTTATTAGGGGCTCATACAACTCTTATCACAGTTCATACATATACATACATCAATTTTATAAAGCACATCTGTACATTCTTTGCCCTAATCATTTCTTTTCTCCTCTTTTCTTTTTTTACATTTTATTAGGGACTCATACAACTCTTATCACAATCCATACATTTACATACATCAATTGTAAAAAGCACATCCATACATTCCCTGCCCCAATCATTCTCAAAGCATATGCTCTCCACTTAAGCCCTTTGCATCAGGTCCTCTTTTTTTTTCCCCTCCCTCCCCTCACCTGCCTCCCTCATGTGCCCTTGGTAATTTATACATCGTTATTTTGTCATATCTTGCCCTATCCGGAGTCTCCCTTCCCCCCTTCTCTGCTGTCCCTCTCCCAGGGAAGAGGTCACATGTGGATCCTTGTAATCAGTTCCCCCTCTCTTATTACAGATTAACTCTCACTGATAAAACTAGTTTACCTGATTTCCTTGGGCAAAGACTGTTAAGTCAGTCCATAGTTTAGATGCAGACCGGGTTATCTAAGAAAAACAGACTTCTTTTCTCTTTAACCTGAGCACAAAGATACATATACTGATTAAAACAAGGGTAACACTTGCTGTTCAAAAGGTTCCATCGCCCCAGGCGTAGCTCTGGTGTCCTTTACCAGTTCCTCTGGGAAGACTGCTCAGTCACCGGCTTCTTCTGGAAGAAACAGGAGACACAGGATAAGGAGGGGCTATGGGTGGGGAGTGATGCTGATCAATCACATGAACAAAGAAGGTGAGGCCTGAGTGAACACAGTGAGGTCTCTCTAGTTCCCTGCCCTGGGGCTAAACTCCCCCTGTGATGATACTCTAGTGTCCCACCCACCTACTCCACCACCAAGGGTATGACTTCATTTGTGACAAGTGCATGCTTAATAATTGGTAGCTGCACAGGGCATCCAGGAAAGCTAAAGCCCCCAGGGCCAACAAGGAGAGTAGAGACACCAGGAGGACTAGGGGAGGGGGAGGAGAAAGGGGAAATGCATCACAAGGATCAACTAGAACCCCCTCCCAGGGGGAAGAATAATGGAAAAGTGGGTGAGGGCGATGGAGGAGGATGTAATATATGGAAAACATAATCTATAACTTATCAAGGGTTTGTGAGGGTGTTGGAGGGAGGGAGGAGGAAGAAATGGGGAGCTGATATCCGGGGCTCAAGTGGGAAAAGAATGTTTTGAAAATGATGATGGCAACAAATGTACATATGCGCTTGACACAATGGATGGATATATGGATGGTGATAAGAATTGTACGAGAGCCCCCAAGAAAATGATTTTTTTTAAAAAGAAAATGATGGCGGCATATGTGAAAATGTGCTTGACACACTGGAGGAATGTATGGATTGTGATAAAAGATTGTAAGAGCCCCCAATAAAAGAATTAAATAATAATAATGGGTGACTGTTTCCTGGAGCCCTGGTGGCGTAGGGGTTAAATGTTGGGCTTTGTGTTAGGCTGGGTTGACTAGAGAAAAAAAACCAGAGATAGTGATATATATATATATAAGAGAGAAATTTATATCAAGAAGTTATTATGGGAAAACCGATCTCGGGATCTACATGTAACCTCCTCTCTGGGGGTGGGCAACAGGAAAGTGGGTGAAGGGAGACGCCGGGCAGTGTAAGATAGGATGGAGTAATAATTTATAAGTTATTAAGGGTTCATGAGGGACAGGCAGTGGGGAGGAGGGGGTGGGAAAAAAGGAAAATGAGCTGATTCCAGGAACCCAAGTGGAAGGTGAATTTTGAGAATGACGAGGGCAACGAATGTATAAGGGTGCTTTACTCAATTGATGTATGTATGGATTGTGATAAGAGTTATATGAGCCCCAATAAAATGATTTATTAAAAAAAGTCATATGTCCAAAAAAATCCATCCCAGCCCAATCCAACTCGAGTGCATAAGTTGGGTACTAATTCATCAGTCCCTCCTCAGACTCACCCAGGCACATACAATGAAGCGGAATGCAGGATGATCACAGGAGAGGGAGTGCAGAGTCATGTGGCTTCAAAGTTAGTGGAAATATGGCAGCTCTCAGGGTTAGTAACAGAGAGTGGGGAGGGGGTGACGGGGCGAGGGTCCAGGACCCTCCTTATGAGAAAGTCACATCTCTAAGGGCATAACATCAGATTGTGACATGATTGACAGGTTGGATGCTACCCCTAGCCAAGAGTATCTAGTTGATATAAGATCATCTGACAACCGCAGGCTGCTAACTGCCAGGTCAGTATTTCAAACCCACCGGCTGCCCTGGGGGAGAAAAGACAAGGCTTTCTACTCCCATAAAGAGGTACAGTCCTGGACACTCACAGGACTCTATGGGGTTGTCCTATGGCAGTGGTTCTCAACTTGTGGGTTGTGACCTCTTTGTGGGGGTCCAATGACCCTTGCACAGGGTTCCCCAAGACCATCAGAAAACACATTTCTGATGGTTTTAGGAATGGAGACATCACTCCTCAATCCATCTCCAGGCGGGTCTGCCCACATGCAGATGTGCCCACATGCAGACACACCCACATACAAGTACACAGCATGAATATTGTTACCCATGCTACACCATGCTTCAAGACAAAATTTGTTTGTCATTAGAAATAAATATTTCACAATATATAATTACATATTTTTGTGATTAATCACTTTGCTTTAATTATGTTCAATTTGTAACAATGAAAGTACATCCTGCATATCAGATATTTACATTATGATTCATAATAGTAGCAAAATTATAGTTATAAAGTAGCAATGAAAATAATTTTATGGTTGGGGGTCACCACAATATGAGGAACTGTATTAAAGGGTCACGGCATTAGGAAGGTTGAGAACCACTGTACTATGGGGTCATTATGAGTCAGCACGGGCTTGAGGGCAGTGAGTTATTTCCTGGGTGGCAAAAATGATTGCCCCAAAGTTGTGCTTTGAACCCACGCAGTGGCCCTGCAGGAGAAAGGACTGATTACCCTTTCATAAGGATGACAGCCAACAAGCCCCATGTGGCTCACTCGTCTTTCTCACAGGAAACGCCCAACGCTGTCCCCCACCTTGAGCTCCGGCTGGTGAATCTGCAGCTTCTTGAGACACGGCTGTAAGGAATCCCATGTGGCTCACTCGTCTTACTCACAAGAGTCACCATGCAGTCAGAACCAACCAGCAGTCAGAACCAACCAGACAGCAGCAGGATGGCTCTCATCGTTCTTTCTTTCTTTCCCTTTTTTTTTTTGGTTACATTTATTTTTTAAAACTTTTATTAGGGACTCATATAACTCTTATCACAATCCATACATGTACATACACCAATTGTATAAAGCACATCTGTATATTCTTTGCCCTAATCATTTTCAAAGCATTTGCTCTCCACTTAAGCCCTTTGCATCAAGTCCTCTTTTTTCCGCTCCCCCCTCCGTCATGAGCCCTTGATAATTTATAAATTGTTATTTTGTCATATCTTGCCCTGTCCGGCGTCTCCCTTCACCCCCTTTTCTGTTGTCCATCCCCCAGGGAGGAGTCACATGTAGATCCTTGTAATCAGTTCCCTCTTTCCAACTCACTCACCCTCTACCCTCCCAGTATCGCCCCTCACACCCCTGGTCCTGAAGGGATCATCCACCCTGGATTCCCTGTGCCTCCAGCTCCTATCTGCACCAGTGTACAACCTCTGCTCTATCCAGTCTTGCAAGGTAGAATTCAGATCATGATATTAGGGCGAGAGGAAGCATTTAGGAACTGGAGGAAAGCTGTATTCTTCATCGGTGCTACATCTGCTCCCCTAGACCCCTCTGTGAGGGTTTCTCCAGTGGCCAACAAATGGGCTTTGGGTCTCCACTCTGCACTTCCCCCTTCATTCACTATGGTAAGATTTTTTTTTTTGTGTGATAATGCCTTATCCCTGATCCCTTCGACACCTCATGATCGCACAGGCTGGTATGCTTCTTCCATGTGGGATTTGTGGCTTCTGAGCTAGATGGCTGCTTATTCACCTTCAAGCCTTTAAGACCCCAGACACTATCTCTTTTAATAGCCGGGCACCATCAGCTTTCTTTGCCACATTTGATTATGCACCTGTTTGTCCTCGGCGATTGTATCATGGAGGTGTGATCCAATAATATGATTTTTTGCTCTTTGATGCCTGATAACTGATCCCTTCAGAACCACGTGCTCACACAGGCTGGTGTGTTCTTCCATGTGGGTTTTGTTGCTTCTGAGCTAGATGGCCGCTTGTTTATCTTCAAGCCTTTAAGACCTCAGATGCTATGCTATCTCTTTTGATAGCCGGGTACCATCAGCTTTCTTCATCACATTTGCTTGTTCACCCGCTTTGGCTTCAGCGGTTATGTCGGGAGGGTGAGCATCATAGAATGCCAATTTAATAGAAGAAAGTATTCATGCATTGAGGGAGTGCTTGAGTAGAGTCCCAAGGTCCTTCGGCCACCTTAATACTAAACCTATAAATATAGGCACATAGATCTATTTTCCCATCCTCATATATATATTTGCATGTACATGTCTTTGTCTAGACCTCTATAAATGCCCTTTGCCTCCTAGCTCTTTCCTCTATTTCCCTTGACTTTCCTCCTGCTCCACTATCATGCTCCGTCCCCACCTGGGTTACAGCTAAACCTCTTCGTTACGTCATCGTTCTTTCTAAAGACCAACATCACTGTCTTCTAAACATGGGCACCGAGACGGGAGTTCTCCATCTCCCGACATCTCCACCATTCTCCCTGTCCCCATGTGCACTCACACATTCCTCTGACCCACAACCAGTCATGGGAATCAAATCATGTAGCCACCGGCTCGCTCCCTAAGGACTCTTTTAAGTGTAAAAAACTGATATACCAAAAGGTAGCTCATTATTTCATAGTTAAAAATTAAGAACAATAAAAAGTTGTACAAAAAAGTGTACATAAAACTAGATTGTTAGAGGAAAGCGCTTTAAAATATTCATGAAAAAATATTTGATAATACCGGACCCAAAAACAATGAAACTATTATGATATTTCCACATTGCTTCTTGATTGTTGGGCCCACTGCAGTATTCTTCACTTTCTTTTTTTAAACTTTTAATCATTTTACTAGGGGCTCATACAACTCTTACCACAGTCCACACATACATCAATTATGTAAAGCACATCTGTACATTCATTGCCCTCATCATTCTCAAAACATTTACTCTCAAAAAAAAAAAAAAAAAACATTTACTCTCCACCTAGCCCCTGGCATCAGCTCCTCATTTTCCCCCTCCCTCCCCGCTCCCCTCTCACTCTCAAGCCCTTGATAATTTATAAATTATTATTTTGTCATATCTTGCCCTTTCTGACATCCCCCTTCACCCACTTTTCTGTTGTCCATCACCCAGGGAGGAGGTCACATGTA
Organism: Tenrec ecaudatus; assembly: GCF_050624435.1. NCBI lineage: Eukaryota > Metazoa > Chordata > Mammalia > Afrosoricida > Tenrecidae > Tenrec > Tenrec ecaudatus. The sequence goes on along the minus strand of NC_134530.1, from coordinate 220,492,795 downwards.
GATCCTTGTAATCGGTTCCCCCTTTCCAACCCACCCTCCCAGTATCTCCACTCACACCACTGGTCCTGAAGGGATGAACCGCCCTCGATTACCTGTGTTTCCAGTTCCTATCTGTACTGGTGTACATCCTCTGGTCTAGCCAGACTTGCAAGGTAGGATTGGGATCATGATAGTTGGGGGCGGGGGGGGGGGGTGGGCGGGGGAGGAAGCATTTAGGAACTAGAGGAAAGAATTTAGGAATTAGCATTTAGGAACTAGAGGAAAATTCATCATTGCTACATCGCACCCTGACTGGCTTGTCTCCTCCCTGAGACCCTTCTGTAAGTGGCCAACAAATGGGCTTTGGGTCTGCACTCTGCGTTCCCCTGCTCATTCACTATGGTAAGATTTTTTGTTCTGATGATGCCTGATACTTGAAGGGGGAGGAGAGAGAGAATGTGGAGCACATCCTGGCCCACCAGGCCATGAGGATGATGTTCCCAATCAGAGCAGCCACTCCACAGAGAGGACCACATGGCAGGCCCCGCAATTTTGACATGATGCCCCTCACTGACCCATATTCCTCACTTCCATCGGAGCATCATTGGCTGTGTGATTATCTCTAACTGTGTGATTATCTCTAACTGCCTAGGATTCCATATTCCTTTAGAGGTAAGCCAATTAGATCATAGGCATTGATATTTGGAAATGGTGACTTCTCTTCTCTGAACATACTATGTTAATCTCTGAAAAACCCCTTCCCCCATCTGCTGAATTTACAGCCTCGCCCCTGACAATACGTTGAGCTCTTGGAACACGTTGAGGAATTGCGTCATTCGCTCATCCTGTCCCGCGGGGGTCTGGGGAGTCACACACACTGAGACGAGGGTCAGCGGGCCACCCTCCGCTGGTTTGGCACGCTTTCTCTTTCCGCCCTATGCTGCTGACTGAAGTCGCAAACACACGGCATGGCCAAGTAGCATTTCATCACAAGAGCGACGAACTTGATGAAAGTTGTAGACAAATGTTACAAGCACAGTTCCGTCGAATTTTTGGCACCCGAGGACGGAATGGGCACGACGACGGGCCCTTCCTTACCAGGCGCTGTTGCTCAGATGAACGTTAAAGAGAGTCAGGAACGTAAATTGTGTGATGTCCACATCGGGCGGCCGCCCAGGTGCCACCGTAGAAAGAACCCTGATTACAAGTGCCATGTTAACCACCGGTGCCCGAACTCAACAAAAAAGCAGGAACCGGTTCTGCAGAACCGGTACGATCCAACTGCAGCCCTCCATGGTTCCTTCCGTGCTCTCTAACCTCAAGTCCTTGCTCCTGCAAGTCCTTCTCCTCTTCCTCCTCCTCCTCCTCCTCCCTTCTTCGTCTTCTTCCTCCCCCCACTCCGTGCTTGCTCCGCCCTCTCGACTGGACTCTTTCCATCACAATGGACAGGAGCTGGATGATCTCTCAGTGCCGGGAGGTGGAGACCCCCCAATAAAATCTACCCTGAATTTATGTTCTTTCCAGCTTCTGACTTGCTCCTCTGCAGCCCAAATAAAACGAGTGTCCCTGAAAACGTCATCTTTGTCATCAACTCCTTTCCTTCATTTCGTATACGCTTTCATCAGTTTCGTCCCTTGTCTCTTGACACCTTCGACCTCCCCTCCTCCTCCTACGCGTTTCCCTGGCATCAGGCTTGCTGCACTGACCACGCCTTCTGTTTCCCTGCCGGACTCTTCCTCTTGCCACCTTGTCCGTGCCCAAGGGCCCTGGGGCTCCAGCCTTGCTCCCTCTTCTCCCCCACTCTCCCTAGATACGCTTTCCCAGTCGTGTCGTTTTAAATATTACCTGGATATCCACAATGCTAAGTCCAGAATCTTTTTTTTTAGTTTTTATTTTATTATTTTTTTAATCATTTTATTAGGGGCTCATACAACTCTTATCACAATCCATACATACATCAATTGTGTAAAGCATATTTGTACATTCATTGCCCTCATCATTTGCCCTTCACTGAAGCCCCTGGCATCAGCTCCTCATTTTTCCCCTCCCTCCCTGCTCCTCCTCCCTCAGGAACCCTTGATAAGTTCCTAATCTTATCTCCAACGCGGTCCCCCACCTTGAGCTCCGGCTGCTGAGTCTGCAGCTTCTTGAGACACGGCTATAAGGAATCCTGGCCTTGTGTAGCTACTTGCCATCAAGGACTTCCAACGTTCTGTGGCCTGGTGGCGACAGGCATGGGAGGGAATGAAATGTTGCCCCGTCAGTGCCTTCTTCACAAAGATTGGTATGCTTGTGTCTGTCGTTGTGGCTGTTGTCCCACTTCCGTTGCTTTAACAAAGTCAAAATAGAGCCTCTCAAGCCTTTTCTCTCCTAAATAGCACCACGATATATCCAGAGATCCTGGAAAAATCAAGAAGTCTTTCTTTGATGCCTGGCTCTCCACAGTCAGTTCATTTAGTCCTTTTACTGTTTCCTACACGATTTAGCCAGCTCATGACCCCTCCTCACAACCGGACGGAGACAAGGTTGAAGTGGTCAAGGATTTCATCTCGTTTGCCCCGTCTTGACTGCTTCCACAATCTGTTTTCAGAGAAACAGCAACCAAGGGACCAAACGATGCACTGTGCTGAGTAAGACCTCTTGAAAGTGCTGGGAAGCAGCGACGTTCCTTTAAGGACTAAGGTGTGGCACGCCTGATTTAAGCCATGGCATTTTCCATGGTCTCGTGTGCGTGTGGAAGTTGGACATTGAATAAGGAAGACTGAGGAAGAATCGATGCATGTGCATTGCCATATGGTGCTGGTGAAGAATGCTGAAAGTCCTGCCAAAGGAACAAACAGATCTGTTCTTGGAAGGAGTACAGCCAGGGTGCCCCTTAGAGGCAAGGATGGTGAGCATTCACCTCACGCACTTCGGACGTGTTGTCAGGAGAGGTCAGTCCCTGGGAAAGGCAGCATGCTGGGTAAAGTGGACAAGAGGACGGCCCACCAGAAGATGGACTGACACTGGTTGTAACAATGGACTGAGATGTAAGAGCCATTGTGAGGGTGGTAGAGGACCAGGCCGAGCTTCATTCTGTTGTACACAGGGTCACTATGAGTTGGAACAATTGGAGGACACCTGACAACAACAACAACATGACCTCTCCTTGTCACTGTTATTGATCCAGCATTAGCACAGCCCTCACCCTATCCTACAGCCACGTGTCTCTCCTACCCACCCTTGTTCTAGTCTCCACATGACAGTCAAAGAGGCCGTATAAAATGGAAAGTCAGGTGGTATTTCTTCACAGTCTGCAGTCTTGCAATGGTTTCCTATTATAAGTAAGATGAAATCCAAGCTCCTCACCTGGCCTGCAAGGTCCTGCTCCATCTAGCCCTCTGCCAGCCCCTTTGATTTCATCTCCTTCCCTCTCTCCATCCCGTGTAAAGGGCTTCTTTGGGAATCCTTTGAACATACCACACTGTTTCTTTTTTTTTCTATTTTTTTACCACACTGTTTCTTGACACAAGATCTTTGCACCTGTTGTTTCTCTTTTGGGAACTCTCCATGGGTTTTCGGAAATAAAAAAACCACCTCCTTCCTATCATTCAAATCTGAGGCCAGCCGTTTCCTTTCCCTCCTCAGATCACTGTAGCTATAGGAATCTCACACCACCCGTCCCACTTTTTCTTTTTTAATTGTTTTATTGTGATGAAAAATATGCAACAAAGCATATGTGCCAACTCAGCACTGTTCGCCTGTACAGTCAGGGGCCAATGTGATGCTCATTGTGCGGTGCAGCCTTCAGCACTGCCAGGTTCCTAATGACTTCCCAAGTTCCTAATGACTCCCCAAGTTCCTAATGACTCCTCAAGTTCCTAATGACTCCCCACCTACCACAGACACTCGGTGTCCACGCGCGACTCCCATTGTTCCTTTGAGATTCTGTCTGGTTTCCTTGCCTCGGCAGCTATTACTTCCAGAAAACCATCCTACTGGTTTACGTGTTTCTCTCTCTCTCCCCACTAGACTAGGACAAAGACTGTTTTCTTCCAAGCCACGTCTATAGCCCTTCACAGTACCTGATCCAGAGAATGTACTTCACAAAGATGTACGATGTCATTAATTATCTGAGACTGTGCGACAGTGTTAAGTGGGCATGTCTTTACTGGACAGACATTGTGCTGGGTGATGGGGCTTCAGCAGTGCTGGGGGACTGGACACCACTCCTGAGGAGGACAACAGGGGAGGTAGCTGCAAGCTCAGACAGCTTGGGAACGGTATTTGGTTCTGCTAACCTTACTGGCCATGTGACTGTGGGCCAATGACTTAGCCTCTGGGAGCCTCAGTTCCTCATTTATAAATGAAGACACACTGACGCCTACTCTCAAGAGTTCTGATGCAGGAGGATTCGGTGAGATTGTCTACCCAGAAATGCCTGGCCTATAGCAAGCACTCAATAACTGTTAGCGCTTTTATGATGAGGAACAAGGGTCATATCGCACCCTGGAACTCAGCAATGCCTTCTTTCCCCTCTGAATTGAGAAGACTCTCCCCTGTGCTTCCGCACCATCCAGATTTTCACCTCTTGGATTCTTCTTATCCTGATGCCCAGAACACTGAGAAGCCTCTCTGCCTCCTGGACCTGCTTCCTCCCCGCTGAGAGCTGTAGCTGGGGGTGGGTGGGGATGGTTGGGGAGCTAGAGGGAAGGAAACACTGTGTTGAAAAGTCCTGACATCACCCAGTCCCCTCACCAACAAACACTGCAGGGGTGGGCTGGGGGGGGGCACTGAGGCCACTGTGCTCGCTGTCTTGGCATGTCCCAGGCGAGGCCTCTGGAGTTTGCAGGAAGACGGAGTTCTCCTTTCAGGCTAGAAAATATGGAGCAGACCCAGAGGGTGGGGATGGGGTGAACTTGGAGCAGGAGTTCACCTCTTTCTTCCCAGCATTTCTCTCTGGGCCCCTCCCAGCAGGTGCTCCCTTGACAACCATTGTTCTTTCTGGAAGATGGCATCTTCATTATCTCCTTAGCCTCTTCCTCTCAGGGCAGGTGACTTCACACAGACCACACTCTGACACAAGCACATGTGGTTGGGTTACAGGGTTTTCTTTCTTTTTTTTTAAATCGTTTTATTAGGGGCTCATACAACTCTTATCATAATCCATACATACATCATTGTGTAAAGCACATCTGTACATTCATTGCCCTCATCATCCTCAAAACATTTACTCTCCACTTAAGCCCTTGGCATCAGGTCCTCATTTTTTCCCCTCCCTCCCCGCTCCCCACTCCCTCATGAGCCCTTGATAATTTATAAATTATTATTTTGTCATATCTTGCCCTGTCCAATGTCTCCCTTCACTCACTTTTCTGTTGTCCGTCCCCAGGTCACATGTAGATCCTTATAATCAGTTCCCTCTTTCCAACCCACCCTCCTTCTCTCCTCCCAGTATCGTCACTCACACTACTGGTCCTGAAGGGATCATCTGCCCTGGATTCCCTGTGTTTCCAGTTGCAAGGTAGAATTCGGATCATGAGAGTGGGGAGGGTGGGGGGAGGAAGCATTTAGGAACTAGAGGAAAGTTGTATTTTTCATTGGTGCTGCATCGCACCCTGACTGACTCATCTCCTCCCCTAGACCCCTCTGTGAGGGGATCTCCAGTGGCTAACAAATGGGCTTTGGGTCTCCACTCTCCACTTCCCCCTTCATTCCCTATGGTAAGATTTTTTTTTTGCTCTGATGATGCCTTAAAACTGATCCCTTCGACGCCTCGTGATCACACAGGCTGGTGTGCTTCTTCCATGTGGGCTTTGTTGCTTCTGAGCTAGATGGTTGCTTATTTACCTTCAAGCCTTTAAGACTCCAGATGCTATACCTTTTGATAGCCGGGCACCATCAGCCCAATGAATAACGTACTAACCCACCAGGACTCCATCCCTCCCACAGCACTCACTGATGGATGCTTCTACAGTTGGTTGCAATGGCCACACAGAGCTGACAGTTAATAGGATTGTGGGGGTTTATTAGAAAAATTAACATGCTACAATTCAGAATCAGAAAAATTCAGGCTACAGGATACAGTTCTTCAATCAGGAACTCTTCTGAGTTGGCCCACAGGCACATCCCTCTCTTCAGCCTGTCAGTCACAAGGACCCTTAGCCTCTGTCTGCCAGAAGCCTTAGTCTGAAGGCACTCAGTTCTAGCCACATGGGTGGCTAACCTACCTCCACCATTACATCCCTAGAAGCATGTCTCGCTGCTTTCTCTGGGTGCTGCAGCCTCTGCTGCCACGGCTTCCCCACCACTTTCCTAGGCTCTCTTGGATTGAAGAGGTTCAGCACAAAGGGGTCTCAGGAGACCAAGCACGCACTCCACTCCTGGCTCTTCTTTCTTGATGGTGGTGCAGTTTTCCTTTTCCGTTTCTCCCATGGCTCATTTTAAACGAAGCAGGATGGTAAAACTGACCAATCTCTACCTTAGAGTTCCATACACCTTATTTGCCAAATCCCACCCACATACCGCTCAGTAGGAGGCACTAGAACCATTCAGGGAGGTTACAGAAGCAGATACCTACACCTTATCCTGGATCATTAGTGGGATAAAACTTCATGGTACAGAAGTTTTTAATTGCCTAGGGTGTGTGTGTCTTTAAATATTTTTTTTTCTGAAAAGAGGTGATAGGACAATAAACTTGTTCACTTTAACTGTGTGAATTGTATGGTATGCAAATGATATCTAATAAAGTTGTATAGGAGTCTCTGAGTGTTGCAAACTATTAATATGCCTGACTACTTACCAGAGCTTGGAAGTTCCTGCTAGTTAGAAGGTTGGCAGTTTGAATCCACCCACAGATAACTCAGAAGTAAGGCCTGACAACCTACTTCCCCAAAAACCCAACCCTTGAAGCCCTATGGAGTTGAGGATTTTTGAAATGACAAACATGCTGTTCCCTATCTATTTACTACAGTTAAGGAAAAGAAAATCCAGCCTTGTAGAGCAGAGTTCTACTCTTGACACACATGGATGAGGTCACTCGAGTCAATCCCCTCAGTGGCAATTGGACTAGGTTAAAACTGTGTGTGTGTGTGTGTGTGTGTATTAAAAGATGGGCACAATGCCTGGGGCTGAATGGTTGAAGTAGACATAGGAGGGAAGCGAGTAGAAAAGTTGAAGATGCGTGACTGAGGAACAGCGAAGACCTAGAGGAGAGGAGAGAGGCCATCACGGCTCTGGTGCACCGTGCCTGTGCTCCGGGCACGGTCTTTGCGCTCCAGTACTGCTGTAACAAAAAGACCACAGGTGGGAGCCTTGCACAAACAGAAAGGTACTTTCTCACCGTGGAAGGGGCTAGCAGTCTGAATTGAGGGTGCCAGCGCTAAGGGAAGGCTGCTCCTCTGTGCGTGGGCTCCGGGAAGGTCCTGGTCTCTGCAACATTTGCAGACTTGCTCTTCCTTGAAGGCGTCCATCCATGTGCTCTGACATCAACCTTCTCTCAGACCCAGGAGGTTCATAGCACAGCGGCCCTGGTCCACGGGCTGCACTCTGCTCTCAGCTCTTCTTGCTGGTACTAAGTTCTTTCCCTCTCTCTCCATCTTTCTTCTATTACTTGTACATAAAAGTGACCTCCCTCACTGCCATCGATTCTATTCTGACTCACAGCAGGCCTATAGGATAAAGTATACCTGCCCCTGTGGCTTTCCCAGACTGAATGTTTATGGGACCGACAAGGCAGCCTGTGGAGCAGCTGGTGAGTTCAAACAACTGATCTGGTGCTCAGAACCTCAATGACACCACCAGGGTTCCCAAAGAGTGATGCAGAAGGAGGCAAAATAAGTAAAATGGAGTTAGTTGTACATGACATTTGCCTGCCTTTAAAAAAGGGGAGGGTGGGCTGAAGACCAGTGGAAGAGCATGTCTAAGACCTGTTTGAGGTGGTGGAGACCACTGAGGACCAGAAGCACCAGACTGTGCCATGGAGGTGCAGAGGAGCAGCACTGAGACTGCAGTGACTTCTCCATTGGCCCAAGACTATGGAACTGGGGACTCAATAAGCAGAAGCCAAGGGACCATACTGGTGGCCTAGTGGTTACGCAGGGAGCTGCCAACCACAAGGTCAGCAGTTTGAAACCACCAGTCAGCTCCTCTAGAGAAAGGGAGGCTTTCTATTCCCATGAAGACTTACGGAAACCCACAGGGGCAGTTGTTCCCTGCCTCATAGGGTCTCTCTGAGTCAGAAGTAACTTGATAGCATGAGTTTGGTTTTGTGATTTATTCCGAGTGGGGGAAAAGGGTGGGTTGGGGTGCAGGCCACGCCTCACGGAAATCGATATAAAATCAGGACAGTGACCTAATCCCTCACAGCGGCTCACACCATGGAGGACAATTACATCGTTGCACAACCGCCAAACCACTGAGCGTCATGGTCCGGCCAAGATGGCACATATTTTGTGGGGGAGACATAGTTCAATCTATGACAGGTACCTGCTGGGAATATGAAGGGTAAGGGGACAGGGGCAGAAATTCAAGACTAGCTGGGAATGAAGAGTGAACCAGTTATACCTTTATGAAAACTACCCAAGTGCTGGTAAAGTTAACCTCAAAACAGTATATTTCAAACTGAGGACCACCATCCGTTTAACAATTCATCAGACTGGATCCCAGGGCAGGGAGAGTTGCATCAGCATGCAAAGGTAAGTCTTGTTTGGTGAAATGCTCTCCTGCTGTGGGACAAAGATAATGTAGATCACAGTCCAAAGGGTTTGAAGTCACAACAACCTAGTGGGGAGAGAATGGCTTCTTCGCAGGAAATGGGATTTGAGATGAGTTTTTGTGTCTCTTTTCCTCAGCTTTAGGGCCGCCAGCTTGGTGTCTGGAGAAGATCAAAAACCCTCCACAGAAGATTACAGTCCTAACTCTGCTATTATCGTGTGTGACTTTGGCTAATTAACCTTTCTGAGTCTCAATTTCACAATGTGAAAAAATGATGACAATAATGTGTGCCTACTTTACAGGGTTGATGTGTTCAGTAGACGGTAAATTACGCCTGGCCAGTGACCCTGTCTGACTTCGTTCCAACAGTATTTCCAGTTGATCACGTATGTCCACTTCCCCACCTCCTTGCCAGGGAAAAGCAGCAAAGGAATCGGCATTTAGCATGTAGTGCTAGAGACTGTGTGTGACTTGACCGAACATGGCAACTCTCAGATGGTCATGGCGATGTGGTCCTGCTCAGGATGTTCCGTTGAAGCCCTTTCCATCCCATGGGAACACTTTCATCCCTGATACCGAGAATTCTAAACAGTCCAGCTCCCCAAGACCATGGAGCATGCTGAGAGAGGCCCCCCTGCGGTGGTGGTACAGAGCCCTGAGTTAGAGGTGGTGGCGTGGTGAGGACCTGGTAATGAACCCCAACTTCACTTTCCTTCTCAGTTTCTCACAGGAGCTCAAGTCCTGCAGGAGTTTCTAAAGTGGCCCAACCGGACCGGGAGGAAACACACCCTGAAGCCCTGCTGTAGGTAACTCTGCTCCTCCCATCCCCCATGGGAAGGGCTGGCAGCACCCTGAGAATGTCCCACTTGCCAGCGCCTGTTGGAGACTCCTGGGGGGAGGGGGCCCAGACATGGGTCTAGCCCTCTGGGCCCCACACCCAGGTTAAACCAAAGCCCAGAACTGTGAGCTCAGTGACCTGTGGAGCCCCTTGGACTGAGTCAGCAAAAAAGGATGACAAGTATTTCATTACCAGGTGTCATGGCAGCAGAAGGAAAAGACCCTTGTCAAAGGTGTGACTGATCCCCAAGGACCGCCCTCACCCGCTGGGGCTAGCGTCAACACAGGGAACACCAAAGTTCCAGGCAGGAATAGACCCTGCAGCACAGGAGGAGTGGGAATTGGCTCCAGGGACATGAGCAGGGGAGGGGAAGGGTGGGGGAGGGGGAGGAGGGGGCAGGAGGGGGGAGGGGAAGGCGGAGAGGAGGGGGCAGGAGGGGGAAGGGGCAACCAGCCAAGGTTGATTTCAGTTGTGGTGGCCACCCATGGAATGGGCTCCCCCAAAATCCTGGTCCCATCTGTTGTGGGTTCCTGTCCTGCCTCACCTGGATAACCAGACCCTCTCCCTGTCCTACCGGAAGCACGGATATCAGCCGTCTAAGACACAGAAATTGAAGTCAATTTCCCCGCCCCAACAACAAATACCAGTGGAGCATCTACCATGTGCTTAAGGGGCCCTGGTGTCAGGGGTTACTCCGTGGAGTGTAAATGGCGGGATGAGTAGTTCAAACTCGCCAGCCTCTCCTCCACTTTTGTAACGACAGTCTCAAGATTCACTGAGCGGCAGTGAGTTGGGGTTGTTTTGTTTCGGTTTTGGTCTCCTGTGTGTCTAGTGCCGAGATTTAGACACGAACTCTTCTCTCCTGTAAAGCCTGGTTTACAGCCCCGTGGGAGAGCCGTGTGCAGAGGGAGAGGGCAGGGGCACCAAGGGGTGTAAGACAATTTTACCGACTTATCAGTGCAGTAAAATAGAGGAGTAACAAGACAGAGTGGGAGTACACAAATAAAACGAGGCCCCAAAGACAGCAGCTCCTCCCGAGAGGGGAGATCCCAAGGGTTTGTAGGTTTCCCCTGGGGGACATCTGAAACAAGCATTCCAGGGCACCGGGGGTTGTGGTTTTGGTGAGAGATGGCATTGAAATGGAAAGACACAGTAGCAGTGGAGTAGAGGCCAAGGGCAAGCCGGCGCCCTGGGGGAGCTGGGGAGAGGAGGAAGACCGCTGGATTCCCGGGGGGCTCGCAGTGGAAGGCTCCCTGGTGTGGTCTATTCCGGAGGCTAGAGGTCAGGGCGGCAGGAGGTGCAGAGCTGACACCCAGAACCCATCAGGCCGTCGCAAGGAGGCCGCGGCGGCGACCGAGGGGGTGGGGGACCAGGCCCTACACGTGCGCTACGTGCTGCGCAGGCCGCCGGGGAGCCGGGCCTGCCCCCACCTCCCGGGCCCGGGCTCCGCGATCTGCTTGGGGGCCGGAGAGGAAGTGGCTCCCCTTAGTTGGGAACCCACGAGCGTGGGCTTCCCATTGTAACGGCCGGGAAGAGCTCCGGCAGCGCCTCGTCCCGGGAGGGCGAACCTTGGGGCGAAAGCTGCCGACCTGGGGGTGCTGGCCCAGGGGTAGGGTGGAAGTGCTAAGTCGGGGTGGGGGTGGGGGTGCGGCGCTGAGAAGGCCGGATCGGGGTGGAGACCCCTGGGTGTAGGAAGCGTGCCAAGGAATCTGGGGCTGCACAGATGGGGACGATTTGGGGGACGGAGGCCCAGGTGGGGGGCGGAGTGTTGACCGAGAGTAAGGAGGGGGTTCCTGGAGACGTGGCACTCGGAGCGGAGCTCGGTTCCGCTCCGGCCGGCCGCGCTCCAACCCCACTTTCCCCGGGGAACTTGAACCTGACCCCGCCCAGGCCTCGCTCCCGGCCCTCCGGGCGTCTCTGCCTGAGCACCTCCCGGCAGGGGTTACCCAGGTCCGGCCTCTGGGGTGTCCAGCCGGCCCCAGACGAGACAATGCGGCCCGGGCCCCGCCCCCCGAGACTGATGCGGCCCGCGCCGCGGCCAATCACAGCCTGCGGCTGGGCTCTTTAAAAAAAGAAGAGCCGGCCGCGGTGTGGCTGTCAGCTGGAGAGGAATCCCTCCGCCCATGTAAACACACATCATAAAGGGCAAGGGGGAGCGTCTGCTGTGGGGTGGGGGAGTGGTCGTCTTCCCCGAGAGCCCCCTCGGTCCTTGGGTTCCCCATCACTACCCTGGCAACCGACCCCCCTTCCTCAACGTCACGCCAGGCCCGCGGGGAGCCAAACAGCCGCTGCCCGATCTGGGAGCAACAGCATCTCATCACTTAGGGTCATTACCGGAAATGGAGGAAGGGAGGCTGGGAGACCTTAGGAGTTGAGAACGTGAGGGAGCCCTCGGACAGGGTTTTAAACTGGGAAAGACTTTCTTAGGCTTGTTCTTCCTGTCCACCCTAACTGAATGACGGCCATGATTCGTATTTGCAGTGTTGCTCTAAGTTATATCTACCTGGCTGGTAGGATGCAGACGCTGAAAGGCGAAACTAGTCTGGAAGTCTCCACACTCTCCCAAGAGGGAGCACATGACAGGAAATCAACTCCATGACGGCACTGGACCCACAATGAGGAGCTACAAGGATGATTTCTCTCCAAGAGTTGATCATGAAAAAGTTTCACATTTCCGCAAAGTTAAAATGATTTTGCAAGGAATCCCTGTATACGCGCTACCTAAAATTGTTCATTTGACTGCGATACTAGCTGCCCCTTGGCTTGAGCTGCCATTGCCTGGGGTGCAGAAGCAGATTTCAAACTCTAGGGTTAAGGATTCCCTTCTCAGAGGACCTTTCTGAACATTAGGGCGGGGGGTGTCTGGTATCTTGGAGAAAAGTTTATTGAGGAGGATGCTTAAACAGAAGACTCCCTGAGAACGAGACTTCTTGCCTGTAGTTGCACGCAGACGCAGGCTCCCTTGACTCCTCCTAAGGAAGCTGGGAACAGTCCGCGGCTTTGGTTACTTTCTAGATTAAAGAACTTTACAATGTTGCAGCTATATTCCTGCCTCCCTTTCCCAGGGCTGAGCAACATGCCCACTGTCCAGTGTCTCAAGAGTGTTCACATGTGTCTCCGTGCCTCTATTGCTTGCTTTCCAAAATGGGGATGAGTGGTACCTACCCGGTAGCTTTGTGGTGGTGACTCACAGAGCATTGAAAACAATGCTTTATACATGGTAAGCATTAGAAAAACGATAGTTACCATCCTTCCTATGCTGAACCAAAACTTACAGCCATGACTGACATCCATGATTCTGACACATCGCAACCCTGGAGGACAGGGTAGAACGGTCACCTTTTAAATCTTTTAGTTTATTATTCATTGGAAATTCATACATACATCATTCCATAGTTCAAGTAAAATCGTGCAATTGCTACCACAATCGGTTTCCAAGACTGTAACTCTTGATGGGAGTAGAAAGCCTTATCTTTCTCCTGAGGAGTGGCTGGTAGTTTCGAACTGGTAACCTAATACAGAGTGTAGCCCTTGAGCCTGCTCAGGCATCTGATGACTTATGTGCACCATAAAAAACCGAAACTCCTGCTATCAAATCCAGTACACCTCAGCGACCCTATAGGATAGAGTAGAACTGCCCCCTTGGGGCTTTGAAGGCTAAATCTTTATGGAAGCAGACTGCACATCCTCTCCCAAGGAGCAGCTGGTGGATTTTGAACCTCCAGTCTGTTGGAAGGAAGCAGAACGTTTATCCTGGGCTTGGCCTTAGGAATAAAAGAATGAAGTGTTGACTAGTCCCGAGCCATCCTTATGATTGTTGGTATGAGTTCCACTGTTATTGGGTCAATTCGTTTCATTTTTCAAAAATAAGCTTCCCCTTATTTTTGATGTTCCCTGCTAGCAATTCCTCCTCGTTCCTGATGGTGTATCCAAAGCCTAAACCCCTGACTTCTAAGCAGGGCTTACAACTGGTTCCAGAAGGCTCCATCGGGCACAGGGAAACAAGGGCAGCACGCTAAGTTTCTTGTGCAGTGATTTTTGATTGGAGTAAGAGCCTTGGTAAGGAGCTCTGGTCACACAGTGGTTATGAGTTGGGTTGCAAACTTTAGGGTCTACAGTTCAAAACCACCAGTTGCTCCAAGGGAGCTTTATGTGTCACCATAGACTTGATGGCAGTGGGTTGTTTTGTTTTTGTGGTAGGATCCGTGGTGGTGGTGTGGCTACACACTGGGCTACTAACCTCAAGGTCAGAAGTTTGAAACCACCAGCCGGTCCACAGGAGAAAGATGACATTTTCTACAACTGTAAAGAGTTACAGTCTCAGAAAATCTCAGGTCTCTATGCATCAGAATTGGCTTGATAGGAGTGAGTTTTGAAGGCTGTGAGGACACAGGATTGTTAGGAGTCAGTCAATTGGATGGCAGTGAGTTAGATTTTGGTTTGGGAGGAACCACGTCATGATGCCCCACTCAAAGACAGTGGCCAACTGAGCTGCTCTGAATGTGTGTCAGCTGCCATCTTTGAGGGGAGCACCTCCACCTATTTAGGACTTGGGTCAAAATCGAATTCAAGATGCTTGGTTACAATGTATCTAGCTTGCCCTTCTTCCTAAGGACTCCAACAGCTGTTTAGAGCTGGTTTGAAGTTGTGTTTCTTTCTCTTGTTTTTGAAGTTTTGTTTTTAAGGAGTATCCTGTTTTGTTTTGTATTTCTAAGACTGATTTGTTCTTTCTTCTGGAAGTTCAATAATCTTCTCCAACACCACAGTTCTTATCTATCAATTCCTCCATCTTCCTTTTTCATTTTCGAGGTTTTGCCCACATATGACACAATGGAAAAGATCTAAGTTGGATCAAGGGCACCTTAGTTATCAGAGCACCATCTTGTCTTTTCACACTTTCTAAAGGTCTTTTGCAGCAGATTTGACCCATGTAATACGGTATTTGATTTCTAGACTGCTGCTCCCAAGGACATTGATTGTTGGGTCAAGCAGGACAAAATTGTTGATAACTTCATTCTCTCCCCCCCTCCATTTACCAGGATGTGATTTGGTCCAGTTGTGAGGAATTTTATTTTCTTCACGTTGAGACACAATCCATATTGAAGGATGTCACCTTTGACCTTCATTTGTCAACACTTTCAGTCTTCTTTACTTTCTGCAAGTAAGGCTGTGTCATCTGCATATCAGCAGATTCTAATGTGTCTTCCTGGAATCTTGAGACTGTCCCCATCTTCATGATGTCCTGCACCACCGATTTGCTCAGCACACAAATTGAAAAAGAGGTGACAGGATACAACCATGTTGTATGACATTCCCAATTGGGAACCAAGGTACAGTCACAGTAACTTGGCTGCACAAGATGCACAAGGTGTCAGACAAAACCGAGCGCTCGCATTTCAATTCCCGGAGTACTGGTGTACTGTGGATGCTGCTGAGTTGAGTGCTTGCCCCATCCGATGCATACACTTCAGCCTTTGGATCTGTCTATTATGTCTCAGAACACAGGACTGAATCAAATCCAACCTTGTTATATTGTGGTAGACCACTTGCCCCGCCCCCCCTTCCAATAGACTATCATGCATTGTATTAGCTGTGTAAAGGACTTAATCTACCTGTGGCTCCAGATCCTCCCGTTCCTTTCCAAACCCCAAACCACTCTTTAGACGATTGATTAATCCCGCAAAAACACTTAGAACAGTTCTTAGCACAGGCGAGGGATCAGAAATGCAGTTGTCACCGTGGTTCTAGGTCCACGCGGTACTGGTGGGCAAACTATCCCCAGAAAGGGACATCTCCCCTTTGCACAGTACTCTTTCTCGCGTCCCCGGGCGTGAATTCACTGTTTCTCTCAGGGCATCTACCTCGGTGCACTGACATGATTGAAATCATCGATTTGTGTTTCCCACCCTCTCCGCCAGACTATTAACTCCTTGCGGGCAGGGACGCTGGCACGTAGGGCATAGTCCTGTGCACGTCGTTGGCCCAACTGAACCGAAAGACTATGAAGTCTTATCTGCAGGCGAAAGGTCCCGGCCCCGCCCGATCCGGGGACGGGGCGGAGCGCCGGCGCGGGGGGCGGGCGGGACTCTTTTTCCTCGCCGTGGCGGCGGAGGCGCACGGCGTGGGTTAGCGGCAGACGTCGTTGGAGGAAGGCTGAAAAAGCCCCAGGTGCCGCCGTTGCCTGTACAAGTCGGACGTGCGGCCGCCCGAGTCGCGTGTGCCCAGCGAGCGGAGCCCGCCGCCGCCGCCGCCGCGGTCCCGGAGCCGATCCCCGCCGGCCCCTGCCCAGCCCGTGGCGATGGAGCCGGCCGCCGCGCTGCCCCCCGGCCCGCGCCCGGCGCTGCCCCTCGGGGGCCCGGGCCCGCTGGGCGAGTTCCTGCCTCCCCCCGAGTGTCCGGTCTTCGAGCCCAGCTGGGAGGAGTTCGCGGACCCCTTCGCCTTCATCCACAAGATCCGGCCCATCGCCGAGCAGACCGGGATCTGCAAGGTGCGGCCGCCGCCGGTAAGTCGCTCCGGTAGCCCCGATCCTGCTCGCGGCCGGGAAGGGGAGTCCGCGGCGCGGGGCCGGGGTCGGGCTGAGGGGACGTGAGGGGGCTCGCGGCGCGGGATGCGGGCGCCCGGAGGCCGCGTCAAGTTTGGCGCTGCCAGCCGGGCGGTCGCGCTGAGGCTGGGGAGCAAGGCGAGGGCTTCCCCGGGACGGGCGACGAGGGACCGGCGAGAGCGGGGCTCGGTCTGTCTGGGGGCGCGACCCCGAGGCCAGGCCGCCCGCCGCGGGGGTTCGGGTTCGGTTCCGGAAGGAGTGGCGGTGGGCGGTCGCGGGGGTGCTGGCTGCGGGAGTCGGGCGGCGGCGGCGGCGGCGGCGGCGCGGGCGGGGAGGGAGGCTGGGCTCGGCGAGGCTCGGCGGGCTGGCGGTCGCCTCCTCCCCGGGGTGCGGGGGTGTGTGATGGGGTGGGGGTGGGGGACTTGGCGAGTTGTCGTGTGAGGAGGAAAGTTTTCAATATGGCGGCGGGAGCCTCTGGTCCTTTGTGTGGAGGCGGCGTCGGCCCGGAGCGGCCCTCACCTGGGCGCCCCACCCTCCGGACCGGGGCACCCCCGCCCCCTCGACCCTGGGCCTGCGGTGTCCCCCCGGGCTGCGGTCGAGGAGGGGGCGTCCGGCGCTGCCCGGGGCGGGGGAGGAGCCGGGGTCTGGCTCCGGAGCGGATGTGTTGTGGGGGGCGTAAGTGTCCTGGGGGGCGCTTTGGGGGGCTGTGGGGGGCAGGGCCTGCGACCGTGGGCCCCGCAGCCCGCGCTGCCGTTGGCTCGCGCGCCCCGCTCCGGCCCACCCTGGGGGCTTCCCAGGGGAGGCCTGGCTGCTGGTGAGGGCCGGGTGGGGGGCGAGGCCCTGTTTATCAGGGGAGACCCGGAGCTTGACGCCCGCTTCTCCGGTCCCCATCCCCGGGGCGGGGCGAAGGGGCGGCTGAAAAACAAGCACCCACCTCCGGTCCCCAGGCCCTGTCTATAGCGCCACGGGGTTGGGGGGCCGGGTGGGGGGTGTTGTTTGGGACGGGGTCCCTAACGGCTGCAACGTCCGCCGAGGAGAGGCCGACCCCCCCACCCCCCAAGCTGCGCCCCTACATCCCTGTGTCTTTTTGCCCACCTTTAGGAGTGGTCTGCGCCCGGGCTGGCCTTAAAACGGCGGTTGGACTGACTGCAACCGTTGGGGAGGACGTTTAACTGCCTTTCCTACGGTCCCCCCCACCCCGCGCTCCCCGTCCCTGTGTCCCCCCTTCCCCCGCCTGTGGACTGTGGAGGAAGTTCCCCTCCCATCCCCTTTCTCCCGTAAGATTACTCTTTGTAATGACATTTTGAGTTGAAGGGATCCCGTATGTAATCACTTTTGGGGAAAATGTGTTTTGAAGAGAGATCCCAGCATAAGTTTTTCTTAGGCCTTCTTGCCTCTCCCTTTTTAATTTTTAAACACAAGACACCCCACCCCAGGCCCCCCATAGTTGGACAAGCTCTGAAACTGCAGATAAAATACATACCTCGGATAACCGGCCAGCTTATATGGAGGAAATGCCTGAAAATAGCTCCATTTCTCACCATGAGGTGAACAGGGTTGATTCTTGTTGAAGGAAAGTAAATTTCGAGTGCAAAGGGGCCTGCAGAAGTTACTTAGCCCGCTGGTCGGAACCAAGATTTTAATTCTTCTTGGAGGATAGGTTTAATTTTCAAACAAATCCTAGCAATGATGAAAATAGGAATCTTGTACATCTGTCTTATTGGCATTTTGTGTCAGATTTTCTTAGGCCACTTGAGCAAGTTCTTGGTAGCCTTAATGAGAGGAGTCAGGCCCCAGGGAGTTGTCCTCCATGTTGGTATTGTGGGGCTGGGCTTTAAACCCTTCCAGGGCTCTCTAAGTCTGTGCTTGTGATATAGGGCCTTTTCCCTGAAAAAGTAGCATTGCTGGGGGCGGATTGGCGACCCATTTCCACATCTTGGCCTGAATATTAATGGTCAGCTTTGCAGAATATGTGGTTGTTTCCTTTTTCCCACTCTGAACATGATGGGCCACCATTTTGTACTGAGAGCACTGCGTACCACAGGCTGGGGAAGGGTGTCCGAGGCACACATCATGTACCAACACCACAGTCCCACTTTGGGAGACTGCTTTTGTGTGGAGGGGGCTTACCTTCTCTTTGTTTAACAAAGTCCTGTGCCAAATGGAAAGAGTCTGGGAATATTTTGTTGTTGATTTAGCCACCAAAAGGGAAATCTTTCCAGAAGTTGTAGCTCTTGAAGAAGGGTTATGTTGGAACAAAGGCTTCTTAAGAGATAGATGTAAACAGTCTTTGTTTTGGAAACTGTTTTGATTTTCTGGAAGCCTATCTGTGAACAAGTGGTTTCATGTAGTTGAATATGTAACAACAGCAACAATAACTTTAGGAGGTATGAAATATTTTCCATGGTGATAGCTATATAATAATGCCCGTGTTTCTAGATTTTTGCTCACTTAGAATTTTGTAACACAAGTGGCTATACTGAAAGGGAGACTGGGCCTATTGATATTTTACCTGTTAGGAAGAAAGGGTAAGAATTATTAAATGTTTTAATTTCCTTCTGCTCTTGTTGCATTTTTAATGCTACTTACATAGCTTCAATTTATAGCTGCTTTCTCAGTTGAAGGAATACTCCTGCTTGGTTTCTGAACACTTGAGATTTTAAAAAATTTTGGTTTTAGGGAAAAGAGGTTCATAGAAATTTGTAAAGACATAGTAAGGTAAAGTCATAGTAAGACACAGTAAGTAATAAGTCAAAAAGATGCTACTCAAATTCTGATGTAAAAGTTTAAAAGAAATAAACCTTGGTTTCTAATTACATCAAGTATAAAGAGGCTTTTCAGACTTATTGTCTTAGCTGAGACCTTTTAAAAAACCTAACTAGTTTCTGGTTTTCTTACCTTTAAAATTTATATTTTTGTTTCTTTCTTGTTACACTTAGATGTCTGCTTACGGGCAAATTAAATATTTCAGGTCACTTTGTGGTATTTGAGGATGATTAATTTTAGGCACGTAACTATTTGACAAAAAAGAGTTGACTTTTTAGTAAATACTTTTTTGAATCATCCAAATTTGATTGGAGTATTTTTTCTTTCTTTCTTGCTCTCTCAGACTGCAAACCATGGACTGCAGATGAGGATTCTACACTTTTCTTGGCCGTATCTGAAAGTGAGGGATCTTAATCTAGCCGTAGACACGTATTTTCAACTTGAACTTCCTGTGGTCACTAGTGTGATCCTTTATAACCAAAATATACAATTGTCTTAAGTCTTTTAATTCCAGTCGGCTTCGTTGAGCCTGTTGATTGCAACCATTTATGGGCCAGTAGGAACTGAAATATACGCTCAGACATTGAGTGGGAGAAGGAGCACTAGTGGCGGCAGTGGTTTAGCATTTGCTTGCTAACATGCCAGTGTGCCAACTGAAAGATGAGCAGTTGGAGCCCCCGGTTCCACTGGGAAAAGTTGGGGCAGTTCTACTCAAGCCTGAAAGCCAACTCATTGCCACTTATTCCCAGTGACCCTATCTAGGGTTTTCAAGATGTTGAAAACAAGTCTTTATGGAAGCAGGAAAGCTTCATAATTCTCCCAATGAGTCTTTCGTTGGTTTGAGCTGACAACCTTGTAGTTAGTCAACGGTACCACCGGCACTCCTTCCCCTGCCATATCGGTCTCCATGTTCCAGCACGCTGGCCAGAAGTTTGGCTTAGTTTTGGTTGTAAGACTTGTGATGTGCCCTGGAGCTCATTTATTTCCGATTCTCATTCATCCCATTTCTGGGTCAGCTTGACGTTGGCCTCTCCCTGTTTAACCAATTTCACGAGTTTTCGTAATGGAATTTGAGGGATTTTGCAAATACATGACTCTACCCTTACTAGCAAAAACTTCCTTTCCTATGACTATAAACATTGGACAGTTAACCAAGAAGTTTACAGGTTGAAACCCACTTGCCGCCCTGAGTGAGAAAGATGAGGCTAGACTTGATGGCAGTGAGTTGGATTTTTTTTTAAATGAGTATAGGGCTTGTTTTTAGCATACAAACAACCATTTTATAGAGCTAAGTGATTAGAGAATTCCCTTTGAAGAATATTAATTCATGTTCTGTATGAAAGTCTGTGTTTGAATGCTTTCCTTTTTTTGAAGGACATTAATAAAGAATAAATTTATTAACCCTTTACTTTTTGTTTCTAAGATAGCTAACTTCCTGTATTACCTGTTGGCCTAGACTTATTTCTGGTTGGGTGAGTGAAAGACAGTGTTTAATTTGGGTCTGCAGTGAATCGACAGTACCACCTTACTATCTGTGCTATCGGGCCACCATATTCCAGCCCAGTGGCAGGGTGTTTGGATTGGTGCTTGGTTGTATGGAAGACTTGTTAGTGTACCGTGGAGCTCATGGCAGCATCGTGGAGTCCAGGATGTTTGGGATACCTTTTGAGTGCCGCCAGGCAGTTGTAGACCATGCAGTCGAGCTTGGTGCATGCGTTGTGATGGGATCATCTTTTTTGGCTTTGACAGACGTTTCTTTTTCTCATAGTTTAGGAAACTGGGCTTATGAATTCAAGGCATTCGTGCTAGGCAAACCTTTCTCCTGACTCTGGGAGAAGGTCCCTGGATGCAATGGGATTTTGTTGCAAAAATACCGTTGTTTTAATTGGGCTCTATTAAAGTTGACTATAGAAAATGGTAAGGGACAGGCCACAACAAAAACGAATGGATGAATTGGGCTCCTTGTATTGTGTACGAAGTCTGTTTTGTGTACCAATTTCAAATGCCAGCTGAAGGTTTAGAAAATCACCCTACATGACCTCGCTTCTCCTCCTTGCCTTAATGCTTTTAGCTTGGTGTATGTTGAGGTGGTGGGTCTGTGATTTCTCTAAGAGATTTGGCTATTCTCTGGGGATTGTACTAATGTACCTGATTTAAGTGCAAAAGATCATTGCCAGAAGAAGAAAAAGAAAGTGAAGTGGAATAAATGTTGGGGACTGGACAGCACTCTGAAGTTTCTTTTAGGTGTGGGCCTGAAGAGGAGTGCTGAGGTGTCATGACATTCCTCTGGGGGAGACGGGGGGGGGGGGGGGTGACATCTTGAGAAAGCTACTTCTCTGCTGTTCTCCTTATAGTACTCCCGGTTAGCATTTGATTAAAATTGGCGGAGAACTTTTAACTGGTTTTGAAAAAAAAATCAGGATTAATGAGTAATTTTAGAGAATTGTATGCAACCTAACAAGCATATTTAAAGCATTTATTAACCATTATACCCGAGGACAGGAGTAAAGAGTGACAAGATACCCGTATACGGTTCCATGGTTGTAAGGTGTTTAATGTAAACTTTAGGTGTCCCATCCCCACGCCCCCCCCCCCCCACACTGAGATTTACCATTCCTTGCTCAGGGTGTGACTGAGTGATTAGGACTCAATTAAGAGTTGAGCTTTCCTTGGACTGCTAACTGCAAAGTCATCAGTTCAAACATGCCAGCTGCTCCAAGAGAAAAAGATGAAGTTATCTGCTCCAGTCAGAATTTAGTCTTGGAAAATTAAATAGGGTCATGAGTCAGAATCAACTTTATGGCAGTGGATTTAGTTTTGATTTTTGGGTTTCTATAATCTTTAGTGGGAGAAAGATGAGGCTTTCTATCATAAATCGATGCAGTCTTGGAAACCCATGGGGGGTGGGGCAGGGCAATTATAAATTGTATAGAATTGCTTATCAGTTGTCATCACCTTGATGGCATTGAGTTGTTTATAGTCCTTTAGTAAATGATGGCAAGTCTGCAGAATTAGACTAGGGCATGTTTTCGTAATCAGTGGCTTGGCTATGCCAAATATTGGCTATGCCAAATATTGGAATTTATGGAGAAACTATACCATCTTCAGATCAACCCTAGACTTGTAGAGGTTTGGTCCTTGTTGTAAGGGGATGATGGTTACAGGACATACTTTGTCAACATCATTCCATTTCCTGCTAGTTGTTTATTTTTTGTACTGTCCAAGCCCTATCTCTATCTCAACCTTATTTAGAAGGGGCCCTTCTGTCAAGTGGCCAAGGTGGACATCTAGCTTGATATGACAGTTGGAAGTCAGTCAGGTGGAACCAAGAAATAGTATAACATCTTTATTTTTTCCTAGAAAAAAAGTTTTAAGGAAACAGACTCAAAAGAACCTAGTGAGTTAGTTGTTGGTTAGTTTGTTAGGTTCATTTTTTTTTCTGTGAAGAATGACGTAGTTCCATTTTTCAGTGTTTGGTACTATTTTCATGAACTTGAAAATTACTGTTATTAGTTGCAGTTGATTCTGACTCTGGGTGACCCCTGAATGCTGGGTAGAACTGCTCCGGTGGGTTTTCAAGGTTGACTGTTCAGGAGGCAGAGCCCTGGCCTGTTTGGTGGTTGGGCTTGAGTACCATCCTTCTGGCAGGTAGTCCAGTGCCTAACTGTTAAATCACTTGAAATATAATGGCTTCATCTATCCAGTAGGTGACTGATCTAATTATAACTACATCAGGCACAAAGATCTCATAAAGAATGGCTTTTTTGAACGTTTCACTTGGCATTTTACATGGTAATCTCGTAAAATGTAAGATGAATGAAGTGGTAATGAGATTATCAAGGGTGTGTGCGTTTCAGTTTGTTTTAAAAGCCAGTATCTCTGTTAGATGTACAAGGACAAAAAGGAGGGATGGTGTTTCCAGTTTTTAAACTTAAGAGGGTAGAGTCTTGAGTTTTATTCCATCATGACCCTGAGCAGTCATTTTACTCCAATGTATGCCTTCTCGTCTGCGATAAGGGCTTCTGACAACTGACCTAGGGCGGCTGTCCAGATTAATTAATTGATGGATTGCAAAGAGCTTATATCGCAAAGCTTTATTTGCTCATTGCTAAGAAGAGTCTGGGGACAGATTTAGAGATACAAGGGTTACTGCCAAATGCATATCTCTCATTTTCCTCTACAGTGGAAGGATTTCTCTTTCTTTGCGGGGTTTTGGGTTTAAAAAAATAATTTTATTGGGAGCTTGTACAATTTATCACAATCCATACATATATCCATTGTGTTAAGCACATTTGTACATTTGTTGCTCTCATCATTCTCCAAACATTTGCTTTCTACTTGAGCTCCTCACCCCCCACCCCATGAACCCTTGATACTCTATATTTTGTCATGTCTTACACTTTCCAATGTCTCTCTTCACCCACTGATTTTTTTTTTTAAGTGAAAATTGAAAAGGTAAAAGGCCAGGGTAAAAACCATGGAAAGTAACCCTATTGATTTTTGGATGAAACTTTTCTATACCTGAATCTTTACATTTTAGTGAGAATAAAAAGAACTGATGTAAAATACCTTAGAAAATCTTTAGATGAGTGTGCATGTTACATATATCTTTAGTGTGTGCAGAGATGGAGGAGTTTGTATTTAGTGAGCTTTGTGCTAAGATATTTAAAAACTATATAGATTTCCCCCAGTGTGGGATGATGGTGTTGCTGTGTAGACTCGGAAAATAAATTTAGGTAACCCCAATTCCTATCTGACAGGTGGGATCAGTAGACTGAATTCTGTTCCTAGAATTGCACTACTTGTGAAGGGGCGGGGAAAGAAGAAAAGGGAGGGGGGATAAAGAGTGGCAGCAGATCCTACATTGTATGAGTAGAATCAATCCTTTGAGTTGGTGTATTTCACTATATACTCAACAACAAAGTAAAACTAAAAGAAAAAGAACAAACCCCCACAAAATGATGCACACAATCAGACTCCATCTTTTAGGGGAAAAAAAAAAAAGAGAAAACAAAACACTAGGGACCAAACCAAAAACCTCCCTGCCATCAAATATAGATAAAGTAGAACTGCCCCTTTGGGCTTCAGGGGCTATAAAGTTTTATGGGGCAGAGAACATACTTTGTGCCTTATCAATAATTTTAATAAGCCAATTAAGAACTAGATAATACTATTCATACTCAGACTCCAATATTTTTTTCTTCAAATGTTTTATTTTGGACCTGGTAACATGCCCTCCTGTAAGATGACCAGACGTCCCGCTTTTTAACAATTTTTCCCGTGTCCTGTGGTGTTTTAAAAAAGTCCCAATTTTTGGAAAGAATGCACGACAAGCTTGGGTATATGGTTTTTGGCTGCCATGTGGCTATTTCTCCAGGATATGAGTTTTATCAAGGGTGTGCTGCTGGTGTCCCGCTTTACCAATGTTAAAATCTGGTCACCTTATTTTGGGTGAACCCATATGTACTACTAGTATAGCTTGCCTTGAATCAAACGGTTCACCCAAAATGCTCTTGGGTGCCATCGAGTTCCTTCTGACTTCACTACTGCGTGGAACTACGGGGGTGACTGAGGAACTGCTCCGGAGGGTTTTCTGGGGTAGAATTTTAGGGGAGCAAATTGCCATATCCCGGTCCTGCAGAGCCGCCGGGTGGGTTCAAAGTACCAACTTTGGGGTTAGTCGCTGAGCACTTAATAGCTGGGCATTTAACACCAGGGCTCTTTACTGCCTTTTTTTTTTTTTAAATATGCTGCTTTCTAAAAATTTTACAAAGTATCAAAAGTATTACAATGTTCTTCAGTGACGTACATCTACACTTGTTGGATATCTTTATGTGGAGCAGGTAGCTAGACTGAGATTTCTTTTCCCAGCTCTGCTTACGTGACCCCAGGCTCACAGTGGGCTCAGACAGACCGACCTTTGTGAAGCTGGTGCTGGCTGTTTTGGTCTGTTGGTGGACTCCTGGGACCTCACTGCCACAACCACCACAGCATGCGACTTCGTGCGTCCTGAGGCATTTCCTCCCCCACCCCTGAAAGAGGGACTGTAGGCCAAATCTGGGAACCCAGGAAGACGCAAGTCCTAAAGTCTCCTAAACTCGTGTTCTGAGCACTTGGTGGGCTGCTTTTATTAAGCATGTATTTCTAAGGCATGCATATTTTGGATTGCTAATTTAGAAATGTTACCACTTTAACCCTGATCCCAGAACTCCAGAAACAAAAGAACAAATCCCTATCAAAATCAGTCTTTAAGGCAAGATCCTCCCAATTTTCTGTGCGGTTGCACTAACATCATTTGGTGATACTTAAACCAGAGGGGGATGTCTCATCTTCAAGAAACAGGGAAAGTAGACTTTGTGGGAGGATAGCCTCTACCTTTTCATTTGTAGGACAGGGATTGAGGGGTTGAGATGGGAACGGATCTATAATGAGAGAATTGCTGGAATGTGGCCCCCAGTTTGTAAGAGCCTATATATTTTAAGCCTCCCAAGGAGGCACTTATCCAATATGATGATACATTTTGGACAAATTCGAGAACAGCCACCAGATTTTCCAGTGGGAGGCTGGCTTCAGGGATTTGTCCAGTGTGGTGTTTTTAAAAATGTATGAAGGTGAGGGAGAAAGGGGGAACAGATTCCAAGGATCTACATGTAACCTCCTCCCTGGGGGATGGATAGCGGAGAAGTGGGTGAAGGGAGACATCCGATGGTGTAAGATATGACAAAAATAATTTATAAATTATCAAGGGTTCAAGGGAGAGTGGGGAGCGGGGAGGGAGGGGAAAATGAGCTGATACCAAGGGCTCAAGTAGAAAGCAAATGTTTTGAGAATGATGATGGCAACATGTACAAATGTGCTTGACACAATGGATGGATGTATGGATTGTGATAAGAGTTATATGAGCCCCCAATAAAATGATTAAAAATATTTATTTGATGGCAGCCCACTCTTCTGGATTCCTCTAGAACAGCAGTTCTCAACCTGTGGGTCGCAACCCCTTTAGGGGTCCTAACCCGGCTTGCAGTAATGAAGTAGCAAGGAAAATAATTTTATGGTTGGGGGTGGGTCACCACAAAATGCGGAGCCTGTATTAAAGGGTGGCAGTGAGGAAGGTTGGGAACCACTGCTCTAGAACGAACCTCATTTTTCTTTCCCACTGCTAACTTTATTGCTTTTCCAGGCTTCCATTTGTAAAAGATCTTTGTAACTTATATAATAGATAACATTTGGGAGGGGAACAGGGTTTATTTAGGATTTGAAGATGTCAGGATAATAGATTTTTGGTTTTTAATATCTGTGTACATGTACTGTAAATACTGATGATATAAAATATACATTTTATAATTAAATTCACAACTACCATTTAAAACTCTGAGTACGATTCAGTAGTGTTAAGTACTTATATAGTGTTGTATAATCACTACCATGTATTCAGATTCTGTCATTCCAAATGGAAAATTTTATACCCATCATACAATAACTCTTCGTTATCCCCTCAACCCAGCTTGGTAGCCTCTGTTTACTACTTATTTTTTTCTTTTCTAGATACATTGTATAACTAAAATGATACAATATTTGTTCTTTTATATCAGGATTGTTGGTGATTTATGGGTAACACAGACTTGGCAGTGTTTCTGTTTGGACTTACCGAGAGTGGGGGCAGCAGCTAGCAAACAACAAATTAACTAACTAGGAGATGGCATCTGTAAGAGAATAGAGGTTTTATTTTTTTTGGGAGGGTGTTGGGGAACTTGAGCATTTTTATTTTCTTTATTTTTTAATTGTAAAAATAAATGGGGGCCAGGTTCAGCATTTTTTCAGTTGTACAACTTAGTGATGTCAGTTACGTAAATCAGCTGCTTCCTTGCAGTTTGGTCTCCAACCTTTTTGCTAGTTCTTAAACCAGCTGTTCCTCCCATGACCTCTTCTCCTTGGGCTGCAGATCTCGCAGCATCTCCTCAGCATACTCTCATAGTTCTAGAACTTAAATAATAGTTTACAACTTCAAGTCAGAAATGACTCTGGATTCTGCTCTTTGATCCAGATAGCTTTTTTTCGGCCAGGCCTTTTTCTGACGCTTCCTTGTTAGAAAGCTCTTCTGCTCTCCCTGTAAATATCAGAGCTCCCCCAACCCCCCCCCCCCCAGCTGAGCTCTACCAAATGTATGTACACCACGGTTTTCAGTAGCTCATTTTTCAGACCTAAGTCTCCTGACCTTGCTTCCTATGCATCTGTGTGGCGGCTGGACCACTAACTCTAAGATAACAGCTGAGTTCAGTCCTGGTTTGCCCTGCCCATGGTCTCTGTGGCTCTGGAGACAGTTGTAATATGGGCAGAAGGGTCTGCGAGGAGGATTCATCTCACCTGAGTCAGAGTGAGGGTGAGTGGAAGAAAAGGGGTACAAAATGAGAAAAAAAAATCTCTATAGAGCCCCCCGAAACACCTCCATTTAAGGAAAGGAAATGTCCTGAGAAGCCAAGGAGGCAATGCAGGTTTATCAAAAGCTGGTGTTGAAAATGGTTATTACATGGCAGTGAATTCTTAAGTCTGAGCTAGAGACATTCATTTAACCCAGCTCTATTTAAGATCTGGAAAAGTGGATAACCGCAGCGTTTCTGACTAGCATATCCCATTGATGACAGGTAGGAACCAGACTCTAACTCATATATTTTTAGGAAAAGAATTACCTTGAAGTCAAATTGGTTTTGGAATATGGCAAGTAAATGTTTAAAAGAAATAATAAAAACAACTGGGTAGTACTAAACCTAGGTGCAAAAACATAAGATACATTTAAGATCATAAGTTTCAGATCTTTTATCTGCGACCCCAAATTGTGCCTTGGTTGAATAGTGGGTTAAGTGCTAGACTGCTAATTTGAAAAGCCAGTGATTCATAGCCACTGTGTGCTACATGGGAGAATGATGAGACAATCTGCTTCTGTAAATGATTTGCAATCTAAGATGCCTACAGAGTCAGCTCTATACTCTGCCCTATAGGATTGCTATGAATTAGAATTGACTTGGCATTGGGTTGGGTTGAGTCACTGTGGTTTGGAATTGACTTGACAGAATTGGTTGGGTTTGGCTTTTGGGTGGTTTTGAGTTAGACTCAAAGCACTGAGGGGTTTTCTTAATGGAGAGGGCTGTGTCTGTGTGTGTATTAGTACATCTTTTTCTTTCAAACAGTTGAGGTAGCCTTGAAACTTGGTCAGTTATAGCATACTCGTCTAGCAGGTTTACTTTTTGTAAATATTAAACAACCTTTCAGTGGTCTATAAATGGAGGTTTTGTAGCAGTACCAGTCAGGGTCAAGCCTCAGGTGTTTGTTTTTGTTTTTTTCATTTCAATACTCTCACTTTTATTTGCTCACTAAGTCCTAAGCAGCAAGCAAGTTATTAACATGATCTTCGTGCATGTTGCTTTCTTTTTAAAAAACTACTTTTATTGGGGGCTTTTGCATCTCTTATCACAATCCATATATTCCTCCAGTGTATCAAGCACATTTTGCACATATGCCACCATCATCATTTTTAATGCATTCTCTTTCCACTCGAGCCCCTGATATCCGCTCTCTATTTGTTCTCCCCCACCCTCCCTCAAGAACCCGTGGTCAGATTGTTTTTTCCTGTTTTTGTTTTTCTAACATAGCTACACGGAATCATCAAGAAAACCCATTTGATTTTGGTTCAAGGTGACCCAAGAGTAAGACTGAGCTCCAAAGAGTTTCCTTGGCTCTAATCTTGACACAGCAGATAGCCAGACCTTTCTTCCTTAATGCATGCTACTGGGTGGGTTTGAATCGCCCTGTGTGAGTAATGTCTGTTAGGGATCATACATGTTCTAAACTTATTTCAGCTTTTAATGTTGGATTAAACATTTACATCTGTTGAACTGGTGACTTTCTGTTAAAAAAGAAATACCTCCCAAATGTGCCTTTAGGTGGAGCTAACATTAAGCACAACAAAGATGTAGCAGCCTTTCAGGACTTCCCAGGTCCAGGTTGATTTTTATTCTTCGTACTGCCCCTTTCCTGACCCTGGTTTTCAATCTCTAGGAGTGACCAGTTGTGGAGGAGTAAAGGTGGAGCATGCGTTTACAGATCTAATGAGGCTTTAAAGCTGAGGAGTAGGGTGTATGCTTGGTCTGCCCTTGGTGCCCAGATAGAATGGGGGTGTTCCTGAGGGAAGGTTGAGGGGCAGAGTCCAACCTCTCTCTAATTATAAATTCCCCCAAGCCTTGTCCCCCACAGATTACTTTAGGAATATTTCAGAAGTGAGTATAATCTTTCACTCGCTTTTGCAGCTTTCTATATTCTTCTACCTTGGGATCCTAGTTAGGACATAACATAATAATGATTTACCAAATGACAAAAAGTAGCATTATAGCTACTTGAACATAACATGCTTTGGTGTAGAAATACTGAATAATCGCATAATCATAATTGTAGTCAGAGAAGAGATCTAAAATTTCTTTTGGTTTCATTCATTGATGATGTTTGTTTCCTTCTGTGTGTGTGTCTGAATGACTGAAAAAAAAAAAACTTTTCCTGTTCATGCTTCTTTTTTGACCCATACCATGATGTTAGCTACTGAAATGGAAGGAAACCGTTTCAGAGTCCTTTTTGAAGTCACACTTTAAAAAGGATATATTCATTATAGTCATGGTTAAATAAAACCAACATTAATCACTTTATAATGGGTGACTTGGGTAGAAGTCTGGGGCACTTGGGGGCTTGTAACAAACCCTGGTAGTGTAGTGAGTTAGATTGCCAACTGCAAGGTCAGCAGTTCAAAACCACTAGCCTTTCAGTGGGATAAAGACGAGGTTCACTTCTAAAGGGTCGCTGTGAGTCAGAGAGGACTCGGCAGTAGGAAGTCTCTGATACAGACAGGTAGGCGCTGACTTGAGAAGAGGTGCTGCCCAGCTGACTCTTAAGTAGGTATTCCTGTTCTGATAGGAGCCAATCGCTGACTAGTTTTATCACCTTTTACTAGTGTTTGCTTACATGTAATTTTTTTGGTCTCAGGACAAAGAGTACACAGATGCAAGAGAATGGTAACAGCATCTTATGCATTGTATCACTGCACATACTACCAGGGATAGGCAAACCCACCCCTCCCCAAAAAGACAGTCACAAAGTGTACTTCCTCCTGTATAGTTATTTCCCGTGATCTTTAGTTTATGCAAGATGATAGTTGGCTAACCAGGTGGGAGATGTCTAGAAGTCCACCTTTTTCCCCAGAGGACTGGACCACCACCAACCTTGGTGTAAATGTGTTAACAGTTGCAGCACCCTAGCACTCCCAGTAATTAGCAGGCTTCTGGAAGGTGCCCAAAGGGAAATGGTGTTTTCTTTGACATTTGGGAAGGTTTCCAATCTACAACAAGACTTGTACATTTATATAATTTGTGTGGTTTGAGTGTGTGATAAGTTTATATCATTTTGAGACTTTACAAAAACAGGTTATTGCCTGGTTTTCTTAAGGTGTGAAAGAGAAATCAAGAATAATAATTACCAGGGAGGGAAAAAAAAAGAGGACCTGATGCAAGGGGCTTAAGTGGAGAGCAAATGCCTTGAGAATGATTGGGGCAGGGAATGTATGGATGTGCTTTATACAATTGATGTATGTATATGTATGGATGGTGATAAGAGTTGTATGAGTCCCTAATAAAATGTAAAAAAAGAAAAGAGGAGAAAAAAATGATTAGGGCAAAGACTGTATAGATGTGCTTTATACGATTGATGTATGTATATGTATGAACTGTGATAAGAATTGTATGAGCCCCAATAAATTGTTTAAAAAAAAGAATAATAATTACCGTAGTATATCACTTTTGTTCCAATTTTAGTATATGTGCTGCCGAAGTGAGCACTCTTTTTTTTTTGTATGTCATCAATAGTTGGTCTATGGAAACAGGTGTCTTTCCATATATAACATCTTCTGAAACTGATAGCTCTTACCAGAATTTACTATATATGAGAGTTTACACCCCAAAAACTGGAATTTTTTTAAAGCTATGTATTTAAAGTTTTTTACAAAACTACTTTTATCACCTTCAAAGTTCTCTCCATTACACTTAATGCATTTGTCAAATCTGCGATTCCACTTTTGGAAACATTTTCACGCTCATCTGTTTGGATGGCTGACCTCTCCCTCCTTTTTCCCTTTACCTCTTCTTCATCATGTCCCTCTTCATTCATGGAAACAAAAAAAGTTGTATGGAGTGAGGACAAGTGAGTCAGGTGTGTGGGGCAAGAGAGGCATGCTGTATTTGCCAAAAACTGGCGCAATAAGATGGCTTGTGTGAGCAGCAGGTGCATTATTTTGGTGGCAAAAGACCAGTCTGTCACAAATCCGGCCCTTTTTTTTGTTGTTGTTAAATCCGGCCTTTTTTTTGTTGCACACTGTTTCACAATCTTTTCAGAACACCTAAATGGAAAGTTTGATTAACAGTCTGATCTAGTGGGACAAACTGGTGAGCTGCTTCCCCCAAGGACCCGGAAAACCAAATGGGTCACAATGGCCATGAAACTGCTCATAGACTTGGTGGCTTAGATGAGGAATATGTGGTTTCTTCCATGTGCTGATTGGGTGGAGAAGTCTGCAGAAGATCCACCGTCCCTTAGGGGAATTCTTTCTGAAGCGGGACCCAGGACAGTTACAGGCTTCATACACACTTCCCCATTTCAACAAAATATCTGTGAGACCAGAGTTTTTTGATATGCTTTAATCAAAACAAGCACCCGATTGCAGAGCATTTATGAATACTCAGGCTGATTTTTATTAAGCCAAATGTTTAAGGCAAATTTACAAAATTGAAAAAGAAATTAGGGCTACTCTTAGTATTTAGTGTTTATTAAGTGAATTAATAACTTTTGATATCTGTTTTAATTGTGATAAAAATTGATAGCCATAGCCCACATAGGCTGAAGCTATTGAAATCTTCCATTTTTAAGGGTGAACTCTTAAAAAAAGGCCTTAGGCCACAGTGTTTAGGCCTTGAAATAGTGAAAAGGGACACTTGCCGTCTACAAAGGTTTACCTCAGTTGGAGTGAATGGAGGATCTATGCATAAGTGGTCTCTCTCTAATTGTATTTTTGTGCTAATCCTTTGAAAGAGGCTTTTATAAACCAGCAGAAGGTTCTGTAAAAAACTCAGCAGCTATTCTTCACTTAATCTGTTACTTCTCTGAAATGAAAATTTAATGATTTTTTTTTAAAGGGCAAGCAGTGAGTTTGCTCATAACAGATAGCAACTGAAATGTGAGGTGTGCCTTTTCTTAGTTTAGCATGTAAGATTGATTGTACTTTGTGAGCCTTCTTTATTGGAGTCAGAAAAAGTGGACACACAAAACATAAAATCCCAACTACTAACCAATGATTGGTTGATGGCAGTCTGAACATACCCTAAAGTACCTAGGAAGAGAAACCTGGCTTCTAAAAGTTGCGTGGAGTACAGCCGAATTCTGATAACAGATTAATAGCAATTGACTTGATGGCAACCTTAACAGACATCTTTTTGATGTGGGGTGGTGGTGGTCAGTTTTAGATTATCTGAAAATGAGTTCACATTTAACATCCTTACATTAATGTGATACATTTGTTAAGAATAATGAGTGAGCCAGTTTTGACATAATTATTGAAACCCATAGTTCATTCAGATGGCCTTTCTTTTTGTTTGTTTTCTCTTTTTAATATGATTTTTAGAGATTTCAGGTTTACAGAAAAGTTGAGAAGATATGTGTTTCCCTATAATCCACACCCAATTTCCCTTATTAACGAAGTATATTAGCATGTTATATTTGTTTCAATTGATGAGCCAGTGTTGATAGATTGCTGCTAACTGAAGTCCATATGTAGCTTTAGATTTTGTTTTCACTTCTCTTTCTGTTCCAAGGTCCTACTCAGTACACTAAACAGTTTTCATGCATTGTTCAGCACCTCTTCTCTGTGATAATTTCTCACATATATCTTGCTTTTTGGTTATCTTGAGCAGATGTGAGAGACATACTGTCTAGGTACTTTGTAGGATGCCCTCACTATGGGAATTAATGTGTTTTTCTCCTGGTACCACTGGGAGTTTTGTTTAACAGTGACTTCTGGAAGGATTTAAACATTAACTCTGTGGGGGTCTTTTTGTTATCAGCCTAACTCTATGGTAAACCCTGAGCTACAATATGAACAGCCCTTGACATAAGTACCCATGTTTCATAAAAAGGGAGCATGCTGTGTTTTCAAAAATAGGTTTTTTTCCTTTGTTTACAGTTTCGTTTCCAAGATTTCTTCATTGCAGATTTTTAGCAATCAGGACTTTTATTTAACGTATGCTTTTAATCATTCTCAGCTTTATGGAGACAGTTTAAATTAACCTTTATTAGAATTTTTACTTTTTCAGTAACATCTTTTAAAATTTATTTATTTATTTTAACAATTTATTGGGGCTGATACAATTCTTTTCACAGTTCATATATATACATACATCAATTGTATAAAGCACATCTGTACAGTCTTTGCCCTAATCATTTTTTTCTCTTTTCTTCTTTTACATTTTATTAGGGACTCCAACAACTCTTACCACAATCCATACATATACATACATCAATTGTATAAAGCACATCCATACATTCCCTGCCCCAATCATTCTCAAGGCATTTGCTCTCCACTTAAGCCCCTTGCATCAGGTCCTCTTTTTTTCCCCCCCTCCCTCCCCTTCAGTAACATTTTAACGAACATTTCTAGCACTGCATTAAGGCAGTCTTAATTTTAAATTGCTTCTTAAAACCCATTTTCATACTTTATAACTGGTATTTTATGAGAGCGCCAGAGTGATCCTTAACTCTTACAGTCACATGCTACACGGGGGTTTCAAAAAGTTTGTAGAAATTTGGAATTGGGAAACAATGGGATTTCTCCACCAACTTTTCGAAGCCTCCTCATTCTGTGATAATCCCATAATTGGGATATGTGCCTTTAAGCGAGACTAAAACAAAAGCCAGCTTCCTTGTAAGTAGAGATTTTGTTTATAATTTATTGGAAAGTAAAGGAAATGACCTAAACAACCAGTAATGGAAAGTCTTAGAATTTATTGATACGTAAAACATTAGATGGTTGCAGTATAATAAGTAAACAGCAGTCTATAGTGATAATAAACCTTTTTTTCCCCTTAAAATTTATAAAAGTAAACATAGAAAAGACTAGCAAGATAGGTTATAGCTTGCTCTGGGCATATAGCTAATTTTCTTGAGATGCATTTTCTAATGTTTTAATAATAAGCATTACTTCCCCTCTCCCAATAGTTTATTTATTGGCATATAATTCATGTATCATATAATTCAGTAGTTTAGTTTGATCATCACAGTCTGTTTTAGAGCATTAAAAAATCATTTTTTGGGGGCTTCTACAACTCTTATCACAATCTATCCATGCATCCATCCATCCATCCATCGTGTCAAGCACATAAGCATTTCTTCATTGTCATACCCATTTCCCCCTACTATCCCCCAACCAGGAACCATTAATCCAGTTACTGTCTCTATTTTACCTGCACTTTGCATACAAGAAAACATGAAAAATAAAAACCAACAACAAATTAAAACATAAAACAAGCAATAAACAAAGCAAAAATAAAACACGAAGCAGTTTGGAATGGTGAACACACGGGAAACTGAGTAGTTTAGCTCACAGTTTGTGCCCTCAAGGTGTTTAGGCAGGCCACCAAGTCATCTCCCCTGCTGCTGCCTGAAGCTGTGCTCAGCCATTGTGTCACCAAGGTTCCATTATCTTTAAGAGCACAAACTTGAATTCCATTGTCACCCCAGTAGTCTCAGGTTCAGCAAATCATTGCTTATTTATTATCTACCTCTACTCTTCAGTCAAAATGGCCTGATGAGAAGCTCTTCAAGCACACATAACTACTTATTCTACTTTAACATTCCATTTACCGGAGGGGTCACTTTGACACATTTTGATTTCCTCAACTAAAATTACAGAAACCATTCATTCTGACTTATCCATTTAATGAGAGAAATGTTTATCCAAAATTTCACCCAAACTTTCTAATCTAGAAATTCTCTATGATATACCTATCTCTGAGTATTTGACATGAATGTAAATGGAATATTAATCACACCCAGTAAATCAGTTTCATTAATGAACGCATTATTTCAGTATTAAATAAGAGCAATCAAAAAATTGTTCAGATATCAGATGTAAAGACAGACAATGCAGTGGAGATATGCATACTGACCACCCCTCGCCCCAAGTAACAACTTCGAACCCAGTATTTCAGATATCGTATAAGGTTAAATATTATAAGTTTTTATAAAAATATATAGTGTCACATAGTTTCATTTATAAGTTAATAGTGTATACTTATGTGTGAATTTGATGTACATCAGTAAAAATAGGTATATGAGAAACATCTGTAAACCTGATGTTTAAAAAAAAAAAGATTGTTAGGTCCCCAGGAAACTAAAGCTTTGCAACATAAATGTTTCCTAAATAACAGATGACTTAAAAAAAAAAGGTTTATATTCTGTAAAGCTCTGACACCTGCACCCAGGCTTTACCTTTCCGTGGAGATGGGACTGTTACTCTGGTGTTGAACAGGATCTTGCTGAGAATCTAGACTAACGACACAGAAGATGAAGAAAAGTCTAGTAATCTATTTCAGAAATCCAGTCATGAAAAACCAGAGGGACGACAGGACCAGGGTAGAGCATTTTGTTCCATTATACATGGGGTCACCCTTAGTTGAGGCTGACAGGATAGACAGGGTGATAGAGTAATTGGTACAAGGCCACAAAGTAGAGGCAGCATCTGAACTTGGGCAGTGTGACTGGGTGGCACACAATAGCTAACTGCTTGTGGACTAGCCATGAGGTAGGTGGTTCAAACACCCCCAGGGGAGATTTAGCAGCCAGTTCTGTAGTCTGCTTATTGGAAATCCTAAGGAAGGCACTGATAACAGACTTGAGAGTTTCTTTGTACTCTGTGAGGGACAGGTGATGATTTCAGGAACAGCAGGGTGACAGCACCAGTGTGTTTAACATTAGAGGGCAGTGAGTTTGAGTAGAGCTGCTCCTTTGTCTAATCAGCGCTTCTAATCCTGTAGGACTCTGACCCCTTTGGGGGTCTAACAACCCTTTCACAGAGGTCGCCTAAGACCATTGGAAAAGGCATTTCCCATGGTTGGGAGTCACCACAACATGAGGAACTGTATTATAAAGGGTCCAGGCATTAGGAAGGTTGAGAACCACTGGTCTAACTGGTGGGTTCCAGCTGTTGACCTCAGCCTGGGAAAACAGGAGAGTCCTTTACCTTGTGTTTAGTAGGTCTTGAAACAGCCTTTGCAATTGTGTGGCTAATTAAAGGAAGCTGCAGGCAAGTGTCCTGCTAAGGTTCTTAAGAAGGAAAGGGAGGAGTTAGCATTTCATTTCTATTGGAAGATGCTGAATACAGGCCTTTGTATTACAAAGTTTTTCTGATAGACACCCATCAGGGACAATTAGGCTTTGGAATGGGCTCAGGTAAAGGAGCTTTTTTTTTTTTTTTAAAAAGAGATTTGTAATGGTTTGGGTGTGCTTGCTTGTACCCTTAGCATTTCTGCAGATGTTTTATGGACATGAAACCATTAAATCAATGAGAAAATATTTTAAGTTACATTTCATATTATGTTATGTATTTAGCCCAACTTGAAAAGTTTTTAGATTATCTTTATTTTTACTAAATTTTCTTTTGTCAAAAAATTTAGTGTTTTATCGTGCCAAAGTACCCCAACCCCAAATATTTCAATTTAAGCAGAACATTTGTTTAGTTTCAAAAGAGACACAGACACTTTATCTGGAGGAGGGAGGCCATTTTCATGAGGTCACAATGGCTTCTTTGGATTCTTTCCAGTCAGGATTCTTGGGACAAAGGAAACTCACAAATTCCTGATTGGTGGCAAATCAAGACATCATAATTAGAGGTGGGACTACAGGAGCATGACAGGACTGCGATTGAGACACAAGTATGTAAGCAGGCGGTGGAGGGCTGGCCGAGTCTAGGCTAGGGCCTTCCAACCAAGGCAGCTAGGGCAAGAATGACTGCAGGACTCATGACTTTGTGACCCCTTGCACTGTATCATGACCTTCACCAAGGACACAGCCAGGCAAGCCCCCTGGAGAGACTGCCTCTCCCTAGGCTGGCTGGAGAAAGTGAAAGTAATCTACTTTCCAAGGCATTCTGCCCGAGGGCAAGATTCTTTATCTACAACCTAAAGGCCATAAAGAGTTCTGTGGCAGCTTATGGGGACACTGCAAATGGATTTGGAGCTGTCACTGCCATCCATTGCCTTTTGTAAACTGGAGATACTCAGAACCTAAGCTCTAATATACCAAAAAAGAAGAAAGTTGATTTAAAAAATTAGTTTAGAAAATTTACTACATTTATCCATTATGTTAACCTGGTAATTGCAAAAAATGGATGAAATAATGGCACTAATAAAGCTTTGGTCTTTAGGTAATATTATTCTATGTAAGCTAACAAGAATGTGCTTTTGACACCAACTTTTAATTGGTTTTGCCCACAGGGAGTCACAGAACCAACTTACTAAGCCTCCTTAGAGGATATATTTTCTCATTTTGCTAATTATCAGATCCCAAAATGATAATTCAAACTCAAACTCACTGCCATCGAGTCAATTCTAACTCATAGCGACCCTATAGGGCAAACTGATTTCTGAGTAGAAAGCCTCTTCTTGTTCCCTGAGGAGCTGTGGTGGTTTTGAACTGCTGGTCTTGTGGTTTACAACCCCAATATGTAGCCATTGCTCTGCTATTAAAGGGTAGATTTTAGTAGAGCATTATTTTCAGAATGAATTTTCATGGATTAAAAAAAATCTTTAGCATCCTTTTGGAAGTCTGTTTGATCTTATTTTTGAAACTTCCTTCAGTTCCATGTGATATAAATTGTTGCTAAGTTAGTGTTTGGGCCAAGGAAAATATTTACCTGGTGTTTTTCAGGCCTCTCCTGAGGATTTTTACTTAATTGCCTTCCCAAGGAATACGTGTTTTTTTTGTGTGTGCTAAAGAAAACAATTGATCTTTCAAATAAATGGTTGAACTTTTTTTAAAGGGTTAAAAAGAACTTTTAAGTTTTTAAAAGAAAGTTAAAAACTAAACTTTCTCAGCAGGGAATTTTTATTGCACAGCTTAGAGATTACTACCTATTTGGTATGGAAATGCTGACCATTTATGATGAAAATATATTCCTGCTCTATTTTATTGGTAGTGGTTAGTTAAGTATTTTATTCCCCCATAGCCCCTTGAGATACATACATACATACATACGTACGTATATACGTACATACATACATACGTGTTAAACCAAAAAAATTACCTTGTTTCTAAATGGTTACCTCATTGGCTGTGTACGGATAGTTTTTTGTCCCCAAACACTAGCCCATTAGAGTATTGTAGCCTTTTCACTGACCAAAACCACCACATCTGTCCTGTCTATCCATCCACCCTATGCCCAGGCTAGACATCCACTCCACCTCCACCCCCCAGGCTAGACTGTGCTAAGACTAGCTAGGTTTTCATATGACAATGAGTATTCCAAATGCAGGGAAGTAGAGCTTTGTAGCTAAACAAAGATCTCAAAAATGACACACAGTCTTTCTCTCATTTTCTATTATAGCCAGGAGGAAACTACACGTACATCAATGAAGCTTTTAATGAAATTATATGCTCTGAAATGATTTCATTAGTTTTTTTTTAACATAAACTATTAACTTTGTACACCCTCTAAAAGGCCAGCAGTTCAAACTCACTAGCATTCCTTGAGAGAGCTGAGGCGGCTTCTGAGGCTGTCTGCTTAAATAGGGAAACCCTGTTTAATGTCACTGTCATCCAATCAACTTGATGGTAGTAGGGCTTTTGTTTTTAATACTCCCAGTAGCAGCTTCCATAGTTACAGACATACATTGATTCTCTGTACATATTTGAAGTGGGGAAGGACATAAGAGAAAATGATACTGCAGAGGGTGGAATTGTATTAGAGCTTAAATCCTAAGCACTCCATTTGCATAAGGTTATCTGTATGACAGTAGGAGTGCTGGCTGGTAGTGGAGAAGTTAAATGTTGGCTGTTGGCTGCTGACCTCAAGGTCAGCAGTTTGAAACTACTAGCCACTCTGCAAGAGAAAGATAGGCTTTCTACTTCCAAGTAGAATTGAACTCACAGGAGCAGTTCTGCCCTGTCCTGTCACTGCCACCAAGTAGATTCCGACTCATAGATACACATAGGGCTGGGTAGAACCCCTTCTCTGGTTGTAACTCTAAGGGAATTAGAAAGCCCTATCTTGGCTGGCAGTTTCAAACTGCTGATTTTAGGGTTAACAGTCCAATGCTAACCAGGGGCTGCTACCACCCCTCACTCTGTAAGTTGACATTGACATCTTGGTTGTGAGTTTAGTTTGCTTTTTGGTATGAGTGACAGTGAAATTCCAAATTCCATTTGCAGATTGCCCAGCATCCTCACCCAGCTCAAGCCTCCATTGAATTCTTTCTGATTTTCCTTAAGAATGTAGTTGGTCTTGTTATCAGGCAGAATGTACCACCCTCTGCAGCCAGCCTAGGGAGGTCAGTCTCTTTTAGGAACCTGCTTGTGTGTGCCTTGATGGGAGGTCACCATATAATAGGGGAGAGTAAGGGGAGTTGCATAGTTATAGGGCATGCTCTATCAGTCCTTCCCTGTTTGCCTTCCAGAAGGCCCTGGACCAATCTTCAACTTGTAAACTCTTCTAGCTGATATTATGTCCTAGTCATGGTCCTGTTCCTACTTGTGTAGTCCCATCTGTAACTGATTTGTTGTTCTGCCACCAATCATAAATTAGCGACATTTTCCTTGGCCCTGAACCTTGCTTAACTCACAACCTGGTTGTTAATCCTTAGAGGCCCTTTTGGGCCTCCTCATAGTGGTCTCCCTCATCCAGGTGATGGATGTGTCTTTGTCAGGTTTTAGACTTCATAACTGCTTTACCACCAAAGACAGCAACCATTGAACTTTTACTGTCTGTATTACTAATGTTTCATTTTTCTATCTTAAAGCTGTTAACAATAAGAGCAATCCTACCACACCAATAGAGATCTGTAACAGCCTAATCACCATACCTTTTTATTATTCTTTATGTGGTAAATAACAAAGTTCTTCCAGGTTTCTCCATTTATATAGTTTGCACATTTTTCTTTTCTGATTATGTCTTCATCATAGCCATTCTTCTAAAAAGCTGCCAGTGGATTTATTAGGGAGAATTTTACACATGTATTTGGGTGGCAGTAATTTGCCCCAATATAATTTATCAATTTTCTAAAACATTATGCCTAGATTTGAAAAAAGTACATGGTATTTTATAGATAATTTGACAAGATTTTAGTTATATTGAGAAATAGATGGAAATAAAGAAGCCAAAGTCTCATTCCCCCAGGAGAGGGATTTGTTTATCAGTGGTAGGCTACCATGACATGTCCTGGAAGCAGCAGAGTGCAGGGGAGAGGGTCTGTGTGTAGGTCACATCTTTCATTTGGGGAAGAGCACTCATATTTTTCTGCTGCCCAGCTGGAAAAATTGAGAAACGGATTAGAGAGGACCTGTTTTGTTTCATTTTCCATAACCTGGGTTTTCAATTCTAATGTAATATCTAAAATGTCACCAAAACCTACTAATGAAGCCTTTGCTTTCCCTGCAGGATTGGCAGCCACCCTTTGCATGTGATGTGGACAAACTTCATTTTACCCCACGTATCCAGAGGCTGAATGAATTGGAGGTAGTGCCCTGACCTGTTTGCTTACTTGTTTGTATTCCAGAGGGGACCCGGACCTCTTTGAAGAGGCTTTGATACCAATCTGGCAATTTTACAGAAGCCAATAATGAATTTTGTAGGAAAGCAAATGTCAATAAAACCCTCCCATCAATTCTAGTTTCCTTTTCCAAGCTCTGCTCTTTTTGTCTTTCATTGTATTTTGGTTGGCTAATTAATTAATTACTGTACTTAAATCCTTTTCAGTAACAACTACTAGTGTTCAAGTTTTGATTGGCATCTACTTTGAAAAACCACTTAATGAAGAATAGTTCTCTAGCTCTTTCCATAATCTAACTTAGGTTTAATAATACATTATTATAGTTCCCTAAGGAGGGGTGGAGTATACAGGAGATAGATACTCCAGAGAACAGACAAATCTAGTTTGTTGAAACCTGTGGGAGTTGGAAGGTCTTGTTTTCCTGGCCATTGGAGGGTTTCCATCTAGGAGGGTAGTTCTTATAACTGTTCTATGACTCTTTCTTAGTGGAAAATATTTGTGTGTTCCTTCTCTGACATGTCTTTGCTTTACACAGGTTCCACCTTTCACAGCCAATTGGTAAACTGCTAGTAAAAGTGTGAGGTGGATATGATGGGGATGCGATATTGAAAATCACTATTTGAGAGCATCGCTCACAGATATGATTTTAGGTGTTCAGCATTATTTTTATGCAGAACTACACATTTGTTAGTTAAGTGGAACATGATGGTACTCTGGACTTGGATAATATCTCGTTTGAGCAGTAAGCAGGTTAAAATGGAAAATGCAAAAAATATATAAATAAAATGGAAAATGCTTAAGCAGGAAAGCTAAGGAGGTGAAGTGGGTGCTAACCTCAGTCTCAGGATGTTATTTAGAACTTCTGAACATTGTTGGAGAAGAGGAAAGAAAAAGACAATTTTGAAAACAATGACTTGTTACAATGATGCTTTATGTTGCTTTTAAAAATATCAGGGGTTATTAAAATTGATAATAAAATCACTGTTTTGAGAGTTAAATTTGTGGAGAATATAGCTTTAGCAAAATATTCGGTTCTAAAAAGACCAAGCTGGGCATACAGATGCTCACTTATATAGTTTTAACATTGAATGTAAAATTTACGCCTCTTTTGATGTGAGGTAGCTGTTAGAGTGCTTGCTTACGTCATGCGAGGTTTACAGAATGGCATCTGATGAGGTGGAGTTCTCTGTATAAATAGAAGTCTAAATATAATTTACAAGCACCTATAGCTTTAAAATAAATGAGGTTAAAATCAAATTCTTTGTCTTTAGGCACAAACTCGTGTAAAATTGAATTTCTTGGACCAGATTGCAAAATACTGGGAATTACAAGGA
This sequence comes from Tenrec ecaudatus, assembly GCF_050624435.1. Taxonomy (NCBI): domain Eukaryota; kingdom Metazoa; phylum Chordata; class Mammalia; order Afrosoricida; family Tenrecidae; genus Tenrec; species Tenrec ecaudatus. Next base: position 220,450,801 of record NC_134530.1, on the reverse strand, counting down.
AGTACTCTAAAAATCCCACACGTGGAGAGGAAGATCTTGGACTTGTTTCAGCTCAATAAGGTAAAAGGTCTGCGATCCCTTTAGTTAATAGTAACCCTGACAAAGTTAATTTGAACTTGTCTTTAAAGGGCGTAGCTGTTATTTTAAGCACATAAAGTGAGGTTTTTTATTCAAGGATTAAGACCAGGATAGGAGGGTGGACTTGTTAGGTTTGGTGGAAGGCCTTATCTTTTAGAATACCTGCATTTTATCACTTCAAAACAAAACAAAAGAAAACAGCTTGCTGTCATGCTTCCTAAGTGCCTTAGTTTACAGAGATTTTTGTCAGTATAACCAAGCAAGCCTCTATATTGGGGACAAAATGTTTTGAAGATTTGCCTAAAAGAGATGAACTGATTTTCCACCTTAAAATGTATAATGTAAACTCTCTGACCCCCAAGCTGGGATATGTATTTTGAAAATATTTTTTTCAGCCTTGAATGGCCATGGCTAATGGTCCTTGGAGTTATACTAGCATGAGGTGATGCTAATCTCCTGCTACTTTATTTAACAGCTAGTTGCTGAAGAAGGTGGATTTGCGGTGGTTTGCAAGGATAGAAAATGGACCAAAATTGCCACCAAGATGGGCTTTGCTCCTGGCAAGGCAGTGGGCTCGCACATCAGAGGGCATTACGAGCGAATTCTGAATCCCTACAATTTGTTCCTGTCTGGAGACAGCTTGAGGGTGAGTGCTGGGCCCGACGTAACGGTTTCATTTCATGGCTTCCGGGATGCGCTCATGCTCGGACGAACCACAAAGCCTTGATCACATCTGCAAGACACGTGTTTCATGGATTCTTTAATATTCAGGGTCTGTTTTTGTTTTGTTTAAAAATTTTTTTAGTATCTAGGGTTTTTCTGTGTTGAGACCAGATATTTAAAAGTTTGTTTTTGGAATGAATGGAATTGTACAGAAAATGGGCTCCTACTGTGAAAAGCTAGCAACTCAACCACAGGCCTTTGTTCTTATCAGGACTATTTGCTGACTGTGTTAGGGCTTTTAGTTTGCATTCAGGCCCGATGGTTATCATATGCCGGGCAGGTTTTTCAGGGTTGTCATCTTCACAGAAGGTCGCCACACCTTCACTGTGGAGCAGTGACTGGCTTCCAACCCTTTTGGCTAGTAACCCAAGTGCTGAGCCAACTCCCCACCAAGCTCCTTTTAGAGAAGACAGTAACCTGTGGAAGCATTGGGTGGCTCTGTGCCTAGTGTGCAGACACCACTGGGGCTCATACAACCTCAGATGTAATTTGCCTGTCTCTTCTGTCCACTGAGCTCTCCAGGAGATTTTCTGAGAGAATGTTGATATTGGGGAGGGATAAAACCAAACCCACTGTGATGATCCCTACTCTGAGCACCCCTGTTACAGGGTTTTGGAGACTATGAATCTTTTCAAGGAATGGCTGAACTACCAACTGCGAGGTTAGCAGCCTTCCATTTATTAGTGCCATCGGAGAATTCATACTTCAGTAAAGCCTTTCTTAGAGTTTCTGCAATAAGTGGCATATAGTACACACCCGACCTCCTCTGACTTTGTTGCCACGAGGCAGAGGTCAGACAAGCCTCCATGGTCCATCTTCCTTTACCTACTTGGACACCAACCATTTGTCCCACGCCACTCTACATCTACACTGGGTTTGGTAATTCATTGCAGTGGTCACATAGAACGTAGAGAAAATACAACAAAGGGGGTTTATTAAGGAAGTTTAATAGCTTACCACAAGTCAGGATCAGCCAACAGTAAGGATATTGGTCTCTTTAGCCGCTGGACAAGTTTCTTGACCTGGCTTTAGCCTCCAGAGGCCAGGAAGCCAGCCCACCTGTCACTTGGTCTCACAGTTCTCTAGTCTTGGTCAGGTAAAGGAGAACATGTACCCTGGGGGAGAAAGGGAGAACCGATCACAAGAATCCACATAGAACCCCCACCCTGGGAGATGGACAACAGAAAAGTGGGTGAAGGGAGACACTGGACAGTGCAAAACATGACAATAATTTTTAAATTATCAAGGGTTCGTGAGGGATGTGGGGACGGGAAGGGAAGGGGAAAAAGGAGGAGCTGATACCAAGGGCTCAAGTAGAAATAAAATGTTTTGAGAATGATGGCAACAAATGGTACAAATGTGCTCGGCACAATGGATATATGTATGGATTGTGATAAAAGTTATATGAGCTCCCAATAGCATGATTTAAGAAAAAAAGGAGAAACGTACCCAGTAGTAGCCCTGTTCCTGTCAGTCTCCTTTCCAAAGCCTGTGGTGTCTCTGGTCTCAGTGCCCTCTCCCACTTCAGACTGAAATCTTCAACATGTGTTTAGACACACACTTTCAGAAGTGAGAGACCTTGGGGTCTCTCCCTACCTGTTCATCCAGAATGACTTATCCTTATAGCCAGGGCTTGGTAAGAAGACCCAAAAAATTCCTTTTGTTAGTTACACACACACTGTGAGCACAGTCCTATCCAATCTTTTGGTGGGAGTTCCAGAGACCTGGGTAAAAGAAACATACTAATAAATTTCACTCCACAGTATGTATTGAATGATTTTTTTGGTTACCTTTAAAAAGTGGTGTTTATTTTTTAAAGTCTTTTAGATACAACCACTTGCAGGAATAAAAATAAAGCTATTATTTAGAAACTTCTCGCTTATTTCAGGCCTTGTTAGAATGTAATATCATACCCTTTGAATTATTTCCTATCGTTTGCAAAATTGTGACTGTACCATATGTCTTAAAATTAGAGAGAAAGAAAAAACAACAAAAACACAAGTACTGAGTAAACTCTCATAGTGATGCTGTAAGACCAGGGTAGAATTGCCCCTGTGGGTTTCCGAGACAATAACTTTTTTTTTAAAAAAACATTTTATTAGGGGCTCATACGACTCTTACCGCAGTGCATACATATACATACATCAATTGTATAAAGCACATCTGTACATTCTTTGCCCTAATCATTTTCAAAGCATTTGCTCTCCACTTATGCCCTTTGCATCAGGTCCTCTTTCCTCCCCCCCCTCACTCCCTGCTCCCCGCTCCCTCATGAGCCCTTGATAATTTATAAATTATCATTTTGTCATATCTTGCCCTATCCGGCGTCTCCCTTCATCCCCTTCTCTGTTGTCCCTCCCCCAGGGAGGAGGTCACATGTAGATCCTTGTAATCACTTACCCCTTTCCAGCCCACTCACCCTACACTCTTCCAGTATCGCCCCTCACACCCCTGGTCCTGAAGGTATCATCCACCCTGGATTCCCTGTGCCTCCAGTTCCTATATGCACCAGTGCACAACCTCTGCTCTATCCAGACTTGCAAGGTAGAATTCGGATCATGGTAGTTGGGCGGGGGAGGAAGCACCCAGGATCTGGGGGAAAGCTGTGTTCTTTATCGGTGCTACATCGCACCCTGACTGACCCATCTCCTCCCCTAGACCCCTCTGTTAGGGGGCCGAGACAATAACTTTTTATGGGAGTAGAAAACCTCTTCTTTCTCCTGCAGAGTGGCTGATGGTTTTGAACTGGCTTTGATGGCTTTGATGTTAGCAGCCCAGTGAGCAACTACTAGCACTTTAACACTAGGGTTTTTTACAGCTGAAGATGGGAAGGTAATATAGTTTCAGACAGCAAGCCTCTAATCAATTGGCCTTTTGCATATCGCTTTGCAAGTTGACCCCATCCTATCTTTCTGCAGTAGAAAGTCCTGGAAATCTGCTCAGTAAAGATTACAGTCAAGAAGCCCTGTGAGGTGCTGTGAGTAGGAATCACTCAAGAACCTCTAACACAATGGCCTTATCACCACACCATTTGTAATCTTTAAGTCCTGCCAGTTTTATTGCATTGTGTATCTTCCCTTTACTGCAGATGAACTCTCTTTTTGTTTAGGGAAAGGTGACCAATCTGACTCTTAAAATGTTGTTGGCTTAATTTTAAGAATATTTAATGAGGATGAAATTTCTTTAAACACTGCATGCTTTTCATAGAGCCAGATATAGTTGCCTGTAGTAAACTTAAGTTTTTCTTCTTCAGTTCTTCCCATCTCAGTGTGGAAGTCACAGTGGATAATAGGAGAAAGTGCATACTTGCTGTGTGGGTTCCAGCATTTTAAAAACATATGATTTATATTTGTAGAGAGAAAGTAGTACCAGCATTTAGACAACCAGAGCAATCTGAAAAGAATAGCTACAAATAGAAACCCTTTGATGAAGAACACATACATGAATGTTAAAAAAAGAAGACATATATGGCACATAATCATTTATTGAGATACTGTGTGCAAAGTATATTCTAGACACTGATGCATATTCACTGTAAAAAGGCTACAAACCCCAGAAAGTTTGACGAAAATAAGGTCACTCCTGTTACTTTGTTCAAGGTTATTTTTATACACACATGTACATATACCCAAATAAAGTATCTGCAAAATTGAGGGTTTGCTTTTCTTTTTTTTAAATTTTAACAATTCATTAGGGGCTCATTAAATTCTTATCACAGTTCATACATATACATACATCAATTGTATAAAGCACATCTGTACGGTCTTTGCCCTAATCATTTTTTTCTCCTCTTTTCTTTTTTTACATTTTATTAGGGACTCATACAACTCTTATCACCATCCATACATATACATACATCAATTGTATAAAGCACATCCATACATTCCCTGCCCCAATCATTCTCAAGGCATTTGCTCTCCACTTAAAGAGGGTTTGCTTTTCATAGACAGTATTATATCCAGTTCTCCTCCCACCACCACTGTACACACCAGGAACATTTGACTATCACTGACAGTTTTGAAGGCCCCTACTTCCCACCGCTTCCTTTTGGGGAAGACACGGTTTCTAATGGCTATAGTGCTGCATTTTTATGGCCAGGTCTGGGCTTGATTTTCCTTGTTGAGTCTTTATGTTGCCTCGATTTTTTTTCTCTCTCTCTCTGTTACAGTAATCTGATGATCATTCTCTGTAAATCTTTGTGCCTATTTCTGTATGTTGAAAATAAATACATAGGGAAAAGTAGAATTGGAGACCATAGGATGTAGTTTACAAAGAAAAACAAAATGTACAGTGAAGGAATTCCTGCAAAACGCTGAGCTCCAGCCTAGCGTCAGTGGGGTGACGTCCTGGTCCAGTGGAGCAGATCCTCACTCCTATCACCACACAGGAGTGCTCTATCTCAGTAGGGTGCTAGGTGATGAGAGCAATCACTTCCAAATCCCTTTTTTTCATGTAAAGATTACAGTATGCACGCGAGAGCATTAGATGTAAAACAAACACATTAGGTGTCCTTTTTGGGGGGAGGGGGTATTTCAAGAATTTTATTTCCTTTTGTAAGGTATTTATTATTTTTCATTAATATTTTTAGATTTATTTACTTTTAATAATTTTATTAGGGGTCCATACAAATCTTATCATCATCCATCCATCACTTGTGTAAAGCACATCTGTACATTGATTGCCCTCATCATTCTCAAAACATTTGCTCTCTCCCCTTAAGTTTTTGGCATCAGGTCCTCATTTTTTCTCCTCCCTCCCCGTTCACCCCTCCCTCATGAACCCTTGATAATTTAGAAATTATTATTTTGTCGTCTTTCCCTGTCCGACGTCTCCCTTCACCCACTTTTCTGTTGTCCGTCCCCCAGCGAGGAGGTCACGTGTAGATCCTTGTAATCAGTTCCCCCTTTCCAACCCACCCTCCCTCTATCTTCCCAATATTACCACTCACCCCACTGGTCCTGAAGGGATCATGCACCCTGGATTCCTTGTGTTTCCAGTTCCTATTTGTACCAGTGTACATCCTCTGGTCTAGCTAGACTTGCAAGGTAGAATTTGGATCATGATGGGGGTGCGTAGGGGGGGTGGGGCAGAGGAAGCATTTAGGAACTAGAGGAAAGTTGTATTTTTCATTGTTGCTACATCACACTCTGACTGGCTTGTCTCCTCCCGGTGACCCTTCTGTAAGGGGATGTCCTATAAGGGGATGTCTGGTTGTCTACAAATGGGCTTTGGGTCTTCACTCTGCACTCCACCCTTCATTCACTATGGTAAGAGTTTTTGTTCTGATGATGCTTGATACCTGATCCCTTCGACACCTCGTGATTGCACAGGCTGGTATGCTTTTTTTTTTAATGTTAAAGTCAAATATCTGTTTTAATGAGTTTTTATAATTTTTTTAAGACACAAAATCATAGACTGCAAAAATTAATGAATTCTCATTTTCTGTTTTTTTAAATCGTTTTATTAGGGGCTCATACAACTCTTTTTTTGCCTTTTTAAGAGAGTTTATTTGAGTGGTTCTTACAAAGGTTGTTGCAATATGAAAGTCATTGTTCTGAAAAGAAATACCAAGCTGTCTTGTCAAACACACTTAAGTAACCCAAAAATACATTTTAGAGCTCACAGAACTTAAAAAGAGCAAAGATTATATGCAACCAGACAAAACCTATTTCTGCATTTCCTATTTCCTGCTCGGACTGCTTTGCTTACCAGACTGTCAGTGAACATGGAAGGAAATGCAGGGACTCATACAACTCTTAACACAATCCACACATACATCAATTGTGTAAAGCACATTTGTGCATTCATTGTCCCCCATCAGTCTCAAAACATTTGCTCCCCGCTGGTGTGCTTCTTCCATGTGGGCTTTGTTGCTTCTAAGCTAGATGGCCGCTTATTTACTTTCAAGCCTTTAAGACCCCAGACGCTGTATCTTCTGATAGCCGTGCACCATCAGCTTTCTTCGCCACATTTGCTTATGCACCCATTTGTCTTCAGCGTTTGTGTCAGGAAGGTGAGCATCGTAGAATGCCAATTTAAATAGAAGAAAGTATTCTTGCATTGAGGGAGTACTTGAGTCCTTCTGCTACCTTAATACTAAACCTGCAAATATATGCACATAGATCTATTTCCCTATCCTCATATATAAATATGTTTGCATATGTACATGTCCTTATATAGACCTCTATAAATGCCCTTTGCCTCCCAGCTCTTACCTCTATTTTCTTTGACTTTTCTCCTGTTCCAATATCATGCTCAGTCCCCACCAGGGTTTCAGCAATTTCTCTTGGTTACATTATCCTTGATCATGCCCTACCAGGCATCCTACACCCTCCTCATCACCGATTTGGATCACTTATTGTTCCCTTTTCCCTGGGTTTGTTAACACCACTACCTTTCCTCCCACCTCTCCCTCTCCCATGTACCCCCATAATTGTCGGTCCTGTTGTTTGCTCCTTATTTAGACAGACCTGGGGAGAGAATAACATGCACAAAAAGACAGAGCAAAACCATGCAACACTCTGCAAAAAAAGAACAACAAACCAATGACAACAAAACAAATCACAATAAGAAAGAAGAGCTTGTAGTTAGTTCAAGGATCATTTGTTGGCCTTTAGGAGTGTTTTCCAGTCCAGTCTGTTGGGGTGCCACGTCCTGGCCCCAAAGTCTACCTTCACATTCCCTGGGGACCTGGCCGCTCCATTCCCTTGCTGTTGTGTTGCACCCCCTTAGTGTTTTGCCTTGGTGTGGTGGGATCAGATCAGGTGCAGTTCCTACACTGTTTCTCTATTGTTGTCTTCTGTAGTGCTATCTATGATAGGTCAGTGAGGGGCTTCATGTCTCATAGTGGGTACATTCATGTGGTCCTCTCTGTGGACTGGCTGCTCTAATTGGGAACATTGTCAGGTATCCTTTTAAATGTTAGCTTGAAACAAAATAATAAAGCTCTTTATATATATATTCTTAGAAAATGGGTTTGATTATAGTTTTCCCCAAAACCCTACTGATTGAAGTGGACCATAGATGATGTTAAGTGTTAAGTGGAACTTTAAAAAGAGGTGTGAAGGCAGGGACCACATATTTGGTATCTGATTTTCTGACCATGATATTGAGGAATTGATTCAACTCAATTGCTATTTATTTCCCCATTTCACTCATACTTTCTGGTGTTGAATATAAAATTAATCAAAGATATAGTCACAGAATTGAAGGCACTGACCTATAGCACTAGAACAAAACAAGCATTTTCTCTCCATTTGTATTAGTGTTTATTCTGTGGTAAAGCTTTTCTCAGGCTTCCAAGAATCAGTAATGATTTGAGAGTTTCTCAAATGCTACAGTTTTTGGCGTATCTATATCCTACCTGTATGTTACTTTAAATTCTTATTTTAAGCTGACTTTTTGTAAGATCTATTTACATGGGCCATGTGTAGTGTATAGTCACATTCCTCGGGCTAAGTACAAATTTTATAAGCCTCCAAGGAGCCATTCTGCCCACAGAATTAGGGATCTGTTTACCTTTTCAGGTGAGATCAATCTATGTATATTTTAATGAAAATGAACCAGACTATTTAGTAATCATAGATGATTGTGCCAGTGCTAGATTCATTACTTAGGGCATCAAGTAATATGTGCCAGTAGAGTATTTGCTTTTCACAGTGCACCATATTTCTGCAACGCTAGCACTAGATTTTGACTATTGGTTGCTTTGTGCTTTGTTTGGTTCTCTTGTTGAGTCCCTGGTTTCACCCTGCAAACTATGTTAATGAAAACAGTAGGATAGCTGTGACCATCAGAATCTAGTACGTAGTTTGGAAAGGTTCTTAATTCAGTGTCTCTTTGTACAGGTATAGCTGATCAAATGTCAATGTGGCTACATTGGGACCCTGCTTTCAAAAATACCTTTGGTGGTCTTTTTGTGTCCCCTTATGAGTACTTGTGTGACATTAATATCAGGTTCTTTGGTAGTATTTTATTATATTTCATTGCATTGGCCCTAAGTACCTTTTCACAACCAGTTTAGAATCAAACTAACAAGAAAAAAAGGCAAAAGTGGGCATAGATCCCTTCCTGATCAGAACCAAATTTTAATGTGGTGGGCTCCCCACTAACCTTTCCTTATGTCAAACTTTGTTAGGATTTTGTTAAAGGTAAGTGGGAGCGCTAGTAACTTGGGAAGAATATTTCAGTCAATTTTCTCAATTAAGATGATACCCTGACTATACAGAACATGGGTAAGGATGTTTAAAACCACAGATTCATAAAACCTAGAAAACCAGTATTTGCTATTTATTGCTCCAACCTCCCCACTTCCCAGAATATTCTTAATCGGTGAATTTTAGAGGTAGAAGACCTTTTGGGCCTTCAGTTAATTGACACTTGCCCATACAAATAAACTGGGAGTACCATGAGTCTGTTGTAACCTGGTGACAACAGCAGTTAAAATGAATTGCTGGTGAAGTAATACCATTCACCCATTTAAATAATATTTAAGCCCCTGAGAACCTAAATGTTGGCAGTTTCAGCTCACCTCCCCAGCAGCTCATACGGAGAAAGATGTGGCAATCTGCTCTTACAAAGTCCTTACACCCTTGAAAGCGCTGCGGGGCAGTTCTGCCCTGCCACACAGGGTCACTGTGAGTCAGAATCAACTGGCAGCCAGCTGTCGCAGCTACAGCAGCCACATTGTAGAAGTTGGTGTGAAAAAAATGGAGTTACAAAGAAAATGGGATTTTAAAAATTGAATTCTTGAAACCGCCCCCTGTTTTACATGTTTGTAAAGTGCTTTGTCTTAAAGATTCCACTTGCTTAGTTTTCTATGTAAATACTAGTAAAATGTACCTTGCCATAAGAAAAATCCAGTGAAATTCTCTTAGAATTTCTAAGAAGGGCAATTCATCTATACAAATGGTGTTTTATTCTAGTGTCTGCAGAAGCCAAACCTGACCACAGACACAAAGGACAAGGAATATAAGCCCCATGATATTCCCCAGAGGCAGTCTGTGCAGCCCTTGGAAACATGCCCTCCAGCCAGAAGAGCAAAGCGCATGAGAGCGGAGGTGAGTGTTCCTGAAGTGGAGCTGGCATGTTTGTTCTCAGGTCCTCGTCCCATTGCCTCTAATGACCCTAGATTTGGGGCACACATATGCTCCTCATCATTTTGAGCCTAGTTACCCTTTTCAGTGGGGTGTTGTGTATGTTGTAGCTTTTCCACTTGGGAGAACTGTGTCTTCTAAGGGGCAAAAAATCTTGAACTCTTCTAGGTTTATGCTGCCAGAACAGACAGAAGTTTAATTGTTTGTGGTCACAGCTTTAGGAGGAAGAATTGACATTCTTTGTGATGGTATTTAGATTGCACAAAGGTAGGCTATGTTGATCAGAGGTAAAAGCCAGAAGATAAGGGAGATAGGTGGTGAAATGATTTTTAAACAGGTTAGGAAACAGTGGAAGCTATTTTTCACAATTGTTGCAAAGAAGTATTGAATGAGAGGCAAATATTTATATTAAAAAAATGAGCAGCAAGGGGATTTTAAATGAAGAAAGTAGACCATGAGGGAAAACAATCCAAGAGCAACAAGAGGCTTAAAAAATGGTTTCAGATTCTTCTGCTGTGAGAGGTTTCTGCTGAGAACGGAGCCGTGTAGTTTCCCACCCCACTCCCACACCAGGCTGGTGGAGAATTAGTATGCAGGGGTGGGTAGTGTGGGCGGAGCATTTTAGAGCTGAACGTTTTTATATTGGATTCATTGGTCTTCTAAATCAGTCTCTGGAATTTTAATCACTGGTAAAGATGAAAAGTTCTGATATTTGTTTTCTGAAGAAATGAACAGATGTGAGAATTGCTTTTCATTTAGGCAAGTTGGAGATGAAAAAATTTAATGATGATATATTTTCTTCAATAAAGGACATTGCCTTAAAAAAGGTAAACAAGGTTATTTGAAGCCTATAGCATGCTGCAAGTCCATTAATCAAACATCAGTTCTGGTTGCAGCACTGTAAATATGTAAGACATGCTTTAGATGCAGCAGTTCTCAACCTGTGGGTCGCGACCCCTTGGGGGAGGTGTCTAACGACCCTTTCACAGGGGTTGCCTGATTCATAACAACGATAGACTTTTTATTCAAAAGAAAATGAATTCTACAAATGCTTTCAGTGTTGTAAGATGCCAGTGTCATTTATTTGTTCTACCCATAAGTATCAGTACTTCAGGCTTAGTAGAAGTGACTCTGGCTTAGAGATATTCAATGAGGAGAAGGAGGTCCGAGGTAGGATAACAATCTATTGAAAAGATGATTAGGATTGAATAGGAAATCATTTTGGAAGCAAAATTTTTCATAAGTACCAGCAAACTTTGGAGGGCACCAATAAACTCTTTTGGGCTAATGAAATTTTAATATTTTGGAAGCGTGATTGATGATGATTGAATAAAACACAAGAGGAGTCGAAGGAATAGGAAGAAAATAAGAGTTGTTCCCAATTTATGTATTAGAATTCCTTAATTTGTACCCAATTCAGTCTTAGACTTATTCTCATTTACTTTGAATCCCTGAAATCCTTTTTTTTTTTTTCCTTTTGCAATCCACTGATTTTGTGACCTTTCAAAGTGGAGAATACTCTTGTAACTTCTAAGATTCCACATCTATTTCTTAGTTACAGCACTTTTAAGAGTGAGAATGCCCCCACTGATGGAGACCTGGAAGCTCCACTAGAGTCCTGGTTGACTGCCGGGCTGCTAACCCCAAAGTCCCTGGTTGCAACCATTTGGCTGCTCCTTTGGAGAGGGCAGTTTTTCCGTCTCCTTTGGTAGTGGTTCTCAACTTTCCCAATGCCTTGACCCTTTATTTAATATGGTTCCTCATGTGGTGGTGATCCCCAGCCATAACATTATTTTTTTGTTGCTACTTCATAACTGATTTCGGTACTGTTAGGAATCATCATGTAAATATCTGATACGCAGGATGTATTTTCATTGTTACAAATTGAACATAATTAAAGCATAGTGGTTAATAAGAAAAACAATAGATAATAATATATTGTGAAATATTTATTTCTAATTACAAATAAATGAAATTTTGTCTTGAAGCATGGTATAGCATGGGTAACAGTTTTCACACCGGGTACTTATATGTGGGCATATCTGCATATGGGCAGACCCTCCTGGGGATGGATAGAGGAGCGGTGTCTCAGTTCTGAAGGCCATTGGAAATGTGTTATCCAATGGTCTTAGGGACGACCCCTGTGAATGGGTCGTTTGACCCCCCCCCCCCAAAAGGGTCTCTACCCACAGGTTGAGAACCACTATCGTATGGTGTTGGAAGGAAGTTAAAATTCATAATTGATGATGGGTTGCTTATTCGTAGTAAAAATTTAAAAGATTCCACTTGTATTTTTTAAAGTAATTTCTTCTGAAAGGAGATATTAATACATATATATATATATATTTAGGCCATGAGTATTAAAATTGAGCCTGAAGAGACACCAGAAGCCAGAACTCATAATCTGAGACGTCGAATGGGATGCCCAACTCCAAAAGGTGAAAATGGTAAGACAGTTAGTTCATCCACAAATAACAGTTTAAAAAAAGACTAAAACTGTTAGTGAACAACTCAGCACCTATCAATACTAAACACTGGGTTGGGTTTGCTACTTATATCAGTGTCCCTATCCTTTTATACTCACTTGACCAGGGAGGGAGATAAACAGGTGAATTAAATCTATCAGGAAGGTAGTTGAGGATATCAACTGCAGCTAGTTACTGCTATTCAGATTTGATTCAACGGCATTTGTTGAAGAGAAGTGATTTGCAACAAGCCAGGGTTAGGTAGGCAGACATACTTTGCAAATTTGAGTTTTAGCTGTTAGTTGCTTGCATTGGGTGTCAGTGAGCATGAGAATTGATGGGAACCTCAAGTAAGACAAACCCTATACCAGCATGCACAGGGAGATCAAGAAGTTATTAAAAATGGGCTACTCTTGTAGATTGCTTGGTGGAAAGGCAGCACAATGTAGTGAAAAGTACGTAAGAATTTGATTATTCAAAGCTCAGACCTGAATCTGAATTTTGGCTCAACCATCAACGAGTTGTATTAGCATAGGCATGTTTCTTTGATGTTAGTGGATTTGTTGTCAATGGATTAAATTTTTGTAAAAACATTTAGCACATTACCTTTCACATGATAAGTTTATTTGATAGCCAGTTTTAATAGTCTTTTTTTGGGCTAATATATATTAGGGCTTAGGTACTGTGTTTTAGACAAAATTCTCAGTTGTGTGCTAGAAGTTGGGGAGCTAGTAACCTTAGGTCATGGGGCGGAGGATATTGTGTATCAAGGAATGTGTAGCTGATGAATTGTCAGTCGTTCAATTGTCAGTCATGATCAAGAGCCACTTGCTTTCATTAATATATATTCATTGACTTGGAAATTTTTAAGACAATACAAGCTTTTCTAAAAACAATAACAATGGCAACAACAACAACAAAGTAATAGCAGCACTACCTCTAGACTCTCTTCCACATCTGTAATACTGGGTTCTGTTGCTGCTAAAATAAAACCAAGGATGAAATCATGTTTGTGTTTAGTGTGTGGTTTGATCGTTGTGGGTGACAGAGGAGGCAGAGTAAAGCAGAAAGCACTAACTTTGGGGATTGCTTACTGTAGAGAAAGAAATGAAGATCAGTATCAAGCAAGAACCCATGGAGAAGAAAGAATGCATTGCAGACAGTGAGAAGGAAAAGCCCAAGGGTCGATCTAAGAAAACCACCAATGCTGTGAGTTGATGTCTTCCTTCTTCCCTTCCTCCTTCCTCCCCTCCTTCAAGCAATTATTTTGTTTTGTTTTGATGTTTTTATCATTTTATTGGGGGCTCCTAGGATTCTTATCACAATCCATACATACATCCATTGTGTCAAGAACATATGTACATTTGTTGCCATCATCATTCTCAAAACATTTGTCTTCTACTTGAGCCCTTAATATCTGCTGCTCATTTTCCCCTCCCACCCTCTTGCCCCTACCTCATGAACCCTTCATCATTCATAAATTATTATTATTTTCTCATGTTACACTGCCCGATGTCTCCCCCGCCTTCTTCTCTGCTGTCCATCCCCCAGGAAGGAGGCTATGCGTAGATTCTTGTAATCAGTTCCCCCTTTCTATCCCACATTCTCTCCACCCTTCAGGCATCACCACTCTTACCACTGGTCCTGAAGGAGTCATCTGTCCTGGATTGCCTGTGTTTCCAGTTGCTATCTGTACCTATGTACATCCTCTCGTCTAGCCAGATTTTTAAAAAAACACAACATTTTATTAGAGGCTCATACAACTCTTATCACAATGCATACATATACATACATCAATTGTATAAAGCACATCTGTACATTCTTTGCCCTAATCATTTTCAAAGCATTTGCTCTCCACTTAATCCCTTTGCATCAGGTCCTCTTTTTTTCCCCTCCCTCCCCACTCCCCCTTCCCCCCTCCCTCATGAGCCCTTGATACTTTATAGATTATTATTTTGTCCTATCTTGTCCTATCCGGCGTCTCCCTTCACCCCCTTCTCTGTTGTCTGTCCCCCGGGGAGGAGGTCACATGTAGATCCATGTAATCAGTTCCCCCTTTCCAAACCACTCACCCTCTACTCTCCCAGTATTGCCCCTCACCCCCTGGTCCTGAAGGCATCATCCACCATGAATTCCCTGTGCCTCCAGCTTCTATATGCACCAGTGTACAACCTCTGCTTTATCCAGACTTGCAAGGTAGAATTCGGATCATGGTAGTTGGGGGGGAGGAAGCATCCAGGATCTGGGCGAAAGCTGTATTCTTCATTGGTGCTACATCGCGCCCTGACTGACTCAGCTCCTCCCCTAGACCCCTCTGTGAGGGGGTCTCCAGTGGCCGACAAATGGGCTTTGGGTCTCCACTCTGCACCTCCCCCTTCATTCACTATGGTAAGATTTTTTTTTGATGATGCCTTATCCCTGATCCCTTTGGCACCTCATGATCGCACAGGCTGGTGTGCTTCTTCCATATGGGCTTTGTTGCTTCGAGCTAGATGGCCGCTTGTTCATCTTCAAGACTTTAAGACCCCAGGCACTATCTCTTTTGATAGCCGGGCACCATCAGCTTTCTTCGCCACATTTGCTTATGCACCCGTTTGTCTTCGGCGGTCATATCATGGAGGTGTGCAGCCAATGATAGGATTTTTTGTTCTTTGATGCCTGATAACTGATCCCTTCGGGACCACGTGATCACACAGGCTGGTGTGTTCTTCCATGTGGGTTTGTTGCTTCTGAGCTAGATGGCCGCTTGTTTATCTTCAAGCCTTTAAGACCCCAGACGCTATCTCTTTTGATAACCAGGCACCATCAGGTTTCTTCACCACATTTACTTGTTCTCCCGTTTTGACTTCAGCAGTTGTGTCAGGTGAATGAGCATCATAGAATGCCAATTTAATAGAACAAAGTATTCATGCGTTGAGGGAGTGCTTGAGTAGAGGCCCAAGGTCTTTCCGCCACCTTAATGCTAAACCTATAAATATAGACACATAGATCTATTTCCCCATCCTCATATATATGTTTGCATGTACGTGTCTTTGTCTAGACCTCTATAAATGCCCTTTGTCTCCTAGCTCTTTCTTCTATTTCCCTTGACTTTCCTCCTGCCCCACTATCATGCTCCATCCCCACCTGGGTTACAGCTATACCTCTTCTTTACGTAACCTTACCCTTGATCATTCCCCACCAGGCCTGCCACTCCCTGCTCACCACCAATTTGGACCCCAAATTGTTCCCCCCTTTAAGCAATTTTATTGCAACGTTTATATTTTTATGTTTTAGGAAGATTAATTAGTTTAGTGGCTGACAAGAAGGAGGCCTTTTAAGCCAGTTTAACAGTGTCAATTTCTAAATGTGTTTAACACCCCACGTGTGATGAGGATGGTGGTAAAATCTGGGAAGGATTGATAGCCGTTCTTCTGGAGTGTATTCAGTTCATTTTAGCACTTGATCTGTTGGATCATTGCATAAACTTATTGATAAACCACTAACCTATATCTCATTGAGCTCAAGCAAAAAATTCCGGGGGGAGGTTTTCTTGGTGTTTTCCCGCTTTGCTTTGAAAGGCAGGGAGAATGGAGTGAGCTGGAGTAAGGAAGGACAGGATAGAAATGGAATCTTAAGTTTTGTTTATTGTCACAAACAAAAAAGTACAGGTAGTTCATTGTGAAGGATCGGGATGTTTTTCATCCCTGACTCTTTCTGAGGGCGCAGAGGGTGGTAGCTTGACTACAGTGCCCTTAATCTTATAATTTGAAATTTGTAGTTAAGCATTGATTATTCTAAAAGATCATCATTGTAAATGAGGAGGAGTGAAGAGTGGAGACCCAGGGCCCATCTGTAGACAACTGGACCAATCCCCTTACAGAAGGGTCACAGGGATAAGACGAGCCAGTCAGGGTGCAGGGTACATACAACTTTCCTCTAGTTTTTAAATGCTTCCTCCCCCACCCACTATCATGATCCCAATTCTACCTTACAAATCTGGCTCTACCAGTGGATGTACACTGGTACAGATAGGAGCTGGAAACACAGGGAGTCCAATGAGAGGAGAATGGGGGGTATTTGAAACATTGTGAAATATCTCTAAGAAGGATTTCCAGGGGGAGTGGGGAGGGAGGGAGAAAATGAGCAGCAGATATTAAGGGCTCAAGTAGAAGGCAAATGTTTTGAGAATGATGTTTTTGACACAATGGATGTATGTATGGATTGTGATAAGAATTGTACGAGCCCCCAATAAAATGATTTTTTAAAAAAAGGATTTCCATCTGAAGCTCCGTGGCGAGGCTAGATTGATTTTTTTCATTGGAACCAGCAACAATCCATCCTCTGTCCATGTTGTTATTGCTTCAGGTGGATCTGTACGTCTGCCTCCTGTGTGGGAGCGGCAACGATGAAGACCGGCTTCTCTTGTGCGATGGCTGTGATGACAGTTACCATACCTTTTGCTTGGTCCCACCTCTCCATGATGTCCCCAAGGGGGACTGGAGATGTCCCAAGTGCTTGGCTCAGGTAAGAATTTGTGGCAGGGGGGAGAGGCGAGAATAGTCATCCACCCTTTGTTCTATTTGTGTATAGATTGAAAAATACAATTAAATAATTTTAGTTGTCGCTTTTTCATTTATAAATATGAGGGCACATACAGAAGTGGAAAAATTTCATTATCTCCCATTTTATATTCATCAAAAATTTTTTTTCCCCATTTTCAATTCATAATGACATTTGTATGCAGCAAGTGACCATGGGCACTATTCGTCACTGATGACGAATAAAGCTGGTTTTCCCTGTGTTTTATAAAGCAGTTAGTATGTTTTGTGCATGCGTGCATATATGTAGTATGTATGTGCACATACAAATGTACACATGCGCATGTCTGTGTGCATACTCTGTTAGATAGAATAATAATAGCTCATATAATAGGAATGATGTTGTCAGCCTTAAACATGCCCACCCTGTACTATCTGCTGTCTCTACAGCTCCTCTCCCCTTTGCCCACTGGCATTATTTGAGGAATGTCTGGTGACCCTAGTGGTGTGGACATTGAGGCCTTAACCACGAGGCCAGCGGGTGGAGCCTGCAAGCCATTCCACGGGGTAGATGAAGCTATTGGCTCTCGCAGTACCAGAAACCTAAGCGGGGGCGTGGGTGGGTGGTAAACAAGTCCACTCTGTCACAGAAGAGAACTAGGTAGCAGGGGGTTTGACTTGTGTAGGGTTTTAGTTGATCAAACATTAGTTAAAGGAGTCCTGGCAGCACTTTGGAGCAATAGCTGCGAAGTTGGTGGTTCCAAACACTAGCTCCTCACTGGGGAAAGTGTATGCTCTTGTGTATATTTGCCACCTCAGATACTTGAATAGACTCGTATGAGTCGGAATCAACATCAACGGCATTGAGTTTGGATTTCATGTTTTGTAGCATTGTGTGAAACTATTGTTGCCACCCAATGATTTGTTTCTCTTGGCCATTCTGTGTGGATTTTGTAACTTCCATGGGGGAAGGAGGACATTGCTTCCCCTGTTTCCAGTATTGAAGACATGACTTGATCTTGATTGGGACCTTGAGTCTTTTTAATAAATATTCAGATGATTCCATGTAGTGGTTGTTACAAGTCCCAAACAGAGCTGGTGCCATGGAGCAGAGGCCAACACAGGGCCCCTCCAGGTGTCTACTGTGGGCTCTCATACCCAGCAGGTGAGATGACTTGGTGGCTTTAATCTACCAGCCTTATTCTGCTGGTAAGTTTGTTCTAATGTGGACCTAGCCTAGAAGTAAAACAAAAGTTTGTTTTTTGATGAGTAATGAGATAGACTTGATACTACATTTAAGTGTTATTTCAATAACTGAGTAGAAATCCCCCTCTGCCACCTTTTCTCTCCCCTTTCAGGAGTGTAATAAACCCCAGGAAGCCTTTGGCTTTGAACAAGCAGCCAGAGACTATACCCTCCGGACTTTTGGAGAAATGGCTGATGCATTTAAATCTGATTATTTCAACATGCCAGTCCATGTATGTATATATGTACTACTTTGATATGTGATTTTAATAACCCGTGGAGAAAATGTCTCTATTGCTTGGTAGTAATTAGATTCTGCACAATGAAACGTTTATTAAAAAATGGTACTTTAAATGTATGTACAGATAAGGATTTCTCTAAAGACAGGTCTTCCACAGAAATAGTAAATCTACCATAGGAGGTGAGTACCAAGAATTAGAAATCACCTTTCTGTTCAATAGTTTTAATTAAGAAAACAAAACAGAAACTTGACAAAATATCAAGTGTTTGCATGCTCTCACTATATACTGGGATTGTATTTATCATATATGGCTACAGCAGCACAAATTAATCTTGTCAATCCATTGAACTCTCTTGTATTCACTTAGAATAATGGTTCTCAACCTGTGGGTCTCCACCCTTGCCCGATTCATAACAGTAGCAAAGTTACAGTTATGAAGTAACGACGAACATAATTTTATGGTTCGGGAGGTCACCACCACATGAGAAAATGCATCAAAGGGTCGCGGCGGCATTAGGAAGGTTGAGATCCAGTGATTTAGAAGCACCAGCATGCTTCCTTCAGCATTTTCAATAGTTCATCAAGTGAATGCACCTAAATTAAATGGTTTCCTTTCATACCTGTGGATATTGAAGCTGTGCTTTTTTTTGGGGGGGGGGTTCTGTTTACAAAAGGCTACAGCAATCACTTTACGCATGTAGTTCTCTTTAGTTGATTTTATCATCCAATTGAAAATTCTCCCACCCTCACAGCAGTGTCAATTCCTGAAACCATAGCAGGGTAGGAGTAAACCAATTTTTCCAAACCACACTAATTTGCTATTTGTGGTACTTAAAATACTTGCTTAATTAATGAACTTAAATTTATAATCACAGCGATTTTTTTTGGGCTTTGTTTTGTGTTTTGATTCCCCTAGCGCATGGTAGTATTTCTCCATGTGTTTGCTGTAGCCATTTCTGCTGATGCTTGCATATGCCTTTTAAAGATGCTTATTTATGATCGACTTTTTATTCTCCTTACAAGTTGAAGACATGCGTTACTTGGGTTTGGACCCAAATTAGCAACAGATCCTTCACACTCTTGTCTGGTGGCCGTTTATGTAGGCAATGTTGCAGTGTAATGGCTTTTGTTGATATTCTGCATCCTATCTTTTCCATCATAGCTGCCTACATTGCTCTCAGTCAAGTTTAGTGATAAGAGTGAAATGATGGTTTTGCACAATGTGTTTGAAAGCATTCATGCAAACACAGGTAACTATTACTATGGGGTAATCCACAAAATGAAACTAGAGATGATTTCAAAGCACAACAGTTGTGCTATTTCTACGGATCAGAATTTTTTATTTCCTCAATTCCCCTTTGTGATAGAGTCCAAGTCGATAAAGGAACATAGATTCTTAAATACTTCATAGTTGCAAAATTTGTCAGTATTCAGAGTTCTAAAATAAACTCATCATAGTTTTAACAGTCCTTTTAGAAAATAAAGTTTTTGCCCTGCATTGCATGTGATTAATGATCAAGCTAGCGTTTAACGAACACAATTTTTGTTTGGCTTCTGTGCACTTGGCTCATCTAGTCAACTGGTCACAGACAGTTTGTGAGTATCCGTCAAAAAAAGTTCTCTTTCCTCTTTGCTTATATTTCTAGATGGTTCCCACAGAGCTGGTGGAGAAAGAATTTTGGCGGCTGGTAAGCACTATTGAAGAGGATGTCACAGTGGAATATGGAGCTGATATCGCATCAAAGGAATTTGGTAGTGGCTTTCCTGTGCGAGATGGGAAAATCAAACTGTCACCCGAGGAAGAGGTATGCTCAAGATGTCAGGCCCTTTTATTTGGACAGAGCAACCAGTACTTACAGCTGGTAATTTAGTATATCCTTGATCCTTAATATTGGATTAATAATTGTCTTCTGCTAAATAATATATGCTCATATGCCATGTTTGAATATTGAGTTAATAAGTGAACTATGTGATTGTTTAAAGTAATTTATGACTTTCAGCAAATTGTAACTAACAGATATTTTTAAGAAAAACAAAGTGCTCAGATATGCCACTTGGTGGATCATAGTGATATAGGAAATGAAATAGTCCGTAATTAATTTCCACTTTCTGGGTATTGTGCTGGAGGGGTCAGTACTTAAAAGAATTGGATCTAGATCCAAGTAGTTTTGAACGTTAGAGTTTATTTTCCATACTAACAAACTCCTAGGAATATTTTGTTCCCATCCTGGTAGGATGTCAGATTTCTTTTTAGTATATTTTAGTTTTAATATAAATGCATCTCATATACATAGTCCTATGTTCGTGGTTTCTTTAGCAAAAACTAAAAACACCTATGTAGCCAGAAGGAGACCAAGAAATGAAATAGAATGTTCTTCACACCCCAGGAGCCCCTCCCTTTAATAGCCCTGTGCCCTCAAAGTCACCACTGCCTTAGCTTTTGACACCAGAGGCTAGTTTGTCTGACTTACAACTTTGCACAAATGGAGCCACACTGCCAAAAACAGACAGGCTCAAATTATTAAAAGGTCAAAAACCGCCAATATCAACGTATGCTATCGGAGGATGCTGTGGGTGGCCTATCTCCCCTGATGTTACCCTTTTCCCTTCCAGATTCTTTTAACCCAACCTCCAGGAATGCCAGTAATTAGCATGCTGGTAGCTAACCCCGTGTCCTGGTTTGTGTCCCTGTTCTTAGGAATATCTCGACAGTGGCTGGAACTTGAACAATATGCCCGTGATGGAGCAGTCTGTTCTCGCTCACATCACTGCTGACATATGCGGCATGAAGCTTCCTTGGCTGTACGTGGGCATGTGCTTTTCTTCCTTTTGTTGGCACATTGAGGATCACTGGAGCTATTCTATCAACTATCTGCACTGGTGAGACGTCATCAATGGAACCTAGGAGCAGATTGGGAAGGAATAGAGCTACCTGTTCACCTCAGACTCATCCTTCCTTTTTAAATCAGAGCTTCTATAAGATTCTTAGGCAGCCCCGAAATGATAGACATAGTTAGTGTTTTACAGGTATCATGATTCTGGAGGGAGGGAAGATAGGGTTATCTTCTCTCAGAGGAAGAGTCCAAACCTCTGAGGACTGCTTTTCCTGTGAATGTGTGTCCCACTTGGCGATTGGAGTAGCCCAGACATCCCTTGGGGGAAGCTGCGGAGTTTAGGTACCATATTGTCGCCTAAGCCTCTGTGACGACGAGTTTCTCTCTTGTTGGTTTGAATTCTGACATCACTGTCCACAGCAGAGTAGGCCCCGTGCTCATGGGGGTGGGGTGGGAGGGAAGCAGATCCTTGGGCTTCTTTTCAAACTCTTCAGCCACACAGGCATTCTTCGTTCGCATCTGTTCCCCACATCAGCCCCCCCTCCCCTTGCTTTTTTAAGTACAAAACTATTTGAAGATCTGTGACCTATTCAATTCCCCACCCAGGAATTTGAGGATGTGCCACAAGAAAGAGGGAGTTGGAATGTATATGTATAGCATCAGTCCTGCATCCTCTAGACAATCAATCCCAGCTGTAAAATGAAGATTATATTTACCATGCCCACACAGGGATGTTGCAGATTAATTGGTTAACTGTTTAAAGTGCTTTGAAGAACAAGAGCTCTTTAGAAATGCTAATTGCCTTATTAGTGTTTGATTTAACCTCATCTGCCAGAATGGGCAAGGGGAAAAGAAGACTGCCATTGCCAGCCCTCATCCTCTCTAGGAAACAGTGTAACCACGCATCCTGTAGCTAGCACCATACCGGACAGTCTAGGAATGCTAGGAACCTCCCTTTTCCAAAGGAGTAGGTAAAAAGAATGAGCTGCGAAGGCTCACGTTTTAAACTTGGAAATAGAGTACATATGTTCCGATTGCATTCCTAATGGTATTTCCTTGGTTGCCCATATCTGTGCAGCATAGTTTTTCTGTAGCAACACCTGGAAAACAGTTTTGTTTGTGTCAAGTGTTTCGGATCAATTTATTTTTACTGTTTTTCCAGGGGTGAGCCCAAAACCTGGTATGGAGTCCCAGGGTATGCTGCTGAACAGCTGGAAGACGTAATGAAGAAGTTGGCCCCTGAGCTCTTCGTTTCCCAGCCGGATCTCCTCCACCAGCTTGTGACCATCATGAACCCCAACACCCTAATGACTCATGCGGTGCCTGTACGTTGGACTTCATCCTCATGCTAGTTCATTTCTCCCCTCCTAGCTGCTTCTTTAAAAAGAACTTGCTGTACTTAAGCATTTCCCATAGCATAACTTGAGAGCAGGAACAGCTGTCTGCTGCAATTTTGTATTACATTGCATCAAGCCAGTGGGGCTGGATTCTCAAACACCCTAAAAATCAATTTGCTTCAGTTAATAACGAGATTTCTAAGTAGTCTCTCTTTTATCCCTGAACTGTTTGCTTCAACGTTGTTGATTGATTTATTCAAGTTTATTTAAGGTCCCCATTCAATAATGTATATCCCTTTTTTATTGTGACATTGGTTGCAAACCTTCCTCACTGGGCTCCCCTTGCTGTTCCTCCTCCACTGCTGTTCTTCCTTGCCTGGGGCAAATGCTGTCCTCTGGGTCTTGTCTGCTTGACTGCTTCTCATGGGTGATTTTTTGTAAGTCTGTCCATGGTTGCACTGAAAAGTGATCCTGAAGTTGGTGGGATGGGGATCCCTTTGAAGTCTGAGGGATACATAAGGACCACAGTCATCCCTCTATCTGACCAGCAATTCTTGTCTCGTAAAAAAAATGATTTTAAAACGTAGTTTTGCTTTCTAAAAAACACATCTTTATATGATTGTTTTATTCTACAGTTTTCTCACACTCTATCTAGGTCCTTTTGTTACGACTCTAACCAATGGTGTTAGTTGGTCCTTGTAGGTGTACTGAAAAAGTTACATATATCGCCAAAACTTTAGTTCTAGAATACAGCAACACGAAGACATTAAAAATGAAATCACCTATCAGCATGAACTGCTTTTCTTGTGGAAATGGCTAATTTTTGTTAGACTTGGATCACTACGTCAGTGGCAGAATCCTTCACATTACTGTTCCTGCTTCACGAATTGAAAAAATTGGATATGCACCATCTTCATGGAAGTAGCATGCTTACTGAATCTCAGTTATATTGTACCCCATTCCTAATTAAGCTTATATTAAAATGTAATTTCAAGATCTTGGTTTTAGAGGTTAGGATTCATACACTAGTCCATAGGGGGTACGACAAAAATTTTCTTTGAGAGACCAGAAATTATCCTTAAACCATAGTTTACCAGAAAGACCACCATCTGCTAATTGTTGGGATTACATTTTCATTTTATTGTGCTTCAGGTGAAAGATTACTTACTCACTCCTTTCTAATCTGTAGTTCAGATGCAGATGTGCCCTGGGCGTTGGCTGCAGGTCTCAGTGTGTCAGTATGCCGCTCTTTTCTTCCTTGAATTTGTACTAGTTTCACTATGCTGCAGGAGGGTGACCAGTGCCATGGAGTATATGGAAGGGGGAATCTGTTAGGTTACTGAAGCACGTCTTTGGAGGAGGCAGAATATGAGAGTCCTTTCAAAGTTTGTACATTGTTAACTCCACATTTTAAATGAACTTAAAAAAAAAAAGCCCTTGTATGTTTGGCCAAGGACATGGGAGGGAGGAGCAGTAGCTAAGGTGGAAGCTAGAGCGGTGCTCACACTGAAGCTTGCATCAGAACCCTGGGCACTTGGCACAAGCCGGACGGCTCCACACTCATGCCCAGAGGGTCTGCTTCTATCGTTTGGGCTGGCAATGTAGAAGTTCTCAGTCGGGGCTCTTGGCCGCTGATCTGAGGACCATACTTTGGAGAACTGTGAGGTAGAAAAGTACAAAGTCCTGAAAAGCGTGGTGTCGCCAATAGTCCAGTGTGAGGCTTTGTGTGCTTGGAGCAGATAGGTAACTCTGGAGTAGGGGGGTATATATTCCAGGAGACTTCAAGCAGTTCTTGGGAAAATGGAATGAGAAGGATTTTTTATGAACGCAAAAAATGTTTTGTTGAAGAGTTGGGTGATCATTACCACAATACATACATTTCTGAACATTTATTTCTCATACATTTTTGTTGGTTCCCCATTTCTCTCTGTCTCTCTCTCTCTCTCTCACACACACACACACACACACACACACACAGCCCCTTGGTAATTGTTAATCCTGTCACTGTCTTTCTAGATATACTTGACCTGAATTTCTTATATAAATAACCTGGCTCACTTTTAATTGACCAGAATGTTGGGAGATAGGTTTGAGGTCGAAATTAGCTCTGAGATTTTGGAAATCGAATGGGATTTCTTCAATTGCTGAATACTGGTTGTGTAGTAGGTCACGTGTTGTGCTGCTAACCCAAGGTCAGCAGTTTGACTCCACCAGTGAAACTACAGGTAAGGATAAAGCTTTCCATTCCCGTAAAGATTTGTAGCCTTGGATACTGTAAAAGGCAATTCTACTCTGACGTACAGAGTTGCTATGAGTCAGAATTGACTTAGTGGCTCTGAGTTTATTATAAAGTGCTGACAAGCTGATTTTTAAGCTCTCATTGCCAATCAGCCAATGCTGATTGCTAGTGACCATATATAGAGGGTTTCTGAAGCTGTAAATCTTTATCGGAACAGACAGCCTCACTAACCCCATGGTTAACTTTAATCACTACCAGGGCATGCGCATACAACTCACCAAAACAAAGCACCACCAGTGAGTCTATTGAGATCCACAGCTACCCTTCTGGGATGGAGTAGAAGCACCTCTTGGCCTTTCTAAGTTTTTAAGTATTGTGGGTAGCAGCCCCATGCTTAAAGCTGTGCTGCCAATCCTCCTCACAAATGCATGTAAACAGAACAAAACACTGGCTCCAACTTCACCGTTTTCTTGAGTTTTGAGATGCTTCAACCCATTGTTGTGGACTCAGTATTTTTATTGTCTTTCAACCCAAGGTCTCATTTTTTAACCAGATATTGGTCCTTATTTTGTTATGTCCCATTGAGTTTTTTATTGGCCACATTTTGGAAAGAGATCGCCAAGTCCTTAGTTGTAGTCTGGTTCTGTCTACCATGAATGGACTCTGATCATATTTGAATTGCCCCAGTGACCTAGCTTCTAGCACATTGCCACAGGCAACCTTCTGAAGCATTTACAGTAAACCACGGTGTCAGTTGGTTTTAGGGCATCTTAATTTAAAGTAATATTAGGTTATTTTTCCTTATAGCTGTAATTAGAAAAATATGTGATCCTGGATATAACCACATATTTGGTAGTATTAGCCATGCTTTCTGCTCAGATAGTGATCATAATTTCGGGTACTGCTCCAACTTGTGGCAGAAAATGACTAACTCTAGGTCATAGGTCCTCAAATTTATATTTGGTCTGCTGTCCCCTTTTCAAGAAAAGACATGTTCTCACACAATTTTATAAGCCTTTGTACTAAAACCCATATTCCAGGATAACGTGCTTTTGCAGCCTCATGGATTGGTCTGTCATTCCCAGGAGCCAGTCAGTAGTACCCATTTTGGGAAACATTACTGTAGGACAGCAGTTCTCAACCTGTGGGTCACGTTCACAGGGGTTGCCCAATTCATAATAATAGCAAAGTTATAGTTATGGAGTAGTAACCAAAACAA
Source organism: Tenrec ecaudatus (assembly GCF_050624435.1). Taxonomy (NCBI): domain Eukaryota; kingdom Metazoa; phylum Chordata; class Mammalia; order Afrosoricida; family Tenrecidae; genus Tenrec; species Tenrec ecaudatus. The sequence continues at coordinate 220,424,805 of NC_134530.1, read as the reverse complement.
TTTTATGGTTGGGGGTCACTACAACATGAAGAACTGTATTAAAGGGTCGCAGCATTAGGGAAGGTTGAGAACCGCTGCTCTACGAGATATTTTGCTATAGTTTAAACCTCCTCCTAAAAGATAGATGAATCAGTACCCTGACTCACTTTGAGTTGACCAAAAGCTACCTTTGCTGAAGAATCCTCAGTCCTTATCAAGGGGTCATTCAGATATTTATAACAACACTTGAAAGAGGTAGTCGGCAGACATTTAACCCACTCACCTAATGTGGTGGCAGGAACCACTCTTTGGCAGAATATGTGATGTTAGCTGGTATTGATGATTTTGCAGACTTCTTGCACTTGAAGACCAAATGTTCCCGTCCCACTGTTTCCAGCTTTCCACACACAATGTCTGTAGTGAGGATGACCCTGTCTGAAACCTAAACATCTCTCATTTCCCTTCCCCTTAGGTTTATCGAACCAATCAGTGTGCTGGGGAATTTGTGATTACTTTTCCAAGAGCCTATCACAGTGGTTTTAACCAGGGCTTTAATTTTGCTGAGGCGGTTAACTTCTGCACCGTTGATTGGGTATGTTATTACAATGTATCAAGTCTTTTCAAATGTATTGTCTGCCTGCTTGTTTTTCTGGGGAAATGATGTACAATGTTTTGAAAGTACTATATATATGTATATAGCACTAAAATGACTGGTGTTTCACATTGTTACCAGTCCACAGTGAAGCACCGCATTCTAAATCAAGAATGTACTTTTCTATGGGTACTAAATTCTGCTTTTAATTTTAACATTTTAGTGTAAATTTTTTTTAAGAAAGGAGTTTGTTGATGTATACAGGGGTTACCCCCCAAAACAAAAACAAAACCGGAATTGTACTGAGCAGAGCTTTCATAGTACCCACTTTCCCCGCTAGGTTAGCTAGGCTAGTATCCAGCTACTCTCTCTGGTCACAGTGAATTTTTTAAAAAGCAGTTTCCTTAAAATCTCATTTTTTGTATCTCATTTTTTGTGATGGCCAATTTAAGAGAACAGCATGAGGCTGTGAAATTTTGTTGCCTGCTCAGGAAAAATGCCGCAGAAACTGTTGTGATGTTGAACAGTTTACAAGGACAGCACGATGGGAAAAACTCTAGTGTAGGAGTGGTTTTCTCATTTCAAAAAATGTGAAATGTCGATTGAAGACAAACCTCGTTCTGGACATCTGTTGTCAACTTCCCAAGTGGATGAAATTGTAGTGCATTTGGAGTTTGTTCCACCAGGTCAGATTGTTAATCAAGTGTTTTATTAGAGGTTCTGAAAAGATTGTGACAAAAAAGGCCTGACTTGTGGTAGACAGGGGTCTGGTTTTGCCACCATCACAGTGTACTTGCTCATGCAGCCATCTCATTACACCAGCTTTTGCCCAAAAAAACAACAACATGCCTCTCTTGCCCCATGCTCCTGACTCAGTGCAACTTCTTTTTGTTTCTGTGAATGAAGAGGGACATGAAAGGACAGCAGTTTAGCAATGTAGAAGAGATGAAGAAAAGAAACATCAAATAGATGGGTTTGAAAAAAATCTTACCATAGTAAAGGGAGGTGGGGAGTGCCCAAAGCCCATTTGTCGGTCACTGGAGATCCCCTTGCAGAGGGGTCTAGGGGTGGAGATGACCCAGTCAAGGTGCGATGTAGCAATGATGAAAAATACAACTTTCCTCTAGTTCCTAAATGCTTCTCTCGCTCTCCCTCTCCCCCCAATTATCATGATCTAAATTCTACCTTGCAAGTCTGGCTAGACCAGAGGATGTACACTGATACAGATAGGAACTGGAAACACAGGGAATCCAGGGTGGATGATCCCTTTAGGACCCGGGGGGTGGGGGTGAGTGGTGGCAATATTGGGAGGGTAGAGGGAGAGTGGGTTGGAAAGAGGGAACCAAATACAAGGATCTACATGTGATCTTCCCTGGGGGACGGACAACAGAAAAGGGGGTGAAGGGAGACGTCGGACAGGGAAAGATGACAAAATAATAATTTCTAAATTATCAAGGGGAGAAAAAAATGATTAGGGCAAAGACTGTACAGATGTGCTTTATACAATTGATGTATGTATATGTATGAACTGTGATAAGAATTGTATGAGCCCCAATAAATTGTTTTAAAAAAATAAAAATTAAAAAAAAATTATCAAGGGTTCGAGAAGGAGGGGCTAAAAATGAGGACCTGATGCCAGGGGCTTAAGGGGAGAGAGCAAATGTTTTGAGAATGATGAGGGCAATCAGTGTACAGATGTGCTTTACACAACTGATGTATGTATGGATTTTGTATGGACCCCTAATGAAACGGTTAAAAGAAAGAAAAATGTTTTCAAGAATGGAATCAGATGTAACAAATGTATTAAGTGTAATGGAGAGTACTGTGAAGGTGATAAGGTTGTTTTGTTTTAAAAAAAAAGTGAATAGCATTGAAAACATTTCCGGTTTTTTTTTTTTGGCGGGGGGGATACCCCATGTATTCAAATTCAAGCTCACTATTGTACTGATAACAAATGGTTTAGTATCACATGTACTAGAACTAAACCATTCTTTTGAGGTGCATGTGTAAATTTATCTTTTTCAATTACTGCCTACATTTTTGTGGCTGTCGTCTATTAGAACATTGTTCATATATTATTGCCTCTGGGTCTTTGAAATGCAGAGACAAATACAGCCTAGGACCTGACCTAGGAATCTTAGGGTCTGGTTGTAGGGTTAAATTATGAGATGTATTATGATGAAAAATGTGATGTTTGCTACTTTGATAATAGTCGTCAGTAACCTCGGGAACCAGAAAGGAGGAGACACACGTGATTTGTTTCCCTCTCTTGGTGCAGCTGCCTCTAGGCCGCCAGTGCGTGGAGCATTACCGCCTGCTACACCGCTACTGTGTGTTCTCCCATGATGAGATGATCTGCAAAATGGCGTCTAAGGCTGATGTGCTTGACGTTGTCGTGGCTTCCACTGTCCAGAAAGACATGGCCATTATGATCGAGGATGAAAGGGCGTTAAGAGAGACTGTCCGCAAATTGGTAAGGTGTCTGGAATTATATGCTACAAGGTATTGTATGCTACAAGGTATTAATTTGGTGAAGTTGTTCTTAGCTTTAGCAACATTTTTAGAAGACTTCTTTTGTTTAAGGCATCATAGGTCATTCTTCTAGATACACAATAGCATCTCATTGTGGTTTTAATTTCCATTTCTCTAATGACTAATGAATGAAATGCTCACTATGGGTTTTTTGCCACTCATCTGCTTTCTTGGATGAGGTGTCCAAATCGTTCACCTGTTGTTCCTATTGAGTTATTGTTAGAATTCTGTATCTATTCCATATACCAATTCTCTTGCTAGTTTTCTGCAAATGATTATCTTCCCTTCGGTGGTGTATCTTCATTTTTCTAGCATTGACTTACAAAGAGTAGGATTTTTTTTTTTTTGCCTTTGATAAAGTCCGTTCTTTTGTGGAAAATGTGGTCTGAGACAGTCTCACCTGTACCAAAGCATAAAGCCTTTCTCCTGGACACTCCTAGAGAGTTATGGTTTCAGGTTGAACTTATTTTAAGTAAATGTTACAGACGGTACAAAGTTTAAGTCACAGGTAGCCATTTAATATATGGATGTCTGCTGGTTCCAGTACCATTTCTTGTAAAGACTTTCCTCTCTCCATTGAGTTGACTTTTCTCTCTCCATTGAATTGCCTGGTGTTTTTTAAAATCGGTTGCTTACATGTGCATGGGTCTTATTTTTGTACCCTTCCTCGGTCTATCCTTTTACTAGTCTTTTGTGGTCTTCTTGTAGTAAGTCTTAAAACCAGTCAGTGCGAGCCCTCCAACATTATTTATTTTTGTTTTATGACTTAATTCCATTGTTTTTCAAAATAAAATTTAGAATTAGATTGATTTTTTTTTAAAACATCTTCCCCTCAGCCCAGCACACTCACTCAGTGAAGGTTGTTGGATATCTTCACAATATTGAATCTAGTCTATAAGTATGGTTATCACTGTACAGAGTCCTCTTGATTTAGGTCATCAGTAATTTGTAGGCTTTATTGGATCTATAGGTATCTTTTGGTTCTTGCTTTGTAAAAGTACCCAGCAGCTTTTTTTTTTTTTTTTGGTAGCTGGTGTTAAAAAGCTCCTTTAAAATAGTTACTTGCAAATAGACCCACATTCAGGCTGTGGGCTCATTACAGCTCTTCAAGTTACCACCCACCTAACTCTGGCCCGTATGTTAGAGTGGGTGAAAGCAGTGCCCACAGATCATGGTTAGCACAGTTTGGGAGCAACAGGAAAGAATTAGTTTTCCCAGGTAGGGAAAATGGAACAATTGACATATATCATTCTTAACAAACATCCTTGAGCTAATTCTTAATCTTAACTTTAAAGGAAAATTTCAGCCACACCAAAAATGACTTAAAAGTAAGGTTCTATCTTGTCTAATAGGAGAGAATGTCAAAAAGATGTCCCTTCTAGACAAACAACATAGATTGGCTTGCCTCTGTTTGCTAGGTGATTATTCCGTTTTTTAATCGTGCACTCCCTGTTTTATTGGTGGTGTTGTTAGAAGTTGATCTGCTCTTTGTCTTGGGCTCTGGTTGACATTATTATCCTGTGGAGGTTTCTGAGGTGTACTTTCTTTTAGGGCGTAATTGATTCAGAGAGAATGGATTTTGAGCTATTGCCAGATGATGAGCGCCAGTGTATAAGATGCAAAACGACATGCTTCATGTCCGCCATCTCCTGTTCCTGTAAACCTGGCTTGCTTGTTTGCCTGCATCATGTAAAGGAATTGTGTCCTTGTTCTCCTTATAAATACAAGCTGCGGTGAGTAAGAAGGGTGAAATCCTTTATGGAAACGCCAGATCTTCCATTAATACAAGCTCCGTGGCATCCCTGTTTCTGGACTGAAATGTTGAGCGTGATACTTCCCCAAACCCACACACCTCCACGTTTAGTTGGCTGTTCTGTTTTCAGGTATAGATACACTCTGGATGATCTCTACCCCATGATGAATGCACTGAAGCTTCGAGCAGAATCTTACAATGAATGGGCCTTGAATGTGAATGAAGCTTTGGAGGCAAAGATCAACAAAAAGAAAAGTAGGTGGTATTCTACTGTAGTATGACTTCATGCTCTGCAAATTTGGTCTGATTGCCATGCAACCAACCTAGTTAACATGAAACAGCCCATCCCAGCCGCATCCTGTGTTAACCCCTAACCCCTCTTATAGACACAGAACATTCCTGGAGAACATGTAGGTGGGCGCAGCAGACACCTTTCCCTCAAAGTGAAAGATCTAGGAACTGTGCAAGGTCATGGATGTAGGGATGATCACATGAAGAAGAGGCATTTAATATTTTAGAAAAACTTTTTCAAAGCTTTTATTTATTTATTTATTTTACATTTTATTAGGGGCTCATACAACTCTTATCACAATCCATACATAAGTTGTATAAAGCACATTATGGTTTGTTTTTAACCAGATCTGATGACAAAGGCAAAAGGACATTAAAGGTGGTGTTTCTGGAATAGTGTTTCATCATTTGATTGTGCTAGTTAGAGTCAAGGCCGCTGTCACTTCAAAATGCTTTCCTTTTTGGTGCCCACCTGAGAGAGTCTCCCCTTTGGGAATAGGAACACTCCCTGCCTCAACATACCAGTCACATGCCAACTGCAAAGAGAAAGAAAGTCAAGACGAGATGGGCCCAGCAACAATTAGAGATGTTTGTGTTGCTGTTTTCACAAACCAATTATTTTCTATTTTCTGTATCGAATAGTATTTCAGGTCTAACATTTTTCAATTAAAAGCTTATTCCTGCTAGACAAAAACAACAAAAAACACACCAAACATGTTAAATATTTATAGCTAACAATTAACAAGCAAATTACTCCATTGTGTTTTACCCTGGCAGCAATAAAGCATGCGCACTGAAGAGATTTTCTTCCTCTGTTTGTAGGTCTGGTGAGCTTTAAGGCTTTAATCGAAGAATCTGAAATGAAGAAATTCCCAGACAATGATCTGTTGCGTCACCTGCGCTTAGTCACACAGGACGCAGAGAAGTGCGCTTCTGTGGCTCAGCAGCTGCTTAATGGCAAGAGACAAACCAGGTATGACGTTTCCTGCTACTCTGGCTCCCGCCAGTGTCCGAACCAGGGAGTGGTGAATGTTCTCATAAGGCTTTCCTGTTGGTCTTTGTCTTCATAGATACCGCTCAGGTGGAGGGAAATCCCCAAATCAGCTGACTGTGGATGAGCTCCGACAGTTCGTGACTCAGTTGCACGCTCTTCCGTGTGTCCTCAGTCAGACGCCGTTGTTGAAGGTAACCCTCATGGGTTATGTGGAGAGGGCGCTAGCGATCCGATGTTGTGTAAATACACTTAGCTATCATGATTATTCTATTTCCTTTAGTGGTTAATATGTACATTTGCTTTCAAATATTTTAAATGACATAACCATCACAGTGTCTTAAAAATAATAGGCTAGCAGAGGATAGAGTGAGCTGGAAATTTTTTCGTGGAAAATGGCTGCTGGTTAGTTCTTGCCGTTGGTGTATAATCGATTGTAGTCGCTTGTTACGCGGGCAACTTACCTCCTTTACCCAGGTTCACCCACACCGAGTGTGTGTTGAAGCCTCCAAGTGGGAAAGGAGCCGTCTTCTCATGTGACAACCTGTGTTTTATAGGATCTCTTGCACCGTGTAGAAGAGTTCCAACAGCACAGCCAGAAACTGCTTTCTGAGGAAATGCCCAGCGCTGCTGAGCTGCAGGACTTGCTAGACGTCAGTTTTGAGTTTGACGTTGAACTCCCCCAGCTCGCTGAGATGCGTATCCGCCTGGAGCAGGCCCGTTGGCTGGAAGAGGTGCAGCAAGCTTGCTTAGACCCCAATTCCCTTACTTTAGATGATATGAGACGTCTCATAGACCTTGGGGTGGGGCTGGCTCCCTATGCAACGGTGGAGAAAGCTATGGCCCGGCTGCAAGAACTGTTGACAGTGTCAGAACACTGGGATGATAAAGCCAAGAGTCTTCTCAAGGCCCGGTAAGAAAATCAGCCCCCACCTCTGAGCACACTCCTCTCTGAGCACAGAACATACACATATTCAGTGAATGTTATTTGCAGTTCCACGCGTCCATGTGGACATAGTTCAGTTAAAGGGTGGTGTTTTACAGTGTGGTTAAATATGTTTCCTCTTTACTTCAGTGATGGAGATGAATGAATTAAACTACTCATTGTTTCTCAACGTGGGTAACACCGTGCCCCTCCCACCCTGGGGTGCTGGGCCAAACCAGTGGGGGGTCCTGAAAAAGCAGACAGCTGCCTACAATCTATTCTAGATTTGGCTATAGTGAAATGTATCGAATTGCTAGGGGGATGCTGAGGAATTCCGTTTCTATAAAGAGGGCAGTAGACTGAATGAGTTTGGGAACCATTGATTGGACATGCCTTTCTTAGAGAGTTGGTTTAATGAAATTTCCCTGGACCCATTATTTCTCTCATAGAGAAAGGTTTGAATCATTCAAACCCACAGATTGTGTGCCCTAAGGATTCTTAAGGGAAACAGGTCTGCACTTTTCTGACTAATAGAGATGATGTTGTTGGATACTGGTAAGTCAGTTTGAGCTCCTAGTACCCTGATATGACAGACAGACCTGCTTCATAAGACTTTCTAAGCCATGTCTCTAAGGAATCGGACGGCTAAGTCTTTATCTCCCACAAAGCTGCCTGTGAACTCGAGCTGTACATGTTTAGGTCTTAGTCCAGTGCTCAACCATTTGTGTGTGCCACCCGGGCTCCTGACAGTGAAGCTGTAGTCTATAATTTCTAACAGGAACAGGATTATGCATTTGTAATTGAAGGTACCTTACCTGTATGTCTTTAAAAAAATGTTTAATTAAAAGATCATTTTATTGCGGACTCTTACAACTCTTGTTACAATCCATACATCGATCGCATCAGGCGTGTTTGTACATATGTTGCCTTCATTCTTTTCTAGACATGTATTTTCTATTGAGCCCTTGGTATCAGCTCCTCTTCCCCCTACTTTAAAAAAATTTAAAAATAGTTTTATCTGTATATACTTCATGGGTTATAAAATGTTATCATTCAGTAGTATTAAGGTTTGTTAGCATTTTTTCTTAGCGTTTTTTAATTATACTCTCATTGTTAGTACTCCATTTCCCTCTGCCAACCCCTAGGCCAGTGGTTCTCAACTTTCCTAAATGCCGTAACCCTTTGATACAGTTCTTCATGTTGTGGTGACCCCCAACCATAAAATTATTTTCGTTGTAAAGGAGTCGTTCAACCCTCAAAGAATCACAACCCACAGGTTTGAGAACTCTGACCTAGGCAATATGAATCCAGTTAATGTCTCTAGATCTTCCTGACCTGAATTTTGCATACAGAAAACCACACAGAACACAAAATATACATAGAAAAATTCCCAACAACAACCAGACAAAACAGAAAAACCCGTATCAAGAAGAAAGCAGAACAAATTAAAAAAAACAACTTGAAAATGAGACACGGGAGATAAAATTAAAAGGTATTACATTTTAATCTAATTACACCTGCCATCATAGACTTTAGAATACTTTTTGTCGGATAGGAAGGCTGTGTCCCTTGAGTGGTCAGAGGGGATTCACAAGAGACTTAATCCAGATGTGTACCCTGCAAATAGATTTTGGGCTTCCATTGTCTACAGCCTTCTGAAAACCAGGTGTTCACAATTTGAACTTGATACTATTCATGTTACTTGAATTCTTTGATCACACAGATACTGGTGGGCTGCCGTGGGGACTTAGTTGGTGTTGTCTGTATTTTTGAGAGATTTAGTTAAACACAGAGGAGGCATCTGAGGAGCAGAAGTGAATATAACACTGTCCTGCCCCTGATGGATGGTAAATGGGTTCAGCTGACACACAAAAGCATTATCCAGGTTGCAGATAGTTTCGTAATTTTTTGTTGTTTTTAAAAAAATCATTTTATTGGGGGCTTGTACAACTTATCACAGTCCATGCATATATATATCAATTGTGTCAAGCACATTTGTACATTCATTGTCCTCATCATTTGCTCTCCACTTAAGCCCCTGGCATCAGCTCCTCATTTTTCCCCTTCCCTCCTCCCTCACGAACCCTTGATAATTTATAAATTATTACTTTGTTATATCTTGTCCTGTCTGACATCTCCCTTCACCCACTTTCCTGTTGTCCATCCCCCAGGGAGGAGGCCACATGCAGATCGTTGTAATCGGTCCCCGCTTTCCAACCCACCTTCCTTCCACCCTCCTGGTGTCACCACTCACACCACTGGTCCTGAAAGGATCATCCCTCCTGGATTCCCTGTGTTTTCCAGTTCCTATCTGTACCAGTGTCCATCCTCTGGTCTAGTTTGTTTGGTTTGTTTTATAATTTTAAGGAGCAGAGGTGCCCCATTAAATTTTGATTTTATTGGTAAAACGGATGTAATGAGTTTTGACAGTGTATCTAGCCAAAACATCAGGAGAATTAGCACCGAGTTACCTTCTGCAAATGGATGTTTGTGATTGGTTATATCAACTTAAATGCTTCACTGGGTCATAGGCTTTCTAAATCTTTGGTACTTTGAAACTCTTAATGCAGCCATTGAAATGTTAATTGGACAATCCTAGTCGGCTGTGCCATTTGAAAAACATATTTGTCATACGGATTTCTTTTGAATTGATTGCCTCCCCCTGGGCCCCTGGTAACCACAACCATAAAGTGCAAAGTAATGTTTCTGGTTTTATGTTCATAGACCACGACACTCAATGAACAGCCTTGCTACAGCAGTCAAGGAGATTGAGGAGATCCCTGCCTATCTGCCCAATGGGGTGGCTCTAAAGGACTCCGTCCAGAGAGCCCGAGACTGGCTTCAGGACGTAGAAGCCCTCCAGGTTGGTGTCTCAACCCGTGTCCTGAATGCCATATGTGCATCTGTTGTGTGAGGTGCCAGTTCTTGTGACATCCTCACCGTTGTTGTTGTTGTTGTTGTTGTTGTTGGAGTCCATTGTTGGCAACCGTAGTTCCGCTCCAGCTGGTGGAGGGCTTCTTCCTTTTTTGTTTTTGCTGCTCCAGTGAAAACACTGCAGACTTAAGACGTTGGGTCTCAGTCTCCAGATTTACTATCTTTGAGCTGTCCAGATCTAGACTTCTGTCCAATTGATGTACCTTCTAGCTATCATCCTGAGCAGTTGGGTCATCTAAAATGTAGATAATGGAACCACACTTTTCTGGAAGGTGGAGAGAAAAGTTGAAGGTTGGATTGGGAATAGAAGAGAGCTAAAAATTAGGTAGGTGAGAAGGTATAGTATCTAATCCTTGAATAATGGAATTTCCTAGTGAAGATTTGTTGACTGGCCAACCACGTTCGTGTTGAGCCGCAAGAATAGCTCATTTACTGGGTGTAGTTCCATGAATATTGCTAACCCCAAAATACCCATTGCCTTCAAGTCAGTTCTGACTCATAGCAACCCTATAGGACAGAGGCAAACTGCTCTGTAGACGGCCTCCCCTTTCTTCTTTGGAGTAGCTGGTTGTTTTGAACAACTGGCCTTGCAGTTGGCAGCCCAACAGCTAAGCCATTGCACCCCCAGGGCTCCACAGCCCTGCCAAAGAAGCAGCAACAAGAAAATACATTGCGACTCGTTACCATCTTTGTCTGGGTTAAATGTTTTACTCACTTGCCTCTCAGTGACAAACAAAATAAGTCTACCTGTGTCATTAAAATACAAACAATTCATTGTATGGTTTCTCCCAGTTTTAAGCTAAGTAATTTAATCTAAGAAGGGATAGGAGAGCTTTTTCCCATTTTCTTCTAATCATTGTAAACCATGAAGTCTTGTGGATCCAGTGAGATAAAAGATGTTTGGATTATCTAAGGGGTTCAGTTTATATGATTTTTTAAAAATTATGTTTTGTTGAGCCTATCAAATGCTGTATGGCTTTTGGGATATTTGTGCCATTTTATGTGGTGTTCATTGGCCAGATGTTAACAAGTAACCAACAAGACAGTTCTAGACAAATGTTTATAAGAAACCGCCTGGCCAGCTGTTCCAGTTAATAGGAAAGAGAAGACACTGGTTTGAGGAGAGGCGAGAGAACCGGTGCCCGTCGGCCACCGATGTACCTATAGCAGCTTGTGTGACTCGGTCCTGGAGGCGTTCCCTGTGGCCACAGTCTAGAAGGGACGGGACTGCAGTGAAAAGAGGCTAACCTGAAATCAGAAAAAAGGGCATGATAATAATTTAGTCTGTTTGCTCCTTTTCCCCTTATATAATGTATATGCTATTTCGTACTTAGCCCTATGCTCATAGAGGGTAAAAGCAAATGTTCATTTCTGAAATATAGCTCGGCCTTTACTTAAATCCTGTATATAAGGACTAATAGGGAGGTGTAACTAACAGGAAACAAAATTCTGACCTGGTAGATTCTTTCTTTTTAAATGTTATTCCGTATTCCTGTTTTGTACATAGAATATTTCTAAATCACACTGTAAGCAATAACATGTAATGTGTGAGACATCCTTTCATTTTAAGGGTTATGTCCAACAATTTTAATTGTCTAGGAAAAAATATCAAAGGTAGAGGGCTTTCAAGCCTCCCAGACTTTTCCCAAAAATACTCCTGCTGACATGTCCGTTAATCGAGTGGAGCGAGTTATCCTCCATTCCCTACTTTCTTTCATCCCCAGTTACGCTGTGGTTTGGTGTCTACGTACCGCATTTGCTCAGTCGGTTCCTTTAGTGCAGCGGTTCTCAACCCGTGGGCTGAGACCACTCTGAGGGTCAAATGACCCTTTCACAGGGGTTGCCTCTTTCCTAACAGTAGCAGAATTATAGTTATGAAGTAGCAACGAAAATAATTTTATGGTTGGGGTGGTCACCACCACACGAGGGACTGTATTTTAAAGGGTTGCAGCATTAGGAAGGCTGAGAACCACTGCTTTAGTGTATTCTATTACCTATAATTCCTATGAATTGAAAGTTGAGAAGCCTAGATGGGTATGTTTTGGCCTGGTATACTTGCATCTTATCAGTTGCACCCATCATTTTATTCAAGCAACACCCCTGGCCCACCACTTGCCGCCATACCCCAATGCTGTTGTCCTTGAGGTATGGCCAGCCCATCGATGCTCAAATTGTTACCTCAGATAAACAGCATTAATCAGCACAGCTGGTTTGTTTGAGATGAAATTGTCTCCTGGAGGCATACTTGTTAGTGATGCAAATTCATAGATATGACTGTATATCCTGAAACGGAATGTTTGAAGATGGAGCCCAGGAATTTGTGTTTAAGTGCATTCTTCAGATGATCCTCGTACATTAAAGTTTGAGAATAACACTTTCAATTCATACTCAAGTTTTCTGAATCATTTATGCTGTACAAATTGCTGTAACCCATCAGTGGAGAATGGGATGGAATAAAAAGGCTGTTTTGTTGCTTTTTATAAAAGCCTGAGTGACCTATAACTTTCTGTGTAAAGTTTTTGAAATTATCCACAGGGACTGAAATGACAAGATGTGAAGTTGTGAATTATGAGCTTCATATTCTTGTTCTTATTCCTGTCCTTAGAGCCGAGCATATGTCCGGCTTTCTAACTATTGGTTGTGGGATTGATCCCCTGTCAACACATCAGCACCACCACTAATTGGTCAACTACTAGACCCTGTTGACTTATGTGATTTTTAACTTACTGAGATCGCGAAATGAAGCAGGCCCAGTGTGAATGATGTCTACCCCCGCCCCTAAATTGTTGTAACTTTTCTCCATGTATTTCAAGGCTGGAGGACGTGTGCCAGTGTTAGACACACTCGTAGAACTTGTTACCCGAGGTCGAGCCATCCCGGTCCATCTGAGTTCTTTACCAAGACTGGAGTCACTAGTCACCGAGGTTCAGGCTTGGAAAGAATGTGCTGCTAATACATTCTTGACCGAGAATTCAACTTATTCTCTCTTAGAGGTAAGTTTACAACCAGTGCGCACAAGTGTGATATCACTGATTGATCTGCTCTGTTCTGTGAGTCATTTCAGTAGAGCCAGGGGCATCTTCTAAGCCTCTGGTGAAATGACCTTCTAAAATGCCTTTTTTGGTGTGTTTAGGGTAGCAGCCATGGGGTCAAGATGACCGTTTTCCCCAGTGTATGGAGGAAGTTCCGTCAGTATTGAGACAGACCTTGATCTTGCTTCACCTCCTGCAGTCGATGCATGAACTCCTCAACTCACATAGACGGCTTCAGTCCTCTACTTTCTGTTTCCTACTATGAGTTGTGCTTTGTCATTGGAATTGACATAATAGTATACCATTAGTTACTGAATTTTGAATCTGGGCTCAAAGCCAATCTTGTGTGAGTTTCCCCCTCTCTTTTAGGAGGTCTTCTGCCCTGAAGGTTGCAGATCCCAAAGAGAACATAACAGACACGTACTTCTTCCCACATTTGATCAGTGTGTGTGCTTGTCCCACATTAGGTCCTGTGCCCTCGATGTGATATTGGCCCTTTGGGGTTGAAGAGGAAGCAGAGAAAGTTAAAGGAGCCCCTTCCAAGTGGGAAGAAGAGAAGCCCCAAATTAGAGAGTCTGAGTGACCTGGAGAGAGCTTTGACCGAGAGCAAAGAGACCGCTTCCGCTGTACGTTGTGGGGGACTTCTCTGTTTTTCCTGCTCTGGGCGGGGAGACGATTTCTGGCCCTTCCCTACTTGCCAGGAATTTTGGGAAGGCAACTCGAGGAATATACGGAGGTGCCATGCAGTGAGTGCAGAGGAAGGACTTTTGTACATTTTGTTGCGCTGGCAGCCCTCCCAGTTCCTATGGCTGACTTCGGAGATCTAGACTCAAAGAGAAGGTGAAACGGCAATCCCTACCTATTGGTTTACAAGAAGAAATATACTTAAAGCATATACGGGATATGCTTGCTGGAACCACATTAGCATTTAGTAACCATGTCAGTGCAAACATGAGATCATGTGCAGGAAGCTGAAGAAGCAGGATCTACCTGTGGTGTAGCGAGCACCTGGCATCAGCGTAAAAGACAACAGCTGTGGGTTCTGGCTGCTTTTGATGGCTTGAGGCATCGTTCAGTGTTCAGAGTAGCTGCTCCTACTGCTAGGGTGATGGCAACCCTGAGCCAGGCAGCTGTCTTCCCCTATGGTCCGTAGCTGTCAAACCCTCCTGTGAATGATTTATCCTTTGTTAGGCCATGTTTTGTGCATTCAGTCAGAATCTGGGGAAAATTTTGCTTGAGTACCATTCTGGTCTCTATTCCTATGTCTGTGGTTCTTTTTTGTGAAAACTTAGAAGGAACTTATATTCCTCCTCACCCGAAGTGCCCGCGATTTGGCTGGCGCACAGTCCCTGAGCTATGAGGTGCTGCCCACCCACAGACCCCTGGTTTGAAAACTGCGTTACTTGTTGATTTCATGGTAGAACTTTGAATGGTCAGCAGGTTGCTCTCTGTTTCAGGCACACATGCACCTCAGCTCAACAACACCCCCACCCCTCCACCGCTTGCCTGCAACATTATATTTTCCTCTAATATAATGGCTGGGTATGTGTGTGTTTGTGTGTACTGCAAGTTTGTAACATTGTCTACTCATAGAACTTTTTGTTTCTTTCCTAATCCCTCATTTATACATTTTGTAACCTCCGAACCAAGGGGATGATGGGGAATTCATTCTGGTCTTTGCAGTCAGAGGCCTCACCTGGTGAATCATGGTAGGCAGATGTGATCCTTAACATTTTAATGAAGTGAATGTCGAATTTGGAAAAAAGCACTAGGGTCCACAGTGGTACCAGACAAAGACTTGGTTGCCAATTTTTTCTAGAGATACCCTGGCTGGTAAAACTGGACATTCAGTTGGTCAGGTGTTAGTGGCCAACTCTGACTTTGATTTAAATGTGCTACCTATGTAGTCTGCTTTGAGAGTAGGCGGGCTCCTCACATATCAGACTCCTGTTTATGTGGGAAAGGGTTTCATTTATGGGCAGCTTGTCAACGATGGGATCCTGCACTTTCTTGTAACTTGGCTCTCTTGAAAGAGGATAGGGGTTACAATTTGGGTTTATTACAACTTTCTGCCCCAAAACAACTTTATATGAATTACTTGCTCTTTGCTTTTAACCAGTAATCTTGTTGTTGGAGTGTATTTAATAAGTAATGGATAGTGAGGTGTTTCTACTTAATTTTTAAAGGTGTTTTATTGTCAGCTGGGTGAAGGTTACAGAGCAGGCCACTTTTCCATGCAACAGTCATGCATTCACTCGCATTTCTTTCCTGTCACTGACTGCCACCTCCTGCCGTGTAACATCTGTGTGTCCTTCTCTGAACTCAAGCGGCTGACTTCCAAATGACCACGTGAACGTGCGCTTGGTTTTCTACCAGTGCTGCTGGTGTCCAGCACTCACAGAAAGCCCTGTTGTTGGCAGGTGTCTAAGAAGGGCACAAGAGTTAATGGCACTGGGCAGCAAACGGAGACCCTCTGGGGTGGTTCCATAGAGTGCAGTGGTTGTCAACCTGTGGGTTGAGACCCCTTTTGGGGTGGGGTTTTTTCAAAGGACTCTTTCACAGGGGTCGCCTGATGAAGTAGCAACAAAAATAATTTGATGGTTGGGGGGGTTCACCACCACATGAGGAGCTGTATTACAGGGTTGTGGCATTAGGAAGGTTGCGAACCATTGATAGAGTGCGAGCAGCCCTTTATCTCCAGAGTGATGGACTCTCGGGACAGATAGCAGGCAAAGAAGCAGTGCAGTGTGTGTTACTTGCTCCCTCTGGAGTTCACTGTGCCCTGGGCACACTGTGTTCCTTGAGCTGGGCACTGTTAGTATTCCTGTGTTTCCCCTGCAGAAGTTGCGCCACAGGGGGGCATGGCGCCCGTATTTGCAGAACTAAAAGAACGTGGCTCATGTACTCTAAGAGCCAGTTCTCTGAGCTGGCCTTGTTTTCTGTGACATTGTCCTTGATTTGTCACCCCCTTTCAGATGGCAACGCTTGGCGAGGCTCGTCTACGGGAAATGGAAGCCTTGCAGTCTCTCAGACTAGCCAATGAAGAGAAATTGCTATCGCCTGCCCCAGATGTGGAGATGAAAGTCTGCCTGTGTCAGAAGGCCCCAGCTGCCCCCATGATCCAGTGTGAACTCTGCAGGGATGCTTTCCACACCACCTGTGTGGCTGCACCCACTATTTCCCAAGGCTCCCAAGTCTGGCTTTGTCCCCACTGTCGGAGGTCAGAGAAACCTCCACTTGAGAAAATCCTGCCCCTACTGGCCTCCCTGCAGCGCATCCGAGTCCGCCTCCCTGAGGGAGATGCACTTCGATATATGATCGAAAGAACCGTGAACTGGCAGCACAGAGCCCAGCAACTGCTTTCCTCAGGGAATCTAAAGTTGTTGCGGGACCGAGTGGGGTCGGGACTATTATATAGCAGATGGCAAGCCTCAGCAGGACAGGTGTCAGAGACAAATAAGGTGAGTGTGGCCTCTGCTTGGCCGTCGTGGGAACGGGCTTGGTGTAGCCCACACGGTACCAAGCCCGTTCCGTTGCTCCCTTCATCATGATGCTCACTCTATCATTCGCTCCCCACTTCATCTCTCCCACTCCAAGGGTCGTGTGTATCTACTTTGTGGGGGTTTTTGGGGATGGTGTGGAGCTCTTAGTACCCAAGGATTGCTTTTCAGGGCCCCCTATTCTAGCAAACAGGGGGCCCCTGTTCTTGGTTTTGAAATGCGTCTGAGTGCTAGGCTACTAGTGGACTTTGATTCTCTTTAAACGTTTTATGTGCTGTTTGATAGTTTATTTTTAAACTCTTGTGACTGGAGGAAAACTTTTCCTTATGTAAATGAATGCTAATTGTTCCTTCACTCTGTCATTTTGGCTTACAAAAGTTCTGTTAAGAGCATTGTACTCTCAGATATGGCGGGAAACCTGTGTGCACATAATTTTCCCATTTATAAGTTGTATTTATATACTTAGCATGTGTGCATACATACCTATATATTTTTTAAATTTAGCCATGATCATAAAGCTCTTCTCCCTTCCTTCTCTGACTGAGTCACTGAATGAAAAGGGACTCATCTGGCACTGGGTGCTTTGTTGTTCTTTGAGGAAGAAGGCATTTCGCAGGGATTTATGCCCTCTGTATGTGGCCTTAGGGTAAAACTGTGATTCTTACCACCCGGTCTTAGCAAAAGCAGCCACACTCTTACTGCCCCTGCGATGGGCCAGCCTGGCCTTTCTGTCACCTGTAGAAGGTGGCTGCTGGGAAAGTATGTGAAGGTAGCAGTTGGAACCTTGGATATGGCCAAGCTGATGGATGACTTGGGCATCCAGCACAGATGTCTCTACTATAGATGTCACAGCTCCATTGTGTTAGACCAACACCGACACGAGGTTTTGGCAATTTGAATGTTCAACAAACCAAAGGTAAAGACCAAAAAAGACTATCTGGTCTTTGCGGTCTCCCCTGCTCCCTGGCTTCTGAACTGTAGTGCCTGGCTCAAAGCAGATAAGGATTTGTTGTGGATTTAATGAGTTATGCTGTTTGGTCGACCTTAGAGCTGTATTTTTTACCCAGAGTATATTAGGAACTTACCATTATTAATAAAGAGAAAGAATTTACTTTTGAATTGAGCTATACTGTGAATTTGAAGGTTTACTGAGCAGAGGACCACTCTACATTCCCCTCAACGTCCCATCCCTTTCTCTATTTCCTTCCTGGGTTTCCCAGTTTCCTGCCTCTTTCTTGCCTAACGGAGGTGCTGCCATTTTGATGTTAAATGGTCGATTGTTCCGCTGCCAGGGGAGTTCAATTCCAGACCTGAAGAATTGACTCAGGGTGCCATCAGTTTGTTTGGTCCACATTTCCCCCACTCTATCTTGGGACCTTCTTGAGCCAGTAGACACTGGTGCTTATATGGTCCATTAATTAGTCTATTGGACTAATTGTTTCCATAGCTCTTTCGATTTTTCTTAGTCTTTTCCCTCTTGGATGGGGAGAAATATAGCCGGCTAGCTGCTCATGAGTATTCAAGGCCCAGTGGCTAGTTAACAAAATAGATGTGTAGAAAGAACACGGCCTTGGGAACGGAATTGACCTTGTTGAAAGGACACACTGCGCTCTGAAAGTGTTCCTCCTCGCCCTCTTTAATAATCATTGATGGCAGCACGGTGTGTGTGTGTGGGGGGGTTGTTTTCTGGCAGTCATAGTTGGTATATGCAAGGGGATGTATGTTGACTGTATTTTCCCAATATGGAGAATTACATATGGCTTAAAAGACTTACACAGAGAATGAACTTCTCAATGGTCTAGAAAGTGTCATCTTTCTCCTTCAGATGAGCTGGTGGTTTTGAATTGCCAACCGTGTGGTTAGCAACCCGACAGGTAACCACTGTACCACAAAAGGGCTCCATTAGAAAGAGGAAAGGCTTGGTCTTCAGGAGAATAATTTGGTTAGATGTAAGGTGGCACCAGTGGTTAAGCACCCTCACCAAGTGCAGTTCCATTTTATCCTGTAGAATCACTATGGGTCAGAATCCAAACGGTTTGATTTGGGTTTTTGGGAGGTGAGATGCCAGAAGACTCATTAGCAAAAGTAACTCCTTCTCTTTCCTAGGTGGGGTTACCTGCTCTATACAATGCAGGCTCTTGTCATTGGATTGATGGGACTATTTTTAATCCTGGAAAAGTCTGACTGCGCCATGTTTTTCTGTCCATTAGGTTTCTCCACCACCTGGTACAACATCCTTTTCCTTGCCCGATGACTGGGACAACAGAACCTCGTATTTGCACTCCCCCTTCTCGACTGGGCGCAGTTGTATCCCCCTCCATGGTTTGTACTTTGAGTTACTTTGAGGGCTGGATGAGAGCAAATAATGTTGCCTCTGGTTTTTTTAAAAATCATTTTATTGGGGGCTCATACAATTCTTACCACAATCCATACATACAGCCATTGCCTCCATTGTTGTTGTTTTTAAGAGCCATTCAGGCTCTTAGAAAAAGGCTATTGCTTAATAGAGAATATGAGCTATTGTGGATGAGCCAGACTGGGAAGGATTATACTGGAAGGTTTTAAATGCAAAGGAAATGGAGGGGGGTAGGCTTTTTGCACTTTGCTTTTAGACTAAAGGGTTCATCCCAGTACCAACTGATGATTAAATGCCAGCTCATGGGCTACCATGTTGCCTCATGTGACCCAGGTTTGAAATCTGCCTCTGTTAACCCAATACTTGGTTGTAAATGGCTTCCATGTGAGTTCTGCCCAAAGCTAGACGGGCGTCTTGAACCTGTCCCACAGTGGCAGTATGTATCTAGTAATGACAGAGCTACACGAGCCACTCCAATTGCCGTGCTGTCGACTCTCCTCTAGTGTCTGTGCGGTCTACTAAAGTCCACCAAGGCAGGTGTGTGTACACGCTCTCTTATGCCTCACCAGCAAAGGCAGAGGGAAGAAGGCTCTGGGTTGGAGTTGATGTGTCTTAATGACTTGTTCTGGTCTTTAACAGGCATTAGTCCAGAAGTGAATGAACTATTGATGGAGGCCCAGTCGCTGCAAGTGTCCCTTCCTGAAATTCAGGAGCTTTACCAGACTTTACTTGCAAAGCCAAGCCCTGCTTCACAAGCTAACCACAGCTCACCAGTCAGACCCAGCAGTGAGAAGGTAAAGGCTGAGAAGGTTGTGTGGTGGGATGGAGGGATGTTTAGATGCCATCCCACCTAAAGCATGGGGCTGATAGGAAGGCTGAGCTGAGCAGCAGGAGCTTGGACTCTCTTAGACCCTTCTGAAGTTGAGTGTTTTCCTCTTAGCAAGCTGCTTATCCTCAGTTTTCTCTCGTGGTTACAGTGATGACCACAGTCACAGTTTTCCTCTTCCTTGAGAGGGATACTGTAGAGAAAAAAACATAATCATAAATGACACATTGGCATTTAAAGCATGCCTTATTGTACCCCTAAAACCTAGTAGAACAACTGGGCACATCGACTGAGGATGCCCCGTTTGTGTACTACGGCTTGCCTTGCAGTATGAGGAATAATGCCCTATTTATTTCTCTGTATAGTGTACATCTTCCTGAGCGTAATCTAGCTGACCTAGAACATTTAAGGAGGGCCCTGGTGGCACAGTGAACTAAGCACCATACTGTTAACCAACAAGACCGACAGTTCAAAGGCATCACCTGCTTTGAAGGAGGAAAATGAGGCTCTATAATAATTTGTAGTCTTGGAAATCCTGGGCAACAGGTTCTACCCTGTAGCAGTCCAATGGGGTCAAAGTGACTCTTGGTCATGTTTGGTTTTCCTTTGGTTTTGAGATGATGATCAGGAGAGAAAACTCTTGGTATAGTCAGGGAAGAGCCTTACTGAGGACAGCTGGTGTGGACAGGGAAGATTTTCATTTTCATTTTGGTTCCAACTTGTTTAAGGGAATCTCCAAAAGTTTGCGTGAAAACGGAATTAGAAAAGATCACGTTTTTTCCACAAGCTCACTGAAGGTACCTCCTATTGCACTTAGTGTCTTCAATGAATGCACCTGACTCCTGTTAGGGGAGTGTATGTGAGCAGATGTTGGCAGTGTTGTCATTCCTTAGGGACCCTTGAAGCCAAAGGATAACACACACACTTAAGAAGAAACTGTAGAGTAGGGAGAACCAGGCTTTGGGGCCTCCTTTGTTTCGTCTTCAGGTGCTGCTTGGCTTTATGGCAGTGATTCTCAACTGGTGGGTTGCGACCCCTTTGGGGGGGTTGGGGGGTGGAAGGACCCTTTCACAGGGGTGACCCAATTCATAACAGTAGCAAAATTACAGTTACGAAGTAGCAAAGAAAATAATTTCATGGTTAGGGGTCACCACAATGTGATGAACTGTATTAAAGGGTCACATTAGGAAGGTTGAGAAACACTGGTCTAGGGAGACAACTTTACTATGTCCCTCCTCCCAGTGGACCCTCAGTGGAATTCACACTCGGGGAAGGAGTTAGTTCAGCTCCAACCAGGGGGTTGTCGGAAACCCTTAAAGGCTGCTGGTGGCGCCTCTGCTTATGAATACATGGTTACTACTGAAGGGACGAGTTTTGGTGAGGGCAAAGCTTTAACCGACACTTTATAACTATGCCCCCTCCCCCCACAGAATGATTGCTGCCGAGGGAAGCGAGATGGGATGAACCATCTGGAGAGGAGACTGAAGAGACGCCTGGAAAGAGAGGACCTATCCAGCGACCGGTGGGATCGAATTAAAAAAATGCGGACCCCCAAAAAGAAGAAAATAAAACTGAGCCACCCCAAGGACACGAACAGTTTCAAGTTAGAGAGGGAGCATAGCTATGAATTTGCCCGTTCTGCTGAAACGCATTCCCTGCCCTCAGACACATCCTACTCTGACCAGGAGGACTCTGGGGACGAAGATGCCATCTGCCCAGCTGTGAGCTGCCTGCAGCCAGAAGGAGATGAGGTCAGTGAGGTTTGGGCCATAGAGGACATGCTTTCCCTTCACTCAGAAACCCTGTAAGCTAGACCTCACCTCGCCGGGTCTTTCTCTTCTGCTTGTCTGCTCTGAGCTGATCCAAATGGATTGCTCAGTCCTCCCCCACTGATCTCTCTGCTCTTCCGTCCGTCGTTCTTGGGGCTCCTCCCTTTGCTCGAAGAAACTCGTTTTCCCCCTTCTCCTTTTCGTGCTCCTCCAGCGCTCACCATCGCGGCGCTAAGACGGTGGGAGGGATGCTGATGTCCTGCCCTTTGGCTTATCACAGGGCGACGGACGCTGTCTTAACCCTAAAGCAGTCAGGACTTGAAGAATGGCTTTGACTTGGTTGCTTGGCTGGTGGGCCAGCTTCATACGTTTGGCGTAGCTATTGGCCAAGGTCCCAGTGGTGGGACAGTGGCCACTAAGTGGTAATCGGCCTGAATATCTTGCGGCTGGCCTGCCCGTGTGACTCCTGTTTGTCCTCTGAAAACCCCATCTCCCTGCTCTTTGTAACCAGGTGGACTGGGTCCAGTGTGATGGCAGCTGCAATCAGTGGTTTCACCAGGTCTGTGTTGGTGTTTCTCCAGAGATGGCAGAGAAGGAAGACTACATCTGTGTGCGCTGTACTGTGAAGGACGCACCAAGCCGAAAGTAAAAACCACAAACACAAACCCCCCTCCCTCTCAAAGTCATTCAGGACTCCAACCAAGACGATTCCTTCAATTGCTCAGCAAAGCGGCAGGGCTGGCCTTCACGCCAGCCTGCAAACGGTGCTATTTCTATTCCTCATGGGATCATTTTTCCAGAACTCTTTGAAAAAAAGAAAGAAAAAAAAAAACAAAAAAATTTTTTTGACACTTTTTGTATTTTTTCCCTTAAGAGCTGTTTGTGGTTGTTGAGATTTGAACTGCTGACTTTTTTTGCAGGGGTTCCCACCAGTTTGGAAGGCATTGAAGCTTTGCACCTTTTCATTTATGGCATTAAAAACCCTTACCTCGGTCTGGGGTTAGAGTCCACCTCGGTGTCCGTGTCCCGGAGGCACCAGAAGGTCTAGGAAATCCTCCCTCAAGGAGGAGCCGTCGCTCTCTGTCACCACATCGGGGAACTTGAGTTTTTCACTTTGGAGGTTTCTGTTGGTTTCTTTCTTTATCCCCCCACACCTCCCTCCCGGGTAGACTAGGTTTATTTATCTGAGCAATAACTTCTATGTCTGGTTTCAGTGGCTGGGATTAAAAGGAAACAAAACAAACTTCCACACAGTGTGTTGGTGCTTTAGCATTTGCTTGATGTACAGACCGCAACTGTCTAGTTTCTAGTGTCACTGACGAGCTAGTGATGTTGAAAAGAGACTGCTCTGTAAGTAAAATCGCCACCGCTGTATTTTGGCTTTCTCCATTCGGGGCACTCCCTTCCCATCCTTGCCACCCTCCCCTATTTTTGGGTAGCTTGTGTCAAATGTTGCCGTTTATATCGTGGAATAAATCCTTGGTCCTAACATCACGCTACATGCTGGTTATTGAGAGCCGTGGGACTGCAGCTGCCTGTGCCGCTTCCCGCTGGGCTGCTCAGCTTGAGGGCCTTTGCGCCACCAGGCTGCGCGGCCAATGACAACCCAAGGATGCCGCTCTGTTGGAGCCCGCTCGGTGGTGGGCCCCAGGCCTCTGACTCCCCCTAATTAATCACCCCCTGTCAAGCAAAGCCAGGGTGGATTTCAGGTCATTTCCCCCGAATGTTGGCATTATCATGTCACCCTCTCCCGAGTTCTCCTTGGGAGCTTCCTTGATTGTGTCCGAACTGACAGGGCAACTCGGTTGAGGGCTCCCGCGGCCACAAGGAAAGCACAGGCTGGTGAGAGACTCCTGGACATCCAGCTCCGCCTGACTGCCGGCCTCCCTCACAGCAGTTACCTGGCGGCCCATTGCCCAGAGACACTATTTCCCAGCCTCTTGTTTATTTAACAGGTTCTGTTATTCTGTGCCCAGAACAAATTCTTGCTTGGTTTCGCTCTTCTGTTCCTAAATGTGTGCCGCCCCACATTCGATAGCCATAAGCCTAGAATGGGCAGAACCAGTGAGTTTTTAATAAAAAACAAGACAACAAAACACACACGCACACACCTGTACCCATTTTGTGTTGTAATGGTGGTTTAAATGTATATCCCCTTTTATGCAATCCAAGTATTAAATTCTCTGTAAGAATGACTCCTGTTTGTCTGCAGTCTTCCCACAATTGTTGTGCTGTTTCTCCCTGTCTAATGGGGGTCTGGGGCCAGCAAGAAGAACACAGGCTCCATCTAAGCCATCTATATGAGTCTAAGTCAGCAGTTCTCCACCTGTGGGTTGCTGATTCATAGCAGTAGCAAAATGACAGTGAAGTAGCAAAGGCAATAATGTTATGGTTGGGGGTCACCGCAACATGGGAAACTGTATTAAAGGGTCGTGGCATGAGGAAAGTTGAGAACCACTGGTCTGAGTGGTTTGGCCTTGTTAGTATGCAAATTTTTGGAGCTTGGTGCTCTCCCACATCCCACTCGCACACCTCACAAGTGGACAGAATGCCAGCTGTCCTTGGTATGTGCCCCTCCCCCCGTCTGAGAAAGCCCAGGGTGGCATTATCAGAAGAGAAAACACTTTGCTCATCTAGGGTACACGCCCCCCCCCCCCCCTGCCCCCATAGACTTTTCCTTTTAGCTGTAGGTCACACACGGTACCTCCGCGGTACCTAGAAAGTAGCAGGGGGGAGGAAAGGAGACCATATGTGGAATCACCCCTCCCACAGTGGCAAGCCACTTGTCACCTATGGGCCACCTCTAAAGTTGTGGAAGACGGCTGCCCCAGTTTCTACTGGTAATTGACAAAACCTGTGCTACCACGAGTGAGTCCCACTGTCTGCATACTGTACAGCACGGAGCCCTTTGGCTGTGTACCCAGAATGACCAGCTGCTGGCCATCTCTGATCCATGTCTCGGTGTGCATGAGCTGCGAAGCTGCCTTGGAGCTTAGTGGGAATGAAGATGCAAGAATGGACGTTTCCAGTTTGCTCTCAGCAGTCTTGCAGGCACATGAGGTGGGAGAGGAAGGGCCCTCCTAGACTAGAACCGGAATCCCTTGAGTCAGTCATTTGAGGAACTGGGCACCATTCCTTTGTTACCGACTCTAGGGCAGTAGTTCTCAGCATGTGAGTCATGACCCCTTTGGGGATCAGATGGCCTTTTGCAGGGGTCGCCCAATTCAGAACAGTAGCAAAAATACAGTTATGGAGTAGCAACAAAAATCATTTTGTGGTTGGGGGGGGGTAGTTACTACCACATGAACTGGAGTAGAGGGTCATGGCATTAGGAAGGCTGAGAAGCACTGCTCTAGGAGGTTTCTTACCCTGAAAGGGGCTTGCTCAGTTCCTGTAGCCTAAGGAAACAAACGCTGCCAGGCAGTGCTGACTCAGGACAGAGCAGGAGTCCAGGCTCTATGTCTTTATGGAAGCCAGCAGCATTTTCCTTCAGAGGGGCCACTGGGCTCGAACCACTGACCTCCCAGGTAGCAGTCAAGCACTCAACCTAGTGTACCAGCAGACACCCCCACCCCCCGAGCTTAGACTAATGAAGGCTGCCATCCCTGTCATCTCTGTAAAGCACATTTCTAAGGCTTAACTTCAAACTGGAAGTGTGTCTAGGTGGTAAGGATTGGTTAACACCTGGATTTCCCACCAAGTGTGAAAGAAATAAGAGGCTATTTCAGCCGTGGAGCCTGCATTTTGGCTGAGGTCTGAAATGCCCCAAGCCCTCATGGTGTAGTACGCATTGGGCTGTGACTCTCAAGGTCAGCAGTTTGAATTAGCAGCTCACCTGAGGGAGATGGATGAGATTTTCTACTGTAGTGTTTGTTTCGGAAGCCACAGGGCCAACTCTCTGCTTTAGAGAGGGCTGCTGAGTCGGCATTGGCTCCCTACATGGTGAGGTTGGTTTGTTGGGGTTTGTTGGCCCTTACTGCCCCTGACAGGGAGCCCTCAATCCTTGGGCAACAGTGCAGATTGAACCCCGAGGAGCAGGAGGGGTTCCTGCTCAGCAGGGAGGACGAGGCTCGCTCCTGCCCCTACTGTGTTCTGATGCTGCATGCCCACCCCCCAGTGGTGGGCTTCTGCCTCTTCCTGTCACCAGCTGCCTTGGTAGGCTATAAGACTTGATTGTGGCTTAAAGCTGATGGGTATCTGGTACCCACGGGTGTCTTCCTGGACTTGATCCTGCGTCGGTTTCCTGCCTTCCAACAGACTGGAATGGATTGTGGATGCTACATACCTGTAACAGCAAATGGGATTGGTCAACAAACGTTTAATGATCCATCACATGGTTGCCAAGGGTTAAGCCAGAGCTGTCATTGACTGTAGGCTAACGGTGGGGAGGGGTGGGGAGGGGGCAGTTCCAGCCAACCCATGGTCTTCCTTGCCTTACAGTGCGGAACCCCCAGCCTCTTCTGGTGAACGTTTCTGCTGGGAAGACTAGCTGGAGGAAATGTGAGCTCATTGTCAATGTACGTTTACTTCCACAAGAGGTCCCAGAGTCCTAGGGGGCCTGCACAGTTTCTGACTGGTGGCTACCCTCCGTTCACGCCCGTGCCAACACCCCCTGCTGTGCAGATGCCTTAAACCTGTCGGCCTCCACAGAGAGATCCGCCTGTGACCTGCCGTAGAAATGGTACTGAAAAGCTTCCCCTGCCCCAGATGGATGACATGGGAACTTGTGTAAAAACCACACTTTTGTAAGTTCGTTTTTATGGTATTGATTTGTAAAGTGTATGTTTTCACTCGCCTTCCAAAAGAGTCTGAAGTAAAGTTTGCTGGGTCAAGCTTGCTTGCTTGGGAATGCACCTGAATCTGTATTTATTCATACGCAGAGACCATTGAAAGCCACCAATGGGACAGAGTGTTTCTTGTTGGGGTTGTGGGTTCCAGGACGAAGGGCTGGACGCTGGTGAGTTGGGGGGAGGTTTCACGTCTTTATTTTCAGGGTAACCAGCTGGCGGTGCTGCTGTGGACTGGCGTGGGGAGACTGTGTGCTGTGTCTCCAGTGAGTGCAGAGGCCAGGACGATTCCCTGGACGGGCAGATAGAACCGCCTTTCACAGGAAACCAAAATTACTTGTTCTACTTAAAAAACAAACACATACCCTGCTCTGGTCCTCATCCCCCAACCTGCCCCACCCCTAATGACATAACCCGATTGCACACTGGAGGGGACTGCAGGTCTACCACCACCTCCACATGGTGGTGATGGTAGCGGTGGTGGGTGACCATACATTCTTGTGGGTGTGACTGGAAACTAGTACTTGGTGGCAGTGACTAAGGGCAGGGAACGAAAAAGGTACATGTCCTTTTGATAAACAGCATATTTAATAGATAATTTAAAATCCACAAATTAGCTTGGGGGTGTGGGTTGGTCTGGGTGGTGGTACACAACCACAGTGCATTATCTATGATTTTTAGTTTGGGATTTATGAAAGTAGGCAGTTTGACCTAATTTGACAGCAGTTTTCTATAAGCAACCCAAATTTGATTTTCAGAAAATCTTGCGCATTCATCTCACTGGTTTATGTCATAGTCAAAACATTAGTCGTTTGGCTAGTCTATAGTTAAGAACAAACACTGCTCAATAGGTAAGAACAAAAAAGAACAGACTACAGATACCCAGCAGACCAAGACTGGGTGCATTTATAGAACAGATGGTGGAGGTGAGTTGCATAAGAAGGTGCATGTCTCAGTTGCAGGCTATTCTAAGCTCCCAGGAGATGTTAAAAAACCAAACATCTAGTTTCTCATTTCTGAGACAGCTAAGCTATGGGAGTAGAAAGCCTCACTTTCCTTCCATGGAGCAGATGGTGGTTTTGAACTCTTGATGTACTTAGCAGCTCAAGGCATAACTCTATGCCAATAAAGCTCTCAGGAGATGGGTCTTGGCCCCACTGACCAGTATGACACACAGAGGACCTGGTCACAGACATTTCAGGGTGACTGTCCCATAGGTATGAAAATGGAAATGCACTGCCGTCAAGTCGATGCTGACTTGTCTTTCATGAGATTAGAAAACCTGTTTTTCAGACTGATTGGTGGTTTTGAACTGCTGACCTTGCAGTCTGTCCAAGGTATATCCACTATACCGCCAGGGTTCATATGAAAATTAAATGTAGTAGCTTCCACACTCCAGTCCCTGGGAAAGGTGAGGTTTGTGATGTGAGAACTGTAGTTGAAAGTGGGTGTGTACTTTCCCGGGGACTCTGGTTCTCCAAGAACCAAGTATTGGTCCTGGTTGGAGAGCCTGGTTGTCCCTCTGCCCTTGTTCGTTCTCCCTCCCGAAGGAGGCGGCCAGAGTGGGAAAGGTGGGCCAGAATGGATCTTTCGGTGCTTCTGACGACTCTCCTTCACCGGTAGAAGCACCCATGGCAGAAGCATGGTGTGTTCTGGAACTAGGCTGGCCCGATCACACCCAAGGGAGGGCCAGTCTGCTCCCAATCAAGCACCTCACAGGAGGAGGCAGGCAGGTCCTGGACAGGGTCCTTTGCCCTGTTGAAGCTTGTCGAGCAGAGGTAAAGATTCTAGACACCATTTAACAACCCCCTCCTCCTTCCAGCCCCGAGAACTCAAGGATCAAGAGCGAACAGTGCCAATTACTTGGGTGTCTGTGAACCAAAGCTGAGAGTAGGAAAAAGGACGGAGCCTTTTCCTGTGTTCGCTCTCAACAGTCTTCTGCTGATTTCATCCACTGCATTTCCCCTAAGGCTGTTTGAACTGCTGCCTCAGGCTTGGCCACCAGAAGGCACTCTATACAATCGGCGCACACCCTACTGCAGGTTTGACCTGTTGCAGTGAGAGCTGAGAGTGAGTTAGACAATCTCCAGTAAGGCTCTAGGGGCTAGCAGCCCTTCCTAGAAGAAGCACCCGTGGGTCTTTGCACGTTGCTTCTCTCCCACTTGCATCTCTGCCTGGAGGGTTTAGATTCAAGGCAATGTGATGGGTAGAAATCGGGACAGGCTGTGGGGTAGCCATTGTAAAACAAATGATGACTACAGCAAGATGCTGGCTCTGATTAGAAATTTGAGGTGTGCTGACTGTGACCCCCCCACACATCGTCTCCCCCCCCCAACTCCCCAGTTGTGCTCTGGATAAGGGTCCAGCAGCATGCATTACTGAGGTTTCCAAAGACTCCACAATGGACGGGTCCTCAGGAATGTAGCAGCTCTGCTAGGAGGTGTGCTGAGCCCAAAGTGCTGGGGAAGGAAGCCGCTGGGCAGGACGTGGGGCCCACCTCGGGCATGGAGTGAATGGCAGAGCAGATCTTCACGGAGCAAAAGCTCAGAGGCATGCCCCATGGATGGGGCTACTCCCACCCCTCTCCCATCTCTGCCACTTCACACGCACTTGAGGACGATTACATTTTCAAGGGGACAAAGACAAGACACACCATCTGGATGAGGTCATGATTCAGCCACGGGGAAAGAGCGCTAGAGGGGTCAGTACTTCCTGCTAGGACAGTGGTTCTCAGCCTTCCTCACAAGCAGCCCTGTCACAGTTCGTCATGTGGTGATGACACCCCCCCCCCCAATAACATGATTTTCGTTGCTACGTCATCACTGTCATTTTGCTGCTGTGATGAATCTGGCGAACCCTGTGAAATTGTCGTTCAACTCCCAAAGGGGTCGCGACCTCCACAGGTTGAGAACTGCTGTACTAGAGGTTCTAAAACCAAACCCGAAGCCACTGCTGCAGAGTTAGCTCTGCCCCCGCACCCTGATGGGACCATAGAGGCCCCACATCCCGACCCAACCCTGCTGCCAGGCTCCTCTGGCCCAGAAGCTTTCCCTTTTGCTGTTGAAGCCTCACATCACTTGGCCAATAAGGGCGGCATCTCGATGCCAACATGTGCACGGTTAGAGCTTGCAACGAGGAGCGTGTCTAGGTTCTCTGGCTCCACATCTGCCCTATTCTCTGAGGGCAGAGACTCCTGGGTTCTTAAGGGAAGGCTTCGCCCAGGAAGAAGATGATTTTCCAGTCTGGACTGATGAACGGTTCTCTTTTCTGGCTTCTCATCTTAATCTCCCCAGTGCCCCCTGAAACCAGGAGCCTACTCCCACTCATTGTGGGTCTATAGAACTGAGAAGTGGTGCCCCTTTGGGCTTACCAGACTGTTACTCTATGGCCTCGAGGCAACCTCAGCTTTTTCCCATGGAGTGGCCGGTAGGTTCGAACTGTTGACCTTGCCGTTACCAGCCCCAAGTGTAACCCACACCACCAGGGGCCCTGTGGAGGACAGGAGAGGAGAGGAGAGGGCAGCTCTGTGTTTTGTAGATTCTTTTGGGAAAGCGCGATGGTGTGGAGCCAGTTGGGCTGGGTGAGCATGTTCGGCAGTTTGGAGCCAACCAGCAGCTCCGAGGGAGAAAGTCGGGCCTTTCTGTTCCTCTGAACAGGGACAGCCTCTCTGTCTCTCAGAAACCCACAAGGGATCCTTGTCAGTTGGGTTTGGGGGTAAAGCCAGCAGAAGGTTCTAAAAAGCAACAGAAGAGGGCAGCAGAGGACCAGGATTGGGCAGCTTGCTTTCTTGGCTCGCTGGAATGGGTTCCCAGGCGGTGGTAGGGAGACCCAATATCCCCTTGTCCAGCCCTGCCTTAAGACCAGAGGACTAGAGAGGTCTTCCGAAGCATTTCACCCCTTACACACAACGTTCTTCAGTCCTTTCTCTGACTGACTGAGCCTTGAGGGCTTTGTTCTGTCGACCATCGGACGATCAGTCAGGCTGTCGTTTCTCATTCTCCGTGAAGCAAATCCACTTTCTAAGCTAGCTAGGACGCCAGTTTGATGTGCTGGGCCCTCCGTTTTGAAAAGCCACGTGCTATTGGGCCGGTCCTGACTCCGGGCAGCCCACGGTGGCAGCGTGGGATTGTGCTCCACCGGGTTTTACTTTCAACGCCTACCTTGCTGGAAGTAGACCCACCAGGCCTTTCTTCCCAGCTGCTTCCTGGTAGATGTAGACCATTACCCCCTGGGTGCGTGGCTCAGTGCATAGCCATTTCCAGTGTCACAGGGATTCCATGGGGCGCAACGGTCATTGTGACGAGGAGCTTCTCCTTAGATGTCACCAGGTCAATTCTGACAGCGACCCCATGTGGTCATGTGGAATTACTTCCTAGGGGTTTCTTGGCTGTGCACAATATTATGGAAAGCGACTGCCCCATCTTTCTCCAGTGGGTTGGTCCAAATGCTGTCTGTCTGTCCAGCTGGAGGCCAGGTGCTAGCCGGCTCACCTGAGAAAGATTGCTGTGGGACTGCATCTTTCTAGTGGCCTGCTCCCTGCTGGCTATGCGCGATTGTGTTGGAAACAGACTAAGCCTTCTCTGAGTGGACCCTTGAAATAGATGCTCGCCTAACTGGCTCCATGGCCTTCCTGAGGACAGGGGCTTGGCACAATCGAACTAAAACGGGTTGGCAAGATCCGCAGGGGCACTTTGGTGGTACCCTTTTCCTTCCCACATAAACTGGGGTTGCCTGCATCGCCCTACAGTGAGCCAGGGGCCCTGACCTGACCTTGTCTAGGGAATTGAGGCACGTGTGTGTGTGTGTGTATAACCATGGAAATAACCAGGGGGGGGGGTCTGTGTCAGCACCTTCAGGGAGCTTGAGGGAGTCTGTCTAGAGCAGGCCAAGGACGAAGGCATGTTCCACACAGCATGGGTGGCAAAGAATAACGGCCAACACTACACTTAGTACACACCAGGTTTGGCTTGGACTGCTTTGCATAGGTTAGCTCATTTCCCAGTCACAGCCTTCCCACAAGGTCGGTGCTCTTGGTACCTGTTTCCCAGAAGGAAAGGGTTCAGAGAGGTGAAGATGCAAGGCCATCCCAGTGGTAGAGCCAGTCGGTTCCAGCTCATAGAGACCCAGTGTGACCAAGTGGAACTGCCCTTGTAGCCCTGTGGCAGAGTGGTTATGTGTGGGGCTGCAAACTACAAGGTCAGCAGTTTGAGACCACCAGCCGCTCTGAGGGAGAAACTTGGGGCTTTCTACTCCTGTCAAGTTACAGTCTCAATAACTCTTACTCATGCAGAGTCACAGGGTGGGGCCCACTCTGGGGCCCACCCCCCAACCTGGAAGAGTCACAATTAAAATACGTACAATCTGCTTCCTGAATCTGGACCATTAATAGCAGAAGACAGAGCGCCTGAGTCCCCTTATGCCTGCCCGAGATATGTGGCTTTTCGGAGCAGCACACACTTCATAACACCCCACCGCCCCCGTAGCTGTTGATGCCCCTGCACACGCAACCAGGTGGGGGAAGCACATGAAGTCTTCTTTCCGGAGAACCACGTCAACAATCCCTTTTCCTAAACTGGTTTGGGTCAATTCAGTGAAGAAGGAAATGCATTTCCGCTGCTGCTGTAAGAGTCTTGGAAAATCCTCCATCCTCCCGGGGGCGAATGCTGTGAGGAGTCACTGTGAAGCTTGCAGGTCTCCTGGGACTAGGAATAGTGACGACAGCGTTGTCCTTCTGTGCTTTCAAGTGGATTCTCACAGTGGCCCACGTGAGAGTAGAAGTGCCACGGGGCTTTTTGGGTGGTCGTCACTTTGGGGACAGATGGCCAGGGCTTTCTCTTGTAGAGACGCAGGTAGGCACCAACCTTTCTGTCAGTGGCCACGCACTTCCACTGTGCCCTAGGGCTCCTTAATCCCCATGCTACCTGCGTGCGGACTATGTGTCAGGCAGGGCCTGTGCTAAGTGCAGACACTCTCGGTGGATCCAGCGTCCCCACGAAGTGAACGTACCTGCTCAAGGACTCATGACTGGGTAGAGGAGAGCTGGGGTTTGAACCCAGGCCACCTGGCTCCAGAGCCCAAGCTGGGGATCACTACGTGGTCTCTTCTGAAAAGCAGGGGGAGAAGGGACCTTACAGGATCCCCAACTGCAGTTGAGAGTGGTCTGTCTAAGCAAAACCAGCTTGGCCCCCAGAACGTATCATCACCTTGCCTTTTGAAACACCGCCCCCGCCGGCTGTTATTCCCAAAGGATAATAAAAGGAGCACTGGTGACACAGTGGGTTAAGCGTTGGGCTGCTAACCCAAGGTTAGCAGTTCAAAGCCATCAGCCACTCCATGAGAGAAAGACGAGGCTTTCTTCTCCTGTAGAGAGTCATAGTCTAGGAAACCTGAAGGGCAGTTCTACCCTGTCTTGTAGGGTCGCTGTGAGTTAGCAGTGAGCTTGGCTTTGGGAATGACCATAGGGGGTTCAGTGCAGGATACTCTGGCTGAACTCCCCACCAATACACCTCAGGTAGGGCCACTACCCCTGTGTCAGTGGAAGCTTGTGTGTGGCTATGAAACGGAACAGGTTTGGGTGGAATTTCCACGCAGGGAGACTAGGAAGAAAGGCCTGGTAACTTATTTTGGAAAACCCCATCAATCACAAGGGTCAGGACCCTTGTGTTTTGTCATCTTGTACATAGGATCATTATGAGTGAGGGATCAACTTGGCTGCAGTTGACAAGGATCACAAGAAAGCACAAAAATAGTTGATGGGTACATTAATGTTTTTAAAGGTATTTCACTGTGAATTAGGTGAAGATTTGGTGTGGATCATCAGTCTTACAGTCAACAGTAAACACATATTTTATTTCATCCGCTACAATCCCCTCAATGCACCTCCACTGAAGCCCACTCTCCCCTGTATTTCTTCTTTCCTTCCCTAATGCTCTGAACTTTATCACTGGTAATTACTTCCCTTTTGATCTTAAACGGCTGGCCATGCTAACATGATGGGGGGGTTCAGTTCCAGCTCTGAAGGGCGACTACGTGCTATAGTCTAACGGGATGACCCAACTGTCTGTTTATAACTGTGGCAGTTACATAATCTGTGGTCAATTTGAGACTTAAGAGTGAAGCGTGGAGTTTAGCCTGTCAATCAGGTCACAGCTTGATGGCCTCATTTGGAGGCGCTAAGAAGATAAATAGCTCATTGGAGGCAGGACACAGACCCACTCTCTGCGAGACATTCCCATTGACAAGACACATGGAGCTACACTAGAGCCCTGGAGTCAGAGGAGCCACATGGAGACCCCTGCCAACACTGAGATGCTTCCACCGCCACTGGATCCACAAGACCTTCTAACCACTGGCCTGTGATCTTCCTGTATTCGGCGCCATTGCATATGTTTTCTGAGTCTGAAGAAGACTTTACAGATTGGTATAGGATATATGGGCTAATATTGGACTTATGAATTTGATCTGGACTGGGCTGGTATGTTTTCTCAATATTCAATTGCTCTTTTATATAAAGCTCCTTCTTATACACATATGAGTGTCTATGAATGTGTCTCTCTAGTCTATCCAGACTAACACAACAACCAATCAGTAGTCTTTTTTCAGATTTTGAGGGTTTTTAAAAACGTGTTATTAGGGGCTCATACAACTCTTATCACAATCCATACTTACATCAATTGTGTAAAGCACATCTGTACATTCATTACCCTCTTCATTTTAAAAATATTTACTCTCCACTTAAGCCCTTGGCATCAGCTCCTCATTTTTCCCCTCCCTCCCCTCTACCCCCCTCCTGATTTTGAGTTTTCTCCACATTTTCCTCCCACTCTATCCAGGACTTACTACTGTGATTCTTTTCTGAGCACTTGGTGGTGGTGGCCGGAAGATGGTGATCTAGGTCTTCTGGTTCCAGACTCTGGAAGCTGGTGTTCACCTGGTCCATAAGTCCATATGCCTTTCAATTTTCATCTTTCCTGTAGAAGGGGAGAGACCAATGGTCGTACCTTAGATGGGTGCCCACCTACCTTTCAGACCCCACTCACGACTTACCTGTGTAGGATATAGAGCTTTGCCTCTGTGGACTTGTGATGTCACAGATCCTGAAGTCCTCAGAGACTATGGCCCTGAGCTTGATCCTCACAACAATCTTGAAAAATGGGTGGCAGAGTCTCCGTTCAACAGAGAAGGAAATCAAGGGTTAGAGAGCTTCCCAAGATCACACCCCATTCTGACACCCTAACCCATGCTCTTCAATGAAGTAATGATCTACTTCCACCTCACTAGTAGGAGCTCTGGCGGTTATACCTTGGACCACGAACCCCAAGGTTGGCAGTTCAAAACCATCAGCCACTCTGCTTTCTACTATAGGTGTTGTAGTTGTTGTTATTAGGTGCCAACGAGTCAGTCAGGTCCGACCCACAGCGACCCTACGCACAACAGAAACACTCACGGTCCGGCGCCGTCCTCACCATCATTCCTATACCCAAGCTCCCGGTGGCAGCCACGGTGTCAGTCCATCTCTTTGAGGGCCTCCTCTTTTTCACTGCCCCTGCCCGTCACCAAGCACAATGTCCATCTCCAGGGACCGGTCTCCTGACAACATGTCCAAAGTACATGAGACAAAGTCTCGCCATCCTTGCCTCTAAGGAGCACTCTGGCCATCCTTCGGCCAAGACAGGTGGGTTTGTCCTTTGAGCAGGACCAAGGGACTTCCCTCCGGATCCCAGGGGCAGTTCCGCCCTGTCGTACTGGGTGGCATGAATTGGAATCCACTCGATGGCAGTGCGTTTGTTTCTGGTTTTGGAGGAGCCTGGTGCCAGAGTAAAAATTCACCATTTAGTCAGTCCTGACTCAGCAACCCTTTGAGGCAGAGTTTCCGGCTAACCCTGTGCTGGAGAAGAAAGCCCCACCTTTCTCCCACTGAGCGGCTGATCCCAGAAAGAGTGATAGTCTGGGAAACCACAGGGGCATTTCTGCCCTGCCCCACAGGGTCGCTGTGAGTCAGAGTGGACTCGGTGGCAGCTAGGGTAGCACCCTGGGTTACAAGTTGAGCTTCTAACAGCCTGGTCAACAGTTCAAACCTACCTACTGCTCCTCCAGAGATCTACAGCCTCCGAGACCCACAGGCCAGTTCAAACCTACCTACTGCTCCTCCAGAGATCTACAGCCTCCGAGACCCACAGGCCAGTTCTACCCTGCCCCACGGACGTGTTATGAGAGGTACCCACGCAGTGGCAGTGGGTCTGTTGGTTTTGTTTACTATTCTCTCTGCCCGAAGTGCCCTTTTCTTCATTTTCAACCTGGAGAGCCAGCCCTTCCTCTGGGCCACTCAGAGGCTCGTTCTGTCAGCCAGAAGGCCTGTCACCCTTCCCTGCCCACCCGCCCGCCCTCCCACCAGGCTGCCTCAGTGGCTCTTTGCAGGCCCTGCCCGCTACACCTGTACTCGAGTGGGCGCACGGGCCCTGAGCCCTGTGTGGTGCTGTGTTTCTGTGTCTTCCCCAACTCTTTGTGGACCCCCAGGGGAATCGTGATTGGTCTCCATGTTGCCAGCACCCAGCCAAGGTTGCCAGACAGCGTCCAAGGTGGTGATGAACGTGGGTTGATGGAGTAGACCAGCGGAAGAGCCTGGAGATTTTGCCCCAGATTGGCTCCCAAGATGCAGAATTGTTCAGACAGGCCTGGGACACCCCAAGACAGGATGTGCCACGCCTAGAGCTCCTTTGTGAGGGCCACTGCTCTCTGGTCACTCTGATCCTCACGCCCCTCAACGAGGGCACATCCTAAGGGCCACTTCTGTGATAAGTGAGACTCCAGTCATGGGAGGGGTTTCATGGGCACCGGGCAATAAATTATTAATCATGATTATTCAGAAAGTGAGTAATCATCTTCTCCATCACGGCAGCTTCAAAGCCCCCGAGACCCTGCCGTCACCCAACTGCGAGTTTTGTTCTTTCTCCACATCCCAGGAGGCCTCACTCCTCAGCACACAGCGAGGCCTCCCTCCCTCTGGGGGCTCATCCAGAGGGTCGCAGAGGGCATGATGTTGAGCAGAGCAATCCTGGAGAGCCTTGCCCTCTCTGAAAGGGTGGGCTCACTGCGACTTGCTTTCTGTCACTGCCACTAGCGCAACTTACTGGGGCTTGGGTCGGGAGGCAGGACTCTGATGTTTGGCATGAGTGCTCCCTTTGACTCAGTAAGGGGGGAATCTTTCCACTCTGAGACAAGTTGGCAGGTACAAGTCTGTGAGCAGGCAAGGTGCCCATGATTGACTCTAGATCCTGAGCTCTGATACAATTCTGTGATGATTACTGAATCATCTGACACATTTCTTGGGAGAAAGACGGGGTTTTCTACTCCCGTAAAGAGTGTCAGTCTCAGAAACCCACAGGGGCAGCTCCACCCTGTCCTGCAGGGTCGCCAGGAGTCAGCATCCACTTGATGGCAGTTAGTTTGAGTTTGAGGTATTCAATTTCTACTATTTGCCATATATGGTCTTGAAACCTTTGACACCTTTAAAGCCCCTCCCCCCTCAGAAAAGTCCAGGTAAGTGGTCTGCTCCTTCCCTTCTCCCATTCTGCTGTGGGGGGGGGATGGGAGGGGGCTTTATCCAGCTCAGGGTTATTTATTGTTGCATTCGCTGCATGGGGAGTAAATAATTACCTGCTCAAGTGGCTTCCTAGAGGGCTTGGCCTTCACAGGCTGTTGGACACCAGGCTTATGATTATTTTTAATTAAATGCCAAGCTCTCGTGTGGACTCTCCATTTAACTCTATCCAGATTTCCTCCCCACTCCCCCATCCCCCATCTGATGGACCGATGTGTTCTGTGTTAAAAGCAGGTTCATAGGACATCCGAAAGGTAGGAAAAAACACATTAAGTCAAATTTAGCATACAGTAATCTAAGTAAAATTTAAAATGTATGTTTAACATGTCAGGAAACCAAATGAGCAGAAACTAGCCTGGGCCCTAAGGGGCAGGACTGCATGTCAGGTGTCGAAACGGACTCACTGGCCCCCAGGAAGGCTGGCGCGCTGCAGAGGAGTGGAGCTGGCGCTTGCGTAATTGCACCTGTGTGTAGGGGTGGCAGGGCGGGAGATGCAGCGGTGTGAACCGGTGTTTGCGTGCAGGTGTGCATCTACGGTAAGCAGACAGGAAGCAGGCTGGCAGACCGAGGGCTTGTGGTCCTGCTATCCTCTGCGCTGGTTTGTTTGCCGGCTCCGTGCTCTGGTGACGACACAGCTTTGGAAAGCGCCGTGAGGGCACAGGCTTTGGCAGTTGCTCTTGTGCGCTGCCGTTTCCATTTTCCCGGCTCATGGCAACTCCGTGGGATAGAGCAGACCCTCCCTGGGCTTCCTCATCTGTCATTGTTATGGGAGCAGATGGACAGGGCCCCCTCTTAATTCAGTGTTTAGCAGCTGAGAACACTGGCCCTGTGTTGCCAGGGCAGGGCTCCTTGGTGTGTTAGTCCAGGTAGACTAGAGAAACAAATTCATAGACACTCATATATGTATAAGAAACAGCTTTATATCAAAGAGCAATTGTATATTGAGAACCCATCCCAGCCCAATCCAGATCAAGTCCATAAGTCTGATATTAGCCAATATGTCTACCAGTCCATAAGCTTCCCCTTTAGACTCATGCAGCACATGCAATGATGCCGAATGCAGGAAGATTGAAGGTTGGGGGTGGGGGTGGGAGGGAGGTCTTGTGGATCCAATGGCGTCGGAAGCATCTCCAGTGCTCTGGCTGCCATCCGCATGGCTCCATGTATCTTGTCAGCAGGAATGTGAAGGGGGAAGGGAAGGAAGGAGGGGGGGGAGAGAGAGAGAGAGAGACCTCCAGGGAGGAAGAGAGGAAATTCCCAGAATCCTCATGAGAAAGCCACACCCACAAGGAGGGATCATCAGGCTTTGAACTGATTGACAGGCTAGACTACACCCCTTCCTTCTTTTATCAAGTTGACATGAAATTGTGTAACTACTGCATTTGGCCTCAGGGGATAATCGTGTGAGTGCTTAGGAACAGATGTGTGAGGATGGACAAAAACGGAACTCTCTCAGCAAGTGAAGGAGCCTGGGTGGCATAACGGTTACATGTAGGGCTGTGATACATACAGTCGGCAGTTTGAAACCACCGGCCGCTCCTTGGGAGAAAGACGGGGTCACAGTCTCAGAACCTCACAGGGCAGTCCTATCTATAAAATAGATAGCTATATAACACAAGAAGTGAACTGTTAAAATTACATACAGATAGATATTTAATACAAGAAATGAACAGTTAAATTCTAAAGCAGTACAAATGGCTCAGTGCAACTCACTCCCGTGAGAGAGTTGTGAGACACTGGCAGTCCTTCAAGTCTTAAGGGCCACCAGGTAGTCCTCTGTAGAGAGAGCTAGGCTATCCCGGCACAGGCAGCAAAACAGCATGGCAGGTCACCAACCATCAGCCAGGTCACCAACCGTCAGTCCTCAGCTCCAGAGATGTACATTCCAATTCTCTGGCGAGGCAAGTCTTCAAGGGACCTCAAATTACAGCAACAGAGTCCACAGGCTAGGTGTCCCACAGGTAGAGTCGCTTGCAAATTGAGGCACACTGGTCCAATGATCAAAGAGCGAGAGACAAGAAAGGCAAGACTCACTGAGCCATTCATCTCTCTGACCTTCAATTAATCCCCCATGTGTTTATTGGCCAGGCTGGAACAATAAACTAATTATCTCAGTGAGCTCTGTGAGGGAAGCAAGGGAACAGCTGCCGCACCTGGAGGGTTGTAGGGGAGGTTCAGCTGGAGGGAGAGCTGGGGTGGTGGTGGAGGGTGGCTGGGTTCTCTGCTCTCTCCCACCTACCAACCCCCCAAAAAACCCAGGAAGTGGTCTTGAGTAGAAAATGTTGAGACAAATATAATCAGAGGGTTGCAGGCTTTTTCTCCTTGGAGAACCCAAAGAATTTGGTGTGCAGCACTCTGCCACCCTAATAATAGGTCAGTACACTCTGTCCTGGAGGCCCTGGGATTGCCCATGACCTCTAGCCAGACATGCAATTCAGCAATGATGGCCCAACTCTGACCAAGACAATCTAGGGCTCATTCTTTAAAATTGACAACTGATGGAAATGGCGAGAGACTGTAATTGGCTGGGTGTGGACTTGCTTTTCCAGTTTCCGGAAAGGCTTATAGCCCAGACACCACCACGGTCCTGAGGAACTGAAGGCCCTTTCAGGCTGTAGCCAGAGACATCACATTGTTTTATTTACCCAGATCAATCAAAGCATTGACTCTCTAATAGTTTCTGAGGGGGCCGGCAGGCTTTCTCTGACTTCAGGTTTGCTGGGGTGCTTTGGGGGAGTCAGGGCCCCAAACTGACCCAGGCTTTGATGGGAGAGGTGGGCAGCTGAACAGGGAATTTGGCTAGGCACCGCTGTAGAAGGCTGCAGCCCCTCTCTCTGGAAGGGTCCTGCACATGCACACTGACAGAGTGGGGACCAGGAGGGGTGGCAGAGGACAGCCAGACCCCTGAGTGAAGCCAGAGCCCTAGGGCACTGCCCCTCCCCCCAAGAGGGCTGTCAACTGTTCTAGCCTGGGCTTCCCACTCCCTCCTCTGCCCTTTATCTCTGCTTTCCAGGTGAGTTGGCCACCTCTGTCTCACAGCCAGTCTCTAGGTCTCCCTACAGGACGTCCATCACCTTTTTCTGGACAGTCATTGAGGTTGTGTTGTGCCACTTGCCCCCTGGCTTTGAGGCCAGCAGGCTGGGCAGGGGCCCCCAGGTCTACTTGGTATCATTTGCAAACTGAGCTGAAAATGCGCGGGCCCCCGCCCCCACCCCCATCCCACTGACTCTTCCCCTCATTTCGCATTCATGCCGCTCACAAACTCACTCAGCAAACACTTACCGAGGACTGACCCCAGCCAGGCACCGTTTGAAGCCTCTCCTCACCCGCGGGAGAGAGGCAGGGCGCCACGGTCCTGTCGGGGAAGTGGACTCTAGAAGAATTCCAATGAGGTTCTGGATGTCACAAGGGTTTTCTGACGCAGCATCCTCACTGAGTGGGCCTCGGGTTGCCTTCCTGTCGGGGGGGGGGGGGGGGCGTTGCCGGAGGGAGTGGGGAGGTGGGGAGGTGGGGAGGGGGAGGGTTTGTCTCCCGCTCTAGCTTTCGCCCTTGCTAATTCTTCCCTTCCAGGTCCCTCTTGCCCCCTGGGCCCAACTGATTACACAGGCTATGCCCTGCACCCCCCGCATCGGCAGAGGTCAAGAATGAAGCCACAGAGCACGTGTGAAATAAATGAGGGTCTTGGTCACCTACTTCCCCTCTTTCTTCTCATAGCTCCCAGCCCCCTTTTTCCTCCACTGGCAAGGGCCCTCTTGCTCCCCACCACGCTGTTAAGCAGGAGCCCGCAACATCCACCTGGCAGCCAGAAATAGAGGTGAAGGTGGCCTTAATGGGGGAGAACGTCAGGGACCCCAAAATCACGAGGAGTCGGGGTGAGGCGCTTCCACCGAGGCTGCCGTGGGATGGGGAGCTTGGGGCGAAGGGGCTGGCGCAGAGAGACCCATGCCAGGTGAGGAGTTCAGGGTCCCACGTCCGAAGGGGAGGGGCCGCCGTGACCTTGAGGCGGCGGCTGGGCGCGGCGTGCGCGGCGGGGCCGGGCAGGGCCGGCGGGTCTCCCGGGGCGGCCACGCGCGCGGGCGGCGCACCCCTCCCCCGCCGGCCCCGCCCGCCCGCTCGCTCGCGCCGGCTGCTAAGCTCAGCAAGTCTTGCGGCAAAGCCACTTCCGAGCCGAGTTGCGGCCGAGGCGGAGCGGGGACTCCTACGCCCCGCAGAGCCGCCTGCAAGCCGACGCCGCGCCAGCCCGGGGCCCCGCCGCTCTCCGGTCTCCCCAGCCTCATCCCGGGTGAGTCCGCGCCCCCGCCCGGGGCCCCCGACCTCCGTCCGCTCCAAAGTTTCTACTCGGCGTGCCGGCCTCGGGACGTTGGGTAGGGGGGCACACCAGGAATCAGGTCCCTTTGGGGCGGGGGAGCTGGCTCGGCGCCCTGGGGCTGAGCTGCTCCCCCCACCACCCCCCAGCGCGGGGACGCCCCTCTCCGGGCTCGCCCACTTCCCGCGGTCCCCAGCGCCCGCCCGCTGAGGCTCCAGGGACCCGCAGGCTGCGCCGTCGTGGGCGGAGAGGGAGGGTCCGCGGACTCTGGGAGAAGCACCCTGGATCGGGAGATACTGGGGACCCAGACACCAGGAACAGTGCAAGCGGGGGCCAGAGGAGACCGGGGGGGCGGGCTGAGGGAGCCCCCCACCCCTGCACCGCACCGCACCGCGCTGCAAATCTCATGACTCAGCAGGTCCTTGGACGTCCCAGTCCGGCTCAGCCCAGTCCCATTCAGACCGGGGCGCTGCAGGACCCTTGCTGGTCGCCTTCACATGCCTTTCCCAGGGGGTCGCCGACTCTGCTCCCTTCCTCCCCCTCAGAGGGCACAGCGTTTCCTTTTCTTTAACTAAAAATAGAGAAGCCACTTCGCCTCCTTCCCCTGCCCCACAACCCAGGGCCCCTACCCCCTTTACAGTCCCTGTGTTCCACAGGTTCTGCCACCCCCCAGCCCCTGACATGCCTGCCCCCCCCCAGCCCCCCCGCGGCTCTGCAGCATTCTGGACTTTCCCCTGTGGGGTTGGAGAGAGAATGTTAGCAGACAGAGGGGGACAAGGACAGAGGAGGGGCGTCCCTGCAGGGTGGGAAATGCTGGGGCTGGGGGGCAGGGCGACAGACCCAGGTTGGAATGGAGTAGGGTCGGAGGATGAGAGCCCCTTGAGATGGAAACCCTCATAGGCTGGAGTCTGACCTGGCCAACGAGAGGACCTCCTTCCCCTCCCTCATCCCTGCCACCCTGGAGTGACTCTCCTTAGAGTTGCAGATGGTCCTCAACCCAGTCTCTCCTGTTCTTAGTAACTTGGGCACTCCATCCCAGGATCCGCTTGGAGTCCTCCCAGCTATCTCCCCGTGGACTGCTGGAAGCAGCCCTGTGACCGGCTGGCCCTCAGAGGCGCTGGAACAGCAGCCATGCCCAGTGGCCCTGGCCCAGGCCAGCAGGGCAGGCGGGAGGGGCAGGGCAGCGCTGATGCAGTGGGACGTGCTTGGTGTCCTGGTGAGCTGCAGCCTGCAGCCCCGGGGTGAGTCAGCGTCAAGGGTCCATGCCAGGCACACTGCAGTCCAGCCCACCCTTCCTCTTCCCCTTGTCCCTGGGGAGTGACCAGACTCCCACTGCTGGCTTCTATCCCACTGCAGAGCTGCCTCTGCCCTGCTGGTCTACCAGGCGGACCGCCAGGCTCACCCTCTAGGTCTGCCTCCTCCTGGATGTCTCTGGGAAGCTGAGGGGGCAGGGGAGAGGTCCACCTCTGCCTTCACTAGATGCCTAGGTCCACCATTGGGAGTCTGCTGTGTCGGGAGCCTCTTCCGGAACAGTCTGTATTTGGGAGCCCGAGGGTGTTGCCCAGCCTCTCCCAGGCAAGTGCAGTTCTCATCCGTTCAGCGTGGTGGCTCAATCACCACTCACAGCATAGGCCCAGGGGTTTGTCCAGATCGCCCTTTGCTCACAACAGGGCTTTGCAACAGGGTTTCTCTGCTGAGTGGAGTCGCTTCTCCCCGTGGACAAAGTGTGTGCCGAGTTAAAGATTTATCAGAAGGCAGAAGACCCCTTCTGGAGTTGGGTCTGGGCTCTCCCGTCTCCCTCTGCAGCTGGAGCGAGTGTTCTATGCCTTCTCCCGTCAGGCTGTATGCTCCCGGCCCTCCAGAGACTTAGGGGTGGGCCTCTTTCCTGCCTTCCCCAGGCCCAGCCTTCTGGACTTAGTGGGCCGGAAGATGGCTGCGTCCCCTTCCTTGGACAGAGGTGTCACCGTGGCGAACTGAAGGCTCCAGATGGACAGAGGCTGATTCACTTGGCTTTGGGATTTGCTATTTGGACTTTCGGGATCTAGGCAGATTCTAGCTGAAACTGGGTGTGCGTTTCTCAAGCCCAGGTGGTGGGGATACTGTTTAAGAACCGGGATGGAAAAAGGGAAAAGAACGGGGATGGGAGAGGGAGCAGCACAGGATGCTTGTTGAATGGAGGGGTTGTGGTTCAGCAGAAGGCATCCAGATGCGGAGTGGGAAGGGGGAGCCAGGCAAACCTGGGCTGCTGCACTGTTCATGCAGAATTTATGTATCAGGGAATGCCTGCTGTGTGTTTTCAGGAACTGTTCTAGTCACTCTGTGTGTGTGTGTGTGTGTGTGTGTGTGTGTGTAGCTGCCCTTGTGTAGCTTGCATCCCAGGGGGCCCAGGCCAGTTGCTAAGCTACCCTGAGCGTCCGTTTTCACATTCATTATGGCTAAGCCTACTGTGTGCCAGGAGCTAGACTGGGCAATGAGGTTCAGCGGGGAACATAGCAGACCTTTTCCCTGCCCTCATGACACTTACGGTCCTGCGCCACACCAAGCCCCAAAACAGACTCACTGCCATAGAGTCTATGCCAACTCATAGCGAGTCTTAGGGCAGGATAGAACCGCCCCTGTGGATTTCCAAGACTGTAACTCTTTATGAGAGCAGAAAGCCTCGTGTTTGTTCTGTGGAGCAGCTGGTGGTTTCCAACTGCTGACTTTTCAGTTAGTAGCCCAACATGTAATCCCTCTGCCACCAGGGCACCTGCAGCCGGGGTCCTGAGAGGAACACAGTTCTCAATACATGGTCCGTCACAACTGTGACGAAGGTCATAAGGCATTCACCGGGCTTGGGGAGCCTGTCTCGAGCAGGCTGACCAGGCTCGGGGAACCTGTTTGTGAGGCAGCGTCGTCAGCACTCGATAAAAGGCAAACCGGGAACATTCTTTTTCAATCACCCATCTTTGGAAATAGTTGGTTGCTTGACCTTGGGAGGGTAATTAATGTTACTGACTTGTCTACTTCAGAATGGTAAAAATGGCAAATGCTATGTTGTATATCTCTTAGCACAGTAAAACAAATATTACAGAAAAGTAAGCCCAGGGCCCATACCATCCACTGCCACGGACCCCATATAGCCCATCAGACATACACGACTCTACATTTCTTATACCAACAGGTAACGTGTTGAGTCTTCTTCCTCTGCCGGGCTTCATGAGGGCAGGCAGCCTGCGCTGACCCTCTGGTCCACCAGAGAAATGTCCAGTCATGGAGAGTGCTTCTAAGCTGCAGTATAGTGACGGTCACCAGACTGCTTAGGTTCCCCCTGGGTCTGCCACTTACTTCGACTTTGAGCAAGCCAATCCAGCTCTCTGCTCCTCAGTTTCCCCATCTGTTGAATGGACTGAAATGCACACCTGCGTTCTGTGTTGTTTTGGAGGCGGGTCAGCTGGGTTTCGTGCCGGCCTGGCTGTGGTGAGGAGCTGTGGATGCACTCTGTCTCTTTGTCACCACCGGTCGCCGTGGGCTACTCACACACAAGACTTGCACCTTACTCTTAAAAGCCCCAGGGAGGAGCTGCCCCTTCCGCAGTGGTCTTCCCACCATCCATCTCGCTGACTTCTGGGCAGTTCCTCTGTATGCTCAGCTTCCTCTGGGAAGCTTTGCTCAACACCCCCTGTGTTTCTCCGGGGAACTGAGAAGTAGTCTGAGTGGTGGGTAAATAGATCTGGATGCAGCCAGAGGATCTGCGCCAACATGGGGTTT
Source organism: Tenrec ecaudatus (assembly GCF_050624435.1). Classification (NCBI taxonomy): domain Eukaryota; kingdom Metazoa; phylum Chordata; class Mammalia; order Afrosoricida; family Tenrecidae; genus Tenrec; species Tenrec ecaudatus. The sequence goes on along the minus strand of NC_134530.1, from coordinate 220,379,882 downwards.
GGACTTCAGTTAGGAGGGTCTAAAATTAGACACCAGGAAGGACTTCCCAGATGCATGGGGAAGCGGGTGAGACTGGGCAGGTTTACTCCCGGGGCATTTCTACACCAGGACAGGGTCTCTGTTTGTCTGCTCAGGGCACTGACTGAAGGCCAGGGTCTGTGGGCCGGTGAGACAGGAGAGGTGACCCTGCTTCTGGGAAGTCTCCAGAGGCTCTGCCTTGGATCTTTGCCTAGGCACTCAGGAACACCCATCCTGAGACACAGCAAAGGCCGAGCCAGGAGAAGGCAGAGCTGGGCTGAGGTGGTCTAGAGGGAGGGCACCACCCCCCTACAGCATTCAGAAAGGAATTCTGTGCCACCACCACCACCCCTGCAGCCCGTAGTTCCCCCAGGAGGCCACCGGTCATCATTACAGGCCACATTCATCACAATGAAGAGAGAAGACCCAGGGAGGCCATGTGACTTGCCCAAGCCCTCCCACTCCCCAGGGGCAGGAGCAAGGTCTCCAACCAGAGGCACTCTGAGGGGCTGGTGAGACCCCTGAGGCTGATGGAGGAGCAGCCCTGCTGGCCAGGGCGGCAGCTTGCACCCACTAGCTGCTCCTCGGGGCTAAGATGAGGCTGTCTGCTCCCATAAGGACTGGTTCTCTTGGAGCCTGTGGGGTCCCTGTCGGTCAGAATGGACTTGTTGGCACTGGGGTTGGCATGTGGGTTTGGTAACTGATCTGTAAGCTTTTGGTCCCTGTCCCCAGCCCTTTCCTCCCTGCTCCTTCTCACCTGGGAGTCACACAGTATACTCCAGCGAGGGCCACCCACGCCATGGCAGGGGTGAATCATTACCGCTGCGAGTGTGAGCAGGAGGCTGGGAATTAGGGAGCTGATGAAAGAAAGAAACCAGGAAGTTGTGTGTGTGTGTGGTATGTATATGTAAGTGTGTGGTGGGTTTATATGTGTGTATATGTATGTGTGGTGTATATGCATGTATGTGTGTATGTACATCTGTGTGATGTGTGTGTGGTGCGTGTGTTGGGGTCAGGAGATAGGGGCAAAGGTGGGGAAATGGGCAGTAGTGGATGCTGACTGCTCTCCTTCTGTGGCCAGACTTGAGAAACTTGGTCTCCATGGGCTGGCAGCCGAGACTCAGCATGAAGGGGCAGCCGGGACCAAGGGCATCCATTTCTGCCCCATTTCCTCCTTTCCCGTCCATGCCCCGTCCTGTGCCGAAGGAACAGGACCTACCATGTTAGCGACTGCAGGAGGTGAAGGGGAGAACAACATATACCTCGCCTCCTCTGCCAGCTGGGGAGCTCCCCTAGGGCAGGGCCTGGCTCCTTCTCCTCTCAGCGACCTCCCATACTCACACCCAGCTCTGCAGTGGGGAACACCTCCCACCCCACGCCGGGCTCCTAATGTTCTTGGCCCCAGGAGAGCTGCCAACCACAACCAGGCTTCTTGTTTCTCCTCCCCTTCCCACCCCCCCCCGCCCCCCGCAGAGACCTGGCCAGCCCAGGACCATGGAGGGTGGGGGAAAGCCAGGCAGTTGCTCGGAGAGGAGCAGGGAGTTCTCAGGCTTGGAGAACCCTGGCAGGATTTCCCATAATTGGGTTATTGCGGTGGCTCTGGAATTCAGCAATCAGAGCCTGTTGAAATTAGAGGCGGAATTCACCCGTTCCTGTTCCATGCATCTTAATATCAGGTGTAAGTGGCTGTGCCTGTGAGTCCAGCACAGGGGATGGGAAAATAGAAATGAATGAAGAGGGGGTGGGGGCACTGCCACTGAAGCTGGAGGGGCTTAACCCTTCCCACCCGTGGAGATGGAGCAAAGGCAAGGCAGAGGTTAGGCCAAGTAGTGTGTGGCAGATCAGGAGGCAGATCTAGGCTTCTCCAGTCTTTTTGGGCGTGGCGTGCAGGGTGCAGAGCCTGGGGATGGAGGTTGCAAGGGCCTGCTGCAGGGCGCCCTGCTCAGCTGTGAAGAAGCCAGAGAGACGTGCTTGAGCTGGCTGCCTGCAGTGCAGGTGGATGTGTGTGTGTGCAGGTGTGTGTGTGTAGGTGGATATGTGTGTGTGTGTGCGCGCGCCTGTGCAGGTGTGTTTACACATGTCTTTAGGAGAGAGAGAATGGCTCATATCTTCACCCCACCTCTCTCCCTTCTTTTCTTCCCCTGCTCCCCTCACTTCCTTCTGCTCCTGGGCCCAGTGTCTTTTGAAGTCAAATGAGGGGTGTGTAGCTGGTAGTGACCAGTGTGGTCAGTGCCCCAAAAATGTCCTCTGCCAGAGCAGAGGGGACTCTCCCAGGTCGGCTGGAACTCTGGGCTCCACGGCCACTCCTCAGAGAGCCCTGCTCAGGAAAGACTGGAAGGTTGGGGACAAAACACTGTTGCGTCTGGGTTTGACTTGATCGCCCAGCTGTGCGGGGAATGCCCCTCCTGTTTTGAAATGCTATCAGGGCAGCAGCTTCCATGCTGTTTATAGACACGGGGGTTCTTCCCAGTGTCTAACGATGTGGTGGTCTGCCCTAGCTCAACTCCGTGTGTCCTGGGGGGGGGGGGGGAGGGGGGGGAAGGTGTTGTGGAGAAAAGGTCTAGGCTCAGGGGTTTGGGGGTCTCTGAGTACCCCAGCCATCTCTCATCGCCTGGAAGCATTTGGAGAAGGCGCCATGACCACACACCACCCTCTGTGGGGCCACCAGGTTTCCTGTGTCCATTATCAACCATAGTCCCCTGCTATGCCAACTACGGATGGTTGAGAGTCACGGGCCTGGTGATTTGATGACAGGTCCTTTGGGTTCCCATGGTGCCTCCTGGAGGGAGGGGAGGAAACCTGCACATGGGCCTGTTCCCTGCCTGGGGCGTGAGTCCAGCTTCATCACCGAGAGCCAAGAAAAGCGAAGGCAAAACCCCCAGCATGCCGGGGTGGCTTGAGGCTAGGACTGATGATAGCAAGGGGCAGGCTTCCTCTCCCAGCTTGACTCTCTTGCCAGAGGAAAAGGCCTCAGTTGAATCAGACTCTCCGGATCCAGATCCAGCCCGGCATTATAGGAGGTGAAGGGACAGCTCGATGGGAAATTGGATTAGCTCTCTGCTTCTGGGAACGGCACTGGCTGTGTCGTGGGAGGCAGCTCAGAGCCCGCTCGGGTCAGCCCGGGAGGCTGAGACTCCAGGGGAGGCCCCAGTAACCATGCAACTGGGTCTTCTGTGGAGGGGCAGCAGGGGCTTCCAGGGGGGCAGAAAGGACCAGAAGCTCAGGGTCCCATCACTGCAGAGCTGGGACTGGTCTCCGATCTCCCCTGGAAGGGGAAAGGTGCACCCCAGAGGTCCTGGGGGTGTGTTTTGTATTGGGGGTGGCATGTAAGGAATGGGTGGGGAGATGCAGGTCAAGCAGTGACTGATGCCCCCATGTGACCTATTCTGCAGGGCATAATGGGAACAGTCTGTGCACAGGTGGCGACCAGACAGGCGGACTCTGTTTAACCCGACTGCCCCTTCCTGCCTGTGTATCATCCCTGGGAGAGTTACTTACACCTTCTGGGGGCCTGGGAGGGGTTCTCATCAGAAGGTGGAGATTATAACACATGACAGGGCCCGGCCCAGAGAAGACTACTTTAGATGTCTGGGGACAGCAGTTCTCAGAGTGGGGCCCAGTGGCCAAGTTGTGTTCATGTGATATCCCCAGAACAAACTCACTGCCTTGGAGTCGATGCCCGCTCACGAGGACCCAGCAGGACAGGGCAGAACAGCCCCTCTGGGTTTCCGAGACCATGACTCTTTCTGGGAGCAGTAATCCCTGCCTTTCTCCTGGGGAGTGGCCGACCGTGCAGTCACCGCTATATCATGGGCTCGTTCATGATGGCATCCTGGGAGGTTATTTGCCCTCTTCACTGCGCTGGCAGCCATGGCCCCAAGGCAGCGGTGGCAGCTCTGCCTGCACAAAGCAGGGTGGCACCCTGCACTAGCAGTCCCCGTCCTCTGTGTCACCTCCACATACTACACAGCCCAACCCGCGAGCCACTAAGTGCCAGTTTCAGAATGCCTTTGAGGAAGCATTAAAGACGGTGAACTTTCACATCTGAGCTTGTGAGCGCACGTTGAAAAACTGCTCTGTGAGGCGATGGGAGAAGCCCGCTGCAGCCCCTCCTGCTGCAGGCAGGAGTCCACTGGCTTCTCTGGGAGAAGCACCCGCTTGTTGGAGTTTGAGTTGCCAGCTAAACTAGGCTCTGTCTTCCCTGGCCGCCTGCTGCTGTCACTTGGAAGAGCAACTGAGGACCCTGCAGGTATGCCGACTAGGGTGTGTGCAGATGGCTTTCTGAACGGAATGAAGTGAGTCCCTGTCACTTCTGCACTTCTGATTGTGTTTGACACCATTGATGAAATATGAGCAAAACTCCAGACAAAAATTAGAATCTGAACTGGGCAAACTTCTACTGCGAGACAGACTCATCTGATGAGATCAATGGGGAGGTCACGAAAGCTGTCAACATTTGGGAGGTCTGCACGACCCGATGGATCAATCTTTTCCACATCATGTTGTTAGCTGCCATTGAACTGCTGCGACCGATGGCCACCTCACACACCAGAGAAGGAAATGCGGCTGCACCCCACACCACCCCGTGATTGCTTAGGGATTGAACTTCCGTGACCCGCAGGCTGCCAGTGGTTGATTTGCACAAGTAGATCCATGTGTCTTGCTCCCCCCTCTGTCTCCGGCCAGACAGTGCTTGCAAAGTGGGTGACACCACCCCCTGGGGGCCCTAGAGTGATCGGGGGCTGGGAGGGGGCGGGTGCTGCAAGAACAGGCCTACCCTTTATCCTGCGATAAGGGCTATCAGACAAACGTGTTTAACTGCCCGGGACACTGAGTCTTTTTTATAGAAAGGGGCGGTAGCCAAATAGGTTTGGGCTAGACTCTAGACGCTCTGCTGGAACATGTTTAGCACCTGAACCAAACCAAACTAACTGCCATAGAGCCAATGCTGATAGGCAGTGACCCCACAGAACAGAGTAGAAAGGCTCCTATAGGCTTCTGAGACTAACTCTTTAGGGGAGTAGTAAGTCTCATCTTTCTCCCACAGAGTGGCCGGTGGCTTTGAACCGCTGACCATAAGGTTCACAGCCCAATTCAGAACCCATTAGCCCCCAGGGCTCCTGCTCAGTGACAGGCAAGCCTCCACTAACAGACAGGTGGAGACTGCACAGGAGGGGGTCCTGGTCAGGACTTGAACTCGGGTCTTCCCCGTGGGCGCTGAGACCCCCACGGTTAAAGCGCCTCCCCATGATACATGCACGACGTCCATGGTCAAGGACTGGGCTCCACAGAGTCCATGCTGCAGCTGCTCTTCGGAAAGTGTCCCTGCTCAGCTCTCAGACGATCCACAGGGTCTGAAAAGGCTACTAAAGTGCTCTTCCCTTTTCCAACGACAACCCTGTGTGCAACGGACTCTTCCTTCCGGCCTCAGTCCACACAGCAACGCACCAGGTGGGACCTGGGGCTCATGGGAGGCTCCGGATACCGTCTAGTAAGCCAGACTGGCAGAGGATGACAGAGTGGGGGAACCACTCCACGCTTCTTACTAGGCTTTGAAAACGCGCGGGGCCCGCTGTGAAGCCAACTCTCCCCCTGGGCAGCAACGAGGGCTACTCTGTCTTCCCCAGAGAGGAGAGGGGACTGGCGTGGTCCGTGTCATGGGGCTGTGGACAAAAGCCTCCCCAGCCTGCCATTCGGGGGGTGCCATCTCAGACCCAGGGCAATCCCACTTGGGCACTGGCCTTGTCTACACAGCTCTCTGGAAACCTCAGTCCCAGCCCTATTCAGGGGTGCAGTCTCATAGATGGGGACCTACAGTGCACCCCCTGGTTTATCCTGGTGGTGCAGACAGTTACTGTGTGGGGCTGCTAACTGCAAGGCTGGAGGTTCAGGTCCACCCTGAGGCCCTTCAGAAGAAAGGCCTGGTGATCGCTTCGCAAACATAAAGCCTATGGGTCACAGGTCTCCCCTGACGCTTGCTCGCAGGCTCCATGGAAATGCATCAAGCCCAACCCTCTCAGGCTCACATCAGTCCTCCTGCCGAGAATCCCTGGCAGCGAGGAGGAAGTCTGCACTACTGTCCTCCAGATAGACTGAGCGCCCATTCCTTCCTACCACCCCCTGGTGCCCCCTGCTGAGTCCAGGCTCAGTGTTCATGGCTCAGCGCCGCAGAGGCCCTCGGAGAGTCAGCGGTAGGGTTACGGACTCTGTCTGTCTGGACAACTGCCCGTTGTAATTAAGATGTAGCCCCCTGATCGCTGAGCCCAGGAGATAACTCTTCTGCCCACTGGAAGAACGGGCTGTCCGCGCTCCTCTGCTGAAGCCCCTGTGGTCAGCCCGTCCTGGGAGGAGAAGCAGGCGGGCAGGCAGGGGTGGGGGTGGGGGTGCTGAGGAAGAGCCACCTTCAGCCGAGATTGGGCATCCGCTCATGCACATCCAGCCGGATGGGGGAGCAGCCTCTTGGGCCTCTTCAGCAGGCGCAGGCTGGGTAATTGATTGTCCTGGCACTCAGCTCCTCCCAGCTCGCTGGCCCTGGCGTTGCCCCGCTGTCCAGGCATCTGCTCTCAGCCTCCGTCACGGACGAGTAATGGGGCACGGCTGAGACCTGGTGAGACAGGGGGTGGGGCACCCCAGGAGAGAGGGCCATCTGAGCACCTGTCACTCCTGGAGGAGGGGCACTGCTCGCTGGGCCCTGCAGTTGAGCAGGGGCTGACGTAGACGCTGTCCTGCTGCCCTCCCGCCTGAGTGTGAGCACGGTCCCCCCTTGCTCCCCCAGGCAGCAGGAGCTGCATTGCAGGCGAACCCTGGCTTGGCAGCTGGTGGGCGGGGAGAGATCGATGGTTCATTTGGATGTGCTCAGAGGCAGGGCTGTGCAGCCTGCCAGGGGTTGGTACTCCTGTGATGCTGAGTTCTGGGGCACAGGAGTTCGGACCTTGCTTCCACCCCACGTCCAAGAGGCAGGTTCCCCAACAGCTCCTTCCAGGGTCTGTCCCATGGTTCTAAACCTGTTGCCTTCAAATAGATTCTGGCGTGTGTGTGACAGAACAGAGCCAATCCACGGGGTTTTCTGGGACCAGCTCAGAAGGCTTCTGTGGCACCACCGGTGGTCCGAACCATCACCTGCAGGCTAGTAGCTGAGTACAAGCCCTTAGCACCTGGCGCTGCCCAGGGACCACCCCACAGTCCTCCTCTGCCTCAGTCTTTCACAGGGAGTTCTCCTTCTTGCTTGGGCTTTGTGGCACCTCGCGGCACTTGGCGCAGCGTTGGGAAGACTCATAGCTTCACACAAACACACTCAGATGTAGCGTTTGGCAGGCTGCCCGCGGGCCTGGGCTGTCCACTCACATTTCTTGGAAGCTGAGACTGCAGCAGAGTCGGGGCCTTACCTTCAGGTTGCAGGAACCCTCTCTCCCAGGGCGCACCGGGCTCCTTTCCCGTCCGTCCGCATGCCGCTTCTAGACAAGGCTCAGAGGGGTGCGGATGGGTGGATCCTGGGCTAGGCTCTGGAGACCACGCGTGGCCGTGGGGGGGACCGTCTGCAGACCCTCGGCAGCGGCCATCTGTGCGGAGGAGCTGAGGCTCTCGGCAGAGCCTGCTCCACCTGCCTGTGAGCACAGCCTTCTCCGCAGGCGCCATCGACCCATCAATCGATCAGTCAAGGTGGAGGGGGTGAGACTGGCTGCTCCCCAGGCTAAGAGGCCACCGGCAGGGGCCTTGGACACAAGGTGACAAACCAAGACAGGGTGCTGAGAAGCAGGGCTGGGGCCCTCAGTCGCTGCTCTGGTGGCAGAGGTGGTGAGGGAGAAGGGAGCAGAGGGAACCAAGGATTAGACTCAGTCCTTTCCCCCACGTGCCCCTGAGAGCTTCCTCTCAGCAAGGAAGAGCCCTGGCAGTCAGGTGCGGACCTTCTAGTCTCTGGACTGCATCCCACTGGCCAGGGCCCAGTGGACTTCCGGGGACACGGGGACGTGAAAGGATAGCTGGCCCACCCCTGTCTCTCGAAGTCTCCGACTGCACAGTTGCACGCTCTAAGGGAACACACTCCTTCATTCAAGCACCGACCCTTCCCTGCGTAGACCCTCTGTGCCGCTGCAGACAGACGCTGCCTGTCCTGGGGCTGCCCTGACATGGACGCAAGGGAGACCCTGAACAGAGCCATCCGGTGAAGATTTCATTACGATTGGGACCCTGGTGCTCAGAGGGCTGATAGTGGGGGCTGAGTGGGGCAGGACATGTCAGGGTGTGGCCACCACGATGGATGGGGGACGGGGAGGCCACAGGCAGTCTTGGGCCTTCTGGTGGGATGGCAGGACCAACCCCCCTGCCCTGCCAGGTGTGTGTGTGTGCACATGAGGGTACCGCACATGGCTTAGCAGTGCCCTTGGGTGAGGTTCTGAGCTGGAGGAGGCCTCTGAGTTACCAGGGCTGGACTTTGGGGCTCTGCCTCCATTTCTCCATGTGACCTTGAGCTTGTCCTTTCCCCTTTCTGTATCTGTTGCTGCTTCTGTCAATGGAGGGATTGGACTAGAAAATCCCAGGAGTCCTGCTCAGAATCCCAGGGAAGCACGGGAGGCGGTCAAAGGCCAGACAGACTATGTTTCTTCTGGTGTCTGAGAAAGGAATTCGGGATCATCAGGGAGGAGAAGCCTCAGCCTCAGCCGCTCATGGCAGAAGGGAGGCACAGGGACAAGACAGGCCAAGCTGAGTCACTCACTGCAGAAGGTAGGGGTGAGAGAACACGGGCCGAGTTGGGCTGTCACAAGCAGAGGAGTGGCCCTGCAGCGGCATCCCTAGAGTGACCCGTGGAGGCCTGACAGGCCACAGCAGCTGCCGCTGCACTGAGGGCAGGGCTAGAGCGCTGGCTGGACACTGCAGTAAGCAGGGTTCCGGTTAGCCATCAGGTGGCACTTCCTTGATTGTTTCAAGGAGATGCCTGGCAGCCGATCCAAAGGGCCTAAGAGGGAGTGTCATAAAGATGTCCCAGATAACCAGAAGCAGGCCTTCTCAGAGGGGAGCGCTTTGCACGGAGGCAGGGCTGGATGGGTGACCTGGCAAGGTCTCTCCCTCAGACAAGTCCATGAATCTCCGCTCCTCTTGCTGCCAATGATGTCAGCCCGTCTGCAGGAGGAAGATGTCAGGCCCTCTCAGAAATGAGTTTTTGAGCATAAACTATCCCCAATTCACACCTCTCGATGACATGTGTGCTAACCGGGCAGCTGTCGCACTCAATCAAACAGAGGCCAGTGACCCGTGGCTCCCTGGTCCTGCTGTAATGGAAACATGCTGATGAGAAGTATGTTAGTGGCTGGCGACGTGTGAGTGGGGGCGGCCAAGAGCTCCCCATTGAGATCCAGATGAAGGATGGGAGATGAGTTACTTGAGCTTGTAGGGATGGTCAGGCCCGGAGGTATCTGGCTAGGGGCCCTGGGGCAGTTTTACCTGTGTGTGGGGGATGGGTCAGATGCTCTTTCAAGGTCCTTTGATGCAAAAAAAAAAAATCTGTTTTGTTGTGTTTTGGTGACATTGATCTGGCAGTCTAGGTTCCCCCTCCACAGCCTCCACACATGTCACTGAGCCACTCCGGTGATGTCATCTCAGGGTGGGGACTTTCCCACCATCTCTCTCCAGGCATTAGATTTTTATTCATGAGGCCTCTCTGTTCTCATCAGCTTTCAAGTCACTGCTGACCGTTTGGACTTTTAAATGATCGTTGCCAGTGGTCACACAAGTTCTCTGTGTGTGTGCGTGCATACCTGGACAAGTGTCTGGTGGAGCCCTGCTCCCCACGTGCTCGGGGGAAGAGGCTCTGCACCTTGAGGAAGGGTTGATGGTGTCAGAAGGTGATGAGGTTGGCCTCAAGCAGGGTGGGTGGCAGTTAGAGGGAAAGATACTGTCACTGCAGACCAATGGACAGTCAGGTCTCCTGAAAAGCGAAGAGTCTGTGGCAGGCCAGACCTGAGAAAGTGCTGGTCGGCCACCGAGACTTCCTCCATCCCAGGGTTGGTGTGTATGTGGAGAGCGCTGCAGGTGGGCCCAGTGGCCAGTGTGGCTTCTCCGTGCCAGGTGAGTCTGCCGGATGAGGGGGAGGAAGAGGAGTCAGAGTGGCTGATTCCAACTCACAGGGACCTTCCACGGGGCTCCCACATCTGCACAGCTTTGCTGGGGCCGGCCGCCTCATCTTTCTGTGGCGGAGCAGCTGGCGGGTTTGAACAGTTAGCTGCCAAAGGAAACCCTGCAGAGCTGCCAGTGCTCCCTGAAAGAGATGGTTGAAGAGTGTACAACAGCAGTAGCACTAGCCCAGCCATCCGTGTATGCATGGTGTCCACGCGTGCATGTGTGTGGGTGTGTGCACGAATTCTGCATCAGGACTCCTCAGGGAGGGACATGCAGGTGCCCCCACTCTGGGGCAGGGCTGCCACTGAAATGCAGGCCTCTGGGTATCTCCTGCTGACCAGCGCCTCTGCCTGTCACCCAGGCTTTCGCCTGTCCTGTCAACCAGCCTCAACCATTCAGCTTCAGTACTGAACAGAGAGGAAAGGGCCAGGAACCTGTGACTAGTGGGTCTTCCAGAGTCCTTCAGCAGGGTCTCCCAGCCTGGGGTGACCTGTCATGTACATAAGAGAGATGGACATGCTTTTATTCGTTTTACCTCCCACCCAACTTGACTCCAAGAACCCCCAGAAGGGACACAGTTACGGTCCTGGGCTTCAGAGACCCTGCCATCCAACCGTGAGACTCTCCCATGGTCTCCAGCAGACAGCCGATCACACTGCCCTGGCCCTCCTTCCTCGGGGCCTCCCTCTGCGACAGCTCTCCCTTTTGCCAGCCAGCGTCAAGTGGACTCTTTTCTCACATGCACTATCTCTGAGAAGGACCTGCATCTCAGTCTCTGAGAGCGGGTGACCACACCCAGCTTAGGGTGCTGGAGAGCAATGAGAGGTAGGGACAGTGCCCTGTCCCCCTACCCATGATCATGGACATCTACCTGCAGATCCTCCAGCCTGCGCTGTTCACTGTGCTGAGCCTCCCCTAGACTCACTGCCGCCAAGTCCATTCTCAATCCTATGGGGCTGAGAGAACTGGCCCTGTGGGAGGTCAAGGCTGCCGGAACTCTTGATAGGATCAGGAATCAGCCGGGGCTTCAAGGATCAGGAATCAGCCGGGGTTTCACACTGCTGACCTTTGCCTTCAGCAGCCAACGCATGCTCCAGCCAGAGACCCAAGCCGTGCTGGGGAGAGTTCAGCACCTCGGACAGCGCCAGCAGGGCTCAGGGTGGTCACAGCACAATCCTCCTGCCTCCTTTGCAGTGGGGGCGATGGAGGTTGGCTGGCGTGTGAGGTCATGCAGCGCTGTGGAATCTTGCCTCCTGACTATGTGACCTATGGGAAACCACCCCTCTCCCCCCACCAACTTCTCACCTGGACACACAGGGAAGGACCACACGAACAGACTCCCTGCCCAGTTACAAAGGAGCCGATGTGTCCATGGTTGGCTTTTCTGAGAGGTGTGTGTGTACAGATAGGCTCGTGGCCTGCGCGGGCTGGGTGAGGGTGAGGCCAGGTTAGCCCATCAGTAACTGGGACATGTCTAAAAAAATCCAAACAATCAAACTCACTGTCTTTGAGTCAATGCCAACTCATAGCGACCCTATAGGGCAGGGTAGAATTGCCCTGTGGGTTTCCAAGGCAGTAAGCGACTGGTGGTTTCGAACTGCTGACCTTGTAGTTAGCAGCCCAACATGCCCTCACTGTGGTCTCCTCAAGCCACCGAGGGACATCTCCCTCAAGCTTGTGCAGTCTTTCGGAGCAGGAGCATCTTCCTCACACCATTCACAAGTACAAGTGCCGCCCTGCTAACGTCACCCACAGGCAAAATCTAGCCTGGGTGGTGGGAGAAGCAGGCTCCTTTGGTGGGGAGTGGCCTCCTGACGCTTACCTGGGGACCAAGCCCATTGTCATCAAGTCCTTTCTGACACTTAGTGGCCCTGTCAGAGCAGAACTGCCCACGCGTCCCCAGGGCTGTCATCTTTATGGCAGCTTCTCCAGAGCGGTTGGCGGCTTTGAACCTCTGGCCTTGCCATTAGCAAATGAGGCGCTTAACCATTGCACTGCCAGGGCTGCTTTAAATGGCACAAAGCCTCCAAGTGAGGCTGGGGGTCACTAGGCATCTGGAGGGGGGTGGGGAAAGGGGGGCTGCCATGGACCTTAGAAGACAGCCCGCAGGCTTCTCTGTGACAGCAGGTCAGAGGGTGAGGGATGGAAACTGCCTGGTGGAAGGGCAGGCTGCAGTGGGAACAGGTTGGGATGGGAGGAGTAGGCATAGATTGGGGGGCAACAGGCCAGATGTGGAGGGGGGAAGGGAGCAGAATCTGGTAGCACTCCAGGGCTCGGAGGGCCAGGGGAGCCTGGGATGGTGGGGAAGATCGATCACCTAAGTCTAAGCCATAGCTGCACCCGTAGCTGCACCACCACAGTCTTTGTCTCTGCACTCCCTCTGCTTTCAGGCCCCGGGCACCCTGCAGGGAGGAGGAAGCTCTATGGCCCAGTCCCTTCTCTCTCCAGCCTCCCCCTGCCCGCCCCCCAGCTCCTTTTGCACACAGTTCACCAGACCCATCCTCAGTCCCTTTTGGTTTCCCTGCCCAAAGCCTTGTCCTGGGGCCGAGGGCATAACTGCCTCCCCATGGGTCACGAGAGGGACAACCAGGCCTTCAGGACGGGGTTGCTGTGTGCCGTCGAGTAGACTGTGACTGGAGGAGACCCTGTCTGACAGACAGAGGCTGTGCTCTTGCCAGGAGCAGGCCTTCTCGCCCACAGAGTGGCTGCGGGTTCCAATCACAGACCTACGGGTTAGCAGCCGAGTGCTTAACCACTGCGCCACCAGGGGCCTTTCCAAGCCCAGTGAATCATCCAACACTGAAAGGCTGTCTCCTCACTCCCCTTTGGGGCCTCCCATCTTCCGGAGGTCCAGGGACCGCAGCTGTCCTCTGCTCCCCAGCACCACCACCCCTCCCACCTCCTCTTCCCTCCCACAGCCCTGAGAACGCGCCAGTGTCCTTGCGGTACCCCACAGCCTCAGCTGACCCAGGTGGCCGCCTCTTGGACACAGCAGCCTCCAGCCCAAAGCATGTATCTGTGTGCCAGACAGCAGCAGTGCCTCGCCAACAGGCCAGGCTGGGGATGGTAGGGAAGGGTGGGACCCCGGCACGGTGAGGGCTCGTGGGGAAGATGCTGTCGGCAATGGTTTTCTGTGCTTGCTTCACCTGCGGGCAAGAGCCATTCTTGAGGGTGGGGCAGGGCAGGGGGAGGTGGAGCCAGAACCTCACTTGACAGCGAAGCTTCCACGTGTGGCGATTAACTTTGTGGGGAGGGTGGTGAGAAGTGGGGGGTTTACACAGGAGTGCCTGTAGCTTGAATCCAGGCCTAGAGCTATTGCTCAAGCGGGGCGGCAGGTCTGGGCACAAGGCCAGCTCGGGGCGCACCTGGGCCCCACAGTCTTACTGCAGTAAGCCCAGGGCTTTGGGTCTTCACAAGCATTCACTCGGAAGCTCATCCCCTGCGAGAGCCGGGCGGCACATGGCCATGGCGGCTAGTCTCGGCCCAGTCTGAGGAAGACGCACCTGGGAGAGCCGACTTGGGTGCCCCGCTTGGGAAATCCTTGTTGAATGAGTGCTGACTTGTCCCCAAGACTAAGCAGTCCGCCCTCTGGAGGCCACTGTGCATGTCAACAGAGACCAAGGGACTATGTACCTGCTGTCTTGGCGGAGGAACTCAAACCACGTGAGTGAGGGAACATTTCACCTTTGGGTTGACGAACCCATGATTCTGGGACCTCTTTGGACGAAAGGAGACCTGCACATTGGAGCCTGGCGGGGTCAGCAGAGAGCATGCAGGGAATATGAGTTCCGTACCCTGCCCCGCCAGCCTCCCTCCCCAACTTCAACAACAACAACAAACACACTGGTGCCATTGAGTCGACGTCCACTCACAGTGACCCTATAGGACAGGGATCCCGAGGCTGTAATTCTTTACGGGGACCGACAGCCTCATCTTTCACCCAGGAATGGTTGATGGTTTTGAACTGCTGACCTTTCAGTTAGCAGCCCAACACAGAACTTACATGTCATTGGGGCTCCTCTTTTGAGTCAAATCCAGCCCCTTCCAAAGGCCTTTGCTGAATCAGCCTGCCACCAAGTGGGTTTGACACGCTGGGTAAAGGGAGGGAGGGTGTCTGTGTTTCCATCCTTGGGAATGCTTTGGTGGAGGGGGGGGGGCTGCTGCACCCCGGGCTCAGCTTGGCCTGTGTCCACCAGGCCATCAGGTCAGGGGCTGAGCCCCATCTGACCACTGAACGAATGAACGAACTTGTCAGAGTGGGTCTAGGTGGGAGGGGGATGGGAGATGGGGAGACGGCTGTGTCCCTGGCTCTGGGCCCTGACAGGGGTGAATAATTGATAGTGGCTAATGGATCACTGCTCCTGTATGAAATATTCAGCGGGGACGGTGGCAGGTCTGTGTAATCAGATGTTTCACGCTGCCCTCCAGGTAGGGACGGGACTCCTGGGTCTCTCGGCTTCTCAGAACTTGGTGGGAGGGCTTCCCCAGAGGGGAGTGGGCTTTGTGCAGGGGGCCATGCACCTTACAGGGGAGGAGGCAGGGTGCAGAGGCTTGATTCTTGGAAGACTGCCTTGCTTACTTTGTGGGGGTATCTGCACTGCTCCCAACATTCCCAAAGCCACTGAGCAACTAATTGGGAGCCCCAGAGGTCAAGCAGAGCAGCGTACACCCCAGGATGCCAGATGGTTCTTAGGATGCTGCTGGTGAACAGAACGCAAGCGGAAGCCCCTTCCCAATACTCTGCCCCAAACCCAACCCCAACCCTGACACGGGCTTGACGCTGACTCGTATGGGCACTGCAGGTCCGGGTGGGGATCAGAGGGTTTCCAAAGCTGTCTGGCTTTACAGTAGTTCGCCCCACTTTCTCACATGATAGTGGGTTAGAGCCCCCAGCCCTTCGGTCCATTGCACCTCGGGGCTCCTCCTCCCTACCCCAAGCTCACGGCCCTCAAGGAAATTCTGACTCACAGTGGCCGCACTGAGCATTTCCAAGGCTGAGACGGGACAGAAAGCCCATCCATCTCCCTCAGAGAGGCTGACGGTTTAGAACTGTTGACCTTGTGCTTAGGGCCCAATGCATCTGTAATCCACCATGGCCATCAGGGCCCTGAGAGCAGGTCAGTAGAGTAGCTGTGTGGTGAAGCAGAGGAAGGAGTCTGCAGAGATGGCCCAAGGCCACCTCGTGAGTGATGAGAGCTGGGCTTCCAACCCTAAACCGGACCTTAAATGCTAGACTTCTCTCCCAATACCTCTCTGCAGAGCTGTCTCTGGGCGCCTGCTCACCCCCTCCTCCCTCCCTCTTCCTTTTTCTATGTGACCCTGTAGGAATGATGTCATTGGGATCCCTGGCTGGAGTTACAGCCACCGCAGTCATGTGGTTGAGGGGAGGGACAGGTCCCCGATGGGGGATGGGAAGGTGGGAATCTGTGTGTGTGAGTGCTCACTGACAGGGTGTCTGCCGGCTCATTCTGAGTATGAGAAGTGACAAGCTCACTGTGTGTCGGGTGAGGGCTTGGTGAGCCCTTTCCTTCCATCCACAGGGAGTAGGGTGACAAAGAACTTGCCAGCCTCACCAGCCCCCACCCATCAGGGTCAACTCAGAAGGGAGGAGAGAAGCCCCCTGGGACTGCAGCACCCCTGGCGATTTGGGGATGAGGTGGCCAGAATCCCAACTGGGGGGCTGGCTCCACAATGGGGTTAAGGGGAAAGCCTTCCCCTGCTGATGCCCACCCAGTCCCTGTGCTGTCAGAATGAGTCTGGCCGTTTTGGAGTGGCTCCTGGGAGCCCCAGGCCAGCACTAGAACCCGATGTCCCCACTCCCCCTCTGACCCTCCTTCTCTGCCACACTGTCCCCATGCCTTCTCCACTGTCGGAGGCTGGGTAGGCTAGGCCATCTACGGATGCCACTGGAGATGGAATGCCTTCGCCCAGCCTCTCATCTGTTCTAAGACCCCTAGGACAGGAGACTGGGCCGCTACCCTTGCCCATCCATTTGCATGGGTCATAAGCTCCTCCCATCTCGGGAAGTTCTCCCTGCTCTCTAAGGTCACACCTTCCTGCTGCAACCCAATATAGCCCCTAGCTCTTTGGGTCTGCAGTCCTGGCTCTCCAAGGTGTCATGTAGTTTCACAGACCTGGGAGACAAATGGGTAATGCGTGCTTAACAGAGAGCAAAATGCAATTCAGGATTTTGGGTTTAGAACCAAATCCCTCTGTAGCTATCGCTCATCTCCAACTTGACCCCTTTCTCTACTCCCTACCTGGGCGTCTGTGCAGGGCTTTGAATATCCTCCGAGCCTCACCCTGCTGCCTCTGAGATCATCACTCCTGCTAAGGAATGAACCAGAATGGCCTCTGGGAGCTGGGGTGGAGGGGAAGGCCTGAGGGTGCCTGGGGTGGCCTGGCCACATCAGCCATTGCACGGAGGGAGAATGGGAGACTCAGGAAGGAGAAGGGACTCCGAGGGCAGGAGTGTGAAAGCGTGCTTGGTGTTCTGCTCAGGAACGGAGTATCAGAGTGTGACCAGAAAGCCAGGCCACTGTCCTCTCAGTCTCGGCCGCCGGAGGGGCCCCGCCAACTGGCTCAGCCACTGCCGCAGGAAGCAGCCCCTTTCTGCCTTCCAGGGCCATTGTGCCCAGCCTGCCACCAATAAGCCCTCTGTGCTGTGGTGGCTGAAAAGACAACGCCATGCCTTATCTCAGCATCACTGCAGTGTGTTTTGGGGAGTGTGTTAGTCCGGGCAGACTAGAGAAACAAATCTAGGGAGACTCATATGTGTATATGAAAGAGGTTTACATACAAGAGCAATTGAATATTGAGAAAACATCCCAGCCCAGTCCAGATAAAGTCCATATGTCCCCTATTGGTCCATATGTCCAATACAAATCTATAAAGTCCTCTTCAGACTCACAAAATACATGCAATGACGCCAAATGCAGGAAGCTCACAGGCCAGTGGGTGGGAAGTCTTGTGGATCCAGTGGCAGTATAAGCATCTCAGCATTGGCAGGAGTCTCCACTTGGTTTCTCCAGCACCCAGGGCTGCATCAAGGTAGGTTCATGTGGCTTTTTTTCAGAAATGTCTCACAGGGAGTGAGGAGAGAGAGAGAGAGAGAGAATCTCCCACCTCGAAGGAGGAATACAGGCGTTCCCAGAATCCTCGAGAGCAGGTCATTCCCACACAGAGGCCTCATTGGCTATATCCTGATTGACAGGCTAGACTCCCTCCCTACATTCTTAATCCTCAAATTGACACCAGATTATGTGTCACCAAAAGACCCCAATCTCAAGTACAGTTTACAGAGAGCATTTATATAGTCTTAAACAGGATTAATTTTAAGACAAGACAGACACAGATAGATCATCTGGTGGAGGCAGACCATCAACAGGAAGCCAAAAGGGTCTGTTAAAGAAGGTGGGAAGCTGCCGCGGAAGCGTGATTGGTGGCCGGTCATTCCATCATGGTTACAGGCAGGACCTCCGAAGCAGGAGCAGGACCCAGACGGGCACTTACAAGACTGGAGCGGAGCCTTTGGACCAATGTCGAGAGGGATGACAGATGGGCAGGACTCGTGACTATGCGCCCCGGCACTGGCCAGATGGGGCACCCCCAGGGAAGCCCCGCAGGGAGGTGGCCCCTCTCCGGGCTGTTTGGAGAGGTGTGATGGGAACTCCCTTTCCATGCACCCTGCACGAGGGCAAGCCTGCTGTCATCCCTCATTAACGGTCGGGAGGGATTCAGTGGAGTCTCGGACCACGTGGGGACTCATTTTTGGGTTTTCGCTGTCATCCATAGCCGTCTGCACACCGTGTGCTCGGGCTGAAGCTGTAACACAGGTGCAAAGGACTTGGCAGGTAGGAAAGGACCAGAAGTCAAGCCAAACTCACCACCATCCTGCCCACTCGAAATCCACGGCCCTGTGGGACAGGGGCGAATGGATTTCTAAGACCATAACTCTTTACAGGAGCAGACAGCCTCGTCCTCCCCCCGGGAGCAGGGGGTGGATTCAAACTGCTGACCAACAGGCAGCCCACTCTGCTGTCAGGGCTCCTACAGGGAGGGGCGAGGGGGAGAAAGAAGGGCCTTGTAAGTCCTGGAGCCCCCGAATGGTGCACATGTTTAGCAAGGTCGGCTGTGACCGGAAGGTTGGATGCGCAGGTCCATCCCGAGGTGCCTCAGCAGAAAGGTCTGGTGATCTCCTTCAGAAAAGCCAGCCCGTGAAAGCCTCGGGAGCACAGCTGTGGCATGACGTGCACGGACGGGGTCGTTGGGAGCCAGAGTCCACTGCCCGGCCGCTGGCTCGGTGTGGTGTTTTGGTCTGGTTGCTCAGATTCCTGGGGGAGACAACTCACAGGCTGGACGAGAACCACCCTTTCTTTTGTCAAAGAGGCTGTTCCTCGCAGTCACAGTAAGCCCCTCTGGTCGGAGCTGCACGTGCACATCCTCTCCAGCATCTGGTCGGGGGAGGCCCAGCTCTCAGAGCACAGCCAGCCGGGGCGGGGCTTCCAGGAGTGGAGACAGGCCTGCAGTGGGAGGCACCTCTGGGTCGTGGGCTGTGGGCCAGGAACGTGGGCGACAGGGTGCAGCAACACAGCCTGTCACATGGTAGGGGCTCAGTGCCAGGTGGGGAAAGCTCTTCCAAGATGGGCTTCTGGAGTTTGAAGAGGGCAAAGAGACTGAGGGGTGGTTTGGCTTGAGGGGACTTTACTGGAGTGCACACCTCACGGGCATCTCCATGGGTCCCCGTCATTCGTGTAGCACATGTGTCATTGCATGCACACCGAGGGGGAGGCCCTCCGTGCTTAGGACACAGCCCCTCCCTCCACAAGCTGACTGTCCAAGCACCCCCACAGGTGATGTCAGCATCAGGTGGGGGGACAGAGGACGCAGGTGAG
The DNA here is from genome assembly GCF_050624435.1 of Tenrec ecaudatus. Lineage (NCBI taxonomy): Eukaryota > Metazoa > Chordata > Mammalia > Afrosoricida > Tenrecidae > Tenrec > Tenrec ecaudatus. The sequence goes on along the minus strand of NC_134530.1, from coordinate 220,360,857 downwards.
GAGCAGCCAACACCCGAGGGACCCGGCAGACAGGAGCGGCAGGGGCTGCGGGCAGAGCAGGCACTGTCCCGTGGACGAGAGCTCGGAGCAGAGGGCGGCACAGGAGCAGAGGCGTGGCGGCCTGGAGCCCCATCGCGGGCTTCGCAGGGCTGGAGAGGAGAGAGAACAGGGTCCTGAGGCATGGATGAGCCCTGGAGACTTACCGACGAGCCTTACGCTGCGAGCCCCACATGCGAACACTGGGGTAGGCGAGAGTGCGGAGACCAGAGATGGTCAGTGGTCAGCAGGGGGCAGAGGCAGGCTCATTTCCGAGGGGGCTCCTTTCTGAGGGGACGCTGAACGGCTACTGAGGGTGATGTGGGAGTTTGGAACAGGATAACGTCAATGGCTGAAAGTAATGCCCATGATAAATGTAGCTAGTGCCACTGTGTTCATGAAACACGTGGAAGATGCCGTCAATCTGTAACACACACAGACACACGCACACACATGTGCACACGCACACGCTAGCAGAGGGGCAGCTGTGAGGTAGAGAGGCGGACACGCGGGTCTGCTCAGGAGCGCCATAGACGCTCCATCTATCAGGGAGGAGGGAGAGGCGGGGTGGGGGTGTGGTTTGGGCTCCCCGTGTTGGCAGAGTGTGGCTTAGATAGTTGTGGCAATTGCTGGGGTGGTTCGCGGGCCCTGGGGAAGGGATGGGGGATGGGAATGAGGGAACCAAGAGCTTCTTGGCTCCCTGCCCATCTCTGGCACAGTGGGGGGCAGGGGCATGAGTTCAGGACAGTGGGACCCTGGGAGCAGGGATCCCCCCTCCCCAGATCTTTCCCAGACTGGTGAAGACATCAGGCAGCAGGGCTCCACCATCAGGAGGGACAGAGATAAGCCAAGATGTTAGTTTGCTCGTGGCATCTTGTCTGTCTGTCTGCGGTCTGGAGCAGAGTGGTGACAGGGAGGACCTGTGGACCACAGGGCTGATGGGGCCCAGGGCACGCCTCCTGGACTAACCCTGTGTCTGGCCCTCCTCCAGGAGTGTGGGTGGTGGGGGAGCCCTCTCCACATCTGTGCAGCTGCTCAGGGTCCCTGTGGGACTGGCTCTCCATGAGCTCATCCCCCTGCCTCACTGGCAGGAGACATGCCTTTAGCAATGTGAGTCTGTTTCCCTACTTAATGGAGCTGGGAAATGTGCATCCATTTTCCCCCTGAGCTGTGACAGGCAATGGGAAATTTGCCCTGAAATATGCTTCCGTGTGGATTGGAATAAAACTCTCGGTGTATTTTGCAACGGAGCATTACCAGGGAGTAATGTGAGCACCTCACCCAGACACCAGCGGCCAAGGGAGCGTTCCCCCATCCCAAAGGTGTCTCCCCACTCCCCGCCCAAGCATCCCTTCTGGGGGCCAGCCGAGTGGTGGGGAAGTTCAGGAAGGGCTGACCCCAGTGAGCCTACTGGCCAGAGGTCTGGGGGACCTTAAACCTGCGCTTCCAGAGCAGCGGCCACTTAAACAACATGCCGGAAAGAATGGGTATGCTGAAGCCCCGGGTGCCTGGTCCTGAATAATTCAACTTCATCGATTCCTCACCCTGCCAATGGAAGTCCTGTTGGTGTGAGCAGTGGTGAGATTGGGCGGGGGCCTGGAAATGGAGTCCGGCTGGGTGGGGGCACTGGAGCAGCCTGGTTTCCCTCAGCGTCCTCCCCACCCCCAACCCTACCCCACTTCTATTTCTCAGGGCCCGTAAAATGGGCTTCTGCCCAGAGACGGTTAACGCCAGCCCGGCGACTGGGAAATGGCTCCCTTTTCATTTAGTTTTCTCTGTAGGAGGCAAGAGTCCTATTTGTTCAAGACAGTTACTTCCTCAGCGGGCAGGTTTGCCAGGAGAGGGCTGAATTCCCCAAGCTTCCGCTGCCCAGGCCTCTCCCTCCCTCCCTGGCAAGAGAAGGCGCTACCCGGGGGCTGCCCCACCTGTCCTGTCCCCAGGCCTGGCCATCTTCTTTCCGGCTTCCATCTCCTCCTCTTCCTGCCCACCACAGCCTGGCCTAGTTTAAGCTCATGTCCTTCTGATGGTTCCTGCAACTCTCCACCCACATGTCACTGCTACATGCCAGCCCCAAACTGCCTTTGGAGCATACCACTGCCGCCGCCACCACTGTCACATCACCACTGCCATCCCCATCTCCACCGCTTTGACCTGAGATGTAGTGCCTGAGTCACCTAATCTGGTGTCAAGTTAAGGTTTAGGAGTCTAGGGGTGGAGTCTAGCCTGTCAATCTGGAGACAGCCAATGAGACTTCTGTGTGGGCGTGGCTTTCTCCTGAGAACTCTGGTACTTCCTGCTTGGAGTTGCAAGACCCTTCTCTCTCTCTGCCACTCCCTGGGAAAACACGCCACATGGACGCAACCAGACCTCGGGAGAATGAAGACGCCACAGAGAGACCCCTGCCAGTGCTGAGATGCTTACAACACCACTGGATCCAAAGACTTTCTACTCACTGGCCTGTGATCTTCTGCATTCGGTGTCATTGCATGTGTTTCATGAGTCTGAAGAGGACTTTATAGATTGATATCAGACATCTGGGCTAATACCAGCCTTATGGCCTTGGACTGGTCTGGGTTGGAATGTTTTCTCAATGTTCAATTTCTCTTGTATGTAAATCTCTCCCTTATAGACATATGTGTGTTTATGAATTTGTTTCTCTATCCTACCTGGACTAACACATATAGTATGCATATAGAAAAGATAGCAACAGTGCATAATGGTACAATTGGATGGATGTTCATAAATGAGCCCAGCTGTGTAATCTGGACCCCACATTGGCATATCACCATCACCCGGCGGGAGGAAATGACACCAGGTGAGTGGGAAACACCTGCAGTCCCCTCAGCATGCTTCCATTCGGGTGGGGCAGTTTTCTGCACAGGTGCACTGGAATCACCCCGGGGGCACTCTCTCGTGGCTGGCTTCTACCACCAGCACTAGTTCGTGACCGTCACTGCTTACGCTTGTACTTAAGTATTCAGCCCAGGGTGTCCACCAACCTCAACGGAATGGTCCTGCTTGCTGGTGATGGCCCTTGTGGGGGTCCACTTTGGGCTGTTGTAAATAGTCCTGCTGTGACCTTGCTCCAGCATTTCTCTTGATTTCACCCCTCACAATGGATTTGCTGTTCTCCCCCTTTTGCTGGTTACATACTATACATTTGTTTGGCCACAGTAGGGTGTTAGAGTTGACGTGCTGTGTTGGAACCCTAACCCTTGGCCACAACCTTATTTGGAAATCTCACTTGCCCTCTCTCATTAAAGCTCATTCCCACTCAGAGCCGCCATATGGGACAGGGTAGAACTGCCTCTGTGGGTTTTGGAGACTAACTCTTTTTTAAAAAAACATTTTAAAATGTATTTTAATTTTATTTTAAAAATTATTTTATTGAGGGTTCATACAGCTTATATCACAATTTACCCATCCATCCATCCATCCATCCATCCATCCATCCATCCATCCATCCATCCATCCATGTGTCAAGCACATTTGTACATTTGTCTCCATCGTCGTTTTTCAAAACAGTTTCTTTCTACTTGAGCCCTTGGTATCGACTGTCGCTCTTTTCAGGAGCATCCATCTCCCACAGAGTGGTTGGTGGTTTCTAATTGCTCACCTTGCGGCTCACAGTCCAGTGCATGACCACTGTGCCACCAGGCTCCTCGGATCCAGAGACAGAGTCTTTAAAGATGCGCCATCAGTTGAGGTAACATGAAGCCATGTAGGGTGGGTCCCAGTCCAATAGGAGGGATGCCACGGTCAAAGAGGAGACACACACAGAGGCACCGAGGGACGATGGCCTCGAGATGACAGAGGCAAGAATAGGAGTGATGTAGCTGCCACCCAGGGAGCACCAAGGACCTCTAGGAGCCATCCTAGGAGAGAGGCGGGAAGCAGACGGCATTCGGGAAAGCTCATTCTGGCGGAAAGGGAATTCCTTCTTTGAAGGAAAACGACACAGAAGGCAAAGCAACCAGCTAGGAGATGCTGGTAGAATCTCGGTGAGCAATGGTGAGGTCGTGGGCCTCTGGGAAGTGGTGTTTGCATTTGAGAACTAATCAGGAAGAATGAGGCCCTTGGTCACGCAATAGAGGTGAGGGGAAGGGAGAAGCAAGCTTCGGGGTGATCTCCCCCCAAGTCTCTGAATGAGGCGACTGAGGGAGCACTGGTGCCACGCTCTGCGGAGGAGGAAGTTGCGTTTCGTTTGAGAGCATGAGTTTACTTTGGGCCACGATGTGTTTGCAGTGCCTGTGGATGGCTGGCTTTGTGGAAATGAGCCAGGAAGGGCTGGGAGTGAGCGCTGGGTGCTCCGGAAGGGCTATAGGTCCTGTAGTATAGTCTTCAGCCTTGGGGAGTTGTGGAAGTGGGCAGGGGAGGGTGCATTCCACATCAGCCCGGTGAACCCAAGCAGGACCAGCAGGAAAGAAGCGGAGCACGAGGGCAGGAGGAGGGTGTGGCTCATGTCAAATGCCAGGCGCGGGTCCGACATGGCAGGTTGGACAGTGTCATGGAGAGCTGGCGTTTCAGAGGGTCCAGGGGACCTTTGTAAGAGCCATCTCGTTGGCCAGGAAGGGGCAGTAACATGGAAGGAGGAAGGGGAGGTGGAGTCTGGCGATGTAGATGGGGCAGCAGCTGTTTTGTGTCCAGTGTCAGGAGAGAAAGATGCAGGTTGCTGGAGGCCATATGTTTATGCATAAGATAAACTTGAACTTATAGAAAGGGGCAAGGCCTCCTATACCCTCCTCGCCATCGATTTTGGATCACTTGTTGCTCCCTTGTCCCTAGGTTGGTTAACACCACTTCCTTTCCCCCAGCTCCCCCTTTTCCATGTCCTCCTGGAACGGTGTTTGGTTGTTTTCTCCTCCACATTGCTTATGCTGCCTGTCTTATCTAGATAGACCTGCAGAGATAATAATATGCACAAAAGCAAAACAAAGCAACAAAAGAAGACAAAACAACAACAACCAAGGACCAAAAAAAGAAGAGAAAAGCCTGTAACCAGTTCCAGGGCTGTTTGCTGACCTTTAGGAGTGTTTTCCTGTAGAGTCTGATGAGGTGCCACACCCTGCCCCCAAAGTCTATTTTGTATTCCTTTGGGACTTTATTGCTCTGCTCCCTTTGCTGTTCTGTTGCACGCCCTTAGTGTTTCACTTCAGTGTGGTGGGGTCACATCAGGCACAATTCCCACACTGTGTCTCCAGTGTTGTCCCCCGGGAGCACTATGGGTCCAAGAGGAATTACTGAAACCCAAATGATGGCTGAACATGATAGGACAAGAGGAAAGTAAAAGGAAACAGAGGAAAGAATTAGGAGGCAAGGGGCATTTATAGAGGTTTAAATACAGACATTTACATATGTAAATATATTTATATATGATGGTGGGGAAATAGATCTATGTGCAGATATTTATAGGTTTAGTATTAAGGTAGCAGATGGACATTGGACCTCTCTACTCAAGCACTCCCTCAATGCAAGAACACTTTGTTCTATCAAAGTGGCATTCCATGATGCTCACCTTCCCGGCATGATTGCTGAAGACAAAGCGGGTGCATAAGCAAATGTGGTGAAGGAGCTTATGGTGCCCGACTATCAAAAGATACAGCATCTGGGGTCTTAAAGGCTTGAAGGTAAACAAGTGGCCATGTAGCTGAGAAGTAACAAAGTTCACATGGAAGAAGCACACCAGCCTGTGTGATCACAAGGTATTGATGGGATCAGGTATCAGGCATCAAAGAACAAAAAAATCATTTCATTGTGAAGGAGGGTGAGTGTGGAGTGGAGACCCAAAGCCCATCTGTAGGCAACTGGACATTCCCTTACAAAAGGGTTGCAGCGAGGAGATGAGTCAGTCAGGGTGCAGTATAGCAACCATGAAACATACAACTTTCCATCTCGCTCTTTAATGCTTCCTTCCCCCTATCCCCCTGCCCGGCCCACCACCACTATCACGATCTCAATTCTGCCTTACAAATCCGGCTTGACCAGAGGATGTACGCTGGTAAAGATAGGAACTGGAAACACAGGGAATCCAGGACAGATAAATCCCTCAGGACCAATAATGAGAGTAGTGCTACCAGGAGGGGAAGGGGAAGGTGGGGTAGGAAGGGGGAACTGATTACAATGATCTACATATAACCCCCTCCCTGGGGGACGTCAGACAGTGTGAGACATGACAAAATAATTTATAAATTATCAAGGGTTCGAAAGGGAGGGAGGGGAAAAATGAGGAGCTGATACCAAGGGCTTAAGTAGAAAGCAAATGTTTTGAGAATGATGGCAATGAATGTACAAATGTGCTGGACACAATGGATGGATGGATGGATTGTGAAAAGAGTTGTACGAGCCCCCAATGAAATGATTTTAAAAAAGAAGTAGAAGCTATCCTCATATTTCATGTGTCTGCCTTATAGCCACTAGAACACAGGCCCTCCCTCAATTGCTGTTGATTAATCACAGTCACTTGCTCCTCCCGAGACTAACATTTGCATGAGTGGTGTGGGTTGGCATTGCTGCGAATCTTGCATTGGGCAGCCAGGCTCAGCGCTTCGGAGCTAATAGCTCTATCAAAGCGGAAGCTTTTCTCCAGGCTAGCGTTTGGCCTTAATAATAGAAGGCTAAGCTGGAATAAGATTCACGATCGTGCTAACCACTAATAGCTCCTCCTCACTGCTTGGGTCTGAACACCAGCCATGGCGTGGACAACGAGGGTTCAGGCCTAGATCTCAAGGGCATCGTGCTGAATGGAAAGGGCATGTTGACGAAGAACGTGGACTATGAAACGCTCTTGTGTCAGCGTTTCAGACATGCACGTGACAGACTGTTTTCCAAAGTCACACAACACTCTCATCTCAAAGGCACTTCTTACGATGGGATTCTGGCGCTCCTCCTTTGGAAAGGCCCGTCTGCGCCCCTCTCCTTGAAGCTGTGGGGACAGGGGCAGCAAATAATGAGGAAGTGAGGCTCTGAAACGCCTCTAGAGTTAGGCCATCAAAATGCAACGCATTTCATAGCATTGTGAAGGAGGGGGAGTGCGGCGTGGGGACCCAGGGCCCATCTGTGGCCAATTGACATCCCCTTACGGAAGGGTCGTGGGGAGATCAGCCAAGCAGGTGCAGTGTAGCAACGATGAAACATATAACTTTCCATCTAGTTATTTAATGCTTTCCCCCACCACTATCACGATCCCAATTCTACCTTACAAATCTGATTGGACTAGAGGATGTACACTGGTACAGATAGGAACTGGAAACACAGGGAAACCAGGACGGATGATCCCTTCAGGACCAGTGCTGAGAGTAGTGATACCGGGAGGGTGGAGGGAAGGTGGGATAGAAGGGGGGAACAGATTACAAGGATCTACATATAACCTCCTCCTTGGGTTTAGACAACAGAAAAGTGGGTGAAGGGAGACATCGGACAGTGTAAGACATGACAAAATAATAATTTATAAATTATCAAGGCTTCATGAGGGAGGGGGGAGTAGGGAGGGAGGGGGGAAAATGAGGAGCTGATACCAGGGGCTCAAGTAGAAAGCAAATGTTTTGAGAATGATGAGAGAAACAAATGTAGAAAAGTGCTTGACACAATGGATGTGTGTGTGGATTGTGATAAACAGTTGTACAAGTTCCCCCATAAAGTGATAAAATTTTAAAAAATGCAACATGTTCCTTCCCTGTCCTCCTTGAATATTTATTCTTGGGATTCAGTCACCATATTGTGAGGGGGTCGACCAAGCAGGGGGAGATCCCTATGAAGAGGCACGGGTCCCCCATCGACCGCCCCAGCTGAACTCTCAGGTGACAGCCAGCTAGTACCAACTTGCTCATGGATGAGCCACTCTGGAAATGAGTGCTCCGGCCCTTAGTCACGCAGACACTGTTGGGGGAAGATGAGCCATCCCTGCAGAGCCCTGCTCAGCTCCCATGCAGTCAAATGCAAAGGCAGCGAAAAAGAGAAAGACCCTCCGCAAGACGGATTGACCCACTGGCTGCAAGATGGGCTTGACCACAGGGACCATTGTGAGGACAGAGCAGGGCCGGGCAGTGTTTCCTTCCGTGGCACGCTGGGTCAGTGTGGGGGGAGGCAACTCGGGAGCCCTAACATGCAAAGTGAGCCCTCGCTGTTGTTTTAAGCCACCCGCGTGGGGGGGGGGGCTTGTTCTCAGGTATTTGACCCAGTGGTATCAAGCAGTTTGCTGCATCCCAAGAAGCTCAGACAACCCCCAAATCCGGCATTATGCGGTTTGAGAATCTACGTGGAAAAGCGGCCTTCAAAGGATGAACAAAATGCAAGAAGCACAACAAGCCCATCGTGGGCACCTGAAAGGAAGTGAGAAGGGACTGAGACTGGAGGCGACACTCCAGCTATGGTGGTAAAAGTTGTACGTGCATACGAACATTTCTGAAAGGACAGCGTGTGCACATATTGTGTTGGTGTTAGATCGAGAGAAACAAGACATAAGAAGCCGTTAATTCTGTGACGATGGAGATTTGCTATACTTTTCTGTTCTAACTTACTAAAAGTTTGTTTGTTTTTAAAGTCAAGTTGTAAATTCTCTGATTCGATGACCTACGTGAATCCAGACTGAGAGTCTGGGGTCTGGAGGCGCTGTCTGGTTCTCTCTTCTGGTCTTCAGCTCCCACAGTTCCCTTCCCTTTTCTGAGGGTTCCCCCAACATCTCTGCCTCCTCAGAGACCCTGCTTCCTTGGTTTGCTTAATCCCCCTCTCTCAGAAAGTTTCATTCCATCTCTTCAGCTACTACCTTCCCTCCCACTGGCCAGAGTCTCACAAGGAGACGGATTCCTTTGCCTCTCTATAAAGCCAATCTCTCCCTTTGACCTTTCACCCACTCCCTCCAGAATCCTGCCCCTCAATGATCCCCAATCTGCCTCCTAGCTACCACTTGCCTCACCTCTTTCTTTTCTTTAAAAATAATTTTATTGGGGGCTCATATAACTGTTATCACAATCCATTCATCCATCCATCCATCCATCCATTGTGTCAAGCACATTTGTACATATGTTGCCCTCATCATTCTCAAAACATCTGCTTTCCACTTGAGCCCTTGGCATCAGCTCGTTTTTTTCTGCTCCTGAACCCTTAATAATTTACACTGTCCAACGTCTCCCTTCAACTACTTTTCTGTTGTCTGTCTCCCAGGGAGGGGGTTATATGTAGATCCTTGTCATCGGTTCCCTCTTTCTCCCCCACCTTTCCCTTCCCCTGTGGTATCGCTGCTCTCACTCTTGGTCCTGCCTGAGAGGGTAGGTTCTTGTCCTTGATAAACCAGCAAATAAACCAGAGCAGACAAGCAAACCCATGCGGAGCGGTGGGCAGGTTGCATAATCTGGGCGAAGAGGTTTCAGAGAGGGTGGAATCAGCCTGGGGGGAGACCTAAAAACAGGTCTTCCTTTGTGAAGGATGTTCTGCCCTGTGGGCTCCGCCAGGCCAGCATGTCTTCTTCTGCCTCCCATTCCCAGCACACCAAGGAACACTGGCTCCACAAATGGGTGTTTAATGCAGAAAGGGGAACTTGAGCCAAGCCTGCATTGGGGAGTGTAGGTGAGTTTTAAATACACATTTTATCATTCAATTCCTGTTCTGACCACAACTGCACCTGAAATGACTCAATCTAACTCAGATTTGTTCAATTCTGTTCCTGACTACAAATTCGATATGCCTTCTGGGATCCCAACCTCCAGAGCCCACAGATACAGGGCACAGTCCACCGGGCTGCCAAGTCTGGTTCTCAAGACCTTACATTCTGCCCTCATGCTGTAAGGCTCTTGTGATGCTGCGCTTCTCATGGACTGCCTACAAATTCAAGGGGTCCCCTCAACTTCCTCAAGAGCCAAAGAGCCCCTCCCACCCCCGCTGCCCCGCACAAATCAAACTCACTGCCATTGAGTTGACTCAGTCTCATGGCGAACCTCAGGAACAGGATAGAACTGCCGTTGTGAGTTTCCAAGACTGAAATCACTTTGGGAGTAGAAAGCCTCATCTTTCTCCCGTGGAGTGGCTTTGAACTTGTAACGACGCCAACAGGGCTCCTTCAAGAGGCTCTAGGCTCTCTTGATGCTTTTTCTTTTTTTGGTAGAAAAATGATTATTTAAATCATCTTCTTGAATACAAAGCTAAAACAAAGAAGCCAAGGTTATCAGACTGGCATAGCCAGCCTTCACAGTCCCGCTACACTAACAACGACCAGTGTGTGCGCCAGGGAACCGTCCTGACGTGGATCGTGGTGATGTCACCACGGCTCGTCTCCACATGACTGGTGATTGAATTGTAAGAGTTGTGAATTAGGTGCCAGCAAAACCACTTGAAAGAAATTCTGCTCCAAGGAAATGGAAACCATATTTCCTCCTAATTTCCTCTTAGAATAACACCCTGCCTTCTGTAAGTGGGGAGACAGCAAGCAAGATGCTTTTGAAATTTAAAATGCATGTTTCTCTTTGTTGTCATTGTGGAGAAGATAGACAGCAACACACACACCCCTTCGCCAGTCTCTGCAGGCCCCGTCTGTGCACGGATGACACACCCTGAGTTGTACAGCCCGACCTCCCTCGATTTCTGAGCTGCCCCCACATGAGCTCGCATAAGCTCACTGCCCCTGAGGTGCCTCAGAGACTTTCGTGCTGTGGTAATCGCTTTGATCTCATGTCCTTATTCCTTAACATCGCACACTGCTCATGGGAGACCTTTTCTGCTAGTGAAGCTAAGCTACGTGTAGTGTTCAGTCTTTTAAAGACTTTGGGGCAACATTTGGTTGAAGGGTCAAATATGACCCTGGGGCAACACGCTCAGTGGTTGATGGACTCTCCATTGGTCTAGAAAGTCTGGAGTCTGAAGAATTTGACATTTCTCTCTGCCCTCCCCGCTCTGGATCAGGATTTTTCTATGGGATCTTTGATCACATGTTCAGCCATGGTAGCCAGGCACCATCCAGTTCTTCTAGTCTCTGGTAAAAAGGAGGCCGTAGTTCACAGACACATTCCGTTTCCTTCTCCAGTTCCTGGCTCTCCTTTGTCCTGTGTTGTTCCAGGGGCGTCGAGACCAGTAATGGTGCTTGGATGGCTTCCTGCCAGCTTCTAAGCCCTCACGCCCTACTCCATGGAATAGAGGCTAGACCAGAAGCATTCAACGGAGATGTCAAGGACCCAAAGCCCACGTGGTGTTTAGTTGTACATAAGCAGCCTCTGCAGGTTTTGTTGTGGTTGTTGTTGAACGACATTTGTCAGTTCACTTTTTACAGGTATACAACTTACAGCAACTCTCATCAGCTGTGCAAACCAATCCTTAATCAATGCAGTTCTCCCATTCCCATTAGTTCCCCTTCCCCCTACTCCTGCCCCTGGCAACTTCTAGTAAAGTCTGGTATCTGTGCCTTCGCCCTTTCTTGACTTTTGCTGGTAAGGTCAAACAACAGTTGTCCTTTTGTGGTTGGCCCAACACCGTTGTCTTCAAGTTCCAGCCAGTGGGCAGCATGGATCCAGACTTCCCTTCTGCAAGTGGCTGAGTGGAGTGGCATTGCATGCACGTGCCAGCTGTGTGTTGTCTGCCCCAAGCACGAGTGCTTACCCACTCATCTGCCGGTGGCCGTCGAGCTGCCTCCCTTACGGCTGTGGTGAACAGTGCCGTGAGGAACACAGGTGTACACGGCTCTGAGTGTCTGCTTTCCTGTCTTCCATCTACCTGGGAGTGCAGTAGCTGGGCCAGATGGCGGCGCTATTTCCGGTGTGTGGAGAAAGCGGCACACTGTTTCCTTCCACAGGTGTACCAGTTTGCACTCTCACCTGCAGGGGTGGGAATGCTTCTCAGACGTGAGGGTGTCTTAGACGGTGTATGTCTCATGTACTTCGAACATGCTCTAAGGAGAGATAGCCTAGTTCCTGGAATAGTATACCATGCTGGGAAAGGCAGGTCACTGAAAGAGGAAGTCCTCCAGGGAGAGGTATGGACGCAGTGGCCTCCATGGTGGGCCGTCCTTAGGAATCGCTAGGGAGCGGCTCTGTCTGTGTTTTCCGTCTCACACATGGTTGCTAGGAGCTGGAACTGACTGGGCAGCCCTTCACAGCAGCAGCCTCCGCAATCTTTGCCAGTGTTTGGTATTATTTTTTGTCTTGTTTTATTACATGGTAGCCATTCCAGGGGGAGTGAGATGGCAGCTCATTGTGGTTTGACTGACGTCTCTGAGGACTACTGACACCGAGCATCTTTGCACGGGGCTGGTGGTCATGTGAATGTCCTCTCCGGTGAAATGTCTGTCCAAGTCTCTTGCCCACTTTAAGATTGGAATGTTTGTCTTTTCTGTCGTCAGGATTTTATATTCTCCAAGTCAAACATTTTCATTTTCGCCTCTTGGTAAAGTCTTTTGGTGAACAAAAGTAGTTTAGAATTTTTTTATGAGGCTTCATGTATTTATTTTGTCTCTTGCTGTTTGTGCTTTTGTTAGTGTATTAGATATCTACTGTGGGAAGCTATGCCTAACATCATGGCTCTCTGCTTGTTCGTCAAAAAAACTGGTGGAAACATGGAATTTCTTCATGAACTTTTTGAAGCTATCTCAAATAGGCATGATTTGTTGAACTCAACCTCCAGCCCCCAGCCCCAAATAACCGGGAATCTGTCGGGATGGAAAAGGCGGCCGTGAGCGCCGGTTGCTAGCTCCCATGACTGAAGGCAGGGCGCCTTTCCCTCGCTGTGGAACAGGCATGGCCTTCTGGCCTCAGGGGCTGGGAAGGTCCCGCGGCTGATTGGACCGAGCGGTCAGCGCAGATGCAGGCACACTCACGCGCAGAGTCCCTGGAGGATGGCACCCAGCTGCCCCTGGGCTCCCCAGGCTGTCATTTCAGTCCAGGAGAGGAAGACCTGGGAGGAGATGGATTGACCCCATGGCTGTCACAAGGGCTGGAACACATGAACCTCTGGGAGGAGGGGGCAGACTCCACGGCACCGATGGTGACGACTCTGATGAGCTATCCAGGAGCAGACTGCCACAGCTCGCCCGGTGCAGTGCCCGGAGGGTGACCGGTGACCTGCTGGCTAGCAGCCCAGCGCTCAACCACCATGCTGCTAGGCTCCTTTGTCATGCACTGAACACATGGCAGGTACTCAAAGGAGTTCCCACCGCCACTGCTCCAGGTGAGTCGGACTCATAGTGACCCTATGTAGCCGGTCCAGGGCGCTAAAGCGTTAGGGGGCAGACAGCCGTATCGTTCCCCAGTGGAGCACCTCGGGGAGTTTGAACCGCCGACCTTGTCATTAGGAGCCAACACTTACCCAACAGTACCCCCAGGGCTCCCTCAGGGAACTGCCCAGTGACAGGTGAACTCTGGGATGGGCTCTGGGGGTTCCAGTTGCCTTAGCCTGGCTGGCTGGGCAGGTGAGAAGAAGCAGGGGAGGGTGGAAGGAGAGACCCACCAGGAGGCCACGAGAGGAATCCATTGGGAACCAGCAGACGATAGCTTTCATCCTAAAAGAAGGCGCGTTCCTCCCACACGGTAGTCAGTACCTCCAGCAAGAACACCCACTCACAGGGGGAGGTGGTGCCGAGAGCAGCCCTTGGCAGAAGGAAGCCTGTGAGATGCCCGGAGTGAACCTGGTGCCCTGGACAAGCACTCACAGCTCCCTGGGAGTAGGCACTCCTACGCAGTCACCGCCCTCAGTGACAGGTGTTACTGTGGGATGATTAGCCCCAGGGTCTGAGAGCGTGTTGAACACACAGTAGGCGGTCAGTCAGGTGTGTGGGGCTGTGGATTCCCCTAAGTCGTGTATTCAACACACACAGATGCTCGCCAAGCCATGCAGCGTGGGGCTAGTTGCAGTGGGCTATGCGGGCTGAGTGCGGCTCCAGGTTTAACAGGGCACCACATCCAAGAAGCGTAAAAATTAGTTTAAGATCTTTTTTTTATAGATCATTTTATTGGGGCCTCTTACAGCTCTTATAATAACCCACACATTGGCTGTATCGGGCATATTTGTACGTTAGTTGCCATCATCATTTTCTAAACATGGACTTTCTATTTGAGCCCTTTGTATCATTGACTGGGATTTTATCAAAACACCAAGGTGTTAACGGAAATTCCGACAGATTCTTCCCAAGTATGCACTGTGGCATTAAATAGTATGAATGAAACCTAGCTCTATAAAATGTATTATTTTTAAATAAAATGAACAGCCCTTTCACCTCTGCTGTGATGATATTAAAAGGCACCAGTGCCCTCTGCGCAGAGTGCCAACAACACCTCCATCTGGGCCTGCTTGTCCTGCATGTTTGCACAGACATGGCCCCTCCTCCACGGGTACCAGGTGCTGCCTGTGCTGCAGGCCCTGGCTGGGAGGACGGTGAGAAGGAAGGTCGACAGGGCCCTCTCTACTCAGCTGACATTGTAGTGGCAGAAGGAACGGCCGCAAGCCAGGTGAGTACACGGGTCGGGTGGTTTCAGGGAGTTGTAGCAGATGTGCTGAGGAGGAGATGCGGAGACCAGGTGGTGAAGGAACAATCCAATGCAGGCCAAAGGGCACGAGGCACCCACATCAGGCCAGCAGCACCCCCGGTGGTGGGTGGGGGAACCACGCAGTGGGCAGTGTGACCCGAGCAGTGTGTGAAGAAGGGCCAGACAGGTGCTCAGGTGCTCAGGGGTGGGAAGAAGATCAGGCAGGGTTTTCAAGGTCAGAGTGAACGCCCAACCCAAACCTGTTGCTGTCCTGTGGATTCGCACTCGTCCGGCTCCTGGCCTTCCCAAGGCTGCAATCTTTGCAGGTGCAGGTAGCCAAGCCCTCCCTGAGCTAGAACCACCGACCTCGTTAGCTGCCATGTGCTGTGGGCACCGCAGCACCTGGGCTCCTTAAAGACCAGATTAGAGACCTGAGATTTCTTGCTAAGTGCAGTGGGTGCTGAGGAGAAACGTGTGTGTGTGTTTAAACGGCAATGATTCGTTACTTACATCTGTCATGGTATCTTGAGTAGACATTCAGGAAGCAACTCCGAGCCATGGTTTTGGCTTGAGGTGCGTAGACATCTGGAAGTCCAGATGGGACTAGTTGATCTCCTTGCAAAGTGTCCCTCACATAGATGGCACGTTGGTGATGGCCGTGGGTGGGTGTGTCTCAGTCCTCCATGGGGCCTTCCTTCAGGGCTGGCTTCATGAGTGACCTCATAACCTAGGAGTTGGTTTCTCCCAGAATGAGCGACCCAAGGAATCGGGTCGGAATCCTCATGTTTGTTGTGACCCAGCCTTAATCGTCCTGCACCGCCGTCACGGGTGCAATACTTCCTCGGCAGTTCCCATTGCGCGGCCCTGATTCCGCGGGAAGAGACGACACAGGGGCCCAACTTCCAGGGGCAGTGCCTCCTAGGGGTGCGGGGGAGCCTGACCACCACAGCTACTCTGCCTTTGGAATATGTCCCTCCATTTCCGTGTTTACAAATTCTTGTCCACTTGCAGTACTCAAAGGCAAGTTCATTCCTTCCACCCCTGATCATCTGAAAACTAGGACAGTCTCGCTGGAATTCTTACTGTTCCTACCTTTCAAATGGCTTTTTCCCCCAAAAAAACTTTTTATTGCGATCGGGGTGACGCTCTTTTTCCCCAAAAAAACTTTTTATTGCGATCGGGGTGAACGTTGACAGAGCCAATTGGTGTGCCGCTCAGCAATCCATCCCCTCGGGGCTCCATGGCTTTGCAGCGAATCAGCCCTATCTGAGCACACTTCCCCTCTCCCTTCCTCCCTCTCCCTTTCTCCTTTCGGGGTCCCTGAGCCAGCGTTGCTCCTCGATCTTCCACGGCCGACGGTGCTCAGGAGTGGGCACCTTCCTAGGGTCACCGTGCCCTCAGAAGCCTGGGTGTCCTTGGTTGAGGTGGACCTACAGGAATGAGTTCAGCCCGGCCTGAAGCGTCTCGAAAGGTCATTGTCTCAGGGTCCTGGCGGTCTCTATCAGACCTGTAAGTCTCGAAAGGTCATTGTCTCAGGGTCCTGGCGGTCTCTCTCAGACCTGTAAGTCTGGTGTCTTTTGATTTTCTCTCTGTCTCTGGGGCTCAAGGGGCCCGTTAATCCTTTGGGCTAGTTGTTTCCTGCCTTTGATTTCTTTTGTCTTCTTGGATCAGACGGGGAGAGACCCATAGTTGCCCCTTGGGCGGCCACTCACTATGGGTTTAAAATTCGCCCAGATGCTGTCGAGTTTATCAATAGTGACAGCACACGTCAGTCTTTAAAGTGGCTCTCGCTGTCCTGTCCACTGGGATGCTGAGGGAGACCGTCTGAGCAGAGTGACCCCACTAAGGCACTCAAGAGTCAGCGCTCAGAGAGAGGTCTTGGAAACCCAAGTTCCAGCCCCTAAGTTTCAAGGTTCTAGCTGCCTGTCCCTTTAAAAAGGAAAAAAAAAAGCACACCGATTTTGACATGTGTAATTCACCAACATTGATTACACGCTTCCAGCTGTGCAGTGTCTTTTTTTTTTGGTGTGTGTGTGTGTGTGTGAAAATATGTATAACAAAACATGTGCTAAGTCAGCATCTTTTTACACGTGCAATTCAGTGAAGGCATCCTGGTGACAGGTGCTTGAATGCCCAGCACAAGGTGTGTGGTTCGAACCACCTTCCGCCCTGCAGGAGAGCCGTGTGGCCCTCTGCTTCCGTAAAGTCTCTCAGTCCTGGCCACCCTGGCGGGCAGTTCCTCGCTCCTCTGGGGTTGCTCCGAGTCAGACTGGACATGATGGCAATGGCTTAAATTGTTTTTACAGTTCACTGAACTTTGGACATCTTTTTCATGTTGTAGGCCCCCGTTTTCAAAGGCCGCCACCAATTCTTGTGTGTATTTTTCTTAAAGAAGCCCCAGCAGAAAATGAATGGTATTCCCACCATGGGTGAGCTAGTGATCGTGCGGAGCCAGGAGGTGCACGCGGCGCCTTATATGAAAGCGTGTATTTGTAGCCACAGAGTCTAATGCTTGCTATCACACAGGTGTTCAACCACCAGACACATACTCCATCGATCACATTCATGCGGGGCATGTATACAGCTGAGCGCCCTGAGGAAGACCCGAAACAAAATGGATCAATCCTGAGTTCAAAGTCATGGACCATGTGACCTCCCGGCCTCCAAGACCCCGAAACCGGAGCTAGGCGGTGCCTACCCACCACTGCTGACCCCTCTGAAAGGGACCCCAGCAGTAGGCTCTGCATCTAGTGAGAGAAAGCCCAAAAGATGTTTTAGAAGACTTGGTTTCCTGGTCTGATAGAGACTGTTGGGGTGCCCGCAGCCATGGCCTGTAGCCCCCTCTCAGGCCTGGACTTGAACTCAGCCCGCCCCAGGGCCCAGGAACACCAGGGAGGGGTGTGCTTATGAGCACCAGCTGCCACGTGAGCTTTCCCAGGGACAAAGCCCAGTGGGCAGAGGGAGAGGAACAAAGGACAAAGGGCCATGACCCACCCGGGAAAGAAGGGGGAGCCTGCTGTCGCGTCTCCGATCTCAGTTGACAGCACAAAACGCAATGGGCCTGGGCTGTTGAGTAAACGCTCACCCAACTACAGTAACAAGCTAAAAACAACAACAGTGACGAGACAGATGTCGCAGTGGCTGCAACAGTGGGCTCCGACTTGGCCACGGCATGGGGACAGGGCCGTGTCTGTTCTGTTGTACGCAGGGTCGCTGCCAGACGGGCCGGACACAGGTGCACCTCACGAGCACACCTGTGCTCCCATGAGAGCGTGCTGGGGAGGCCGGCCACACGCAGCCCCACCCTCAGAGACACCTGCCTGCCCAGGACGTTCTGTGCTACCAGGGAGAGCTTGCCCACCTCGATCCCTGGCACCCCCAGAACCAGACAGTCCGCCCTGCCCATCCCCCAGGCAAGCTCATCCAGACTTCCAGCGGCAAATGAGATGAGAGTACTGAGGGACTGTCTTCTCTGTTGAGCATGAATGTGCTAAATGAATCTCCCTGCCTGGGACAAATCTTGTACAGATGTAGGCGATGCATTAGAGGCTGAGGAGCCAGAGGTGGCTGCGGCTGGGGTGAGGACAGAATAGTAAATCTCCTTCGGGGGGCGTGCCTGCTGCAGGATCACTGTTCCCTTGCTCCCCAGCTTGGGGCCAGTAGGGCCAGAGCCAGGAAGTGGCACTCAACACGCAGGAGGCTTCCCCACCCAGGCTTTTCAGTAAGACATCCCCGCCCCCGCCCCCGTCCTCCAAACTAACTTGCCCACCTAAGACTTGACACGCGGCATAGGAATAGCATGTCTCCCCCTGGAGATCACCCCAAAGTGACCTTGGTCTTCTCTGTGCTCATGACTGCGTGGGTCTTCCTGACCCAGAAGCCGCTGCTTCACTCGATCCGTCCCGGGAGGGAAAGTACTTGTTGGCTCAGAGCTCATACCACACCGCTTTGAGAGTGTGTCGAGCAGACGTCTGTCCGGTTCGCACGTGCGTGGGTCTCCTTGGAGGTAGGAATCCTGGCGCACGATGGTTCCGGGCTTGGCCTCGGGCTGCACGGTTGGTGGCACACAGCCAACCAGCAGCCCTTTGTGGGGTGGGGAGTGGAGGGGACGCCCCGGGGCCAGTGGGGCAGCCCTGCTCTGGCCCGAGGCGCTCCGTGAGGTGGCCATCCACCCCATGGCTCCTCACGGCAACACTGTGGACATGGCGTGCGGATCTTTCCCTTGCCGGAGAGCATGCTTCTCTGACGGTGGCCAGCACGTTTGCTTAGCTTACGTGCTCCAACACTGAAGCTGAAGCCCCAGGGGTTTATCTAGCTGCTTATTCTAGAAAGCACCTCTGG
This sequence comes from Tenrec ecaudatus, assembly GCF_050624435.1. Lineage (NCBI taxonomy): Eukaryota > Metazoa > Chordata > Mammalia > Afrosoricida > Tenrecidae > Tenrec > Tenrec ecaudatus. Next base: position 220,342,042 of record NC_134530.1, on the reverse strand, counting down.
TGGCGTAGTGGTTACTCCATGGGCTGCGATCTGAAAGGTCAGCAGTTTGAAACCACTAGCTGCTCCAGGGGAGAAAGACGAGGCTTTCTACTCCTATAAAGAGCTGTAGTCTCAGAACCCACAGGGCCAGCTCTACCCGGTCCTGTAGGGCCACTGTGAGTCAGCATCCTCTCGATGGCAGTGAGTTGTTTGTTATTTTTTTGTTGTACTAGAAGAGTTGCCACTAGAGTTTCTCAATACAGCTTGATAGTACCTGCAGCTCAGCCACCTCCCCTTCCCCTGTCGATTGACTCAGATGTTCACCATCGATACGGAGGACTGCGCATTTGCCATTTCTTGATCCAGCCCGCAGGTTCTCTCTCCAACTTCCCCTTCCCCTTCCCACTCTCACCCCGCAGCCCAGGCCCAGACGTCCAGGAGAGACGCGAAGCACGTCCTCGGTCCAGCTCACTCACCCACGAGCACGTGGCCGTGGCGAGCCTCCGGCAGCTGGACGGCGCTCCTGGCTGCAGTGGACGCCATGCTTTTCAGAAATTTTCCTTGTTTTTCCGGTTTCTCCATGATAAGTCTCCTTATTCCTTTTCAGCTTGGAATTGGTTGGCACTGCAAATCTATGGACTAACATTTTAAAAATCAGTTTGGGGTAGCTTTTGTAAAATACTCTTGATCTCTCCCAATACTCTCTCTTTTTGTTACTGTCACTCCAAATAAATGTATGCTTTCTTTTAACTATGACCTCTAAGCCAAGGCTTGCACGCTTTTGTTCTGTATTTTCCAAGTTTTTGCCACTGCACAAACTTTCTGGATCCTTTCTTCTGATCAGTCTTCCAGTCCATTAATTTCTTCTTCATCCGTGTTAAGCCTACGGTTGAATCTGCCCACTGAGCCGTTCTCTTCAGGGGCCAGCCGTAAGCTGGTAAATACACGGCACTGTTTCAAGCATCTTACATGTCACTTGCCAGCAGTCTTAGTCCCCTGCTCACATTTTCTGGCTTGGTTTTGAACATAGAAAGCAAAGTTGCAGTCGCCTGCTAACTCCAATATCTGGAATCCCTGTGGGCCTTTTATTTATTTATTTATTATTATTATTATCTGTTGTTCCTGCCAATTCTCGTTCGCGGTCTTGTTTCCTTATGTGCCTGATTTTCTTCAGTGATGTGCCGAACAGTGTATCTGACACTGTTCTCCTCCCCAGAGAGGATTTTGCTGGCTTCTGCTGGGTGCCTGGAGGCATTCCTAGTCCAGCCACCTTAGCTCAAGGTCAAAGCTGAAGTTCCCATAGTCAGCGAGTGACAAGTTAGGCTGGACATCCACCTGGTTCCGTCCTGAAGCGCGGGTCAGGGATGAGCTCCTCTGGGCAGTCCAGTTTCAAACAATAGTTGATCAGAGTCTCCACTTTGGTGGGCCCTGGCACTGATGTTCGCCTCCCCGCGCCCTGGAGGCTTCTCCAAATGGAGAGCTGCTGCGGCTGTCCTTTCCAGCACTTTCTGCCCGATGGACAGATTAGAAACAGCTTTGACTCTGGACTCCCGCCTTTGGATCTTTTGTTTTGTTTTGTTTTTTAGAGTTTGGTCCAGTGTTTTCTCTCGCTGATGCTTTTACGGGGACCATAGAGCTTTTTCGTTGTCCTCACGGGGAGGGCTGATCTCATCCACCCAACCTGTCTTTACCGGAGTCCCGGGTCCTGCACATGGCTTGCGCATTTGGCCCCTAACTGAGAGGTTGTTGGTTTGGGACCATCCAGGGATGCTTTAGACTTATGGCACAGGCCTGGGAGCTCCTTCAGAAGAACGAGCCCCTGAGAAGCCCGTGGAGCCCAGGCCCACTGGGACACACACGCGGGAGGTCGTCACGGGTCAGGGTCTACTTGCTTGGTGTAGTTTTCTCTGTCCTGATGGTGGACAGCTCGGCTTCTGCCTTGTGCGGCCTGCCCAGTGCGTCCGAAGCAAACAGGCGCAGCACCTCTCCTGCGGCTCCGACTCTGAGGGCGCGGCGCCCTCGTTCTCTGTCCCCCGTGTCTTTCGCTTTTGCGTCTTTCCCCAGGGATGCTGGTGACTCTGTTTAAGATGGGGAGGCTGCACTTGTCCAGCGCCTCACCTCACACCGGTCGAGGATCCCTGGGGCTCATGTGAAGCTGTTGCGGATGCGTGAGTTCTGCTTTGACATCTTGGTGGTGTTGAGGCTGCGCACAGCAAAACACACGCCAGGTCAACACCTTTTATTTACTTAATTAATCATTCCACTGGGGGCTCTTACAGCTCTTATCACAAGCCATACATCCATCGTGTCAAGCACATTGGTACATTTGTTATCATCATCCTTTTCAAAATATTTTCTTCCTACTTGAGCCCTTGGGATCAGCTCCTACTTCCCCCCCCTCCCTCCCCTCCTCTCCCTTCCTCATGAACCCTTGATAATTTATGAATTATTATTATTTTCATATCTTACACCGACGGCTGTCTCCCTTCACCCACTTTTCTGTTTTGTTCGTCCTGGTGGTGGTGGTGGTGGTGGTGATGGGGTTATGGTATCCGCCGGTCATTGTGGCTGGTTCCCCCTTTCTCCCGCACCTTTCTCCTACCCTCATGGTACCGCTACTCTCATTATTGGTCCTAAGGGGAATCTGTCCTGGATTCCCTGTGATTCCACACGTTTTAAATGCACAGCTCAGTGGCATTGATGACAGTCGTTGAGGAGTGCAGTCATTCTTACTCGCCTTTTCTGAATTGTTCCTCCCCCAGGCACACGAGTGCTGCCTCCCAGGCTACCCATCTAACCTTTCCAGTCGGCACTGCCAATTTGAGTGCACCCACTCACAGTTTTATAAGCGCGACGTGCAGAGGAGACGTTCTCGCCCCACTAAGCAAACCCGTCCTTGGTGTCAAGGAGCTTGCGGGGGGTGTTTTTGGCTTAAGCTTGAAAGATTCTCTCAGGGTCTTAGTTTCAGGCATTTAACCAGCCCAGGTGACTCCAGAACGTCTAGATTTCATGAGAATTGGAAATTCTATTTCATAGGATTCCTACAGAATCTTGCAGACTCTTTGCTTAAAATGCAGACCATAATGGAAGCTGGGCACCATCCCCTTCTTCTGTTCTCATGGCAAAGGATGCAGTGATTCATGGCCGCAGGTATGCGTCGCTGATCCGTTTCTATGTTAGCCCAGCTGTGTCCCATACAGTGGACGGTCACTGGACACACTGCCTGGTTCTTTGACTTGACTCACTTAGATCAGCACTGACCGTGTGAACAGGCACAGGTGCAACTGGCCCAGGCATCATGGGGGCACCTTCGGCAGGGCTTCATCGATGACTCTGAAAGGGGAGGAGCCCTCTCAGAAGGGAGGGGCCACCTTCCACAGGTTATTTTCCCTTGAGACTATTGCCCTGTGTTGGTCTTTGAGGCTTAAACTAAAAACAGCCCCAGATTCTTCTTAAAGCCAAACAATAATCTAGTTTTTGTGAGCAAAGAGTATGTGCCTGGAGGACGGTAACCTTTTAAGGATTGTCTCTCATGTTCCTGAAAAGCAAGGAGGGTGAGACTTTGGGACCAGTCCCTGGAGAAGGACATCGTGGTTGGTAAAGTAGAAGGTTAGGGGACAAGAAGCAGCCCTTCCATGAGACAGATGAACCCGGTGGCTGCAGCAATGGACCCAGACAGGACAGCGATTGTGAAGGTGGAGCAGGACCACGCAGCATGTCACTCTCTTGTGCATAGGGTCACCACGTGTCTACGCCAACTCCATGACACCTAACCACACGCATGGGGTCTGATGGACAGCAGCAACTCGAAAGGTTAGATGAGCGCTTCGGGGAGCAATGAGTTGACACGAGTGGGGGAGGAGCAGCTTCCCAGAAAGGAGGTGAGCACAGGTGCGCAGCTCCACGGGTGTGAGCAGTATCACGGGATGCCTGGACTGGGCATGTAGAAACTGTCTTCTCAACACCAGCAACCACAAACACAAATTCTAAAAAGCAAGTTGTTTCTTTGATCAGTGACACCCATGGCCGTGTAATGGATCAAGCCAGACTTGCTGGTCCAGAGCCCGCATGGATCAAGACCAATGAAAGAACAGGAATACACAAAGGATGGATTTTAATACAAAGCGGTGACACAGGGCTTTCCAGGTCCCTGCCTTCATTTGGCATCCTTTGCATCTGCCTCCAGACCTTAGAGAGGAGAGTTAAGTCATCCATCACGTCACACCTGCCCCTGGGCGAAGCCAGACTTGGCCGTTATAAATGGCCATCCCGCGTTATGCTCACAAGCTTCCAGGGAGTGCAGTAATTAATCTTGGCGGGAACTTCATTAATCTTGATTTAGGGCCCAGTGTAGCTGTGTCCCCTTCCCCTTCAGTTTTCTACACGTTCAATGACACGAGGAAGAGCGTGAATTCCTGGAACGTGCTAGCTGGGGAACTCGGGGATCTGTCCTTCTTCCACAATGGGGTCCTTGAGGACATCACTGCCATTGTCGCCCCGAGGTGCTGAAGAAAGTCTGTCAGTGTAAGGGTGAAAGAGTTAAGTTTCCCCCTCCCAGCGGGGCGGACAACAGAAAAGTGGGTGAAGGGAGACAGCGGTCAGTGTAAGACATGAAAGTTTATTTTTATAAATTATCAAGGGTTTATGAAGGGAGGGGTGGGGAATGAGGAGCTGATACCAAGGGCTCAAGTAGAAAGAAAATGTTTTGAAAATGATGATGGCAACAAATATACAAATGTGTGTGATACAATGGATGGATGGATGGATTGTGGTAAGAGTTGTATGAGCCCCCAACAAAATAATTTTTTAAAAAATGAGTTAAGTTCTTGCTTCTCCTGCTTTTCTGTGACCCTGTGTCCTGGGTTGAATAGTTTCTCCCTTAAAATTCACCTCTTCTTAGAACTTCGGAATGTGACCTTATTTGGAAAGAGAACCTGGCCGATGTAATTTGTTAAGAGAAGGCCCGACTGGACTAGGATGGGCCAGAAGTCCAAGGACTGGTCTCCTTCAGGAAGGCCACATGCAGATGGAGGGAGGGTACATCGGGGGCGTGCATCTTCAAGCCAACGCCAAGGATTGCAGGCCACCAGAGAAACGAGGGGAAAAGGCACGGGCAGATTCTTCCTCCGAGTCTCCCGAAGGAACCCATCCAGCCCACGCATGTCTTCAGACGCCCGGCCTCCCGGCCGCCGAGAGACTTCCATTTCTGGTATTTCGGAGACGCCGGGTTGAGTGGCTTCATTGCAGCAGCCCCAGGAGCTCATCTACAGCCCTGTCCTGTCTTGGGCCCAGCTCCCGAGGTCAGTGCTGACAGCGCACCTCCAGCTCCTGCCCTCTGCGCTGCAGAGAGCCGGGAGGTGGGGTCCCTCGCGGGGCAGCCAGACCTGCCCAGCTGCCAAAGACGCGAAAGTCAATGACATCAGCAGCCATCGTGTTGGCTTCGACTGTGTTGCTCCTCGAGGATGTCGGCGTAGCAGGTCCTCCGAGGGGCTTTTCAGTGGCTGCTTTTCCAGGAGTAGATCGCCATGCCTTTCTTCCCGGGCACTTCTGTGTAGACTTGACCCTCCGACTGCTTGGTTAGCGGGTGAGTGCATTAACCCTTTGTGCCGCCCACGGACTCCTTACAAGACTCAGCAAGGCTAGCTTGTAACATGCCAGCATTGCCCTAAACACGGAAACGCCCCTCACCCATGACCCCTGGCTCATAGCATTGGGGCTGTCTGCTCGGCCCTACCCTGGCGCCCCCTCTTATTCAGGAGCGTAAGTGCCAGCCAGTAGCAGTGTCCTTGTGAACGCCAGGGGTGGCATCCCTGTGACAGCATCAGTCAGGGAGCGTGGTGCTCCTGAGGCCCTCTCCTGCCACATTAGCTTGGGTGTGCTGGCTGTCACCAGGCAGATGGCAGGGCCTGGGTGTGCCCTCGGGGTCTGAAGCCAGGGCTCCCAGAGGTGCTGCCCAAGTGAGAGAGAGTCATGCTTCGTGCTTTTTTACCGCACCGATGTCTTCATTGCCTCGAAGGACAAGCTTACATACGAACCAGTGTTTCTCAAACACAACGCACCGTTTCATGTCACATTTAGAGACCCACAGAGACTTGGGCCAGTTAGGTGACTCCCGATAGCTAGTTTTCATTTGTGGCTGCTCAGCCTCACTGATGTTTCTATGGCTTGTGTAAATGAATGCACATCGAATTGATGAGCTGAATCCAAAGCTTTCAGAAACATGATAAAAACCAACCAACCAACCAAAACCCCACTGCCATTGGGTCAACTCCAACTCACAGTGACCCTGCACAGGATTTCCAGGGCTGTAAATCATTACGGGGACATTCAGCCTCATCTTTCTCCCTCAGAGTGGTGGGCGTGTTTGAATCGCTGACCTTGCGTTAGCAGGCCACTGTTTACTCAACAGCACCGCCCGGACTCCTTAGGAACCTCACCTGGTGCCAGGATTCCAGGAATCTTGGCATCAATGAGTTACAGACACCTGAATGACGAAGGGGATTTCTCTACTCGGTCGATGTTTCTTATGCTTCCCACCTGGTAGAGGAATCGGTCTGTGAGACTTGAGAGAGAGGAATGAGGACAACAAACATCGGTCAGGTCTTGATTTCCCTCTCTCCGAGGACATTCCTTACACATTGGTGACCGGGACGTGGAGTCAAGCAAATCCAAGTCCAGCTCCCTGCCCAGCCCCTGGGCAGCCAAGAACTCAGGCAAGGCACGGACCGCTGTCTTCTGGAAGGTGGGGAGAACACCTCCCGCCTCTCGGAGATGCTCTAAGTGGTTTGTAAGGGACGGCACACCGCGGCCTTGGCGTGTAGCCAGCCGTGGGCCGATGCAGGCTCTCACAGTCGGTTCATGCCTACTTCAAGGGTCTCTGAACCTATTAAATCCCGTAGCAGCTTCCCTACGGCCACCACTAGCCACCTCGGTCACCGTGAACGAAACGAGCCCCCGTCCATATCCTGTGTTTGCATTCGTGTGGGGCGCGAGCCAGCCACTTCACAGAGCGCGGCCACGTCTCCCAGTCACGCTCCTGGCCGCCTGCCCCACCCCCGAGAGGGGAAAATCGACCTCGAAGGAGAAGCTCTAGCTACGGCGCCCATCAGCCGGCGTTCATGCGTGTGTGTCAGGGTCGGCAGCCGACTTGGGACACGGGAGATGTGTGTGGGTGGTGTTGCAGTTGCCCTTGAACTGGCTGTGACCCGTGGCGACCTTGTCTCCCAAAGAACCAAATGTGCCGTCTCGGCAGGCCTGAGCCCACCGTGTGCCGACTGTCCGTCCCCGCCCTGAGGGTCCCACTCGTCCCCACTGACCCTCCTTTCCCAGGCAGGGTCTCGTTTTCTAAGGACGGCTCTTCCCTGATCACGCTCACACGTCAGCACCCCCGAGGCCCGCCTCCTCCTGCTGGCGAGCCTTCAGGCTCGCTCTCTTCTAAGACGGATTGGTTTCTTCTTCTGGCAGCCCATGGTACCTTCAATATTTGTCTCCCAACACAGTCGAGGACATCAATTCTCCTGTTGTCTTCTTTAAAAAAACAACAAACAGTGGCACAAATACATGTAATCCAACGCTTGCCATTTCTCAGTCTCCCATGTCCAATCCCGTGACATTAATTGCATTCATCATCTTGTGCGGCAGCTGCTGTCCACACGTGTCGGGAGCTGTGAGTGGGTCCTTCCTGGAGCGCTGCGGCCCACGCGAGGCTTGCATATCCTGCGCACGCTCCCGACTGCCAGCCGCTGTTGGTTTTTTGCAGCCAGGGGTCTGTAGTGCTGGGCGGCAGGTTTCCTGAAAACACCCGAGAAGCCTCCTGTCGCTTTTGGTTAATGGTTAATGGTTCATGGAAGTCATTTGGAAGGGTCACCGTCGATTGAAGCACCCGCACCTTTATTGAAGGAGCGGCTGCAGCAGAACGTCGACAGAGAGCTTCCAGAATTGCAAAGTGGATTCAGCAGAGGACGTGGCACGAGGGCTCTCGTTGCTGACGTCAGATGGACTGTGGCTGGAAGCCGAGAAGGGCCAGAAGGATGTTGACTTGGGTTTTATTGACTCTGCAAAGGCATTCGGCTGTGTGGATCCCAACAAACTGTGGATGATATGGAAAAGTATGGGAATTCCGGAACACTTCATTTCCCCAAGGGAATACTGCTAGGCTTCAAACCAGGAAAGGAGTGTCTCAAAGTTGTGTCCTTTCACCACACTTATTTGAGCTGGGCTGAGCAAATAATTTGAGAAGCTGGACAGTGCATTAGGAACAAAGGAAGCCTGATTAACAACCTGTGACATGCAGATGGCACAGCCTGGCTTGCTGAAAGTGAGGGGCCTTTGATGAAGAGCAAGGCTGATGAAGCTCAAGGGTGGCAGCCTTCAGTGTGAATTCCAACTCCGTGTCAAGAAAACCGAACCAAACCTTCCCCACTGGACCCATAGAGAGCACCATGAGACACGGCAGGGGGGAGCTTGAGGTTGTCTAGGATTGCCTTCGGTTTGGGGCCACAGTGAATGTGCAAGGAAGCAGCAGTCAGGAGATCAATCGATATACTCCATTGGGACTGTCTACGGCAGGAGACCTCCTTCAAGTGCTGAAGAGCCAGGGTGCCACTTTGAAGACTGAGGCAGCGGTGGTAGTTAGATCATTTGTGCCAACTTAAGTGGAGGGGTGGAGTCTAGCCTGTCAACCAGGTGACAGTAGGATGGTGCCTCTTTGTGGGCATGGCCTCCTCATAAGGGGGGTCCTGGGAACCTCCACCCACCCCCCTTTTCTCTGCCTTCACCTTCCTGCCATACAGCCACACAGACCTGTGGGAGGCCTGGAGCTGCATCCACCACCCTCGGATCGACAAGACTCTGCACCCACCAGCCTGTGATCGCCCTGCATTCTGCATCATTGCATGCGGCTGTGTGAGTCTGAAGAGGGATATACGGGCTGATATCAGACTTATGGACTAGTATCGGCCTTATGGACTTGATCTGGACTGGGCTGGAATGTTTGCTCGATATGTGATTATTTCTTGATATAAAGCTCTCTTTTACACATATATGAGGGTCACTGGATTTGTCTCTAGTCCACCTGGCCTAACACAGCGGGGCTAACCCAAGCCATTATGTTTTCAGTCACCTCTTATGAGCATGAAAGTCGGGCAGTGAATAAGGAAGACTGGAGCAGAATGGATACATTTGAGGAAGAATATTGAAAGTACCAAGGACTGCCAGAAGAACAAACAGATCTGTCTCAGAAGAGGCACAGGCAGAATGCCCCCTCGAAGCGAGGATGGCGAGACTCCATCTCACCTGCCTTGGACATGTTATGAGGAGGGACCAGTCTCTAGAAAGGGCCTCATGTGGGGGTCCGAGGAAAAGAGGAGTGCTTTCAAGGAACTGGATGGACACTGGCTGCAACAATGGGCTCAAACATAGTGGCGATTGGGAGGATGGCGCAGGACCGGGCAGTGTTTTGGTTCTGCTGTGTTGTACGGTCACTGTGAGTTGGCGCTGACTCCATGGTAACTGACGACAACAACAGCACACACACACACACACACACACACACATGCACACACTCACTCACTGCTCACCATCAGATCCCCTGCCTGCCCTGCCCTGCCTCTGTTTTGTTCATCAGAGGGAGCCCATCTCCAGGATACCTTGCCAACTGGATTCTGAGTAGGTTCAGGTGGGGTGGGAGGAGGGGAGCATCCCTTTCACTTCTGGCCTCTGGAGCGCCCTCTGGCTGCACTTGGGTCTCCTCTCTGGTCTCGCTCCTGAGGGATGGCCCCATGCCCCTTCATCGGCTCGCCCTACAGTGGCCATGGTTTCTGCTGACGCTCTTCTCTGGGTGGAATTTTCTTCCCTGTTTGGTTTCTCAGGTCTCCTGTCACCTGTTAAATCAATACGCTGTATTAGATGATTTATGTCCCAAAGGTCTAGAGCAGTGATTCCCAACCTTCCTAACCCACGACTCTTTAATACAATTCTTCACGTGGTGGTGACCTCCCAGCTATAACATTATTTTCATTGCTGCTTCATCACTGTAATTTTTCTACTGTTATGAATCTGGTGACCTCTGTGAAAGGGTCATTTGACCCCCCAAAGGGGTCATGACCCACAGGTTGAGAACCGCTGGTCTAGCATGTTTTCTCCTTTCTCAACTAGATCCTGATTAGCACATGCACGCACACACGTGCCCACGAGCCCTGGGGCTCGAGTGCTGTGTGGACCCGCTGTGGGTCCACAGGGACTGCTGCACTGAGATGAGCCAGTGCGTCTCCACAAACCAGGGTGCCAATCATGCTTCAAAAATGGCCCTCTCCAGGTGGCACAAATCGGTGATGCTGGACCCCAGACAGCAGTTGACAAGTCACCTTCACCCAGGGGTCGCTCAGAACCAGCCGGCTGACTGGTTTCTGAGCATCACAGCCAGGAACGCCCCGTGGAGCAGGCTGCTGCTCCGCACGCCTGACACCGCTGTGGTTCAGATCCCACTGGACCGTAACCAACAGCAACAACAACACAACTCACAGTCGTGCGTGCGGCCAACTTCATCACAGTGATTACCTTCCTGGGACCTGCTACCACAGGTCACAGGTCCCCTCGCCGTGAACAGGGGCACGGGCCTTCCTAAACAGTGTGTCCCTCTCTGTCTCTTGGGAAAAAGAGAAACACATTCATGAAGATGCTCAGAACAAATGGACACCTAGTCCATAGTTGGTCCGTGGGCGCAGCTGGTTGGCAGTGGCTGCATTTGTCGCATCGGGTCACCACTCTCACTGTCGGGCCTCTGCTCCTCACTTACATCCCGCCCCTCGAAGTTCTCCTCCACGTGGCAGTGACTCTGCTCTCACAGCGCTTCCACCGAGGCGGGTCTTCAATGGTGCACAAGACTCGACCCAGGCGTTCTTCCCTGAGCGAAATGGTTGTGTGGTCTAAGGATGGCTTCGTGGGGTAGCTTTCGCTCAAGGTTCAAAAGTAGTTTCCAGGCAGTAGATTTGGGGATTCCCCCAAACCCCAATCTCAGTATGTCTAGTGAATCTGGCTTCCAGTAGAAACTTGAAGCTTCCTTTCAGAATGTTCCTCCTTTCTTTTATTTTTTAAAATCATTTTAATGGGGGCTCATACAACTCTTATCACAATCCATCCATCCATCCATTGTGTAAAGCACATTTGTACATTTGTTGCCATCATCATTTTCAAAACATTTGCTTTCTACTTGAGCCCTTGGTATCAGCTCCTCGTTTTCCCCCTCCCTCCCCACTCCCCTTCCCTCATGAATCCTTAATGATTTATAAATTATTATTTTGTCATATCTTACACTGTCCGAGGTCTCCCTTCACCCACTTTTCTGTTGTCCATCCCCCAGGGAGGAGGTCACATGTAGATCCTTGTAATCAGGTCCCTGTCTCTAACCCACCCTCCCTCAGAATATTCCTCCTTTCAACTGAGATTCAGTCACGAGGCAATCTGATCCAAAAGGCCCCTGAGGAAAGTCGGGCACCATCCACTGCTTCTGGTCTCATGGCAAGGGAGGCAGTAACTCACCTCATATTCTCCCCCCGCGTCAGCGACATGTCTTTGAAATGGCATGTCTGCATCATGGAGCGACAGAGAATTGTCTTATCATGCCCTTCCCAGGATCCCAGCATCTGTCTCCCATCTCTTTTCATGTCCCATGAAGAACATGAGGAGATTGCAGAAATCCTAGGGGGTCCTAATACAGCAAGGGTTGCTCTGTGGGGCACCATGCTGTCCCAGTTTCCTCGATTGGGAACTTCTCTGGGAAAAGAGGATCTCACCATTTTGACAAGTACGATGGATCTGGAGTCTGCAGAAATAGCTAGTCGAGCGGTCAGATCGTTTGGGAAATTGAAGTTGAATGCGTTGTTTGGCATCCCGCACACCAGGTGAACTTTCCCCTCCCCTGCTGAGAGTGACTGACGAAAGTCACTTATTTCAGTTAGCTCGCCCGCCGAGGACATACATTGATGTCCCAGTGATCTGCTTCTCGAATTAGGAATCCTGGCCACTAACCTCTGCTCATTAAGCACAACACATGACCACAGGACACTATGGACAGAGAGGTGGAGAAGAGGGGAGGGGGGAAGGGGAGTGGCAGGCCTAGGCACTGGAAAGGGGAGGGAGTCGAGGCAGTGGCTCTTCCAGCACTCCTATGCACAGAGAGAGGGAGAACTGTTCAGAAAGGCATCCCTTTCATGATGTGATGCTCCCCCTCTCATGGCCTTCTGGGGTCTCCTGGCTAACGATTTCAAGCAGCGTTGTTTTCCCATCTTGGGCATCAGCTCTCCCTGAACGCCCGCAGTGCAGTTGTTAGGTGCGGTTGAGTTGGTTCAGCTTATAGTACTCCAAGCACAACAGAACAGAGCAGCCCCCGGGCCTGCACTGTTCTCACAATGGTCATGCCAGAGCCCATCGATGCAGCCACTGTGCCAGCCCATCTCCTCAAGGGCTCATAAAGGGGAGCCCCAAACATGCTTTTTTCTCGGTTGCTTTCATTTGTCTCCCTGACGGGTACTTTCTGGTCAGCTGCCTCGTCCTTCACACTTACCCCAGGGCTGACCGTGTACTGCCACTGAGTGGCTTCTGACCCCTCGCTCCTCTGGCACCGGAGTGGAGCCACATTTCCTAGACTGCAGGTCTCTATAGGAGCAGCCGCCTCCTCCTTCTCTGGCAGAGTCGCTGGGGGGTTCCCACTGCAGACTCTCAGTTAATAGCCCCCTAACCCCCGCTCAGGACACAGTGGGAAGCCAGGCCAATGGTCCTCGAGGGAAGGCAGGCTCGTGGTGGCCCTGTATGTGTATCAAAGGAGAACTCTGCTCCATGGTGTTGTCCTGGCTAAGTGTTTCAGTAGATCCTCAGACTTTTCTCCCAAGATGCCTCTGGGAGGTTTTGAACCCCTAAACCTTGGGTTCTTAGCCTAGCAGTGTCGCCTCATAGCGGCCCTATGAGACAGAGTAGAACTGGTCCTGAGAGTTTCTGAGACTGGAACTCTTTGTGGGAGTAGAAAGTCCTGTCTTTCTCTTGAGGAGCGGCTGGTGGTTTCGAACTGTCGACTTTTCAGATTGCAGCTCAACAAGTGTCTCTATTCTCTCAGAAAGGGAGTCTGGAAAGGGAGTTAGCAGTGTAAGAAGTGATTTGGTTCAGCTGTCTCCAGACAAGACCTTGCGAACCATCCTGCCTGCACTTCTCCCTTTGTGCCATTGTTTTCTGTGTTTGCTGCTGTCATTCCAGGGACAGATCCACTATTCTCCTAGGGTGCAGGGCATTTGGGGGGGGCAAGACTGGAAAACATAAGAAAGACTACACTTCAGTAATCTGGAAATGATTTTCAATGAAAAACTAACGTGTATGTAGG